>NC_052054.1:88721517-89321517 GCF_903992535.2 Arvicola amphibius
CTACCCCTAAGGTCAATTCAATTCTCCCCATGTTAATCGACCCTGAATGTCACTGATGGGATCTCTGTGGTTGCCTTGCTTGAGAGTTATGTTCCTCCACAGCGCAATCCTGGATCCTGCCATCTAGCTCTGGGAGCTTCCTTTCCTTATGTTTTTGAAGCAGAATATCTTGTAAGATGGCGACCATGCTCCCTGCACTGAATGCTCACCACCTCTGGCATCCATGAACAGTAACTGGGTTTGATGGCTGCAAGCAGTCTTTCCTTCAATGCATCATTAGCATAGCAGAATGCAGGCAACCCAACCCACACAAAGATTAAAAGCAAACACCTTTTTTTCCAATGTAAGCAGACAGATGTGTCCAAAATGCTTTGATGTAGAATGAAGTGGGAGGCCCGGAGCCCATTTTCATAATCTTGGCCAATCCTGAAACACCCACAGTAAGCATTACACTGTATCTTGATTAACTTCAGGGGTGGTGGTGGGAAGGCTTCCTCTTCAGTTGTCATGACAATATTCTCATCCTTCACAACGTATGGGCAATTAGAGAGTACCTGGGGGGGGCTGAAAGGTAATTTCTAGACAAAGGTGTTGCTGTAGGATGATTAGTGTGGAAGAGACTATCCGCCTTTTTTTTTTTTGTACTTTGCTTTATTTTTATTGTGGGCTACATAAAATTTTTCCATTCTCATAGTTTCCAACACCGCAACTAAATCCATACTGACTCACTCTTGTCATGAAACTACGCTGAAATTTGCCCTCACAGGAACCTGGGCCAAGGTAGAGCCCAGTGTCAACTATTTCAAAGAATACCTTGCCTTCTACTACTCCTGTAGCTAAATACTCTCCAGACTGGCTATGTTTCTAGAACATTTGAACTGCTTATCAGGGTATATATATATATATATATATATATATATGTGTGTGTGTGTGTGTGTGTGTGTGTGTGTGTGTGTGTGTGTGTGTGTATACGTATATATATATGTATATATACACGTATATATATACATACATATATATATATATATTATGCGGTTTTTGTAATGTGGTTGTGGTGATTTGAATGAGAAATGTCCCTTATAGACTCATGAACTTATTCACTTAATCTCCCACTGGTGGTGCTTTTTGGGATGGTTATTTGAAGCTTTCGAAGGTTCCTTCTTACTGGGGGCTTTATAGCCTTGTCCCACTGATGGAGGAGTGTCTATGTGTTACTTTCATTATTAATAAAGAAAACTGCCTTGGCCCTTTAAGAGAACAGAAAATTAGGTAGGTGGAGTAGACAGAACAGAATGCTGGGTAGCAAGAGTTGGGGAGATGCTTCAGGCACTCGCCATAGTGAGTCTCCATGCTTCTCTCCAAGATGGACGCAGGTTAAGATCTCTCCTGGTAAGGCACCCCTCGTGGTGCTATATAAATTACTAAATATGGGTTAAAGCAAGATATGAGAATTAGCCAATAAGAGGCTGAAACTATGGGCCAGGCAGTGTTTTAAAATAATACAGTTTCCGTGTAATTATTTCAGGTGTAAAGCTAGCCGGTGGCCGGGTGGCGGGACGCAGCCCCGCCGCTTCACACTGGCGCTCCAACGTGGTGACTAAATCCACTTAAAAACCTGAGTTGGCTTTAAATAAAGGAGAGAGAGAGTTTAACACAGCTTTTTGCTATTTGCCTGGACGTGCTGTAGAGAGATTTCCTGTTTCGGCAATAGCGGCAGAGAAAAAGCTGAGTCATTTTAAAACGCGGCTTCCTGGTGCTGTGCCGCCAGTGCGAACTCTGGCTTTAAAGCATTTCAGTGGCTTTTATGGACTGGATGTTTGTGTGCCTGCTTGGGATCGGAAAGAAAGTGCTCTGAGACCATGCCAATGGCTCACTGCTCCCCGCCTGCACCTGGGCAGATGGCGGAATCAGGCTTAGGCGAGCGGGAGAGCATGGCAGATTTCTGCCGATGTTTCCAGGCTGCTCGGTACTCTGCGCGTCAGATTTGGCTGTAACTTGGATGAAATGAGTTTCTGTGCCGCACACTCAGTCTCAGAATTAAAGTGCTGAGTGTGGCTCCTACCTGGAGGCCCCAGAGCTAGTAGAAAATGGTACATCCTCCATTTTGAAATTGGAGAGAGGTGGAGCCAACATCTAGAACAGCCCAGCGGCTCTGCAGCTCAGAGGTGCAACCGATTCAGAGTCACAAGCGGCTCTGCCATGTTGGACTGGGCGGGGCAAGCCCGCAGTACCTGTTTTTGACCTAGGAATGTCACAGCTTAGAGTCTTAAATGCTTAGCGATGTAAAGGCGCAAATCAAACATGTTTCTCGACAGTAGAAAAATTACAGATTCACAATAGGACAGACTCAGACATAAAAGACTTTTAAATGAGTCACAGTGTTGGATGAATGTATGTAGGCTTGAGAGAGAAGAAGAAAATATAGAAAATAAAGTTAATGCCTTTAAAAAAAGAGTAAAGTGTTTAAAGAGACAGAATAAATTAATTGATAGAGTAAATATAAGCCACGTAAAAATGGAAAATTCACAGAGAGTCTGGATTATGTATTTTATTGTGTTTTCTTTGAAATTTTCGACTGTAAAGGAGCTAAATACAGAGAGACATTTCATTATATGGGCTGCCAGGCTAGACCAGAATGGACATTTTAATGGTATGACTTCAGGATTTGGATCTAAGAACATGATGCTTTGGAAAAGAGTTTCTTCTTTTGTTTTCACAGAGGACGAGACTCTGTGGATTGCTTCTATCCCAATATGGTATGATAGACCACGCCCTCCTGAAAGGTTGCTATGAACATCTTCAAAAAATTACTTCACTCAACTGCCAACTGAGAGGAACCTAGCACACAGGTTACACCATAAAAGACCTAAATAACAGCGCCCCCATTCAGCAGGAAGCAGTTTGGAGAGAAAAAACTGCACCCATTTTCCCAAATATTGCTTATAAATGTTCTTTTACATTTAAAGGGGGAGATGATATAGATATGAATTTGCATTGGTATAGATTTTAAGGTCAATTTTGTTATATGTATATGTATTTCTGATCTTGATTAAGCTATTGTGATTGTAGTTCATTTTAAAAACTGTAATGTATAATTAGGAAATATAGGTTGTTAATGGATAATCATTGATAATAGTTAAGCTTGTAGTCATGTTAGATTTTCTAGATATGTAGAGATATATTTCAGTTAGATAGACATTCTTCATATCTTTCAAAGACTGCAGAATATGGCATTTAATGTTTTAATAACTTAGGGTTTTTCATGACAATGAGACACGTCTGCTCCTGGCAGCACCAATCTACTTCAAGAGGAAGATGGGCATCGAAGAGGCTACTTATGGAGTTTGTTAGCCATTTGGGCAAGAAACTGCTCTTGCCTGGACTGTTGCATAAACTGGACACAAGGAACCCACAGAAAGAGGACTGCTGAACTTGCCTAAAGGTGAGATGGCCTTTTGGGGTTCCTGATTCATTAAAGAGTCTGCGAGACGTTCTGCAGGACACAGCAGAAAGTGACTGAACTGTCTTTGGAATTTCCTGCTTCATGGAAATGTCTGCTGGATACTTATGGGCCTGAAGGCCGAAGATGGATGCCCCAACGGTACAGAGGAACTTTGGGTGACTGTCCAGGCAGCGAATTGTCTCTGTCATTTCTACAGTTTGAAAGTTGCATATGACTTGTTTACTTAGGTAATATTATATCCTTCTGGAGTCTTTGATGGAGTTGAAGAATAAATAGATAGTTATAGCTTTCCTTAGTTATGATAAAAGATAAAATAGATCTAAATATTGTAACTGTAATTCTTGCTTGATAACTGTTTTGTTACATGTAATTTTACTATGTTAAAGCCTTTCTTTTTTGTTTAAACAGAAAAAGGGGAAATGATGGAGGAGTGTCTATGTGTTACTTTCATTATTAATAAAGAAAACTGCCTTGGCCCTTTAAGAGAACAGAAAATTAGGTAGGCGGAGTAGACAGAACAGAATGCTGGGTAGCAGGAGTTGGGGAGATGCTTCAGGCACTCGCCATAGTGAGTCTCCATGCTTCTCTCCAAGATGGACGCAGGTTAAGATCTCTCCTGGTAAGGCACCCCTCGTGGTGCTATATAAATTACTAAATATGGGTTAAAGCAAGATAAGAGAATTAGCCAATAAGAGGCTGAAACTATGGGCCAGGCAGTGTTTTAAAATAATACAATTTCCATGTAATTATTTCGGGTGTAAAGCTAGCTGGCGGCCGGATGGCGGGACGCAGCCCTGCCGCTTCACACTACATCCCACTTCCTTTTCATTCTCTCTGGTTCTTGTGTGTGTTTGAAGATGTGACCACCCAGCTTCCTGCTCCTCCTGCCATACCACCATGAGGAACTCAATGCCTTTAAAACATAGGCCCAAAATAGGCTCTCTTTCCCTTACATTCCTTTTTTAATCTCATAAGCTTTTTCTTTAATTGCTTATGTTATTTTTATCACAGCAACAAATAAGTAACGAATTTAGAAACTCAGAGCAGACTTCCACATTTCAGCCTTTTTCTTTCTTTTTTTTAACCTGATCAGATTTTTTTTATTTTTATTGAAATGCAAATCAAAACAACTCTGAGATTCCATCTTACACCTGTAAGAATAGCCAAGATCAAAAACACTGATGACAACTTATGCTGGAGAGGTTGTGGGGAAAAGGGAACACTTCTGCATTGCTGGTGGGAATGCAAACTGGTACAGCCCCTTTGGATGTCAGTGTGGTGATTTCTCAGAAAATTAGGAAACAACCTTCCTCAAGACCCAATAATACCACTTTTGGGTATATATCCAAAGGATGCTCAATCGTGCCACAAGGACATGAGCCCAATTATGTTCATAGCAGCTTTGTTTGTCATAGCCAGAACCTGGAAACAACCTAAATGCCCCTCGACTGAAGAATGGATAAGGAAAATGGAGTACTACACAGTAGAAAAAAATAATGACATCTTGAATTTTGCAGGCAAATGGATGGAGTTAGAAAACATTATTTTGAGTGAGGTAACCCAGACACAGAAAGACAATTATCACATATACTCACTCATAGGTGGTTTTTAAACATAAAGCAAAGAAAACTAGCCTACAAACCACAATCCCAGAGAACTTAGACAACAATGAGGACACTAAGAGAGACTTATATAGATCTAATCTACATGGGAAGTAGAAAAAAAGACAAGATCTCCTGAGTAAATTGGGATCATGGGGACCTTGAGGGAGATTTGAAGGGGGAAGGGGTGAGGCAGGGAGGAGAGCAGAGAAAAATATAGAGACTATCAGTCTTATAACACTTTTTTTGAAAAAAAATTGCTTTCTACACTTTTACTGATTAGGGGAACAAAATGATAGATATGTGATTGAAAGAAAATTTGCAAAAGAGCATACATCACAACATGAACTTCCGCTCATATGGTCGACCGACCTTTCAGCTACATTGGTTACTCTCATACACTATGAAGCAGCTCACACTACAGAATGCACACACTTCAGAAATAGTGTCAGCACAAGCTTTCTGCCCAGGAAATGGAAGAATTATGAGATGTTTGTCTTCATTTATGTTTCATAGTCAGACTTAGGTAAGAAGGGAACTGGAAAATATGTCTGCATTAATATTCGTATTTGAAGAGGAGGATTACAAGAACATTACCGCTTATCACTTGGTTCTTGCTAAATGGTTTGCATCTTGATAAGAATGGGGACTGGAATTAATTAATTACATTCTTGCCTTCAAATTTATTTCTTGCTATGAATCTAATCCATTAGAAAGAAATCAGATGGTATTGATTATCTATTGCTTGTAATAGAATATTATTACAGAAAATGATTGTCTTTCTTCTGAAATTGCTTTATGAAACCTCAAAAAATAATATGGATTTAAGAAATCCTAAGGGTGCTAATAAAATGCAGGATTGTTCAGTTTAGGTTGTTCTTATCACTTGACAGCATATTAACAGGAGAAATAATTATGATACAACTATGAATTCACACTGTTTCTGTGTTGATTTATATTTTATATCATATTATATATAACAATGAAAGTTCATCTGAAAACGCCCATTATTCTATGAAACTGTGAGGCTTTTATTAAATCAGACTTTAAATTTAGTTCTATGTCATACATTTATTTATTTTTAAGATTTTTTAAATTTTTTACTTTCATTGTGTGTGTGCAAACCAGGGAGAAGAGGAGGTGTGTATGGCACAGTCGGTGTGGTCGTCACACAACTCTATGTAGTCAGCGTCTGCTTCCACCTTTACATGGGCTATAGGGATCAAACTCACCAGGCTTGGCCATCTTCCTTCCAAATTAAATGATCAGCAATTGTTTATCTATGAAACCGTGGTATCACAAATAAGCCCTTGAAGACCCAAATAAAGACCTCTGTGCTAAAATTTATATTGCAAATTTCCCTAAGAGGAAAGACACATGACTTCAAGATCATTAGTGCCAAAAACATCCTTCTAGAGGATGAGGACCATCATACTTCATGGTGTGCCTTCAACGTCATCTATGGACAATCTCAATTTACCTGCTGATGTTACAAAATCTTAAACGCCACTGTGGCTCATTCCCCCCTTTTGACGTGACCCCGGGGCTGCTCCTAGGTCATATAAGAAAAATAATCCTCTTAGAAACAGCTTTGGCAGTAAATATTCGAAAGCATGACTTCTAGTTCTTTCTTCCTTCTCCCCAAGAGAAGCAACAGATAGCCCCTTCTGAGAAATAGACACTCTCTGCCTGGATCTCTTTGTCAAACAGTCCTCCTCATAATGAGGCAATAACCCTTCTATGTATAGAATCTTGAAAGAATTTTTCTATCCCCCGTTGTGAAAGAGGCACCATCTCTGCCTGGATGTCCATAAATGACTGCTTTTGTGTGCTCCCCCCTATTTTCATGGGATTTAAGGCATCCTTTTACACCGATGTGCCAACAGCCATCTGGATTACCTGGTGGTGGGCAGTTTATTAAAGGGAAGATTTACAAAAAGGAACCACAAGAGCCTATTGTGTGCTTTTCACTACGAGTGCAAGAACCTCGGACGTCAACGAATTCATTTCTGTGTGATCCTGAGTCCCTCTTTGCTGTTGTAGGAAACATGAGCCCGGTGATCTTTCTCAAAGTATGAATCCTCATGTTCGTACACAGGAAGCACAAACAGGCTAGGGAGATGAGTGCGTACATGGCTGAAGGTCTTTCTGCATCAATGGCGCCTTGCTAAGACATTCCACTGTGCAGCGTGGCTCTGCTCTCCTTGTGTTCCCTCCATACCATTGTCTGCTCTGTCAGAAGAAGATGGGAAGATTATTTATTCAGCCATCAAAAATACTGCTTTTGCCAGTCACCCCTCTTGGCATTGGAGAATATTCAAATGAGCTTAAGCAAAGCCCTTGCTCTCAAGGACCCTGGGCTTTCATAGAGTTGGGAAGATGTGGTCTAGAAACCCACAAAGAAAGCAGTGCCATTTGAGTGGTGAGGGGAAGGGAAATACATATTGATCATCTAAGTGCATCCACGTGTGAGCTCATGCAGCTCTTACAGCCAGCAGCCCCCAGGAGCATTGTTTTCGTCCATTTTCATTCTGAGATAACAAATGAAGGCACATGCTGAAGGTCACGGGATTTTAAGTGGCTCTGTCTGAGTCTGAAGCCCACGCTCACTCACATTAAACTTCGAGGGGGAAACATGCAGCCTCTCGCTGAAATGGTCAGGGGTGGCAAGACTAGGAAGACAGAAGAGCTTTGCAGCATTCTCACCAGGCATAGAAAAGACAGAGCTCATTTGGTGAACAGCAAGAAGTATGGGTTTTGACAGTGAAGCTAGAGCTGGGCCACCGTGGCCCCAAGGAAGAGGACCACAAGTGGGACAGGGAGGCTGTGCTTTATTCCGTAACCAACAGGACAAACGGGAACTTCTGGTTGGGTCGGGGCAATCAAGTTTTCAGTGCCATAGAATGCAGGCAGAAAACAAGAGGCATGACGGGGGCAGGGATATAGACCTCACCTTCCCTAGCACCCGTGCTCCTGTTTTCCACCTTGGCCTGGGAAGCTGCCAGTTCTGCTTTTTATGGTCTGTGGTAGACGTGTTCATTCCTGCCTGTGAGAAACTCGCCTCTCCTTCTTAACTGTAATTAAATCATGGAGAAGTGTTTCTAGGTCCAACCTGGAATAACAGAAAAAGCAAGGCAAAAATGAAGGAGATTTGAGTTCCTTATACTGTAATTAAAATAATAGCAAGAGAGCTCAGTGATTTATTTCTGAAAAGTCTTAGGATAAAGCAAATGTGTGTTTGGACGTGGAAAGAAGGGTGACGGGGGAAGAGATTCTGCAGCCCCGACACATCACACGAATGCCCTCTGTACATGCGTGTTTCAAACTCTTGACATTTTAGTTCTGAATTCTAGGATCTAGAAGGTCTGGGTAGAAGAGGATGGACTCTCTGCCACTTGTGTGCAGAGGATCGCATGGGTGCAGTTGTTCTCCAGTGTGCAGCGGGTGGAGGGTGAGGTGGGGTCCAGAGCTGGCAGACACAGCACTCTCAGATACTGCAGAAGTCCCCAGACCTTGCGTCTCCAAGACCTTCCATTTTCCTGGCTCTCTCGGCTGGCTTCTTATTAGAATCAGTGATCACTGGGAGAGGGAATGAGAGGGGAGAGAAGAAGGGAGGGTGTGAGAGAGGGAGGGAAGGACAGACAGAAGGAGGGAGGGAGGGTGAGGCATAGTTTCCATGCTTCTTTACAGGCAAAGAAATTCCAAATCATTTGCCTAAGGGCATAGTCCCTCTTTTTAAAATAGGATCTTGTCTACAGAGGCTATTTATTTTAAAAGCTAAGATGCCCACAAATTCAGAGGTACTCATTCTTGGATCTTCACGTAGTAAGTTGAGCACCCGTGTCACTAGAGGGAGATCAGAGAGACCCAAAAGAACAGGAACGGTCCCTAAAGTGTGTTTCCGGTAGTGTACTCTGGACAGTGTGCACTCAGAAGGGAAATTTGGCAAGGGAGCCTTTTGTCTTCCAGGCTACGTAGGTTGAAACGCCTATTCACAAAATTTACAAAAGCACACACAAACTCTAGAAAGAACGACACATTGCAAGTCGCATCCTTGGAGAAGCATCCTGCCTATATGAGGTACAGGGTTACAGCCGAGGAGCCTGCGCTCTTAGGGCTGCTACTGGCACCATGGTTACTAGTGGAAGAGGGGGGGAGCACACAGAACTCTGCTGGCACCAGCAGGTCTAAAGGCAAAAGCCTGGCCTTGGGGCATGCTTCCAAACAAAAGATCCCCCGTGATCAAAAACTTCAGAAAATACCAGGAAAAGCCTAGAAGGTCATGAATGAGGGGGAACTCGAACTGAGGACCTAAGACCCAGTCCATTTCTGGTCACAATGCAAGCTGCTTCAGACACACTGACAAGAGATCGGAAACTGTATTGGTGTGGGAAGTGACAGGTAATTGTGTAAGCAATTACACATGCAAGATATAACTTTATTGTTGATGTTCATTTCTAGTATTCTTTCTGGGAGAACTGATGACACACTAAAACTTAATTTCTGAAACCAGGATTTGGAAGCTCAGAGTTTCAACTCTTATTGGTTAATGATAATGAGCAAACAAACTCAGCCACACAGGGAAACCACACATGATCTCATTTTAACTAACATTAGGCCTAGAAAAATGCTGACGTAATTTTAACATCTTAATTTCAGAGGAATGTTGAAAATGAAAGAATAAATTCTGCGTGTAAATTTACTTGGCTGAGAAGAAGATTCAGCATTTGGAAACGTAGACATACCCAGGAAATTTTCGCACAGGCACTGTCTCCCCCTCGGTGCCTTTATGTGCAGACACTCAGGAAACCTCTCATGAAGGTTGATCTTGTTCCATGCCAAGACCTAAAAAAGTTCATTCCAAGGGTTCATCTCACATCCCACAACCCTCTCCTGAGGTTGCTCTGCCACTACTGTACCCATTTCATAGATAAAAGACCAGAGAAGGTCACTGGAGAACGTGGCCACCACCTAGTAGGGGCAAATGCAAGACCAGCCTGAGGCAGTGTGACGTCAGGATGTAAAGAGAAGCAGAGTTGCTACTTCAAGGCCTCAGAATGCTGTTTAGCTAGCCGCGTGAGGCCTGCACACTGCAATTCTTCTGGGCCTGTCCAGAAGGAAAACAGGGAAAGCAAGTGGCTGGCATCCAACCGGGCTTGCTCAGTCCTGACAAGACATATCAAATAGCCCATTGGTTGCTTTATTTGCTTCCTCAGCCTCTCTGTTACATTCAGGCATCAGCTTCAAAGGGATGAGGAAGAAGGCCATGATTACAGACAGAGCCATGGGCAGAAGCAGCTCCTCTCTGTTGATGATCCGGGGAAGCCCAAGAGGTTGCAGCATTCTGTCAGCAACAGGTGTACTGTGGAGGGGTGGGGCCTAAGCCTGGCTGTGCATGCTGGGAAGGCCTCTGCCTTTGCCTCTCTGTGGTAGTTCTTACTCATGGCCTTGAATCCCACTCTCCAATTCTAATGCACAGAAAGGTTTCTGGGGGAACAGTGGTAATTATGACCCCTAGAAAACCAACCAAGCGCAGGTGCTCTGGTAACTGGTCACCACAAGGCTCCTTGCAACCTACTTCCTAGCCTTCTTCAGATACGTGCAGTTACAGAGAAAAGTTAATGGCAGCCTAGAGACGGGGAGCCTACTTAAGATCAAGGTTAGCAAGTGAAGAGCCAGCACGATAGGACAGATGATCTGACCTCCGACCCTCAGAGCCTTTTCTCTGACATAGTAGGATCAGAATATTTTTCTCCTGAGACTACGGGAACCTTAAGGATGGACTGAGAATGACAAGGACACATCTCAAACGTCTGAGTCAGTAAACTGGGAAAGGGAAGAGGTTGTTGCGAACTGTATTCACACAATTCCTCTGAGCTCCTAAAAGCCCTGAGTGGTAGGTGTTATTATTGCCTGTCAATGAATGAAGAAATAGAAGCCTGGGAAAAGTCAACATCCTGCTTCGGGCCATTGAGCTGGATTTCCATGCTGACTCCTTCTGTCTCGAAGGAGAATTGAGGTACTTTTCAGGTCCCAAGGCCCCCGGCGCATGCATCAGCTCCTTCGATCCCCACGAGCTCACTGAGATGCCTCCAGCAGCGAGGAGACTCTCATTCATGAAGACACGAGGCTCCACGAGGCTGAGAGTTTCTGAGATCACACAGGAAGCACGTGACTGAACTAGAAGCCGGGATTCTAGGAACTTCATGTTGCTTTCTTCCTACCGATTGCAATGCATAGGAGATCCATGATGATAGATGGAAGCAGAGGAGCCGAGCGCAGGGCTAAGGCGAGCGACGCTACCAGGAGTAAAGCCGTGATGGGGTGAGTGGACGAGGAGGCGGTCTCTCGCGAACCCGTCAACAGGCACTGCGGAGTACCGAATCTGCCTCAGACATTACAGCAAAGACCAGAATAAACAGCGAATCCTGTCTCAAATTCATTCAGTCATTCAATCGTTCCACAAACAAATCACAAACACGTGCCAAGCAAGGGGGACACAAGAAGGAGTAACACAGACACAAGGCTACACGCACTGAGATGGAAGTGTGGTGGGGAGCCACCTCCTCTGAGTCGGTCCTGGCTCTTGCACTCCAGGGAACAGGGATAGCTGGTTTGTGTGGCCTTTGTCAATTTTTTTGGCTATAGTCTCACTTGGGGCTGATTGCAAGTCACCCAGGCCATGCCAATGGTCTCGTAATTCCTGACTAGTTTCCAAACACTGCACCTCGGATACCATGGCAGCCATGTGCTACGTACCCGCCCTACTCACACGTAGTTCTCAGCAAGAAATGATCTTTCAGAATTCTCCAGGGGCTTGAGAACTGTTTCCAAAGGAGTGGCGTCAGAGTTGGGAAGCTGTAGTGATTTCAGGTTTAGTCCAGAGCAACCAAAGTGGGAGAACAGGAGAATCCAGAATCTCCAGAAAAAGACCTAGAGGCAGGCTACTTATACTCAAGAGCATTTGAACAAAGAAACAAAAATAATTCAACAACCAGGCATCTCCCAGCACCAGAAAGAACGTGTAAACACTCCCATCCCCAGGAATATCAGAGCTCGTTTCTAGAAAAATAGAGGCAAGCCAGAGAGTTCATCAGCCAATTACAGTTTACCTGATCAGTTGGTATTACAGCTCAACTAGTTAATTGCGTACAGCTGAGATAATTGTCCACAGGGCTTCCTACCACCACTCAAAGCTGTTGCTGAGATTCTCCTGTATTGATTGGTTCAGGGCCTTCCCGGTTCTTATTTAACAGGAGAAAGGTTAGAACATCACTCAGAGCCTGCTAAGAACCTCCACCCTTGCTTCCCGACTCAGGAGACAGACAACTTCGGTAAGTCTGACTCCAGGCCCATTTCATCACCCAAGGTAAACTCCATGATGCATGACTCTAGATGAGCTGACTGCCCTGGTCTGAAGTTCTCTGAGGATGTATTCTTAAGTGTTAGTAGGTGGGCTGGACAGGCAGCAGGAGCTGAGTTCAGGAGGTGAGAAGCTTGCTGAGACAGAAGGCAGACACTCGGAATGCAGAGTGGGGAAACACCAAACCTCTTGTATACCAGTTCCTCATCCCACCTGGGGCTGGGGAAATCTGCACATTCTGAGCTCTCAACAACTATAAAGTGTTAATGAGAATAGGAGCAGGTCAGAAGAGTAAAGTAAGATAAATTGGAAGGATTTCTTGACTATCTTTTCTAAAAACCGTGCAAAAGGCATCTGACAGCAAACAGGAGTTTAGAGCTGCTGCGGCTTCCCACCGAGATTAAAGGCTAGTTCCAGCATACACCGCAGTTCTTAGCAGCACGTGGGAAATTACTCAGGCGTCTCATTTTGTGCATTTTATTCATTTTTATTTTTTTAACCACGGCATGAGACAGTTCTTTGTAGTTGCGGTAAAATGAAGCACCAGATTGATTTTCAGTGATAGCGCAAACATTTCTGCCTACCTAAGGAAGAAAAAAAAAGTGTTGCAAGAGGTTTAAGTTTTTGGTCCTACATGAAAGTTTCTGAAGGTCCCCTAGAGTGAGAGCTTTTCAAGGCAGTTTAACAAACAGAAAATGCTTCTAATTCATGAGAAACTAGCCAGATGACTTGGTGATGACCATATACTTTGTGATTTTTGTTAATACAGCTGTGTAAACAAAACTCGGTGAAGTCTCTGTGATTTGATAAATATATAACAAAGAAACAAAAACAAAGAAAAAAATTCTAGAAGCAAACACTAGTTGCTGAGTGTGTGGCTTCTTTGCCACCATTGAAGCCACATGATCGATGACGGTGTGTTTCAATCACGAGCCAAAATGATGCTGGTGGATCCTGACGTCGCTGTGAGACTCAAGGCCTTAGCATCCCACCGTGGTCAGGTCCACACAAGCTGTAGCTGTCAATCATCTTTTAGATTGTGTCTGACTGCCAAATTCTACAATCTACATTCTCCATGAAACAATTTTTAGCAAATTTCCAGCAACCCATGATGGTTTCTGAAACAAATTTCTGATCAATAAGTATATTTTATGTAAACATCTTTCAATGCTTAGTTCTACCTCTAAATCATGTTTTCAGGGCCTACTTCATTTTTTCCCTTACCCCATCACTAGAACTACAATTTGAAAAAATAGCAGTGCACACTGGGGTTTAGGGGTTCTACTTTCAGAAGCCATATATATAGGTTTGTTGACACAAACCTTTGATCCCAAATGTCATCAAATTTCAACACCCAGGAATCTAAATTCCTAGTTAAAATTAGAATGGAAACCTCCGACGTAAAAGAATTAGAAACCCACAAAAAAAAAAAAAAAAAAAAAAAAAACACATTACCTCTAGAACCTAATTTGACTAATTTCCTTTTCCCATACATTAAGGACACTTTGAAAAAAAATGAAAAAAAAATGAAGTGTTCTAAGTGATCATATGATTTTCTTCAGTTTGGCTGCTTTGTAGCCTTTGAGAGATGTAGATTATATTTTGAATAGATGCAGTTGTAGAGATACTAGAATTGGCATTGTTCGATCGTATGGATGTATTTTAGACAGGCTCTGTTTTATGCTAACCTGATGCTTCTTGGGCTCCAGAATGAGAACCACAGTTGTTCCTGAGAGACTCTGTGCGGTTTCACTTCTTCCTTTCGACTTTCTCTGAGCTGTTTCTGGCCTCTTTTTGGCAGGATGCAGAGGCCTCACAGCTGAGTAGAGCTTCTGGTTCTACCAGTATTTTGTTGAACCTGTTACGGAAAGCCTTGCCTGCTGTTGCTTGCTATGGCTCCAAAATGACAAGGACATGTTCTTCGTTTGTAACAAGTGTTTGCTTTCCTTCAATAATGGGATCAAGCGCTCCATTCTCGACAGTTGAAGGAGTAAGAATAGGCAGGAACCACTGAGGCGGATTGTAGGTGGTAATGAGGACCGAGATAAAGCCATCCCACTTTGATGTGGCAGAGTGTGGGAGAGAGAAGTTGGGCTTTGCTAACACTGTAGTCTGGTAGATGTCCCCAAATGTCTGCATGGAAAGTCTTGGTGTCCTGGGTTGCAGTATTTGAGGGTACTATAGAGTTAAAGACTGTTCATAGGTAATTGAGGGGGTGACCTTGAAAGGGTTTAGGGAGCCCTACTCTTCCCTCTAGCCTTCCTGGCTCATGATGTGACCACTACCTCTGATGTGTGCTTTGACCTTTGTCACCAACCATCCTCCTCGATGACTCATTTTGTATTTGAGACTCAAACGTGTGAGCAAGATAGCACCGTTGCACCTTCTCTCAGTCAGAGTTTCTATTGTTGTGAAGAGAAATGACCATCTACCATGACCATGGTAGCTCTTGTGAAGGAAAACATTGACTTGGGGCTGACTTACAGTTCAGAGGTTTAGTCCATTGTCCTCTGGGAGGGAAACACGGCAGCATGCAGGCAGACACAGTGCTGGAGAAGGAGCGGAGAGTTCTACATCTCGAGCCATAGGCAGCAGATGCAACTGTGTCACACTGAGCACAGCTTGAGTATATAATAAATACCTCAAAGCCCACCTCCACAGTGACGTACTTCCTCTAACAAGGTCACACCTACTCCAGCGAAGCCACACCTCCTAACAGTGTTGCTCTCTCTGAGGGCTGTTTCCTTTGAAACCACCACACTCCTTTCCAGTGGAAAACCACAGACAGATGTTTCATTGTGGTAATGAGTACTTAATGCAACCTGACAGGGCCACACCGTCTCTGTGCCAAAGTAAGTCTCTTCTTGGGTGGTCTCCTCCGGAGGATGCGTAAGTCCTAATCTACTGAGGTGCAAAATGTCTGAACGTACTAGAACCCTGGGTACAAGTACAGCCTTGGGTATGCTCTTCCCTTGCCTGATCCTCAGTTCAGTTGTGTATAATTAGAGAAATATTCTGATTTCTTTATATAGAACCAAGAAGGACAATAGTCCATCAAACACTACCTTATTGGTCTAACCAAATCAGTGCAATCTTTCTTGGCTATGAAATGGAAAGAGTCTGGACTTAAGTGTATTGATATTTTATTTGTATTTTGATAAATAAAGGTTGCCTGAATATCAGAATGCAAAGTTAAGCCACTAGCGGCCAGGGAGTGGTGGCGCACGCCTTTAATCCCAGGACTCAGAAGACAGAGGTGGATCTCTTGTGAGTTCAAGGCTACCCTGAGCTACACAAGATTGACCCAGAAACAGATCCAGGAGGTAGTTGTTCACACCTTTAACCCCTGTGTTTGGGAGTCACACACCTTTAATCCCCGCACTAGGGAGGTAGAGACAGGAGCAATATGGCTGGATGGAGAGAGGAATATAAAGGGGAAGAGACAGGAGCTCACTGGAGTGGAGCCTGAGTATTTGTGGAGACAGGCTCTCGCCCTTTCGGTCTGAAGATGTGGTAGAAATAAAAGGTCTCTCTAGTGATTGGCTGCTTTGCCTTTCTGATCTTCAGCTTGAACCCCAATACCCATTTTTGGGGTTTTTATTATTCATGCTACACTTAAGATTGAGATAGATCTTGGTTCAAACTCTGACTCTAACTTGTAACACGTGAGTTGTGTGCTTTACATCAAATGACCTCAGTGGCCCATTTAGAACACAGGGAGAAGAATTTTAGAAGCTTATGGGTACCAAATAAGACAAGAGACGTGAGAACTTGAAGTAGCATTAATAACACAAATAGATGCTCAATTGGAGACGTCCCCCTGCCCCCTGCCCCCAGCCCCTCCAAAGACTAGCTAAGACCCAAGAATAGCACAGATCCCTCCACACAGCCTTTAATCAGAGCAGAGGCAGTGGCCTTCTAGTTTGAAGATAGTCACAGAAAACAGAAGTCTATGTCTGTTTCAGAAGATTTAAAGGTTTTCTGGCAGTCCCTACCACCTGTCACTCTGTAATTACCAGCAGCCAGTTGGGAGGCAATCGTTGCACTGTGTGTACGGCTAATCTAGTGGGACACTGAGTTCCACCAGAACACAGGCATGGGCCTTACGCAGAATCTCACACCAGGCAGGCCAACAGGTTTCCACCGACAGAATTCAGTGCTAGGCAGAAATGATTCAATGCTCACAAGACAGATACAGCCCGACTCATTACGATGAAATCACCGAGCCGGCAACCTCTCAGACAAAATGGGCTCTGTTGAAACGACTTTCGGCAGATTTTTATTTCGGATTCTGACATTTCCCTACAGTTTGTTTGAAAGTTCCAAAAAAGTAATTGTATTTCCTGGCAACATAGAATCCCTTGGAGCACAGGGAGATGATAGTTTGCTTGATTATAGATATTCTACCAGAGATTTAAAAGTGTTTTTATACACCGACAAAACACAACTGTCCTACCTTGCTCTCCACAAATGACACCCTTCTTTGTCTTCAACAGAGGATGCGGATCATCTGACAGCCTCCCAACATTCTTCCTCAGCAAACGCTCCTCACCAATAACACTGCGAGGCTTTAGAAAAAAAATAAAGAATAAAGAATGAAACGGGGGATGCCGGGCGGTGGTGGCGCACGCCTTTAATCCCAGCACTCGGGAGGCAGAGGCAGGCGGATCTCTGTGAGTTCGAGGCCAGCCTGGTCTACAAGAGCTAGTTCCAGGACAGGCTCTAAAAAAGCTGCAGAGAAACCCTGTCTCGAAAAACCAAAAAAAAAAAAAAAAAAAAAAAAAAAAGAATGAAACGGGGGATTTAAGAGAATAGATGGAAGGATAAAACTAGGTGGCTGTCTTTCAAGTGTTTATCAGGCTAGCCCAAACCTCATGGTGTTTATCAGGCTAGCCCAAACCTCATGGTGTTTATATCAGGCTAGCCCAAACCTCATGGAGTCAGACAGCCACGTGTGTTCACTCTGTGCCTCCGCCTGGCTTGCTCACTTGGTAGGTTTTGTCTTGTTTATATTAATTTTTCTGGTGAGACTTTTAGCCATTTTTAACTGCTGATGCATTTTTAATCACACTGTGATGCACAAATGACGTTTCCTTAAGAAGAAGTAGGACATTCACGTTTTTAAAAAGAGGTCCACCCCTCTCAGATTTGGTGTTTCCTCCCATTGCACTGACCAGATGGTATGTCTCCTTCCACACACAGATACTACGACTTTTTTTAGAGTCAGGTTTTATATGACTAGAACTATGCAATAGGCATCATTCTCTACTTTGACTTATTTACCCAATAATATTCCACATATATTTTTATCATCACATTTGATGTATTACTCTCTAATGTGAATTGGTAATTTAAGTAACCATTCCACTGTATGAAAGTATGTTGCTCTCAATTTGCTTTTTAAACTCAAATACTCTATTTTCTTTTTAGAATTTTATACGCAAGTACTGTATCCCAATTTACTTTTATAAGTGACGTTACAATTAGCATCCTTATATTCTTCCTTATATTAGCTGCTATTTCCCAGCTGTAAGCAATATGAGCCTGTAAAAACTTAAACCTTGTAGAATGTCCTCTGAAGAGATGGTCATAAGTGACTACATGACATCGTGATAGCTCCCTTTGTGTGTCTCAGTTTTCATCTCTCTAAACTGGAGATGCAAACAGCACCTACCCCAGCGAGGGCTTCTGAGAATGATGATTATAAACAATCATACAGCACTATTTACAGGCTGAGCGTCTCTTAACAGTGCCCGCCAAGGGCTAAGCCCTACATTTTCCAGCATAATTGCGTATTTTCTCAGCATACAGGTGAAGATTTTGTCTCCTTGGATCCTGCCAGGTATAAGCTGAGAACAGGTCTCTAGCCCTCTTCCCCGGCACCCCTGGAAATCTCCATGGGAGACAGGCACTAGGCTTGGCAGCTTACATCCTGGGCAGCTCATGTGGGATTCCTTACTGTATCTTCCCTGCTCTGCAGGACACTCATTAGCCATATTGCTGGACTGCAGTGGTCCAGATGGTCGCCACACAGCTGGTGGACCAGGGAAGGACTGCAGAAGGGGCACTGGAGGCTAGTGTGTGGTATAGGTCTGTGGTGTGTTACATAGGACATGAAAGAAAGGCTCAGGTGAGGGAATGTACTTCCTCCAGCCTGTAGGGCAAGCATGCTTTTAGAACTTGTTCACCTTCCTAACCTGTTCAAAGAAAAATGAGGAAGACAAACAAGGCACTTTGCCTTGAGGCATGTAGCCTTCAGGTTCTGTTCCTCATCAGTCCCTAGGCAAAGCGAAGATGAAATTCATTCACAAAGTGTTACCGACCACCCCAGTTGGGTATGGGGGGGTCTTGTGGGACATGGTTTCTCGAAGACCAGATATACAGAGACAGACAGACACACATACATGTGAGTGCACATGCACAGAGAGACAGACACACACACACATACACACACCGAGCAGATGTGCAAGATATAGGGAGACAGACAGACACACACACGTGAGTGCACATACACAGAGACAAACAGACGCACACACACACACATAGAGCACATGTACAAGATAAACAGAGACAGACACACACACGTGTCAGTGCACATGCACAGAAAGACGGACATGTACACACATACACAGAGTACATGTGCAAGATATATAGAGACAGACAGACAGACACACACACGTGAGTGCCCATGCACACAGACAGACAGGCACACACACACACACACTGAGCAGATGCCCAAGATATAGGGAGACAGACAGACACACGCATGAGTGCACATACACAGATATAGGCAGACACGTATAACACTCAGAGCACATGTGTATGATATAAAGAGACAGACATTACATACATACACACACACACACACACACACACACAAACACACTTCATGATCTCAGTATTTAGGAGATGTTATGCCTAGTAAACACCAATATACTAAAAGCCCTGATGTCTGGAAACAATGAATGGTTTTACCCAGATAAGTTTAGATATACCTTTTATATAACATGTGGTCCAAGAAACTAGTGTTTTCCAAACAAACTGTGGAAAATGCTTTCTGGAGGAAGAAATTGAGAAAAGCCCTGGATCCTAGATATCCCCCGCAGACTTAGTGAATTTGTGGCATTTGGAAGAGCACGCTACGGCTTGGAAGATGATGCCTGTCATTTCAAGTTACGCATCATCAGGGTCTTTACAACAACCCACCATCCCCTGCAACTGTACGCCGTGACCCAGCAGCCTGCGCAGGACTTTGTGTACGCCTCTGAGCTTGGGAGTGTCTGAGTCTTTGTCTTCTTTTCCACAGTTGTAATTAGCAAGATCTCAGAAAGATCATATGCTTAGCTGTTTGGCAGGAGTTAGAAACAGGAGTTCCGATCCTTTTGGGGAGCCCTGCCCTCATTGGGGAATTCCTGGTAGCATATGGCTCTGTCACTTCCCTTCTTGAAATACTCTGGAGCAGCTGCCCCTCACAGCAGGGCGACTGTCAGGGATTGGCTAGGGATCCCTGTTGCAAATGACAGCTGCAGGGTGATTTTGGTCATGGCTGCCAAGAGGCAGAAGTTGAGGGAAAACATTATAGAATTTTCATTATTCACTGTGGCAGCGTACGTGTGCCCAAACAAAGAGGGCACCAGTAGAATGCAGAACAGAAACACACTGGGTCTTGTTTCCTTTTCCAAAACTGCACGTCACAGCCAGAAGAAGGCAGAAGAAACAAATGGCTCTAAAGATGCATGAATATTTCAACTCAGTCCTTGGCCTGAGAAACTATATTTAGACCTACCTTCTCAGAAGCCCCGGCCTACCAGGTACCATTCTTTATTACCATCATTGGAGTTTCTCCCCTAATGCCCATGTGAAGTAGCTGCCGTTACACAGATGTACCAGTCTGAAGTTCAGGGAAATGAATGACTTGCCCAGATCCGCTAAATAGCAGTTTGTAAGACATAGACTTGAACTGAGACCAACTCAAGTCTTGATTCAGGACTGGTGAGTTTCTGAAGTTGGTTGACTGTGACTCCCATTCAAGGTGGCCTTTCCCAGGGCTGTAATTGACCACAACACCCAAGCAGAATCACAGGAAATGAGTTTGGCGATTGAATTCTGTTTTTGGCTACTCAATTTCCGCGTCAGCTGGGCCCCCGCTTTCCTCTTCAGGAAGGACAGCTGAGGAAATAAGCCACTGCTTTTGACATGAAAACAACTACCTGCAGTAGCCCAAACTTCCTCGTCTCCTCTGAAATTAAGGTGACTTGATGACTTTAAGATTTTGTACCCTGAATACCAGCTTGTTACCAGGCGGTGTGGATTGAAATGAGGGTCACTTGGTGCCTAGTTCCCTACGGAGAGAACTGGATGAAGAACAGGAAGCATAGGTGTGAGCAGGGCCTGGAGTTGTGGAATAGAGTCATTGCAGAAGGCCAGGTTCAGAAATGTCACGATTCCTGTGGAACTGGGAAACAAGGGGAGGGAAACGCAATTCCGGTCCACCTGTACGGGGACACTGGATTAATGGCAAGCCGGGAACATCTGTGCTTCTTTCTGAACTCTCCTTGGGGTTTTCTTTATGGCAAGCTCCAAGATCTTGTTTTGTTTCATCCTGTTTTTTTCTTTCTGTTAGAGACTAGAAAGGGATTTCATTTTTAAGGAACCTGTTTCCCATGTGGGAACAACAGTGTGTGGACCCCTGTTCTCTTTCCAGAGAAGACAGGGACTGGGGGCCTTTCTGCTTCCTTTCCAGCTGCTGTGGACGGCTTGACAGGGTTATCAGGAAGCGCTCAGAAGACTTTCGACTGGGGGCTCAGATATTGGTTCTCTGAAATTGTGAGGTGAAGGAATCTGTCCAGATGGGATTGTGTTTTCCTCGTCCTCTCCCATCTCACAATTCACCCTGATTTCTTCATCACCTGGTTTTGATACAGGAGTGTCTTTTCCGATAAGCCTGAACGCTGGGGGCTGCTGCCCAGCCATCTCCTGTAGCCAGTGCTGAAGGATTGGTCAGTATTTGAGATAAACTTTTATTAGAGTGTTTCCATTAAGATGCCTCAAGGCCATTACGTCAGGGAATGAGACATATCTATCTTGTTCTGGTTTAATTGCCGAGAGCAAGGTTGGCTTTATATGCTATAAAGCCGCTTTCGGGGAAGAAGAGCTCCATATCTCCGGTTACAGGGGTTCATTTTGTTGAAACCTTCAGTTTCTCTTAACGGCACTGAAATTATAATAGAGTTTCACTTTATGAGGCTCCGGAAATGGTAGCACCAGTCAGTCACTGCCTGGTAGACCACATTGACAATGAGATGTACACTATGAAGCGCTGGGAGCCAGCTCACCTGAAGCTTCAGCAGCAGCCTCGGGATTTGCACTTGTGGCTCGGTGACCATTTCCCCCTTGAAGATGGATCCCCAAGGCTCTTACTCTTTTCCCAGTGTATTGTTGCTAAGTCCTTGGCTGTCGTGTTCTGGTGAACTCTGCTCACCTCTGCCTTTCTTTCAAGTTCCCTGACCTCCAAGTTAGGATCATCTTTGTGTTATCCACTGGGTAAAAGATCTGTTCAGTTTTCTCTGTGCCACACAGTTTCCCTGGCATGTCTATGCTGAGGCAGCCGAGGCTCCTGCTGCCGTGATTACAGCCTTTCTCTTAGCACCGTGTACTTTTGACTACACTGATCGAAACAATGGCAAGCCCACCCTGACCCACCACTTCACTAAAGCACAATTACTATTTTTGTTTTTTCCCAAATGGAATTTTTCTCTTGAAGATCAAACTAGAAACAAAGCCTAGAATCTGGTCTCGGCCCTTCCTCTATTAGAGTCAGTGTTTCCTGTTGGACTAGACTCATAGTTTATTTCTTTGTATTAAAACAAGAAATGATTGACATACCTCAAGCTAACAAGTTCTTATTTCCTGAGTTTATCTTAATGGTATTCATAATACGGATACAGAAACCCCTTCTCAAATCCTTCATCAATATTATAATGATAAAATTATATATCTTAACAAATGTGTTCAGATATAATTTAAAACTAAAATTTAAAAAAAATGGCTCTTCTTTGCCACCCCTCCCAAACTAACCTAATGTCATCGTTTGTAATAAAAGCCTTGAAGGTGTCAGAGAATGTCAGTTATATAATGCCTTCAAATTCTTCTACATTCATTGCGTTGACTCGAACCCCAACTCTTTCATATGGTTTTATTTGGTATCAAGTTTGACTCTGTTTTTCCTGTAGCTTCCTCCAGTGAATATGTCCAAATAAAAGCTTTCTAGTTGAGTGATTAGCTGCAGAACTTGACAAATCCACTGTAGGATGTCCAATGTATTCCTGCGTAGTTGAAAGAATCTTAAAAACTCAATGACTTCACAACACACATTCTATACTAAGTCTTTTCCAAGCAATATGTGGACTACTAAGCATCCAAAGCTGTGAAGATGAGGTCCTTGTCCTCGACAAGGTCAAAGGAGGGAATGAAGACAAAACACAGTCTGGCAGAACAAAGTAAAATGAAGCAAGGTGAAGTTGGGAAATCATCATGATTGTTACTTCCTACTCTTTCAGGGTGAGCAAAACTGGGGAGAAGGAAAGGATAAAGAGAGAGAGACATAGATACAGAGACACAGAGAGACACAGAGAGACAGAGATACTTACAGAGACACAGAGAGACACACAGAGAGACAGACACAATCCCTGTCCCTAATGTCATTTCAAGTTAAAGTCATTAATAACCTGCTGTCAAACACACAAAGAGTAGAAACAATGATGTCACCAGTTTCAAGTCGACTGTCATTTTGTTGGTTCTTAATCCTCACACAGCACTGGAAGTTAGCAAATCTTTTTTTGTAATGAGAAATTCTGTAGACCAGGCTCACCTTAGACTCACTCTGTAGACCAGGCTGGCCTCAAACTCAGAGATCTGCCTGCCTCTGCTTCCCAAGTGCTGGGATGAAAGACAAGTGCCAGAGAAATTCTGATTGAATTGGTTGGTAATTATCTGGATCACCTTCACCAAAAGTGATTTCATCGACAATAACAGTAGCAATAATAAAGGGACTCTAACGAGAGAAGCGTGGAGTGGTAATATCCATACTTCCCATCTCTCAAAAGAAGAAGCAAACAAATACATTAGGAAAGAATTGCTAATAAGGACATTGATGGAAAGTTTTGGAGACCTACAGTTATATTTAGAGGACCTGAATTTGACAAATATCACCTAGACAGACTTAGGCTGCAATATTGGAGGAGACAGCAGTATCATTGCCCTACATTGCTTCCAACAGCGCTTGACCAGAGCTGAGTACAGGTGCATGGAATTTGTCTGCCTTAGGAGGAGAGGGAAGGAAATGACCCTGCACTATAAGTGCGCTGGGTTTCTAGGTGATGCAGATGAGTGACAGGAAGGACATTTAATGATGGGAATAAGACCTTTCTCTCTTATGTCGAAGGCAGGGTTTTTTAATCTAAGCAATGATTTCTCTGAAAGCAGTTCAGAATTCTTTATGCCACTTGATATAGATCTTGTATGTTCTCATTTCCTACTTAGGGAGTAAGCTAAAACAAATTCAGTCCTCAACGGTATTTAGGCCACTCTAAGCAGAGTCTAAGGAAACTGTTTACCATATCTCTTCTACACAGAACTTCCTTATACCAATAAAAAAGTCAGATCATGTTAGACACCGAGTCAGTTCACAGAAAGGGAATGCAACGAACTGTTTGTTTTGTTGCAAAAATCTCTTCCAGGATGGAGAAACTAGCTTAGTGTTTAAAACTGCTTACTGCTTTTGTAGGGGACCTGAGAGCAGTTCCCAGTACCCACTTCAAGGATCTTACAAACTACTGTGAGTCCATCTCCAGGGAGAGCCAACACCTCAAGTCTCCACAGGCAACTGCACACATATACACACACACACTCACACAGAGAGAGATGCACACATACAAATACACACACACACACACACACACACACCCCACAATCATCAATAAAAACATAAAAAATAAATCTTAAAAAAGCTCTACCAATGAGGTAGAAAAAACTTTCAGTGATAATAAGAGAAATGCAAATTAAATTAATCTGTTGTATCATTTTTCATCCATCAGGGGAAAGTTCAAACTATAGATCAACTGTGGGAAAATGTAACCTTAGATATCACTGGTAGGAGTACAATCTGACATGACCTCTAGGGAAGGCATATGTCAACAGTCTCTACCAAATACTGAGTGTGCTTAGCATTTGATCCAGCAGTTCCATTTGTAGAGGTGCAGTCTACGAGAATATATAGGGCAACTGCTATAGAACTATGTGTAAGATTAAAAACTGTCTGTTTAAATAGTATGATTACGTGTTGCATATTCAACAATGCAGTCAAAGCATAAAGAGCTGTTTAGCATATTGGGATGCATTTCAGGGCATGTCGTTTAAGGAAATAAAGTAAGAAATATTTCACTGGTTTCCCCTAGCATATTTTGCAACTTCCAAGCACATGAATGCACACAATTTATTTCAAAGATATGTTAAAAAGTAATGTTCCAGACCATCGCTATTCGTGTCAAAAATAGTCATGAAAACAATAGGTAATATTGTCCATGTATAAAATCTCATCTTAATCCATAATCAGTCCTTGTATGCCTATTTCCATGAGTGCAAAAAAGCAGGTTATTTAACACACTCTGTTGCTCATATTAATACTCACTGGCCATTCCTTTATGGAGAATAGAAGCAGAAACACTCTGAGAGTTTGACTGCTCCCCTTGGCAGACGCCCAAGTCTTTTCTAAGACCAATAACAGAAAGACTAAACATGTTGTCTTCTGTACCGCTCTGCCACACACCCTGGCTTCCCATTCTTGCCCTAAGTCCCAATCCCTTTGCTATTAATGCTGCAAGAGTATTTCTCTAGAGAGTGTTCCCTGACCCCTTCCCCTTGTGTGACTTGTGTGCTTGTCCCCCATGTGTTTCTAAGAACCCCTCCCTTGTTAATACTGGCCGACACCCTTCTCTAGTGCAGCCGCTGGCTTATTTTCTTCTTCCTCTCGACCTCAAGACTCTAGGTTCTGCAGTAGACAAGGGCAGGGTCTTCCTGCTCTAGCTGAGCATTTGTCAGAGAACCTGCCCAGTAGTTGGCATTGACTAAACATGGACTAAAAGAATGGAGGAAGTTTAGTCAAGGATTAGTCCTGAACTGGCACAAGAAAACCAGGATTGCAATATACCCTCTTCTCTATTTGTGGATAGCAAGGAGGTAAGTAAAGAAATTTTGGTTTTTGTTCAACAAAACATTTTCAAGGATGCTGTAATGTAACCTTGCCAAAAGATGAAATACGTCTTTATTTTAAAAATGCTAATAGACGGTTAAAGATTGCTTTTGTGTTCAGAGAAAGTTTGAGAAGAAATGAGATTTCCTGTTGCCGCCTCCTCACGCCTATACAGCCTCCCCCATTATCAACACCCTGGAAAACAGAGGCATATGTAAATTTCTGTAGTTACAGCAGCCTGTCATCAACACTCAGATTCCTTAGTTTGTATTGTGGTTCACTCTTGATGATAAGCGTTCTATGGAGTTAGTCAAAGCGACAGTGACCAGGTCCACTACTGCAGCATCACACAGCCTAGCTTCACGGTGCTGCCAACTCTCTGTCACCCACCTTTTCATCCTTCATCACCCTCAAGAATTGATATCCGCTCCAGCCCGACCTCTGTATTTCACACGTGCTATCCTTTGTCTTTCTAGGGCACTTGCGTTCCTCTGTTTCTTGGAGAGAGAAAGACTGACACAGAATCCCGTTTGTGTCCTTCTCCTTGCTAGGATAATGCTGACATGTGGTCCAGAGCGTTGTCTCTGAAACAGGCATTGGAACATTGTGCTCATCTCTGGTATCTCTGTTTCTGTTCAAACAAATGCATCATTAATTTGAATCATAGCATTTTCAGAATGTGAAGTCAGTCTGTAGGAGAGCACTTAAAATTAACGTTCAGAATTATTGTTGGGGAATCTATTTCCTTCCAACCAAAATTTAGGCATCAATAGAGCAATTACAGGTCGTGGCAGAGCATGGAGCCCGTTTCTCCAGTGTCCACGCTTTAGTGCTGATGTTGATATTTGCATCTTACGGTTATGTGCTCATCCACACTGCCCAACCTGGCTGAAAAGCTAATGAATATCCTTGAGGAGTGCTCCTGAGAAGAGCACAGAGAGGAACCTAACCGCTTAGAAGTCACAGTATCCAGAGCAAAAGCTAATATTCAGAGGTTCTTTCATAAGCTTTCGTAATTAAGCCAAATAGGGAGGGAAAGGACATGTTGTGGCCTGACCCTGGGCTCTGCAGAAGGCATCTTGCTTCCACAGGGAAACTTCTCAAACTATCTTTTCCTAGTGGCATCATCTTTTTTTTTGTCTTTTCAATGAAGGCACAATAGAAAAGAGGAGGGAAGGCTTTATTATTAATAACAAACAAACAAAACTGTTTTCTTCCCTTGTATGTACGGCTAGCCTCTGCCAGAAGCTATCCAGGGACATAAGGGAACAATCCCAACACTCTCCTGTCTGCCCTCTCCTAGTCTAAGGAGAGGTTGGCTCATGCCCTCTGGGCCACAGTAGGCAAAACTGTGGTCTCCTCTCCCCACTACTCCCTATAGGAATTTGAATGTCCGCTGAGAGTTGAATCAGGGTTTTTAAAACAAGCAGTGAGATGGTTGAAGCTTGGAGTAGAGCCCATTATGAGCTGAAAAGAATTCCCAGCTGTGTTTTACTCGTCCCCGAGCCCAGCTGCAGCAGCGCACAGAAGACTCTGTTTCTTAAGCCCTGTATGTATATGTACATATTCACGTCAATGCATATGAGTGCATGACTTTGAAGCCCTTGGGAAGCCCCGAGCCTTAGAGATGAATTAATTTCCTTTGTGAGACAGGCCTGCATATGTATAGATACGGGGTAAGTGCATCCCACGTCTCTGTTTATTCGATTGCAAAGATCCTCAGCACGAGTACAAATATCTGGGGAATCAAAAAGAAATCATAGCATGGGTGCCTGTGCCCGAGCAGGCAGAGACGTGGAGACAAAAAGAAAGGAGGATTTCAGGGAGGTCGAGAACTGTCGGCTCATGTTGAGGACTAAAGCACCCAAGTTAAAAGTGGATTCATGAGGAGTGTGTGGAAGGACTTCTCTCTGGCTTGGGGTAACAGAGCTGTGTCTGAACTTCCCATACTGGGAGAACTGATTCTTAGAAATATATGCTGAGTTTTCCTTTAATATTAGTTTTTAGGGCAGCTGTCTTTTTTTTTTTTTTTTTTTTTCTGAAATGAAAGGTGAATTTCAAAGTGTGGTCTAGAAAGCAAGCAAGATCCTTCCAAAGAAATGGAAAATTTTCAAACGTTAGGTAGCTATCACATTCCCCTGGGTTAACAGCCAGCAAGACCAGGAGCCGAATCGGAAGAACAAGGTGAGAGCCAAGAAAGTGTGTTTTGCACCTTCGCTAGCCAGAGCTTGTTTGAGCTCCATGGTATTAGTCGGGTTCTCTGTGGAACAGAGCTGATATACCATCCCAGGGAGGTCCTAGAGAGCGGTCAGTTCTCAGTCCTCACTGGAATTCCAAAGGTAGTCTCTAATGCTAGCCAACTCTCGGGATAGATGAACTTGCCCGTGAGAATGAGGACAAACAGGAAGCGCAAGCCCCCTTCTTTTACGGAGGCGTCCACCGGAAGTTGCGGCCCAGGTTTAGGTTAGATCTTCTGATCTCAAACGACCCAGAGTTATGGTGGGTCTCATACCTCAAATGCTCCTTCCAGTAGGTGTGTCCAGCTGCTTAGGGCTTTGTCACTTCCAGATGTAGTCAAGTTCAAAACCAAGATCAGCCATCCCAACCATAAAGCCCATCATTGACCACAATGGGCACCAAACATAATTACTCCAAAAAGAGACCGGCCCTCCAGCCCCACCCAAACTGGGTGCTTTCCAGACGATCACTTACTGTTCTTATCACCCATCCCTGGCGGTAACATGTGAGGCTTCTGAGTACCAAATTGGATGTTTCTCACTTTCTGTGACAGCTTTTGAGTGTCAGTTCCTCCCGGGCCTTAGGTGTAATATTTTCCTCTTTGTTTGCTGTCTTTCCCAGTCATTGCTCTGTGTCCGCTTAAGAGCTTTTAGGATGCTATTTTTTGGGGGTAGGGGTCACTCACTTCCTCATTGAAACTCTCAATGTGAAAAAGAATTTCAGGACTAAAAGGCAAACAACACGCCTTCCCCCACCAAGAACTAATAAGAGAAAAAGACAGCGAGTCCAAAAATGACCAAACGTCTGCGTGTCCTCAAAAAGCCTGGACAGGATGAAGGGGGAAGAATGAGAAAGGCGTGGCTAGGCCTAGGAAGACGCGTCGGCCTGATTGTCCACAATTTTCTCTGAATTCATTAGGCTCATTCACAAGTGGAATATTATTTTGATGTCATTATTCTGTAGATGGCCTTGTTTTTATTTTTTTTTAAATACAAGAAAAGGACCCCAAAAATGTCATCATAAGCCTTACTGTTCAACTGTCCTCTTCTTCGAGGGAGGGAGCGATTGAGTCTATATTCGGCAGGGCTATTCATTATGTGCAATTTCCCTGGAGCTAGGAAGCTGCAGTCCAGAGAGTGGCTTAAGCCCCCTCGTCCTCACTTTCACAGAGGGTTCACATCTGCGGTTTGTGCTGGGCCACAGCCCTTGGCAACAGTGTTTCCATGATGAAAGGAAAGAGCACTCAGCTGACCAGGATTTAGAGATTTGTTCAAGGTCAGAAGTAGCACCGCCAAGCAACGGGCTTCCTGTGAAAAGCCCAGGGCGCTGGCTATTTGTTAAGGTACAGCAGGCAGCCCAAGAGCAACCATTAAGTTCTGTTTGGAGAGAATTTAGGGAATTAGAATGAAATAGGAGATACAGGCCCTTCCTCTCAGGAGTGTGAAATCTAATGGAGGGCATAAAATACACAGGCAAGAAAATGGGACAGATACAAATGAAAACAGATAGGAACATTTACAGGAGAGCAGTGGAAACATGCAAAGACATTCGCCACTAATTGGACATGTACAGAGATATATACGCTTGTGCTGGGGCAGCCAGGGACTATGTGAGGAAGTGCCCGTGAAGCCTTCACCTTCACTGTGTGTGTGTGGGGGGGGGGGGAGTGAGGGCGGGATTTAGAATGCTACTCTGATCTTTGACCAGACCACTGATGCAAACACCATATCATGGAATATCCCAGGCCCTCAGTCTGGCATATAGAAAGACTACCAACAGCAAAGAACACACAAGGGAGGAGGGAATCTTGGGGTGCAGAAGAGTCAAGAGAAGGAGTCCAACCAACGTAAAACACTCCTATAATTCCAGCACTAGCGACTAAGCCATTTTGTTAAAAGCCATGGAGGGCCAACTCACTGTCCAGCAAGCAAGACCATCAATTATTCTATCTACTCTCTACCTTGGTATGTGAGAAGGGACCAAATGACAGAGATGCAGACGTGTGTGTGTATATGTGTGTGTGTGTGTGTGAATGAAAGATATGGCAAAAAGTAGTTGCCCTGCCACAGAAACCAGATAGCCTGACCTCATGATTTTACTTTTTTTTTTTAATTTTTGAGACAGGGTTTCTCTGTGTAGCTTTGGAGCCTATCCTGGAACTCACTCTGTAGACCAGGCTGGCCTTGAATCACAAAGATCTGCCTGCCTCTGCCTCTTGAGTGCTAGGATTAAAGGTGTGCACCACCACTGCCCAGCATGAATTTACTTTTTAAAAAATGATACTGGAGTAAGCATAGAGCCTGCACCTGCTTTTTTTTAAAATCTAAATTCTATATAAGACAATGTTGTGAAATATCTCCTGAACCCATTCCAAAAGCTTATGTGTGAGTTCTGCTACGCTTCATTGGTGTCTGCTGGCCTTTCATAATTTGAATTATAGTAGTTAAAAACGCATGTACTATCTGAAAGTATCACCCAATGAATTTCCAAGTCAATGTTCTTAAAAGACTGCATAGTTCTTCCTTTCCTGATGCTGTTTCGTGCAAAATCAATTATTTTAAACTGCAAATAGATAAAAATTAATATTGACTGCAACTAGAAAAAGATGTGTAGAAGTATTTGCTTGCAAATTCTTGAAACACGGCACCTAGCAACATTCCCCTTTAAAGGTTTTTACCTTAAAAAGTATGCCCGTGTTTCCTTTCATGATGTTTGCAGTTCAGAAAATGACTTCCACTCAGTAATCTTTTCTTCCTTGGGGACAGCAGGAGGTAAAGAACTTGTTCCAGCAATGAATGAGTGCTTGGCAGCTTGTCTTTTGCAAAAGTGAAAGATTACAATTGGCATTCGAAATAATGAATTACAAAACAGTAGTAGTGGGAATCCTGGAGATCATTCATAAAAGGATCCAGATTCACACACCCTCCCATTCTTGTCATTTGCAGCCTCCAACCCAAGGCAGGGCCCCTCATCACTCAGGGGACCTCCTCTGTAGACTTGGTATCAGAAAGTAGCCCTGCATCCATATAATTTCCTTCACAATTAATTTTTTGAGTGACCAGTTTGTAAGTGGATTCTTGAGAGGGTAATGCTGCAGAGAGAAGGGGGGAAATAGCTATTAAAAACAGGACAATCACAGTCGCCACAGGAACATTGGCCAACATAACACTTTGGCCCAAGGTAATAATATTGAGCTGTGGATTACAGCGTTTAGTGTGACTACGGCTATCTGCTATTAATTTAAAGGAAATTATATTTCTTAATTAGGATTGCCACCCTTCTAGAGCCCGAGGTTGAAAAGAAAGAAAAACGCCACGGACTTACTTCATCATTGTTTCTATTTTTAATGTTCCGTGGGCCCAAGAAAATGAGATCAGCGAGCTGAAGCTTTAAGTATGACTTTGATTTATTAAAGTTTGACAATTGGTTTTATAATCATTCGGGTGTTAAACAGCATCCATCCCTGGCCCGAGTCCTCTATGCTCTGTTGGCAGTAACAAACCCAGGAAAGACTGACTTTCAAGCGGCTGACATGGGTCCCTGGTCCTTTGTGGTCCTCACTCCCTGTGGCTGCTCCTACAGGGAGAGGGAGAGGATACTGTGGAAGATCTTAGGCCTTGGTATAGAAGATCAGAATCCATGTAGCTCTGACTAACTGAAGACAGTTTGCCTATCCCAAAACTTTGACTTTCCATCCTCATGCAAACAGAATTGCTACCGCTGTTGTCCATTTTGAAAGGTGGCAGGAAGGATTCAGTGGCGGTGTACAAGCAAGACAATGGACACAGAGTCCTGATGGAGTCATCACTTTTCTTGTTGCCATGATCAAAGACCCAACAGGAGACAACTTAAAGGAAGAGAGGCCTGTTTTGGATTTCATTTTAGGGGATGGATTTCATTTTAGGGGATACAGCCTATCACCACAGGGAAGGCATGGCAACAGGTGCGGAAGGCAGCTGATCTCCCTGTTTTAATAGTCAGGAAGCAGAGGACAGACAAAGTGGGGCCAGTCCATAAAAATCTCAAGGCCCACCTCAGTGACAGTCTTCTTAAAAGTGCCACGACTTTCCGAAGAAGTTCCACAAGCTAGGGACCAAGTGTTCAAACCTGAACCTCTGGGAAGGGTTGTTTCACATCGGAAGCACGAGTTACTTTGTTGCCAATATTACCCAACATGAGACAAGGACTCAAAAAAATCATCTGTTCTCTTGACAGCAAGCAACAGCAAGCCAGCTGGGAATCTTATCACACCAGGGTAAGGTGGGGATACGATACAGCCAAAGGCCCTGCTGAGATCCTCCCTTCTGCCCTGACTCACCACCTCAAGTTTGCACCAGAGTAAACTCCTCTCACAGTTCTGCAAGGCTAGGGAGAAGGCAGACGCCAGGTACTGCTTGATTCACAGAACTGAATGGCGTCCTGGGGTTTTGTATTCTCTGGTTTTTCTAGTGCCTTTATACTTGGTGGTGGCCTCAACCACGGGCTGGCTTCAGCTGCTGCCGTCCAAGCATGGACAACTGATGTGTGTTGATCCTTACCCCAGGTGGATGTCTAAGAGAAGTGCATATGCACGCGTGTGTGCTGCCAGTCACAGTCTCGTGGTGCCCGTTTTAAAATGAAGGAACGGACTTCCCAGCATCCTCACAGCCCACCAGCCGGACACATAGATGACTGGAGTTGGGTTTTACCGTCACATTTCACACTCTTAGGTCCTTCGTTGAGTTCTTCCTAGAAGTCCCCACTGAGAACCCATCTGCTTGGCTTCATTGACCTTCCTCAGTGTTAGTCACTGACGATAGGACATGCGTGGTGGCTTAAGTCAATGAGAGCACCTCGGGAACTTGGGCTGTGGTTAGTCCATTGAAAGAACACAGTTACCAAAAGGGAGGGTTAAGAAGAACCAGCAGACATTCCTTGAGAAAGAGTTAAAGTAATAAAGAAAGCAAAACAGGCACCTAAGGACAGTAATAAGGGCTCAGCAATACTTACATTTTTAACAGGTCGCCAATGCCTATTCGCTGGATGTTTGTGTCTGGCCTTGGTCCAGTCTCTTGCTACCTTCTGCCATGAATGGCTCCTTATATATTTTCATATGTCCACTTAATGATTCGTTCGTCTGTCCATCCATTCGACACCCCTACTTGTGCCAGCCTGTGTTCACATGGAACCTACAGGACTATGGAAGAGCCGCTGGTTTTGTTGTTGTTGTTGTTTCTATTTTTTCTTTGTACTTATTTTTTTAAAAAAGAAAACAAACTATTTTTTTTCATTATGCATACCAATCCTAGTTCCCACTCTCTCCCCTCCTCCTATTCCCTCACATACCCTCCCACTCTACCCCCAAGCCCCTGTTTTAATAATGGTGACCTTGGGAAGCTATGGTTGAGAAAGTCAGAGTGGCATATGAATCCACAACAGAAAGTGAGGAGTTGGAGGTGTTTTGTGGTGGAATATATCTGTTTTGAGACTCGAAGGGAAACAAGGTGTTAGCTCTAAAAAGTGAGCGCAAATAGCCCCCAAAACTCTTTATTGTGTTTAATCATTTTGCTGTAACATGTTGTGGTCAAGTTCTTGGCTAGTAGTACAAGCATTCTGTGATTCTCTCTCTCTCTCTCTCTCTCTCTCTCTCTCTCTCTCTCTCTCTCTCTCTCTCTCTCTCTCTCTCCTCCCCCCACCCCTCTGGTTTCAAGACAGCATTTCTCTGTAGCTTTGGAGTCTGTCCTAGAACTAGCTCTTATAGACCATGTTGGCCTCGAACTCACAGAGATCTGCCTGCCTCTGCCTCCTGAGTGCTAGGATTAAAGACCAGGTTGGCCTCGAACTCACAGAGATCTGCCTGCCTCTGCCTCCTGAGTGCTAGGATTAAAGGTGTGCGCCACCACTGCCCGGCTGTGATATATTCTCTGAGAAAGTTTAGAGTTGGGACGCATGCATTAAACTACAATGCTTTTTGCAAGAGTGAAGCCCTAAATAGAACTGTCTGGATGTAGTGAGGAAGTAGAAAAGATTCCAGCCTATGCATTTGGAAGAAAGGGTGGACTTGTTTTCCAGAAGTGGATGACCAAGGATGCTGAGTGATCAGTCTCCCCTCTAACCTCAAGACATTTGCACTTGCCATCCTCCACTTAGATGCTCTCCCCTATGATCTCTGTATTATCAGTTTCTTCTCTCTGTTAACCTTCTAAAAGTCCTGCTTTATAGCAGGACATTAATCCCTGTATTTGGGAGAAAGAGGCAGGCAGATCTCTGAGTTTGAGGCCAGTCTGGTGTACAGAGAAAGTCCTAGGACAATCAAGACTACACAGAGACCCAGTCTCAAACAAACAAACAAACAAAAAACAAAAAAAGAAAGAAAGAAAAGAAAGAAAGAAAAGAAAAAAATCCCACCTCTTCTTAGTAGTATAGCCTCTAACTCAGTATTTTCCAACCTTCCTAATGCTGTGACCCTTTACTACCTTGTGTTGTGGTGACCCCCAACCATGAAATTAATTTGTTGCTACTGCATAATTTTAATTTTGCTGCTGTTATGAATTGTAATACCAATAGTTGTGTTTTCCGATGGTCTTAGGGTTGGTCCACCCTCCAAAGGGTCATGACTCTGCAGTTGAGAACCGCTGCCTTACCCATTACCACATTTTCATTTACAACACTGCTGCCCAAATGTGAGCCAAGCCAGAATAGCATCAATGAAAATGCCAAATTGGATGGGGAGATTATTGGGGGGGGGGGTTCACAGGAGAGGGCAGAAAGGGAGAAGGGGGAAGGGAGAGGAGCAGAGAAAAAAATATATAGCTCAATAAAAACAATAAAGACAAACAAAGAGCCAAAAATAATCAACCTTAAAAAAATTGGATGGGGCAAAGCCCATGAGGCCTCCTGAAACCCTACACAGAGAGCTCTGGGCAACTAAGGAAAGCTGGGAACAGAAGAGGCAGCCTTCCCCAGGGAAGAGCATACCCTTGGGCATTCAGGGCCAAACACAAATATAGCTCACATTATGTGGTCTGAACAAGTTATATTTAGGATAGCTATATATATTTATATGCATGCAACAACAATAAAAAAAAAAGAGGCCTTGAATTTGAAGGAGAGTGGGGAGGGATATAGAGAAAGGCTTGGAGGGAGGAAATGGAAGAAAGAAATATAATCAAACTGTTACCTCTAATACAAAAAGTAAATAAATAAAAAGGGGAGGGGAAAAGCCAGTTTTTCCAGATGATCAGAGAATGGCAGGAGAAGCAGCCCTCCCCCCCTCCTGCGTAGAGAGTGCACTGCACCTCGTGTTTCATCAACAGGCTGGACATTGGCTCTGCCTGAAATCCGTACCGACTTCGAAGGAAATCCTGTGTGGTTCTTTGGCAAGCACTCTGTTCAAAGACTCTTGTCAGTTTTTAAATACTTTCCCCTAATTCTTTCCTATACAGGACTTTACCCCCTTGAGATACCTTATGATAGCATACCTTACGTTTGAAACCTAGTTTGAATCTCTTAACTGACAGACATTACTTAACCATGTAAACCACAACCATAATAACAAACCATAGTAGTTATGATTTGTACCAGCTTTATTAACACTGAATAGCGTATATAGACCTATTCTAAAATAGAAGGAAGAAAGATAAAGAATTTTCTTTTAAAAGTCATGGACTACATTTTTATTCTTCTCTGGTGTGTATTTCTGTGTCTACCTTTCCCCCTTTAAAGTAAAAATAGAGTTTTGATTTAAAACTAAGTTTGATTAAAAAACTAAAAATTACATTGGCTTAAAACCAAGGAGTTTTAGCGCTTCCAGCCTCCCTCAGGATTCCCCACATGAAGGTATATGAAACAGTGGCTGGTCCACAAAACTTTTAAACTTAAGCTGATAAAACTTTGCCAAGCGTACACGTGTTGGTACATACTATCTGTTTCAGTCTCCCCTCTATGGCTGGGATGAAACACCATGACTGAAAGCAGCTTCCAAAACAAGGGTTTAGATTGGCTTACCATTGCAAAGAGAGAATTCAAAATGGCGGGGAAGGCATGGTGTGACAACAGGAACAGGAAGCTCGCTAGAGATACATGAGGGAGATGGGCAGGGAGAAGGAGAGAAAGGGGGAGGGGGAGAAGAGAGAGAACAAAAACTGGAAATGGTGAGAAGCTACAAACCTGTAAAACCAGACCCCAGTCCCATAAGGCTCCACTGCTTATCTATGGTCCAGAAACTCCTCAAACAGGGCCACCAGCGGAGAACCATGCGTTCGAATACATGAGTCAAATACTTCTCATCACACTGTGTGTGCACAGGGAGTGTGAAAGATGAGAGAGGGAATATGGTCATTTGAAAGGAAATCACCCCCAAAGTGAGTGGCATTATTAGGAGATGTGTCCTTGGAGTAGGTGTGGCCTTGTTGAAGGAAGTGAGTCACTGTGGAGATGGGCTTTGAGGTCAAGACCTCAAGCTTCACTAGTGTGACAGTCAGTTCACTTCCTGCTGGCTTCTGATCAAGATGGAGCCAGCACTACATCTGCTTGCATGCCGTCATGCTCCCCACTGTGGTGATAATGGACAGAACCTCTGAAACTGAAAGCCACCACCTCAATTAAATGCTTTCTTTATCAGAACTGCTATGGTCAAGGTGTCTCTTCACAGCAATAAAAATCCTAACTAATACTGGGAAGCTCCAGTCTTGAACCATTCTCACTCCCAGAAGGGCATAGTTAGTGCAGCAGCAATTACAGTCTGAGATAGAAGAGGACTGAGCAAAAACCTAAGGCCAGCACACAAGTCCCTCTTGTGTTCTCTAATGTCATCCTGTGAGAGTCAATAAGGAGCAGATAACCTATCCACTAGGCTTTGTAGAGCCTAGGAAAAATTCATAGAGGCATGAGGAGTCTTGCCATGGTCTGGGATTCTTTAGGTTTGAAACTTCCAGCCTTCATGGTGGTAGCTCTTGGTATTGGTCCACTAAGGACTGTTCAGTATTTAAAAGCCAGGGAGAAGTTAGGTTTTGTGTTTGTGTCATCCTGGCATCCCCCCCCCAAATATTCAACCTTTCAGGGGCTTTTCTGCCCTCTGAGGATTACAGTCTTGTCTAGTATTCTGAAACACACAAGGAGGCACTATTAAAGAGCCACACAATCCATACACATTTACCAGCTTGTTTTCTATGGCTCCCCCTCCTTCCTCCCACAGCCATGCATGTAATTTAGCTTCCCATCAAGCCCCAGATCTAGCCTGGATGTAATGTTCCATCCCCTCAGCTTTCTCAATGAACTCAGTCATACAGAGCACACCACATTTTGTAGTTTTATTGAATATTTATGACAGCAGGGGAAGGGGTGGCCATGCCCATTCATGGAGGACTCCTATGCTTTAGTTTTTATGTCATATAGACATAACTCCATATACATATATATATATATATCATTCATGATTATAGCTCCATCTAAATTTTCCAATCTATTGGTCAGACAATAAGAACTGGCAGATCACCGAGCCACACAGTCACCAATCAGAATGCTTCAGAGGGAATATATAAAAACAAAGTAGACATAAACATTGGGATCAGAGAGTTTGGACTCAGATCCCTGCCTCTTACCATTTGTAGAACACTGAATGTGTTACTTACTCTTTCCTAAGCCTCAACTCTTCTCATCTCTAAAATGGGACCATCAATAACTTCAGTGTAACTGTAGACAATAAATACAATAACACTTAAAGACCCAGTATAGGGTGGGTGCTCAAATCCAGATCAAATCTTTTGATTTCAGTGAGATTCTAAGGTATACCAGGAAGACAAATAATCAGGGCTGGAGATAAGAACAGTTATGTGGACCAACATGAAGGGGAAAGATTAGTGCTTGGTATGCATTATGGTAACACAATCATAGATGTCTCTTAGGGCTCCCTGAGGAGCAACAGAGGGACCCTTCCAGATGTGTGCCTTAATAAAACCTGCTACATAAACAGGGTTGGGGTTGTAGTCTTTGAGTCTGTTCCAACAAGATTGGCTTAAGTGGATTCTGCCTGTGGGCCCTAGATGGAAAGGTGGTTGAAACAGAGGCAGGGTAGATGAAGAGACTCTGAGTTCTGGGAGAGAAGCAGAAGCAGAAACCTCATCTGGCAGAAGTCATCTATGATGTCAGGGATAGAGGATGCTAAGGTAGCTAAGGTAGCCTCATGGGCCTTGCCATCCATGGTAGTTGGTGATTGGTAAATTCACAGGGGCAGGTGTTCTTAAAGAGTCATTCAGCCACATTCTCAAGTCCCGACCTAACCCTGCTAAATAAGAAGGTCCTAGAGTTGAGCCAAGGTGGAAGTGGTGTGTGTGTGTGTGTGTGTGTGTGTGTGTGTGTGTTAAAGTCCCCTGTGATTCTTGATATGAGAATTGGAGAGTCTGTTTCTAAGAAACTTCAAGAAGGTGCTGGTGCAACAAGCCCACAGGACAACACTCTGAGCAGTAGGATCTCAGATCAATACTCTAGCAAAAGCTTGAATCTTCTCCATTGTATCCACCGTCAAGAGATCTGTAGTTCCTCAGCTGATTGCCTCCTGCTAGCTGATGGGATCTCATTACGTTTGACAGGTCCCTTTCAACCCCCACCCTGCCCTCGAATATATGGTTTATGTGTGCCTTTGTGTTTCCCAAGTCCCACTATTAATTTTAGAATTTTATTATCTTGAGTGTATATGGGTGTTCTGCCTGTGTGTGTCTATATGCTTCATACATGCAGTGCCCATGGAGGCTAAAAGAGGTTGTCAGATCTCCTGGAGCTGGATGAAGCTACTCCTCTTAAGAGCTACCACGTGGGCTCCAGCCCAGCTTCTTAGGAAGAGCAGCCAGTGCTCTCAAAGGTTGAGCCATTGCTCCAGCTTGCCCATTAACTTTTGTTGCTTTTCTCTCACTTAGCAATACTGATAGAAAGAAATTTTACTGCTTTTCTGCAATTCATCTTAAAGCAGGAGACAGCAAGAGCTGGTTTGAGGTAGGAGATACAAATTAAGAAAGGGAGGAACCCACCATATCCCTGTGAGTGCTGTGAGTGTCCAGCGCCCAGCTGTGGTCAAGCACCGGAATAGGTTGCCAAGAAAAATGTTAAAAATGAATGAATGAATGGAAAGCAAAGTCAGGAAGAGGTGTTCAATATATAAAGTTTACTAATGCTAACAAGGAGACAAATTCAAATTGGGGGGAGGGGAGCACAGGGAGTAGGCAGGGGGGGGGGGGCAACGAGAACATTCAGAAGGTGAGAGGTTCTCTGAAGCCACAGGACTAGAGGCACGTGTCATCTTCAACATCAGAAGATTGTTGCTTAATCTGTCCTCAGCGCTGCTAGTGGCCATGGGGACACATGAACAGAAGGCTCCCAGAGTCCAGTGGTAGTGTCTGGGCTTGTGTTCTCCGCTATGCTCCCCTTTGACTGCCCTGTTTAGAGAGAGGACCTTTGCTGGTTAGAAGGCACCGGCAGTGACACCATTAGCTTAGCTTGCTTTGTTCTTGCCTGGCCACATTCCAGGGGACAGCTGATTTAGGTACAGATGGGAGGCAGATTCCCTCTGCAAACAATGCTGGTTTGTCCAGGCCCACAATGCAAATGCAGAGATAACTTTATCTAAACATTGCGTTCTTGACCCACTTAGCCTGGTTTCATTGCAGCTCTTGTTTTGGTTTGTGCCCTAAAGCACAGAAAAGGGCATTTCAGAGACACAGTAGCTGATGTTAGCACCTATTTTCCTCCAAGGTCACGCACCATGGAACATCAACTGGAGAAATTGTGATATTTGACCATTCCTTCTGGGCATTCCTTGTTTTGGTCTGAAGCCCAATGGCTTTGACTTTTCCTATAGAAATATCACCAGAAAAGGCTCAACCTGGCCTCCTTCCCTCTGACAGCTATGACTGCAATTAATTCTCCCCTGGCCATTGTTGCCCTCACCTGTGGTTCCCACAACACAGGAGGAAAATGTGAGCAGATGGTGTGGGAAGTCCTTCTGTATATGTGTTGCTTTTATTGTTTAATGGATAAAGCTGTTTCAGCCAGTGGCTTTGCAGAATAAAGCTAGGCGGGAAAACTAAACTGAATGCTGGGACAAAGAAGATAGAATCAGGGAGAAACCATGTAGCCCTGCAAGAGAGAGACACCAGATGGAACTTTACCTGGTAAGCAACAGCCACATGGTGATACACAGATTAATGGTGATAGGCTAGTTTAGGATATAAGAGTTAGCCAGAAATACGCCTAAGCTATTCACCAAACAGTATTGCAAATAATATAGTTTATGTGTGATTATTTTGAGTAAGGGTAGTCAGGAAATGAATGAGTGGTTTCCCCCCAAAAGCAGAGACTAGAAGGAGGGAGCCCAGGCCTTTTGTGGGAAGATGATGGTAGAACTTTACAGATGTCCTGTAGCATCCAGCTGCTGTAAGAATATCATGCAGCATCAACCTGCTGTGAGGATGCCTTGCTAGCATCCAACTGCTGTAAGGGTGTCATGAGCATCCAGCTGCTGTGAGGATGCTGTGTAGCATCCAGCTGTTGTGAGGATGTCATGTAGCATCCAGCTGTTATGAGGATGTCATGTAGCATCCAGCTGCTGTGAGGATGTCCTTTAACATCCAGTTGCTGTAATGATATCATGTAGCATCCAGCTGTTGTGAGGATGTCATGTAGCATCCAGCTGTTGTGAGGATATCATGTAGCATCCAGCTGCTGTGAGGATGTCCTGTAGCATCCAGCTGCTGTAAGGATGTCATGCTAGCATCCAGCTGCTGTGAGGATGTCATGTAGCATCCAGCTGCTGTGAGGGTGTCATGCTAGCATCTAGGCCACAGTATCTACAGCAGTCTTTTTCCTCTCACAAGTATGGAAAAGGCCTTTTTAAGGAGGTATTTTCTGTGAGCCTCTAGTTAACAGATTTCCCTATGCTAGGATCTCTTTCCTAGTTTATATCAAAGAAAGTTTATATCAAAGGAGGTATTGGCGACTACATATCAGCTCCTCATTCCCTTCCCTCATTACTGCCTGGGAGTCTGGCTGCAAACTCGTGAAACCTTTCCCGTCTGCAGAAAGATCTAAGAAATGAAGCCTCCTTTGACCAAATGGGCACTGAGTTACTCTGTTCAGAGCCCCTACCTTGCTGTCTGTCACTCGCGGTGGGGCCCTGAGCTCTCTCCAGGGACCCTGCCATGCAGCTGTTGATCTGTCCGTCTGCCAAAGCATTAGTAATGTTTCCAATAAATCATTACTCCCTATTACTCCCTACTAATCCATCTCAGAGTCTCTCTTGAATGCCTCCGCGTCATTTTCAGAGGCACAGAAGCATGGGCTGTCCTGCTAGTCATCAGGAGGGCTTTACAATGAAGCCCTCTGTTGCTCTCACTTGACACTGTTTGTCACCAAGAAGCAAACATTTTAAGGAGTCTGTGACTAAACAAAAGAGTGTTTTTTACTGCGCAAAGCAACTGGCTTATGGCCAATCAAATCCTCCCTCTCTTTCGTGAATGCCGCGAGGAGATAAAACAAAGGGTGTGGGTCTAAAGTAGGGACGCTTGCAACCGGCACCGGCTCCGCCGTTATTGCTAACTCCGAGAGGTGGTCGGGGTTATTTAACCTCTCCTATGTCTCAGTTCCTCATCTTTAAATGAGACAGATCACACCATCTGCCGCACAGGGTCAGTATGTGGATAACATTGATTATTTCGCTTAAGAGTCTCGGAACAGTGCCTGGCCCCTGGAAAGAGCTAAGTTGCCAATACCTAAAATCCACACAAACAGCCAGAGTCAGGGTAAGCTGGCGATGAAGAGATAAGCTTGCTGCTTGTTCCAAGAAATAGCTAGGTAGGAAATGACTGTCAGCGTGATCTGCACCAGCTATGATATTGAGTGCATGCTTCCCCTAAAGACAGAACAGAGAGCTTCACGTCTTCCTATGCCTACATAGAAGGGCCTGTTCTCTGATACAGGAGAAGCAGCTGGAACAGCACAGGCGCGGGACAAGGCTGTGTGGTGAGGATAGCCTTTGCCTGCTCCTCAACCGTAGCTGGCTCAGGGTGCAGAGTGGGAAACCTGGGAACTAGTATCATGTTTGGTAATGACAGATTCTCCAGGGCAGGATATGGGGGACTCCACACCACTCCCTCTGTATGCTGCTGAGATCCATGGTTAATTTCCACATTCCCTGAGTTTTGAGAGCTGAGCTCCATCTTGAAGGGGCCATTGATTTCACTCTGGGCAATTAATGCATTATTCCAATTAAGGTTGTTTTTCTGGAAAGCTTCTAATCGGCACCATGATTTCAGAATAATGGTCCATCCCTGTACACCTAGTTTCCCCTAAAAAAAAAATAAAATAAAATGACTTAGTTATAGGGACAATCTTAGTAACACACAAGTTCCCTTTGGTGCCTTCATCCATAAGTAGCTTACCGCATATACTCACATCTTTGGATTTATAACACACTCTCTCCGTCTCCTGTTTATGTATCTCTTCTTTTGTGTTAACAGCCTGATTGAGGAGTGACTGACATACAATAAGCTATATATGTTTCAAGCATACAATCTGACAAGTTTTGACATCCATCAACATTTATACAGCCACAATGAAGCTAATGAGTCTGCCATGTTTATCACTCCGAATGGTTTTCTCATGCCTCTTTTCTGATATCTCGTTGTCCTAGGAAGAGTCCTGGTCAACTCTTGGCAATCACCAATCTGCCTTCTGGCACTATGTGCTAGTCTGCATTTCTCAGAACTTTGTATAAAAGGAGTCATCAGATATATTATAGTTTTCTTCCCTCCGTTTTCTTCCTTTCCCCTTTCCTTTTTGTCTTTTATCTTACTGCTCTGGTTATGATCTCCAGAACAGTGTTGGGATGGGAAGAGTAGAAGTACCCTTATTTCTGGCTTGGGGAGAAAGCATTTAATATTTACTCATGGATGGGCATTTTTCATTATTCCTTTTTAAGTAATTGCTTTTTACTCCTTGTTTCTTGAGAAATTTTTGTTTTCCAGAAATGCTACTTAATTTTCCTTTTGTTATATTGTTTTCTTTCTTATATAGACCTAGAAATAACATGTTCAACTTATAAATGTTTGGAGGAGTCTTAAGAGATTTCTGTTGTTTTCTGATTTCATTACATTATTGTTTAAGAACATATGTAAAATTTGAATTCTTTCTAACTTTGCTGAAATTTATGTTATGGTGTGGGATCTGGCGGATGTTTTCCTCCCTGAATTTGGAAAGATGTGCATTCTGCTGGTCTAACAATGCCCATCAGGTTTGGCTAGTTTATCCTACTTTCTAATCTGAATTATTTCTATACCTCTTTTTTTAAGGCAAGTACTGAAAGGTGCTATGGCAGTTTGAATGTAATTGACCCCCATAAGCTCACAGAGAGTGGCATTAGCAGGAGATGTGACTTTGTTGGAGTGGGTATGGCCTTGTTGGAGGAAGTGTGTCACTGTGGTGACAGGCTTTGAGATTTCTTATGCTCAAGATACCACCCAGTGTTACAGTTGACTTCCTGTTCCCTGCAAGTCAAGATGTTGCCAGTAGGACATTTGCCCGCATGCCGCCATCCTCCCTGCCATGATGATAATGGACTGAACCTCTGACACTGTAAGCCAGTCACCCAGCCATCCCAATGAAATGTTTTCCTTGTAAGAGTGGCTGTGGTCATGGTGTCTCTTCACAGCCATAGAAACCGTAACTAAAACGGGGCTAATATCTTCACTCTAAAGGTAAAATTTGTATCTTACCATGCAGTATTTCCAGCTCTTTTTCCCATGCATCATGTCCCTGTCTTGTTGTTAGGTGAATTAATGTTCACAGTGACACAGTGATTGATGATTGCGTCATCTCAGTTGGCTGATCCCTTCACTGTTATTTTATCCATGAGAGTACTTTGTTCTTTAGAGATACAGAATTTAACCAATGTCTCTCTGTTTAAAGTTTCTGATGTAGAGAATTTATTTATGGCTAATAGACATGTTGCTCTTTAGTGGGAATACTCAGATCACTTGTGGCTAATGTGGTTGCTGGGGTGGTCAGACTGATATGTGTTATATTATTACCATATTTGCACTGAATTAGCTGTCCCCTGGCTTTGTTGTGTTAGGTTTTATAGGACACAACATTAGCTTATCACAACCGTCTTAACACTTTAGGTGCTAGAGAGAAATACCTTACACTAGGCTATTTACAAACAACAAAACCATGTTCTTCCCAACTTTTACAGCTGAGAAGTATAACATTAAGGTGTTCCTGGGATCTCCCATGGCCTCTCCTCAGGCACCCAGTCTTTGTTATCTCTACTGAAAAAAGTTCAGATGAGACACACAGTTGTGTATAGAAGATAGGCAAAGTTTATTGTAGAATAAAGGGAGGCACTCTCCAAGACGAGAATGAGCAGTGACCAGAGGACCACAGAGGAGAAAAACACTCACAGGGTCAGAGTGGACAATGACCAGAGAAACAGTTGAGCCGATCTACAGTTTTCGGTGGGTTTAAAAGTCTCCTCTGGAACAGACAACTTCCCCAAGGAGTGTTTCCTTATCCAGGTGAGGACAAGGGTGAGTACAGTCTCTGTCTTAGGTAGTTATCTTATGAGCCTTTGGGAATTCAGGATGCTGTGTTTCCACCTGGGGCCAGATTTATGACTGAGACCCCTAATCAAATAACAGAGAGGATTTACAAGAATTAAAGAAAAAGACAAAAATAAACACAAAATTCCACATCCTTGGTCGGCAATAGTGGCCCAGCTGATAAAGGTGCTTGCTGCATAATCCTGATGCTCAGCACTGGCCCCTGGCGCCCACGAAGACATGGGAGAGAAACCACTCTCGTGCTTGTCTTCAGACTTCCCAGTGCACATGCCACAGGGGGTTCAACAGGACACTTCCCTACTTCTACTTCCCTGTGACTTTATCTGCTGTTGTTAATCAGGGATACAAGATGCAGGAGCCAGAGGTGACTTTTAAAAAAAAAATATGAAAAGATAATCTTTGCTCTACACATCTGTTGGGCAAGAAGTTGAAGAATTATCTCTGGATGAGAATCTGATGAATGAGGAAATGCTTGGCTCGTCATTTCATAGAACCCCATGAGGCCTAGATCTTATAGAAAATGGAATGTTCTTTGAGATGGACAGTCCTTACTCTATTTTCCCAAACTTTGGGAGCTAAATAAAATGGTTTCTTCCTTTATGGTCAGTCTAGTTTGTTTCTAAAGAGACTGCTAGTAGCTGGACCTCCAGGGCCTGGTGACAAAGTCCTGCAATCTGAGTTTCTGGCTTCATAAACTGTGGCTTATGTAGGATGGTTCATCCTCAATGCCCTTCAACCCTGCAAGCACCTGACTAGTGTACCCATCCAGCAATGCTGCTGGAAGGGACCCACTTCCTTAGCTCTTAGATGCCATAGTAACAGTCCACCTGGCAAGAACAACAGACATGAGAGATGCTAGTCCTCCCCTCTACTGTCAGACTTTTGGAAGAATGATCCCCCACCCCCAAGTTAGAAGCTTCTTGGAAATGCTGGAAGGAGAAATGACTGAGAGCCTGGGGGCAGCAAGAGGAAGAAGTTGTCTCCTGGAGGAAGTCCTGAGACTTTTCAGCTGATCTCTCAGGAGAGTCTTTTAGCTGAGACTGGTCATCAGGGACCACACCTTGTCTGGGCCAATAATTAGTTATACAGCATCGTGTCTTCTATGAAAACCCTACCGTCAGCCTGGAGTGGTGGTGCACACCTTTAATTCCAACACACTCTGGAGCCAGAGACAGACAGATCTCAGAGTTTGAAGCTAACCTCGTCTGCATAGTGAATTTCAGGACAGCCAGGACTACACAGAGAAACCCTGTCTCAAAACACCACAAACAGACAGAAGACAAAAGCCCTACCTTCATGTCAGGACCTTCAGATGAATAGGGTGGGGTTGGGTCCCTGGATCACTTGATCCCTCTTCTCAACAAGTCTACACTCAATAGTTCTTCTTATCCTTTTCACTACTGATGTTACTCATTTAAATTCACTTAATGAGGATAGGCGGCAGAACTAGGCTTGGGGCACAGGCTGTGACCTCTAAGTCCTGCAAGAGTATCTTCTTGCTGAATCTTTGTAATTTGAGACGAACAAATGACAGTAGCGGTCAGTCCGCGAGGAAGCTGGTAGGATTCCCTTCAATGAGTTTCATGGGAATGAGAAACTTCAAGGCCGTGGTTGGCTCTCAAGGTGGGAGGGACAGAACTAGACAGTAACAGCACAATACCTGGAGATCCAAACACGTCGGGGCCTTAAAGGGGAAGGAACCCCTTAAAGTCTGGAGGGGAGCTTTGTAAGTGTGTGAGAGAGGGGGCTCAGCATTTAAGAACACCTGTTGCTTTAGTAGAAGACCCCCACCTCCCAGGTTGGCTCCCAGCATCACCATGGTAGCTCACAATCAGGGGATCTGCTACCCTCTACTGACCTCTGCAGGCACCGGGCATGTAAGCCGTGCAAACACATGCATGCAGGCAAAACACACATACACATAAAATAAAATAATTAAATCTTAAAAAGGAACGAGAATGGGGAAGGTAGGGGGAGGGAGAGGGAACGAGGGAGAAGTGACTGACTGAGGAGAGAGCCGCCATGAGAGAGGTAGTGAGGGAAGGCCAGAGGAGTCTCCTCAGACTTCAAAAGACCTTGGACCAATGCCCAGCACAAAAGCCTGACTTTTTATTACCTTTTAGGGTTGTGGGAACTTTCATACTGCAGGCGAGGGCACGGTGAAACCACTGAAGTGGGCCATTCCATGGGTAGAAAGAAGATTTATTGGGGATCCAATTGCCAAAGCTGTCTCAGGCAGTGGGGAAGTGGAAGGGTTAGAGCAGAGAAAAATGGTGAAAAGAGCAGGTAAATTTTGTATGACTGTTAGCAGGGTGGAGTCTTCGCTGGTATAGACTGGATTGACCTGGAACTAGATGCCCTTACTCATGGTAGTTGATTACTTACTCATGGGATGGGATTAAGTTTTTGGAGGTTCAAGAGAGATTCCTTGTAAACAGAAACTGGCCTTTAGGCCTCTGTTTATCCACTAACAATCCTTCCGTTTACCCAGCCAAAGTCCTTCTGCTTAGGAGAGTGTCACCAGTGTTGCCATTTTGGGGGACTGCTTTGGACGCAACACATGCCATATGATTTAGCTTAGCAGAGCATATGTGAAAGGGAACATGGCCGTAATTAAGAGGCTGTTGTCTGATGTAGGAGGGTCATCTGTCTATGTGTTACTTTCATTGGTTAAATAAAGAAACTGCCTTGGCTTTTTGATAGGGCAGGATTTAGATAGGTGGAGTAGGCTAAACAGAATGCTGGGAGAGAGAAAGCAGAGTCAGGCAGTCGCCGTGGCTCTCCTCTCCGAGATGGACGTAGGTTAGACTCATCCTGGTAAGGCACAGTCACGTGGTGATACACAGATTTAATAGAAATGGGTTAGTTAAGATGTGAGAGTTAGCCAAGAAGAGGCTAGATATAATGGGCCAGGCAGTGTTTAAATGAATACAATTTGTTGTTATTTCGGGTGTAAAGCTAGCCATGCAGGAGCTGGGCAGGAAGAAAAGCAGGCCTGCTCGCCCCATCACTACAGCTGTCAGGCTACATCATAAATGCTCCTCAACTCTGCCACAGAGGTTGAGGGAGAAAGAGAGGGTGGCAGAGGAAGAGAGACAGGGGTGGGGGAGAAAGACAGGGGGCAGAAAGACGGGGGGCAGAGAGAGAGAGACAGAGGAGGGAGAAACAGAGAGAGAGAGAGACAGAGAGACAGAGAGGCAGAGAGAGGCAGAGAGAGGCAGAGAGAGACAGAGAGAGACAGAGAGAGGAAGAGAGAGACACACATAGAGAGAGAGAGCGCTCTAGGTCTGGGATCTTGCCTAAAGGCATAAACCAGTGTTCCCACACTTTTCATATGATGAAACAAGGAGTTTCTCATATAAAAACATGAGTCATCTTCACGGGGCCAACTCTTCATGATCCTTTAATCTCTCTCAAAGCCGTGCCTTCTAAGAACATTGACTTAATAATGAGGACTCGACGTATTAATTTGATATGCAGAAATATTCAGATGGCCAGAGTGACAGTTCACATTCATTTGGCATTAGCCTGCTTCTTATAGTGTGGGAATGTTACTACAGAATGCTTCCCGTCTTCCTCTACCTGAGCAGTTACCAAAAACAGCACAGACTCAGTGGTTTAAAAGACAGACGTGTGTGTGTGTGTGTGTGTGTGTGTGTGTGGTGTGTGGTGTGTGATCAGTATGGTAAGTGGTCTACCACTGAACTATTTCTCCAGTCTTCGTTGTTTGGTTGGTGGTTGTTTTGAGAGAAGGATTTGTTACAGGTTAGACTTACTACATCTCCCACGTTGGCCTCAAACTCATGTTCTTTCCACCTCTGTCTCCAGACTGAGTGAGTGTGGGGGTTGCAAGCATATGCTACCCTGCCTCAACATTTGCTTCTCACAGTTAAGGCTAAAAAGTCTAAGCATCCAAGACAAAGATGATGGTAGGAGTGTAAACTGGCCTGGCCACTGTGGAAGCCAATATGGAAGGTCCTCAAAACCCAAAATACAGCTATCATTTGGCCCAGCGATGTCACTCCTGAGGATTCTGAGGCAACATACCACAGGCCCATGCTTATAGTGCCAGTATTCACAACAGTTATGGAATCACCTTCGGCATTTGCTCAAGTGTAAATGGACAAAGGAAATGTGATCGCACATGTACACATACAAACGCACATGGAACTTTTACTCAGCCTCAAAGAAAAATGAAATTGTGTGATTTTTCTGGAAAATGGATGCAACTGGGGATTGTCTACTAAATGGGTAAGCCAGCCGGGCGGTGGTGGCGCACGCCTTTAATCCCAGCACTCGGGAGGCAGAGGCAGGCGGATCTCTGTGAGTTTGAGGCCAGCCTGGTCTACAAGAGCTAGGTCCAGGACAGGCTCTAAAAAAAGCTGCAGAGAAACCCTGTCTCAAAAAACCAAAAAAAAAAAAAAATGGATAAGCCAGACTCGTGAAGACGAATGTTGCATTTTGTCATAGCCGTATGTATTTTACACAGCTGCATAAATACTGAATAAAAAAGAAGACATGGCTGCTGCAAGGTATGGTTGACGAGAAGATATGAGGGAGAAAGCAGACAGAGGCTTCTGGAAGGGTCCAGACTGAACCGGGTCATGAGAGGAGAGAAGGAGGCAGAGAGCTAGAGAGGAAGAGAAGCCAAGAGGAGCAGAGAGAGTGAGGGGGAGAGAGGGAGAGGGAGAACCAAGAGAATGTATGGCTGAAATGGCAGGTTTCCATAGAAATGAGAAACTGGGAGAGGGGACAGAAACCCTTGGGCTAGAGATGTTTAAGGTTTGGGACTGGGTGAGAAGTGCTGGGAGGAGCCACAGGTTCCAGGTGAGCCTTGTCCGGGTTTGTTTGGGATAGCCATTATATATTATGCAATATATATGTATGGTAGTTTAAATGAGATATAACCATATTCTCATGTTCTTTTTTATATTGAATATAGTTTTTTTCTCACATAATATATCCTAAGTAGTTTCCCCTCCCTCTACCCCTCCCAGCCCCTCCCCTCACCTCCCTTCCCATCAGGATCCGTTCTCTTTCTGACTCTCATTCAAGAACAAAGAGGCTTCTAAGGAATAATAATGATGAAATAAAATAAAACAAAACATAAAATAAGAAAAAAAACTGTTGGCATACAAAAAAGTTCCACAATAGCCGGGAATGGAGTATAACAAAGGTTTATTTAGCTAGGGATAAACTCACAGAAAGAGTAGTGGTCTACAGTCCTATACGTGCATGGGGAACTGGAACCAAAACCAGCAGCCAAGAGACCCATGCATGCTTTTCATCTGCATTTATACTACATGAGACCACACCCGAAGTTGGCTGGTATCTTAAAGACTATTGGCTGAAGGAGTTCCCACAGCAAAAATCAACTGAACATACTGGAATCGGATGAAACAAGCAACGAGAAGAAAAAGAGCCCAAGAGAAGGCACAAGAGACAGAAACCCACTTGTTCACACTCTTAGGCATCCCATGAAAACACCAAACTGAAAGCCGTGGTATAGACACAGAGGACCTGATGCACACATGTGCAGGCCCTGTGCGTGCTTCCTCAGTCTCTGTGAGTTCACATTGCCTTCTTCATGTTGATTTAGGGGTCCTTGCTTTCTTGGTGTCCTCCATCCCTTCTGTCTCTACAGTCTTTCTGCCTTCTCTTCCCTGGGGTTCCCTGATCCCTAGGGACAGGGATTTGATGGCAGCATCACACTTAGGGCTGAGCATTCCAAGGCCTCTCACTATCACATAATGCATGGCTGTGGATCTCCGTATTTGTTCCCATCTGCTGCAGGATGAAGCTTCTCTGGCGATGGCTGAGCAAGGTACTGATCTATGAATAGAGCAGAGTACCATTGGAGCCATTTTATTTTTACATTAGATTTTAAGAATTGTAGTGTTTGCCTTTTCCCTAAGTCCCTCGGTTATCTGGTCTCAGGTTCTTAACCACCCAAGCAACGTTAGGTATGGGTTCCATCTCCCCAAATGTACGTTCAGTCAAGTCAGATATTAGTTAGCTATTCCCACAAACTTTGTGCCACCATTGCCCTAGCATAACTGCAGGCAGGACACCATTGTAAATCAAAGGGTTTGTGGCTGGGTTGGTCTTTACATTTCTCTTTTGGTATCATACAGAGATTCTAGTTTTTCAAGATCTTTGTATACTTTGGTTATTAGCTCTTTGTAGGATGTATATTTGGTAAAAAATACTTTCCTATTCTGTAGGCTGCCTCTTTGTCCAAATGATGGGATCCTATGCCTTACAGAAGCTATTTATTAATTTATTAATTGTTGCTCTTAGTGCCCATGCTAGCAGTGCTCTCTTCATGAATTCTTTTCTTGTGGTAAAGAGTTCAAGGCCATTCCCCACTTTGTCTTCTACCAGGTTAAGTGTATCTGGCTTCTATGTTGAGGTCTTTGATCCATTTTGAGTTGAGTTCTGTTCAGGGTGATAAGGATGAGTCTATTTGGATTCTTCTACATGCAGTGCTCCCGTGTGATCAGCGCCATTTATTGTCTTCTTTTCCTGTTTGCACTTCTGACTTCTTTATAAAAATAATCAGCTGTTCACAGGGTGTAAATTTATGTCTGGCTCTTCAATTTGATTTCATGGATCGATGTGTCTGTTTTGAGTCAATACCATGCTGGTTTTATTACTCTAGTTCTGGGGTAGAGCTGAAAATTGATGAGACCTCCCTCAGCTCCTTTGTCATTCAGGGTTGTTTTAGATATCCTTTTTTGTGCTTCCATAGGAAGCTGAAAGTTGTCCTCCCAAGAACTGTGTTGGAATTCTTATGAGGATTCAGTTGAATCTGTAGATTACTTTGGGTAGGGTGGCCATTCTTTTCTTTGTCAGTCTTACTGATCCATGAGCATGTGCGATCTTTCCATCTTCTAATATCTTCTTCGATTTCTTTCTTCAATGTCTTAAGGTTTTCAGCCATGCAAGCCTTTCACTCGCTTGGTTAGATTTACCTCAAGACAGTTTGTATTATTTAGGCTGTTGTGAAAGATGTTGTTTCCCTGAATTCTTTTTCAGTCGTCTATTTGTCATTTGTATATAGGAGGACTGCTTATCTTTGTGAACTAATTTTGTGTCCAGCAGCAGTGTTTGGGGTAATTATAATTTGGGGGGCTGATGTCTGGTCCCTTCTGTTGGGTGGGTATTTTGTTCTTGGTTTCTGTTGCCCTTTCTTAGGAGAATGTGGAGGGTGGGTGTTGCCTGGTAGGACATCCTGATGGGACCTTGATAGCTGTGACTACGAGGGTTCCAGGTAAAATGTTTTCCTAGGTTTTGTGAACTGACACTTAGGGAATGGGCATGGCCTAGGAGGTGGGGGTGGAGGGAATCACAGGAGGGAGGACAGCAGGGTGTTAAACCGGGATCTACTTAGTTCCCTGGGAATGGGGCAGAGTGAGGAGGGCCACAAAGGGTAGTCTGCTGGAAAGCTGGGTCTGGACTGGGGGTTGGATTTAGAGGAGATGGGGGTTTAGGTGAAGATCTGTAGTTAGCCTACCTGCTTCCCTGGTCAGAGTATCACTTTCTTAGGCATTTAAGTACTTGGTCCCCAGTTGGTGACACCTTTTATATAGGAGTAAGAGGTGTGGCGTTGCTACAGGAATTATGTCACTGGGGCTGAGCTTTCAACTTTCAAAAGGCACACGCCATTCCCAGTTTGCTCTTTCTGATTCCTGCGTGCCCTTTAAGATGTGAATACTCAGCTTTTGCTCCAGCTGCCATGCCTGCCTGTCCTGATGGCGATGAACCCTTGTCCCTCTGGAACTGCACATCATCTAAATACCACAGCAATAGAAATGTAACTATTGAACTCATACAATATGTGTGTGTGTGTGCATGCAAGTGCATCTGTGTGTACCTGTGTGTATGTATGTATATGTATATGTGTATATGTATACAAAAAATATACATATATTTGAAATTGTCCCATCACTCCTTAATGCTTTGTTCTATTTAAAAGCAAGAATAAATCTTTCTTAGTTCCCATTTCACAGAGTTTTATGGCTATCTTTGAGTTTCCCCGATCTTTTCTTCTATAATATCTAATGTGGCCATGTTCCTGGTTAGTGGATAAATGTTTAGAGCTTTATGTTTTTAAATGTTTCTAAGAGAACGAATCTCTATGATATCTTTTGTTGCCCTACATTAAGTGTTTTACACATTGTTTATATATCTCTATATACACATATGCACATAATATATAACAATATATTATATAATACATAACAAAATAAAACAAAATCTATAAATATATGTGTCATATTTATACATATGAGTATATTTATTACATATGTTTATAAATATATTTACTAAACATACATAAATAAAATATAAACACACAAATAAACATAAACAAATATATCTAATAAAATACATAAAATGTGACTGTATAATATATAAATATGAATATATCATAAATATAACATGAATAAAAGTATAGTTCTATGTAAATATATAAATATGTACATATACACATATATGTATGTATATATACAAACAACACATATGTGATATATAAACAAAATAATTAAACATACTATATATATTATATATATTTGTAAACATTCTTGCTTATTTCATGACAAGAGAATATGTGTGGTCCTTGTTTTTCTATACTGACTGAGGGCAGAACTCTCACAACCAGATGGACATTCCCATTAGCTGACAGGCATTTGTCTTACATATCTGTGATTATAGCCCATACAAACTTGATTTGAGCTTGTTTTTTAACATTTTGAATGCAAGAAGTACCTACAACTCTTTTCGTTTTGACATCTGTTTTGCTTCTGTGTCAGTTTAAGTACCGATTTTCCACTTTATGCTGCATTGTATTTTTCTGTGTCTTTGCACGCCTGCTAAATTTCCACACATGGCAGGCTTTGAGAATCCTACCCTTTTAGGTGTTTCTACGTGCCTGTCGGTACCATTCTAGCTTTACTCTGGGATGTAGGTACTTAGAAATGTTGTACCTTTTCAGCGCAAGTCTTTCTTTTCAAATTGATTACACAAACCTAGAGCAATATTTAGTCAGTCCTTTACTGGGGCAAGATATTTGTGTCTACTTCTTTGTGTTCCCACGAGTCTCGAGGCTTCCTGTTCTGGCTTGTGGGAACAAACCCTCTCCAGCTTTAGGTGAAGGAGGCTCATTTGCTCCTAATCCTCTCTGATCCCCCTAGGTGAGATAAATTACCCCCACATGTGCCCTGCTGGGAGCTCTGGAGGAGGCTATCCCTAGACTGCTAATCTCTGGAGGTGTCTGCTATAGAATAATCCTGTATGCTGTGAATGTGTGTTGCTCTCATTGGTTGATAATAACACTGATTTGTCTTATAGCAAAGCCGAGTAAGGATAGGTGGGAAAGTCAAACTGAAAATACAGAAGAAAAAGGGGTGGAGTCGGCAAGAGAGAGGTGAGCCAGTGGCCAGAGGACCGAGATGTGCTAGAGAACAGGTAAAGCCATGAAGCCACGTGGCAAAATGTAGATGAATAGAAATGGGTTAATTTAAGTTGTAAGAACTAATTAGCAATAAGCCTGCATTATAGGAGAAACATTCTTTATTTAATATAAGCTTTTGTGTGTTTATTCAGGACCTGGTGGTAGGGAGGGGCGCTCTGCCACCTTTTACAGGTGTCTCTCCAAGAGACTTTGTCCTCCCTAGGCCCCCATTCCTCTCTAACCACCTTGGTGTCCTGGGCACCAGTTTCACATCTTCAACCCTAGGAATCTAACTGGATTAGTTAGGATCTCTCTGGGTTCCCTCAGCTACAGCTTCAAATATCCTGAAGGTAGTAAACTAGAGCCATTGCAGGGCTCACTTCTGTTCCCCCTCTCTAGGATTTCTTCTCTTGCCTTACTGTAGGAGCCTGCTCTTACAAAGCCAGCTAGGGTTTCTGTACAGGGGATCCTCACGGCCAAAGAAAAGTCAGATAAAAGAAACAGAAGACAGGATAGAATCGGGAGGTCTGTTTGGTCATGTGGAAGCAGCCAAACAGCCCAGAGTTTATTTCAGAACTTGCTTATATACAAAAGCAGAACAAAGCACAGTACAGATGGTCAGTCAGTATCTAACCACAAGACCGTCCCTGTCCTTGAGTGAGCAGCCTCCTCTCCAACACGTGCTTGCTGCTCAGAAGCAGCCTTGCTTTCTATCTTGATGTTCCTGAGGTTTGTCGTCAGCAGTATACTTTCTACTAGATAGAGTGTTCTTTTCTCACAGGCTAAATCAGAAGTCTCTCATAGCCCTCAAGGTTCTGGGAAAAAGCAGAGCAAGCAGGCTTGAACCCAAATGACTTCTATAAGTCAGAAATGAGTCCAGATGGGAACTGAGTCACACGTGGGCTCCCACACCTTACCTTTGTCATTTTAATATATATGTTGCACCTTCTCTGCTCTTGCTTATTTTATGTAGGAAGAGTAAGCCTGGTGCTTGTTTTTCTGTAGTGTAAGAGCTCTTTAAGTGACCGATGCATCCATTCATTGGGAAGTTAACCAGCCTCTCATCAACTGTAGTCTCTGGCCAATGCCCACGCTGTGGTTTTCATTGTTTAGCTTTTGTATAAACTCCTAGGTGTTACTTTGTATAAATTCCTAGGTGTTACTTTCTAAGTCTGCTGTGCAATCTGACCTGTGTTTTGCTTCCCTGGATTCTTGGCTCCTTCCTTAGTTGATGGTCTTCTGGTAGGTTCCTCTCTTACATTTGTTACATGTGTCAACTAGGCTAATTGTTTAGAGCACCAGAGCTTTTAAGGTGTTATTGATTTTTCATCATCGAAATAAGAAGTAGATGTAGGAAACCATTTATTTGGCAGAATGTGAAGAAGCTGATATCTTTATTGTATGGGCAAGGATATCTAGTGGATTATGAGTTTCTGAATCATATACAACAATAAACATAGTAAATCAACCCAGAACCAGTTCAACAGTGAGTCACTTAACCGTGGCGATCCCTCCTGGCAGATGTCCTGGGGTAATTTCATTGTGATGCAAACACAAAGCATACTTTCAGGAATCACTATGGCACAGCCTGCCAGATGATTAGACTATGTGGTATATACAAATAGGCTATGAAGTGAGCGCACGTCTTTGGAACGTGAAGCATATCCCAGCAATGTAAGTTTCTATGGGAAGCTGTCGAAGACACATTTCATTCCTGTGTCTCCCCACTGACATGGATGTTCCCTCCCACCCCGCCCCGGGATTTATGATGCTGTTGTCCACGTCCAGTTCTACAATGGCAGGTGGGCCATGGAGAAGAGGAGAAAGGAGGCACAGCCAACCAAGCGGCCACTGCGTGTCCCTAGATGCTCTTCATTTCATCTTCATGAATCTGAGCCACGCCCTGTGCAAACACTATTGAGTACTCTCAGTTCTGCCCTGAGCCATTTGAGTTGTCAGTGTGTGGGGGAGACGGTGCAAATAGTGGATAGTGACTAGGGGATCCAGATAATGACTACATTCGCCCATTTGGGGAAGAATTGGTCTTTAGTGAGACGCAGCAAACAGAACTCTTACCAGTACCCCTCATTTGGAGCCCCCCATCTCAAGCAACAGAAGTCTACCTGTCACTACGTTGGTATGTGACAAAACAGTGTGTTTCAGTAAGACCAAATTCAAACTACAAAATAGGCACTGATTTCTGCCCACTTGATAAATGCTCTTTGTCAAATCAAAACACTCACCAAGGGCCGCATACTGCTTTTCCAGTTGTCAAATCAGCATTAGTCCTGTTAGCATGAAAAAGTGGCCGGGCAAGGGCCTGGGAGACTTGGAGCCATCTACTCCACTAAAGGGTTTCAGACCACTGTTAGCCTGTGGCTTCTGACCCGAGTGGCCATTTGGAAGTTTACCATTGCCTTCCAGCTCAACACAGAAAGGCACAGGCATCCCTTGTTGCTGCCATCAGCCCAGCTACAAGTGATGTCAGATGGGCAGCTACTCTGACCTTGGGAAGTGACAAGGATCTAGCTGGCAGCTGTCTTGAACTTGGGCAACCCCCTGGTATATAAATGCTTCACTGTGTCCCCAAACAGGCTTTGCCAAAGAGTCCAAAGTTCATTATGCGCTCGTGTGTTACGTGGGCCAGAGGCAGGGTTACAGTATGGTCTCTGGGACTGGACTTCCTTGAGCTTAGGAACAAAGCCAGGAATAAGAGGAGAGTGCAAGCAGGGGTGGGGAAGGTTGGAAGATAAACTAGGTGGTACACAGGCATTATTGTACACACCATGTTATGGAGAAAATATATGCACCTTGCGCTGAATTGGGTCCTGTGTGGCTTCTCTACCCTTTGTCTATTTCCAGTGAATCAATCCTAGTAAGGTATTTATATTCCTTGTGCATTCCCCAGCCAACTCCTGGTCCTGATGGACGCATCCGGAAATGCCTGGTCAGGGACTCTTACACTGGGAGGTCACACAATGAGAACCTACCTTCTGTGCTTGAATTATGAAGAGAACAATGAGGGGAAGGCAAAGGTGTTTTTAAAAAGACCTAATCAAGCTAGCTTTAGTTTAACCCGAGCAAAAAACATTCATGAATCAGACTACATTCAGTCACAAGAGAGACTCAAAGAGCTCTCTACCCAAAAGCCCCAACAGGCAAATCACAGGCAGGGAAAGAACATGGTGTCCAAACCCAGTTTGATTGGTTTCAGGTAAGTGCTTGCGTTATAAGGCCTGATCAGCTACCAGCCTGCTATTGGCTGAGGTTTGGTTGCTCTGATTGGCTAAGACCCAGCTGCTCCTACGGGGACTGTATGCTTCCTGTAGGCCTAGGTTTCTATTTACCCAGAAAGCCTTAGACCAAGTTTTCCATGATTGAACATTAGTTACTCATCTTTCTTTGTAGAGGCTTAAAAATTCGTGTCCCGTTATTCAACTCGCCTTAATAGTCCGGGTCTGTGGTAGAGCTGTCCTACCTGCTCTGGTCCAGGTGGAGAAATCCATTTCTTCTCTTGCCCCTGTCTGATTTAAACGCTATTCATCTTGTGGTCTTACCCAAGGAGCACTGACCAGCCGAGTTCCAGGATGCCATCAAAAATAGCTGCTCAAACTGAGAAAGACAGTCATCCTTCAGTCCTAGGAAAGCTTCCGGGTGGGGCGGGGGAAGAGTGTCTATTCGTGGCTGGCGCATCGCCAAATGATTTCAATTTGTGCTGATATTTTAATACAGAGAAATAAATGCAAATACTAGTGCATTTGACATTTGAAATCATGCGGATTGGCTGGCATATTTTAAAACACATCAAATCAAGGCAGGCATCGACGTTTGACAAATTTTTATACAAAATGTATTGTAAGAAACAAACGAAAGGCAAAGTGTCAACAAATTTTCTTATAAAATTCAAAAGACAACTGCATAGAATTACAGGAGGTGTATTAGCTCCGTGTAGAATTTAAAATGGCTTTTGTGGTTTATAATCCTTTTAAGATTCAATCTGTAAAATTGCCCTGGAACAATGAAAACCTGAAATCAAATCATAAAGCAGACTAACGGGTAAAGACTGTAATACAAATGGACATATTTTATCCTGTCTGTTCAAAGTGAGAGCAATTCCTTTTTCTTTTATAAGCATAAAGAAAGGTCTACATTAATTTGCTTTATAATAGTCATTATTTCCTTCACAAAAATTTCAGTTATTTTTAAAGTATAATCTGATTGTAGTTTCCCCCCCACACACTTCACTATTTACTGATTCCATTTCTCTACAGCCATCATAAAACGAGACAAAAGTCGCATAGGCACTGATGGGCATTGAGCCATGGGTGTTACAAAATAGCTGTGGTGAGAACTGCCTGCTCTCCGAGGGCTTCAGGGCATAGATTTTTACTTTGAAAGGACGGTCTTTGGGTTTGAATATCAGTGTCTGGCAGGCAGAAACTAAATAGAGCAAGATCAAAACCCCCATCTTGTTGGTGGGCTTTATCCCTTCACTGTTTCTGTGCCACTCTTCGGAGCGCATTGAAATTCCCCGCTGTCTCTTCCGTGGGCCTGGGTTTTAATGTACGGCAGCGTGCCCCAAGGGCAGAGGAAATTATGCTGCCTGGGCCTTTGTCTGTAAGCAGCAATGCAACAGGGCGGTGTAAAATAGAAGACAGATTTATTTAGGCATAAACAATGTAAAAAAAATGTTATCCGATACAAGAAACATAAAATCCAGTATCCCAATAAATCTGGCTGGCAAGCTTCACCTTATTGCTAAATGATTGTACAAAAGAACAAACTTTCTCCAGTGTTTCCAGGCTGGCAAATGCAATTTGTTCTGGCTACAGCTTCCTAACTATAAAGCCCTTCCCTCCTGGGTGCCAATGTATCTAAGGAGGTTTGCAGGGTCCCGGGGTCAATCCTATTACAGTGCACGGAGGCTCTGCCCTGCCTCTTGTTCCTCAGTGTTTAACGAGATGGACAGTTTTGAAGTGTGGTACAAAAGAGTTGCTCGTATTTTCTTCAAAACCACTAAATGATCTAGGCTAGAATATCTCAAGCACTGACGTGCAGACAAATGACCTGGCGTGTCACAGAAAGTAGATGCACGCTTATTTGGGGTGAAGGTTGAGATCTTTGCTTGGAAGAGTCCGCAGGTACAACCCTCATGTCTGGGGATCTCACTAGGTTTTAGCAAAAAGACCATGAGTGACCCAGGTGATTGAGACAGTTAAGGCCCTTTCATTGGAACACACTTTGAACTCTTTCTACATGGCCTGAGTTGGGACACGGGGATTTTATGATGGGGATGGTTCAGTCCCATCCTCCTGGAGCTTCCAGGAGAACTGGGAGCCAGAGAACATACAGAGCTCCTGAGCAAAGCCAGGATTCGGGTTTCCCAGGACTCTAGTCTGTGATCCTGAGAAGCTTGCATCTTTTCTCTACCATTAATGCTGTCTCATCTCCCACCTACCCAAGCCTTGGATTTCCAGTGTCTCTTTTATACCACATGGTAATCTTCTCTCCATAGCTGGGACACACTCAAAATAATTATTTATTATTCCTTGAAGCAAGGTTTGAGCCTTGCCCTGTAAGTCAGGGGGCATCCTGAGAGGTCACAACAGGGAAATCACACTTAATGAAGCAGAGTTTGACCTGTGCTGTTGACTGTTAAAGCAGCAGCACCCAGGACAGATTTGGCAGTAGGATCCAGGAGGCGTTTGTTGGAGGAAGCCTTTTACAGAGGCTGACTCCTAGAAGTGTCAGTGAAAAAGAATAGGTTGGGGAAGAACCATTCTTGTTGAGGGTTAGGGAGATGGGTTGGCTCTCTGTCTGCACCTCCATCCCAAACCTTGAAACTGACTTTTTGTTTGTTCTCATGACTTCCTTTGAACCATCGAAGAGGATATTAGCTATGAACTGCTGCTATCTGTGTTTGAACCCAGAGCTTCTTAACCCCAGAATTTCATTGTTTTCATCTACTACATCACAGTATGCAAGGTGTGTGGCCCTTTATCACACTGCTGCTCACAGCAAATGCCTGCCGGATGCAAACGCATCAACAGAGAGTGTGTCACAATGGTCCAGTGTGAAGGGTTAGGCATTCCATAAACCCAGTTTCAAATTTTGTTTCTGCTGTTTAAGAACTTGAACATGTTGAACAGTCTATTAGCTGAGTGGTGTTGCCCACACCTTTAATGCCAGCAGTTTGGGAAGTAGAGGAAAGTGGATCTCTGAGTTCACGGCCAGCCTGGTCTATAGAGTGAATTCCAGGATAGCTAAGACTGTTACCCAAAGAACCCTATCATGAAAAAACAAAAAGCAAAACAAAACAAAAAAAATCTCTATTCAGACTCCTCTCTTGTAAATGACCATAAAATACATAATATAACGATACATAATATAACATAAAATAACATAACGTAATGTAGCATAATATAATAGCATAACAATACATAACATAACATAATGTAATAGCAATATCACAGGATAGCTATAAGAGAAAATGTCATGAGGAAAAATGTTTAGAAATACACATATCTCCAGTGTTTAATACTTAAAAATCTTATTATTTATGATTGTTATTTGTTAATGGATGTGATTGATTGCAGAAGGGATTTGAGACAAGGGCTCACTAGGTAGCCAGTAGTCAAAGTTAGTCTCAATCTCAGGACAGTTCTCGCGCCCCAGCCTCTCAGGTGCTGCAATTTCAAGCATTAGACACTGTGCCCCTAGTGGATTTGATTAAATTTTACTTGAAGAGCTATAAATGAACAATAAATGATAAAAGAATCATCCCTTTCAATTAGGAGATGGTGAATGAATGAGATTTTATTTTTCAACATAAACTGAGGGACAATTTATTTGGGATCACTTGATTGTCATCCTCTATGCGCTAAAAGCGCTTTCTGGACCCAGGAACCCTTTGTTGTCGTGGCTAAATATGGAGGACAATTATAGCGCCGACCTACTTCATCAGTTCTGTCAAGAATGTCAAACTCACTTGAAAAATGCAAATTACTCTAATGGAATAACTATATTTTCCTCAGAGATATGACCAAAGCTACACTGGGAACCACGGTCTGACCGAGCGGCCTTCCCTATCAAGCTACTTGTCAATTGGTACAGTGGAAATGCCCCTAAATAGTATAGGAAAATACATTTTGGGGGAGTTACCATGGAAACCTACAGAGCACGTTAGAATGCCTTAAGTCTGCAAGACTCAGGTCTTTTATAGTCAAGATAATCAATCACAATATTAGAGCCACATGAAGTCTAATTCGCAACGGCTTCCATTTTGACGGAGTATATATTACTTTGTAAAATTCCCTCCTAGAATGCCGTTTGTCTTATGTAAAGACACACAAGCTGCTCTATCTGGCAGCTCCTACCTGACCTCTCCTATCTAGCCACATCTCATATGTAGGTAGGTGCTTGCCTCTTAAATGTCTCTTGTCCTTAAAATGTCTCCTCATAGATGGCTGTCAGACTAAAATATTAGAGGGCTGTTACAGTTCCCCGTTTGAGCATGCGTCACTGCGCAAGACCAGATGAAACTGTGGCTAGCCGGTGCAGCTTTTATCACAAACTCTGACTGGTCATTTGGTAAAAGTTGCAAATTCCTTTGAACTCAGGTTTCCGTGAATCCAACTGATAGACTCTATTTAGAGAATGACTCGTATGTAGAGAAAACCAGGACAATAAAATATTTAGCGTATACACAGTGAATCTTTTCTAGCCGGGAAGAAGGTACAATTAAGCTGTTCTGGTTAATCACAAGGCAGGAAGGAAGACTATTAAGACAGTAGGAGTGTTGACTCTGTCCTGCTCCATAAATAAAAAGGAACAATGGGCTTAAAGCCATGATTTAACTCTTAGGATAATCTTTCCATGGTTATGTGGATAACGCCAATGCTGCCCATCTCGGCCCACCTTGGACAAATATTAGAGCAACATGAAGTCGAATTCACAACGGCTTCCATTTTGACTGAGTATATATTACTTTGTAAAATACTTTCCCTCCTAGAACGCTGTTTATCTTATGTAAAGACACACAACCTGCTCTATCCGTGGGCAGAATTCAGTCTATTTGCACATGGTTTGTATTTACTTTAGTCTCCTTCTGTTTGTTCCCCCCTGGAAAGCCTATTAATGGTAGTTCAAGAATCCCTTCCCCCTTCTCATTTTTATTTTAAAAACTCTAGTATATTTGATTACTATGGGAATTTTAATATGTTCATATATCAAGAGTATAAAGTGTTTATCTGTTAAATCTTTTGCAAGTAAAAACAAGTTCTATTTCAAAGCAGTTATTAAAAAGGTAATTGATTTTGGCTATCATCAGGGTCAGGTTTCTTTTCTTTTTCTTTTTTTTTCTCCCCAGGTTTCTCTGTGTAGCCCTGGAACCTGCTTTGTAGACCAGTCTGGCCTCTGTCTCCCGAGCGCTGGGATTAAAGGCATGCACCAGTGCCATCCAGCGCTACACTCAGGGTGCTTTAGAAAAAGTTCTAGTTGACTTACATAGAAAGTATATGAATGGGAAATGGCAGTGCTAAAGAAATGGGATGGAGAGGCTGACAGACAGACTGAAGGGAGCCAGAGAAGATAGCCATTTTCTTGGCGATGCAACTGTCTGGATGAACATGGAACAACTGATTCGATGGTAAAAGAAGAGCAGGTTGGGGCTGGAGAGACGGCTCCGTGGTTAAGAGCATTGCCTCGTCTTCCAAAGGTCCTGAGTTCAATTCCCAGCAACCACTGGGAATGGCCTGTAGGCATACATGCAGACAGAATATTGTATACATAATAAATAAATAAACAAATAGATATTTTAAAAAAGAAGAGCAGGTTGTCCCAGCTTAGGACACAAGACCTTCTGCCCAGGGCTGCAGGGCACCTTAGTTTGCAGTTTGCCCTAAATGACATGCAGTGGAGATGGAGAAGAAAGAACACCGCAACCGAGCAAAGCTGAGTGGACGGCAGAAGGCTGAAGCAAGCCAGAACCCTTCCAGAGTTAACCCAGGGGATTCAGGCGAGGACGTGTGTCTGTCACACTCAGGAGCAGAGCTATGGGGATGTAGCTGATGACAACCGCAGGAGGACACCAGGAAACAGAAGCAAACAGCCACAAATGAATGGCCCTACAGTGCTCTGTGCTATTCAGTGTGCCTTTCCCCTTCTGCCCTGCAGGTCTCCAGAAAAATCTCCCAAATCAGAATACGTTTCACCAGCTCAGCCAAGAGCAGTTTGTAGGTTGGTTTGGTTCTGTAAGCGGAAAGTGGTAATCAAGGAAGGCTCTGAAAGCAAACTCAAAACGACTGCCCAGAGGTAGAGGAGGAACCAAGACTATAAGATAGTAGGTGGAGCATGGCTTACAAACAGCATCTAGTGACAGAGAGGGACAGATGACAGCTGAGAAGAGGGCTTGCAGGTCCCAGATGTGAACCGACTGCTGTTACCATGTGAACTGAACATTGTGTCATCCTCTGAAGTTACATCCCTCTACCCTGGTATTAGTACATATCGCAGACTTCATTAGAGAGTTTCTCTGTGCAGTGGACAGTGGTAGATGTGGAAACTCGCAACTGGTCAAGGCACAAAGAGTAAGTATCTATGGTGTGCTCAGATGCAAATGGGACATCAGTATCACACTGTCTCCCCAAATCTCAGGGACCATCCTAGAAGAGGGGGTGGAAAGATTGTAAGATCAGAGACGGGGAAGGACTTGGGTCAAGCAGTATCTTTTGGACACGACAGGGCTGCTGCTCTCCTGGACCCATAGCAGCTGTGACTGCTTACCCAAAACCTACATGGTAACAAGCCACAGTCAATATTCTAGCATGGAGTGGGAAGGTGTTTGTGAGTCCCCACCCCTGAAGAGCAAATAGCTTCTGATGGAGGACAAGTGGGTTTTCTTTACTTAAATATATAGCTCCGGGCATGGTGACCACAGTCTAGTGACTGGCCCCACAACCAGAAGCATCTGTAGAGCATATTGGAGTTCACAAACTGTTGATTGTTTTTCTTTTAAGACACAAAGTTAAAGGCAGTAGAGAGGTGGGTGTATATCTGTGAGGAGTTGAGAGGAGGAGTTTTGAACATGATCAAGCTGCATGGCATGAAAGTATCAAAGAATTAATTAAAACACTAAAAGATTTGAGATGTTTTGATAACTCTCCCCACCCCCCCATCCTTGGTCCCAGGTTGGAGGAAGTCCAAAGTCCCTCCAGTAGTTCAAGATATGGGTCAGACTATGCCATGGCCCAGTGTCTGCAAACAGCATCTGTACTGGAATCCTAGTGAACATGTGGCATGCACTAATTCTCCCTCGTGCAACGCAGGGGTCACTACACAGCTAGTTATCTATCCTGTGGATTATCTGCCTATCAATGTGCAGAAGAAAATGCTACAGTGAGCTGTTGGATCCTGAGTGTTCCATGCCTGGTAACCAAGCAGACATCTTTACAATTGGAAGGCTTCATATGCTAAGAGACAACCCTTGGAGCCTTAGAAATCTTCACAATTTCCTTTGCTTATCACCATTAGACCATCCTGTTAATAAAGTGCAGCACAGCGCTTTAAACGTCACTCATTTGGATACTTGTGAATTCTCCTCTGATTTCTTAAACTACATGTGTAGTGTCATAAAAGTTAAAGAAGATTCCCAGTCTAGAGGCTTTTGTTGGACAGGCCATTGTGTGAAATTTGGGCTCCAACATTCAGCTTCTATTTCATCAGAACTGTAATAAGCCTGGAATTTAGAAAACAATCTTTGAACATTTATATTGGTTATGCAGAATGAAGACAAAGACTTTCTCATTGGCTGTCAAGAGAATGACAAGGTCTTTGAAAATCTTATACACTATTTTTAGCAGCCTAATGTTCAAGTTCTTTTCTAGGCACGAATCACCCGAAGATGTTTACTTTGAACAACTTTTTCCAAAGCTAAGAACCACTGAAAGAGGCCTGATTATAGCAAATTGTTCCCTCTGTTTTGTTAAACCTTTGAAAACATGATAAATATGTCTTTATATGAAACTTATGTAGATGTAGATATAAGTCTAGATATAGGTATGGATAGAAGTATAGATATGGGTATAAGTATAGACATAGTTTCATTGCTTCAAAACAGTAAAACTTGCAGAAGACTATGCTTCATAATTATAAGCCACTCTCCACAACAATATTGGAGCCATAGCTCACCCAGAAAGTGATAAATTATTTCTGATAATTATTATATAAGACATATACCTATTTAGCCTCTAGCAGGTTTCTAAAAACCCAAGTTAAGGAATAACCGGGTTTGGAAAAGAAATGCTTCATGCTTTTTTATTCCAAGTCAATTCAATTTAGACTTTCCTAAAACTGGTTTCTTAATCTAGCCAGGAAATAAAAATGTTGGATCAGGGCTGGACCAAATTATGTAATTGATCTTTTGGCTCTCATTCCTGCCTGTATTTGCTGCATGTTGTCTCGATATTTATTTAAAGATGAGACAGAGAAGGTTGCAAAGAAGGAGCTGAGGGTGGCCTTAGCCCTTCCTGGATTTCCCTAGCAGCTCTGCCCAAAGAAAACCTGCACAGTCTGCTCAGCAAAGACGACATGCTTCACTGTAGGGACAGCTTTTGATATAGCTCTTGTGTTTGAAAGTGGAGCCCAGTAGAATACAAAGAGGGGACAGTGCTATCCTTTTTATCTTAGTGTTCTTTAGATGCTCTCTGTGGGCTCTCTCCTCTCCTCTCTCTCTCTCTCTCTCTCTCTCTCTCTCTCTTTTTCTCTCTCTCTCTCTCTCTCTCTTTTTCTCCCCCCCCCGAATGATGAAGTCTTGACTTTTGTATTTACTGGTCTATCATGTTTTTAAAGTTCAACTTCTAGCCCAGCCTTAACATTGGCATGTGGGATGTTCATTTCAGTGGGACAGACAAACCGGCAAACAGCTGGTACATGTGGACTTACGTTGTCTTCCGTATTTGTGCCTTCTCGTTGGCAGTCTGGAGGAGGGAAGGGGTGACCTGCCTGGTCTTGATGAGACTGTTGTGGGACAGCATCAACCCTCAGCGCGGTGCGTGTTCAAGCTGACATCTCCCCCTCGTGGGGTGCCTTGAAGGCTCCCCTGTGGTCTCAGCTAGAAAGCTCTGAACATCCTGTCGCTTTGCTATGTATCTTCCACTCGTCCCTTTGTTTCCTGTGCCAATCTCTGGTCATTTCCAAGCAGTTACTCCACTGATAGGAATCTCATGGTCTGCTCAGGCAAAGTCCAGGTGACAGCTTCCCTGTGTGGTCTCCTGTCTCATCAACATACCCTGGCTGGCTTATAGTGGGCCCAAAGTAGTGTTTTCAAATTAGTCATTCTAGTCAATGAAAAATCTTACAGGAAGACACTGTGATTAAAACCCGTATTGGACCAGCTAGACACCTCAGCAGGGAAAGCAGTTGCTTCTAAGTCTGATATCCCAAGTTAAATCCCCAGAGCACACTGAGGAGAGAACCCGAAGTTGCCCACCAACCTCCACACTGTTTTTGCTCTCTCTCTCTCTCTCTCTCTCTCTCTCTCTCTCTCTCTCTCTCTCTCTCTCTCTCTCTCTCTCTCTTTCTCTCTCTCTCTCTCACACACACACACATTATAGACATATACATCATATATACATGCATACAACAGCAAATAAACCACGTTTATGCATTTTGTTATGAAATCATCTTTTAGGGATAGAGACGCCAGTGCCAACCAGGGTTGGAGTTCAGTCCTTAGTAGTGGATAACAAGAGCGGTGGGATGAAGGAGCCGTGTTATGTTTTCCTGGGGTCATCAAGCAGGCAGATTTAATTTAGAGGATGTTTAATGCTTGATGTTGTGTTCTCAGGTGCCCGTGAAGGCGAGAGTTGACATTCCAAGCACGTTAATCTTAATCACGAAGTCGTTGAGTTGATAACCTCTTGCTTACCTTGATTAAACAACCACAAAGCCAGGAAATTGTACTGAACTCAAAAAAAAAAAAAAAAAAATCCCGAAACCCTGGGAGATTCCGTGCAACTTACTTGTCTCTCTCTGAATGTAGACACAGGAAAGCAAGTGAAGTGTGCCCCATCCTGGGAAACATGGGAAATCGCTGTTTTGATACCAGCTCTCCTGGGCCCTTTTGTTCCTTTCTCGTCCCTCGGAACAGCTAGTGCCCACGTGTGTTCAGCAAGCCTTGCCCTCCCAGGGCTGCACCCTGGCTCTGAATGGCCCTCCCCTCCTGCTTACCAAAATCCACAAATTGTACCTGTCTGGTTACATCTCATGTACACAACACATACACACACACATGCACATGTGTGTGCATACACACACACAGAGGGTTCAAAATAAAATAAAATCACTTGAAAAGGAAGAGTGGGACAAGAGAGAACAGATTAGTGAATTTATCATAAGATTATAATTGCACATTATAATCATGAATTATTCATTTCTATCATATTTTTAAAAAATTAGACCCTAATGGGAAATTTCTGAGATTTTGAGACAGAATAAAAGAAATGAAACAAAAAGATGTGTATTGGTGCCAAACTTTCTTCTCTTAGTAAAAGACTGATTGAGTGAACACTCTTAGATGACCTTCTGTAAACGTTCTCATTCATCTGACAAAGATACCTGTTGATGCCATTCCTCACACAGACGGATGCTAGTCCCTGAGCATCTCTGACTTAGCAGCCACCATCCTAGACACTGAGCACACATGCATAGGTATTCTAGCTGTGGCAGGATGGATAATTTGTTTTTCCATGTGTCCCTCTTTTGATATTAATGGATCTCTGTCTAAGTGCATAGTTTTCCCCTTTGAGAATATTTCTCAACTTACCTTATAGGAAGGTGGTCATATGACTATGTCATTTCTAGAGAGTATGACCAGGGGGGCAACCCTCAGATAAAACAGTCTCAGCCTAGATTCTCCCTTTCCCTTTCCCTTTCCCAGTGGGCGGAATCTAAATTATGGGCACAGACCCCTCACTCCTGTACAGTGGGGAGCAGCGTAAGGCCTGGGCTCTGTGAGGGACATAAATGTTCGTTTTGACTTGAGAGCTTGGATTTTACTATTGGTGACATGTAGCTCCAGTACTTTCCCTTCAAAGGATTAGCTGCATTTTGTTAATTTAGAGATGGTGGCACCAAATGCCCCAGTCATAACTGAAACAGTTTGCTGGTAATTGTTCTTTTCAGTGGAAATGGTGTTCTGTGGAAAATACAGGCCAGGCTGGTTCAAAATTTAGTCATGGAGACAGAGTCAAGCTTTAGCATGCCAAACTGACATTTTGTTACATAAATTGTTCAGATGCTGTGTCCTTGAGGATTAGAATTGAACAGAATATCTTTTTGCTAAGGATGTCATTAAGTGAAAGCTGTCTTGTTTTCATGGGTGCAGTGACGAACACACTGACTTAATTTGTTGTTGTTGTTGTTGTTGCTGCTGCTGCTGCTGCTGCTGCTGCTCTGTGTCTCACGTATGGCCAGCAGTGTGACTCACTGCTGGTCTTGGGCACTGGTAAAAATGTAACGATGGTGAAGAAGACAGTGCCTTCGAGTTGTTTGAAAATAATTGTGACTTCTCAAAATAGCTGCAAGTCCCTCAGGAGCTCCCAGGAATGTGTGGACTATGCTCAGAGAATCTCCGCTACAAGAAACACATAAACAAATATAGCAACCAGAAAGTCTTTCAAAATGTCTAAAATGCTTTGTTGTTCTTAAGACTGCGGTAAGCACATTGCTGACAGCACAGCTAAAAGCCCCATTCCTTCTCCATCCAGATGTTTCCTGCTCAAGCATGGGACTCCCGCACCTTTCTTGCCAGTCTCCCAAAGCCTCGCTTCCTAGTCCCTGCTCAGTGCTTTGATCCTTCTGTATTTATTGTTTACCTGCTTACTCTCCTCTTAAAGTCTCAAGATATAATTGATTCAGATAGGAGAAAAAAGAAAATTACGAGAACACAACAATCCTTGGCTTATTGGAAAGGCAAGATTTCAAAAAAGTTGAATGCTTATTCGTAGATTATTTTTGGTCACCAGATTTTAAGATACTTTTGAGAATCTGATCATTAAATACGGTACCAAATATTGCCTGTCAACATTCAATATGGTCTCCACCCATCTAAACCTTTCCCTTATACTCTAGTGTCTGGAGGCCTGCAGAGTACATTGTTTAAGTTGCCATGTGGCCTCATTTAGATTCTCATAGCACAAGGAATCTTGCATGATATTTGGAAGACAAAAAAAAATAGGATAAGCCATTATTCTCCCTCAGCTGTGGCGGGTAGTTGCCTGACTTTATTGGAAACATGAAGTTTTACGCTCTTTGTTGGTGAGCTCTTGTGAATTACATATTTTGCTTCTTTAAGTCCGTACCAATAGCTTACTATAGTTTCTGCACTTCCAAATTTACTCAAAGCTGCAAATATTTCTTCCTTTGATTCTGGGATACCCAGGTCCTCCCAAGAGTTTTCAAAGCTTAATTCCCTCTGCGTTTAATCAGCCTTTCCTGGCTCCACCTAAAAAGGCCAGCCCTTTCCTGGTAGAACTCTGACTTCGTGTCGGAGTCTGGTTTCAGAAATAGTTAAAATCGGTAGCAACCCCAAGGTACACATCCAGAGTTCAGTTAATTGACTTAGTCCAAACAGCAGATAAGACTGGTGAAAAATGGGGTGCCTGTATACTAGAGCCCCGTAGTTAGACACTTACCTGTAGCTTTCCGGAGTGACGGGTTTACTAGACGACTAAGTATTATGGTAAGATTTAGAGAGGAAGTAAGCAAGACTGAAGAGACAATAGAGTGGGCTACCTGCCTCTAAGCCAAAGGTTATGCTTTCAAACTCCTGGCTCAAGTTTCAGTGATGGGGAGACTTCCAGGACTGCCCTAAAAATATCTCTCGTAGCCATATGGCTAATGTATAATTTTTTCCATCCTGTAGGTTGGATAATTATAACCCAAATGGAATTCACAGACTTGCCAGGTCTCTTATGTAAAAGATAGGGCATTGATTGGGAGAGAGCAAAATTTGGAATGAGGACACTTGGGTGGATTCCAAACATTCTGAGAATCACAAACTTCTAAGTCCCAGTGAGCTTTCTCCTTTCCTTCTTTGAAATTAGCCTCCTCTTGCTTAAGACTCTGACACAGTTATAGTCATGTGCTCTTACCATTTCCTATTGCTCTCAGACCCATAGCTAAAGTTAGAGATCAGTAGACCTTGGGCTACAAGATTTGATCTAGGAGGTTATAACGGACACACTGAAGAACTACTAGGTTTGTATTATTATTAGGACCCTGGAAAGCATTTGTAGGAATGCAATATGACGGTTTCAAGTTCAACAAGAAGCATAATATGGGTATGGCCAACTATGTTAATGCAGATGCAGCTGTTATAGATTAGATTCGACATTCCGTTTGAATCCCTGAGATGATTCTCTAGATAGTCTGCTCGACTGGCTAGCTAAAAACCAGGACCCAGTAGCAGACTTCATGAAATGAAATTGATTTAGAAACAAAACTGAAGTAATTCAGACGGCAACGCTGTTGACGTGGATCATTCAAAAGCAATTTGATTATCCACTCCACTCCTTACTACATACCCAAGAAAGACAAGAGACACTGAGAAATTTGTTAGTGTCCTTGAAAACATCAATGATGTCCTTCTGTGGATTGTGGAAGGTTGTGCAATATAACACTCTTTGGACATGTTACAAGGAGCTTCAGAAGCCGGGTGAGAGCACTGTAGCACCAGAGATAAGGTGGCTCGGGTTACCATACTGGATAAGGGGCCAGAGCTGTGATCCCGATTTTCATCTGCACTGATCCCTTCCAGGGACATTTCTTTAATCACAGTTGTCTTCTACTGCAATTGTAATAGTTTCATGGTAGTAGTTGATTCACAATTATTCTTTTTAAAGTCTAATGCACAGCTGTCTCACCTAAGTAGCCTTAGTGGAGTTGGGAATCTCATCAGTTCTCCAAGGGTCAGATTGCAGGGCCTTCTAAAAGCAAGGAGACCACAGCCTCTTAAGGAAGGACCCATGAGATCACAAGTAGAATGCACTTCCAAATCCTCTCCTAGCTTTCCCTCAAAGGGAAATGCACTCATTTATCAAGATTGTTCTGTTGTGGCAAAAGGAAGATACCTGATCATTCTTAGGTCTCTGGACATTGGTTCTAAAACACTTGATCCTTAGAGAATCCCAAATTTTAGGATCTACTAGCTGTATCAGAACACGAGTTGTCAGTAATAAGCAGAGCATGGCGAGACTATCTTCCAGAGCACCAAGGGCCTTATGATTGTTTTCTCGACTTTCAAAAACTTATTTGGCGACTGGCAGGACCCTGCTTCAGGATCTTGAGGAGAGGGATATTGTGATGGGGGGGGGGGCAAAAGGAGGCCCTCAGAACTGTTTCTTATCTACAAAAGTTATAATTTTCCTACAATCTTGAGGTGGGTATTAGTGATTATTATTATAACCTAAAACTGAGACATACCAAGATGGAAATTCCTATCCCAGCTGCAGAAATGTCCTTAGTTTGTCATGTGCAGAAGAAAGATGAGTTTGAGAAAAGAACAATAGATTTTTAGAAACGTAGTCAGGCTGGAACATCAGTTGCAGGTACGTCTCTGCCTTCACTGCCATGGAAGTACCACGTGCTAATTGATCGTGCCACCGAAGCTCCCGGATACATCTCAATGACCGTAAATCAATGCACTCTGGGCTGTCATCTTCAGTCCTCTCAATCTGTCTATACAATCTATAAAGAACACTTACTGTTGTTGTAAATGCTGAGTTAAGCCTCTGGCAGGGGATGGGGAGCGGAGCAGAGAATTATGTGCCGAACTTTGCTTGTTAAGAACAAAACAGTGCTTCCATGATAATTCTTTGAAGAGATACATGGAAATACTCTAGGACTCCTGTAGAGGCTGAGTGACTGCATGTGGGTTATCAAGCAGCCACGGGAACTGAGATGCCACCGGGAGCTAGGGGTAATCTCCTGTCACAGATGTGGCCCCACATACAAACTCCATGAGCAATGGGATCCCCTGCCCTCATACCTGCTGCCTTAGTGTCCTCCCTGACCCTTACCTACAGCCCTGAAATAAACTAACCGAGGAAGGAAAACTTTACACATGATTTAGCGATCACTCTGCTGAGGTACTGAGGGTTGCTGCATGCCGGCCTTACTGTGGTCAAGCCAGAGAGTAAACGAAAGTGATAGGCGAGTTCCATGGGATGGCGCCATCTAGAGGACAAGGAGCACCGAGCGGCGTGTGTGGAGTTTCAGCTTTGATGGGGATCTCTGGAGTCTAGGAAATGGGAGAGCAGCCTGAGTAACACCTTTTCAAAGGAAAGAAATGTGAAAGAGATACTCTTGTTAGTTTTCCTGCCTCCCATACACAGACTCACGTTTTACATTCTAGAGCATCATAAATTCACCTTCAAGCACGGTTGTTTGAGCGTGGTTCTTCTCTCTGCATGACCTTCACCACTACCCACAAAGCCCTCATCGGATTGAGCAATTAAAGATCTCCCAGTAGCTCCCCCCCCAATCCTGTTTAAACTCTATGCTTTCGACCTCTGCTCCATTTCTTCCTCTTTATTTTTCTTTTCCATTTTGCTTCTTATACCTAAGTACCTCCTGAACAAGGATCCTGGGATCCAGATGCTTCAAGAGGTAAAACAACCGCCTCATCGCCTAACAGCAAAAAGTAAACGCCAAGGGTCGTTTTCACTTCTTTCAAGCTGTATGCTCTCGCCTACTTTTCCTACAACCTGTGGTCCTTTGGACCTTTCATTTCCTTCTGTTGATATAGTCATCACACACACAAAAATTCTCTGTTGCTTTCCAGACATGTTGGTAAATAACTACCAGAGCTCTCCTTAGATGTCAGGGATAAAGAAAGACGGATGTGTGGCAAACTTCAAACAGGCAGGCCAGGACCCAGAGCCTTGAGAGTATGCCCAGAATGAGGGGCTAACAGAGTCAGGTGTGATATTTTCCTGCAGAAACTGAGAATTTATATTTTTATGTGAACTCTTACAATTCTGAATTTGGCCTCAAATTTGCTAGCACATTGTGCCAATCAGAAATACAGGAAGCTCTTGGTCAGGCAACAGCCCGCAACTTCTGTCTGGGATGTCAGGAGCGGGGCTTAGTGTGTCTGTGAGTGCTATACATGCACCATAACCTTCTCATCAATTAGTGTTGCTTTTGGCTAAGAGTTCGCAAATCTCAAAGTGCACAGTGTCTAATTCGACAGCTAGTAATCCCGAAGCAAAGCGGCTTTTTTGTCTCTTTGCTCTAGAGCCTAGCCTATCATCGGCACACAACAGAGACTCAAAACATGTTTTGAGTTGTTGAAGGGGAACACAGCAAGTGCCCATTAACAGCTTAGTTGGATCTTGCCAGTGAGATCAGAAGCAAGAAACCCCCTAAGGCCAAGGTGAGGGAGTAAGGCAGATGGTTTTGATGAGGAGAGGCAGGTCAAGAGAGGTAGACGTGCTGCCCTCAGGAGGCATAACGAGGTATCTCACCGATTCCCAGTCGTGGTGGCCATCTGAGAACCCCGAGCCTTCAAAAGTCCGGGTAGCACAGTCCATCCTGGCTAGTTGTTGTCTGTTGCCTAGGGTGACTGTGAGGCACACGGCTCCACATGGCTGTCGCTGTTGTGTGCAACTTGCCAGAAAGCTGATGATTTCTGATGGTCACTTGACACTTAACTTTAAAGGCTACTCTAAGTGGAACCATAATACACAAAGAATGTTTTGCAGAAAGGGTAATAGCTTTCAGGGTTAAAATCAGTAAGCAGTGCACATTTAATCACGTGGTCGAGTTGCTATATATCTGCTCATATATGCCACTGCTTTGTGATAAAGTGAAGATATGAACTATGTTACACAAAATAAAAACTAAAGGCTAATAATTTATTGAGTAAATACTGAGTCATACTCTAAATATTTTTAAGGAGATAAATTGTTAGGATTTCTTGTTAAGTTATCGTGCCATACATCATGTGATATATCAGCTTTGTCTTTCTCCCTGTATTTTTAAAGAAAATATTTTTTTTTGAAATGTTCCATATGCTGGATGATACATTTTAAATCCATACTAATGATAACACTTTCTTAGGCTTATACAATGTTCATAAATTAGAACAGCATTTAGAATATGAAAAGTTTAGTGACCGTAAGACCAGCTCCTGATGTTATTTTGTAGGACTCTGGATCTTACTTCTTTGAGATAACCAGCACCCTACACTCCCCAACATACATTTTTCTTTATTTTATACTGAATAACCAAGAAAATATTTAGCTATGTGTAGATTCGTGTAATTGTGCCTAGCATATGAACTTATAGAAAAACATTTCATATCCCACAACAGTAATGCTAATTTGTAAATTGTTCCATATGCTCCCAAAACTTACCTAATAGGCACATGCCTACAGAATAGCTACTGTGTGTCCAGTATTATAGGCATTGGGACTATGTAAGTGAACACACAAAAAGAAAAACTCTTTGTGCCCAAAGCTTAAATGTTAAACCATTATGATGTTAGCATTTCTGTTCTGCTGGGTTTTATGTGTTAGGTAATCTGAAATAATAAATAACATAATCTACTTCTAATTTCATGTATTTATACTTATGGATATGGTGCTTACCTTTTCACATATAGTCTCTGTTATGTCTCATGCTTCCTGAGCCTTCACATGTTGGCAAATATCCTGTATCAGCGGCACAGATGGGACAACCAGATGTCTATTCCCACAGCCACTTGTCCTGGGGACAGTTTCATTCCTTACAACATGGACAAATATGAATCATGAGGAAGAATTGGAGAGGCTCGTGGAGGGAGAGGAAGAGGAAGAGGAGGAGAGGATGAGAGAGGAGAAGAAGAAGGCATGAGACACGGAGAGAGAAGGGAGGAGAGGAGGAGGGAGGAAGCATTATACTGAGAGGAGAGGAAGAGAGAGGAGAAGATGAAGGGGAGGAAAGAGGAGGGGAGGAGACAAGGAGAGAGAAGAGAAGAGGGGAGAAGGAGAGAGGAGGGAAGAAGCATTGTATTTGACCCTCCCTTCTGGTAGGTAATAAGACGACATTTTTCCAGCCTTGGACTCAGATAAGGCTTCCTGAATTCCTTTGACCAATGAAAGACAAACAGGAGTAGGCTTGCTGCTATGGCTGTAGATACTCAGCTGAAATGGAGCCTCTAATAGCCGGAGTCAGGGCTTGTCTGAGACCAACAGTGTCCCTAACAGCCCATCCTGAACATACAGCCTGAGAAAGAAACAAACTTGCGCTCTGTCAAGCCTTTGAACTTGATGTTACCTTTGCTGATTGCATCAGTTATTCTGTGTTTGTTAACACAGCTTTACCTCCTCTACTGACAGACGTCATGAATCGTAGTTTATCTGGCGCTATAATTTATTTTTCTGCTATTGTTTTGGTTCAAGAATATCCAGAGCATGAAGGCATGAGAATTCTCTGGGACTGAGATTTTTGTCTGGTGATTATAATAAAATGACAGTCAAGATTTTAGCAAGAGAATAATTGAAACTAGGGGCTGTTGAACCTCAGCTTGATTGGGAGGAATAGAAAGGCAAGGAACACCACAGAAAATAAAAAGTACGTGAGTCCAGACATGAGCTATTTTGATAAGGTGGGTGATCATTTACAGATAAAGTAATTAAATATTTAAAAAACAAATTGTAGCCAGGCACATGCCTTTAATCCCAGTACTCAGGAGACAGAGGCAGGCAGGTCTTTGTGAGTTCAATGCCAGCCTGTTCTACAGAGCAAGTTCCAGGACAGGCTCCAAAGCTACACAGAGAAACCCTGCCTCGAAAAATAAAAATAAATAAATCAAAATAAATTGTAATTGCAACATAGGGTTCTGTGGTTATAGATTCGGGAGGGTTCTGAGTCACTTCGGGTCATGAAAAGGCACACTGTAAAAGCAAAACTGAGAGTCAGTCGGAGAGACGTGGGAGCCAATAAACTACGGACTAGAGACGCTGACAGGCTGGCCACACTGCACACCAGAGTCCCCAGAACAGTGGCAGTGATAGCCAGAGATGGCCAGGCTAGAGCAGGAGATTCTGAGCTAATTGCCGAAGTCATCAGTTGCTGAGTGGTACCGTAGATGAGGACTGTGTCTAATTGCCAGGAACTCTGGGGATGGAAGGAAGGGCACAGGCAGCAGGCAGAGAGCTATGGACTTTCCTTCTATTCCTGAATGTCACTGAAAGTTGTAGAGAAGCAGCCACCCAGGAAGGTGGAAGAGCAAGGGGATTTGTAAAGGCAGAAACCACCTTTCATCGGGGGTAGAAAGAGAGTTGTCTGACGTTAAGCATGGAGGGAGCACCATCCGGGGCTTTGGAGGACTAGTATGAGATGCTTATGGTAAATGTTTGGTGAATGTGAAAAAGAACAAAAGGTGGGGTCAGAGAGAAGGGCAGAGCATTATTGGGACCAAGGCTAGAGCACGAAGCTTGACCAGGAAGATGTCCTTGTCACATTGCAGGCAGGGAGGAATTTGAAACTCTCCTGGACTGGGTGGGGGTGGCAGCAGATTAGGACATGTTCTCATTGCCTCTTGAGCCCAATTACAGAATGGTCCAGAGGACTATTCTCACGTTCAAGAAACACATGACTTTCTTCTGCAAGTAGGAGTCTCATATCGTCTTGAAGTCTGAACCTGTCAAAGGATGCTCCTGGGAAACTCAGCTCTGTTTCATCCAGTTTCATAGAAAATACTCAGAAAGGGGCTGAGATTGTGTTGCCCTGGTTGCTAGAAGCCAGCATCTCCTGAGAAACCAGGTAGAAGATGATTCATCTAAAACCTTCATTAACAGATGAGAGAACACAGGCCCAGAGAACAGTTCGGGCTGTGTCTAGAGTTTGTCATAGAGCTAATTTCAGAACTCTTGCATTCTTTCTGCCTTAAACATCCAATTTCTTAGAAAAGTAACCGCAGGCCGATGACACGTGGTAATAGCTGACATTCGCAGCCGACGCTGTTGAAGACTTGTGGAGCATTGTGCCGCACTTCTGAGTCTCTTAACCACCTCACTTGGTCTCAGCACTGATGCTGTCTTTCTGAAACTTGCACTCCAAGGATCAGAAGGAAGAAAGCATCACAAAGCACTGGACTGGTAGCCTCTGGGTTCGAACCTCTTTGGCGGAGCAAAGACTTGGTGGCAGGCACAGCTGAGTGCTCACATCTCAAACAGCAAGCAAGAAGCAGAGAGAGCTAGCTCAGAGTGATTGGAGTCTTTTGAAACCTCCAGGCCACCATCCCCCAATGATGTACCATCTTCAACAAGGCCACACCTCCTGATCCTTCCCAAACTGTTCCACCAATGTGTGTGTTGCGGGGTGGGGTGGAAGTGTTCAAATGAATAACTGTCTGAGTGGATGGGAGCCACTGCCATTTAAACCACCACATCACCATCATATACAGTATGATTGTCCCGTTTCCTTTCCTTTGCCTTAAAGGAGTTGGCTGGGAAGGCTAGCAAGTCTTTATCTGCCTGCTAAGTAATTCCTCTGTCCGTACCTGCCCTGCTCAGACACCCAGCAGATTGAACATGCAGACACTTGTTGGGAGCCTGGGTTTTCCTGCCCAGCCCTTAACTCTTAGTTGCTGGAGTTACCCACATATGGGAAGTGATGGAAGGAAAGGAAAAGATGAAAATGTAAGTGTGCAACACTGGACTTTGCGATTTTATTTTTTATTACCGAATTTACCGATCGCTTTTGGGAATGACACCTGCCTCCTCTTCCGTCGTAAGAGCATAAAGACTATCTTTCAACTAGATACAATGTGGATTATTAGGTAGTCAGCTCCACATGTCCTGGTTTGGGGGCAGCAGTGCTCAAGTCAGCCTAGGGTAGGACTTGGAGGCAGCAGAGCAGTAGACACACACCAAGGTGCCTGCTGTTTCTCGAGGTCTCTCTTCCCAGGGATAGGGAGCCTCTGACTAGCATTAGAGATGAGCTCTTAACTGCAGGCTGAGCCTGCTTCATAACAGAGTGGTACTTACTCACTGACATTTAGTGAACTCATCCGGTGTCTCCTGCACGTGGGAGGTGCTTCTCAGGTATTCACGTGTCCCTCTGGACAGCCCACACAGGTGGATAGAAACTTGCAGTGACAGGTGGTAAATTCTGCAAGGGTCACCCATGCAGTACGGGTTGAGAGCATGGGGACTCTCCTAAACCTGCTTCCAAAGGATGCTGCAGAACCGTAATGACACAAAAGCAACCATTTTCCTTTAGAAAAGCTGAATAACTATACCATCGGGTACTTTGTTAGATTTTCCCCTCTGGGATAGGAAAGGTCACATTTTGATCAGGAATTGGTGTTTGTATGCGGGGTCTGGGAACCTGTGAAACTCACCGCAGGGGAACCTGCAAGGCAGAGTACTAAATCTACACCCCCAGCCTTGTCAGAGTTAATGAACTCACCTTCTTTGTTTCCCTGCCAGTCTGAGCCAGTGCAAGATTGCCTCCGGAGTGTTTTAATGATGTGCTGTTTTGTTCCTGTGAAAACTTTGTATTTCAGGTGCCAATTCACCCTTTCCTCGCATAAAATGAGTCGGGAGGAAGAACAAGAGAAATGGCTGAACAATTGAACACCCAGCATACTACCACCATGTGCTATTTTCATTTCTAAGTGTTTTAGGCATTGCAAGTCCTTTCTGACATGTCGCGTGACTGACAAATACTTAAAATGTGGTGGAAGAGGACAGACTTCATTTCACTTGCTTTAAACCACGATTAAGAATAGGAATAGGAAGTAGTGCCCAATCAACCCTTTATTCTTTTTGTCTGGGGATCTGTTTTAGAATTGTCTTTCTGTGATTGAGAAGAAACTGCACTCTAAGCTAGATTTTAACCATCACCACGAGCTCCTCCTCTTCCTCCTCTTTCCTCTCCTCTTCCTCCTCCTTCCTCTCCTCTTCTTCCTCCTCCTCTTCCTTCTTCTACTCCTCTTCCTCCTACTCATCCTCCTTCTCCCTCTTCTCTATTTTACTAGCTCTTATCCAGAATGCTCATAGTACATAATTCAGCTTCTGGAAACTTTAAATGACCACTCCAGCAGTTCCTATTTGTCCAAACATGTCCCGATACAGAACCTGCATGGCAAACACTACAGTCTATTCAGTTACTCCCCCTTACTTTTCTCCTATGGATAGACAATTAAGAGCCAAGTATTTGTTCAGAGACCCTGGAATGGGGAACTGACTCACGTCATTCATTTTGGAGCTGTGAGATAGAAGAGAACCCACTGGGAGAGTCCCAAGGGGAGATGTATTGGTTGCTTTTCTTGTGCTGTGGCACAACAGCATGATAGGGGAAAGGTTTCTTTTGCCTTATAGTTCCAGAAGGATATGGGTCCATCTGGAGGGACAAGAGTCCACCTGGTGGCTAGGGATGGGATAGGGAGGAGAGACGGGAGGCACAGTAGCACGCAGCAGGCATGGTAGTAGCAGCAGAAATCCGGGAGATCACATCTTCAACAGCAAACAAGAAAGGAGAGGGAGTGACCTGGTAGGGGAGTGAAACTGTGAACTCTCAGAGCCCGTCCCTGGTGAGGGGCTTCCTCCAGCAAGCCTGCACGAGCTCCCCAAACAATGCCATCAACTGGGAACCCAGTGTTCAAATACCTAAGTCCGTCCACAACGTTGCAGTTCAAGCCACCACAGGAGAAAACATCAGAAGTCTGGGTACATTCCTGCTTTGTCTTTCTCTGTGATGTTCAGAGGCAGAGCCACTGTGATGGCCAAGAGCTAGGGCCAGAAGGCCATTAGTCAAGCGGCTGAGGAAACTAAAATGAGTCACCTACGGTGTCATTTGGGTGCAAACTAGACACCCACCTGGAAGAAAAGGATGAACTCAGGCTCGCTTAAGGTATTGGAATGTTGATTTTCCTCTACTTACAGCTGAAGGTATTTCCAGCTATGAACGTGCTCTTGTAATCAGTGACTCACTGAACCTGTGTGGCTGCAGTTTATTATTTATGTCTGCCCGGGTGAGAAAGGGAAAAGGATGTTTTCGTGATGACTGCATGCTTGGGAAGCTGTTATGCCAGGACTTTGCTCCCGGGAAGCACAGAGCTTTCCCCCACCGTTCCTTTGTCTCCATCCACAGTCAGAATCTGGGCTGATATGGGAGGGAGCACAGATGGTCTATTAGGAAACTACTTGGCCCGTCTATCAAGTAACTCCAGTCCGGTTACTAAGTGTTGGTGCGCCATGCTTCTGCTCCCCCCACGTTTGTGCCAAATTTACATAATTCTTTTCCTTTTAAGTTAAAAAAAAATACATATGCTTCAATAGGGTCTCTGATGGCAGGAGAATGAGTGAATGAATGAATGAATCAATGAGTCTCATAACCATAAATGTGAACCATGCTATGAATACATTGTATTATGAGTAACAGAAATGAGCAATGTATCTTTCTTTCCTGGGTGCTGTTGATAGCCTGCCCAACACCCTCTTCTCTTTCTTTCACCTGCAGAACATGCAACCTGAATATCTGTCCTTTCATGTGAATGAAGAGAGGGCTCCTTTCCCTGCTTTCAGGGCTTGCATTAAAGCCAGTCATGGTGCTGCTGCATATGCCTCCCCAAGACTGGCTTGGGATAAATGAGTGAATAGGTCTTGACTGACAGAGAAAAGGAGAGACTTCCAGTGAGATGATATTCTCTCTAGACATTATTGATCCAGCTATAACTCCCGTCTGATGACCAGTTTACTATGAATGGCTAAGTAGAAAAATAGAAAGTGTTTAGATCTCTGATAACAATGTGAAGCCACAGAATTTAATACCAAAGCACCTTCGTGTAAACAGAAGTTTCTTGTCCCGAACACCTGTGCCCAAATAACCATTCTGAGGTTTATATTAATTGTAAATGCTCAGCCGATAGCTCTGACTCATTACTGGCTAACTCTTATATTTTAAGTTAACCCATATTCCTTATATATGCTCTGTCACGTGTTAGTACCTTTATTAGCATGGCATGTTCATCTCCTGTTCCCTCTGCATCTGACTGGCGACTCCTCTGACTCTGCCCTTCTCCTTCCCATCATCCTTAGTTTGGTCACCCTGCCTATACTTCCTGCCTGCCTACTGGCCAATCAACGTTTGATTAAACCAATTCTAGACACAAACCTTTACAGTGTGCAAGAGGGTTATTCCACAGCACCTCTAACTTTCAGCTTCTTGTGCCAAATACATTGTGGTTTATTAGTGTGCACGCCAAGTTGACTTAGCTGCAGGCATGATGGCTGCCTGTCTATTTGCCTGATCTCAATGGAGCTTTGGCGCAATTAGGAAGCACAGCAGCCTAAGACAAGACCTGCACGTTGCCCTCAACACTGGCTCTTCCAGGGGGTCTGAGCATTCATTAAATCTTTCTACAAGAGCCCCAGCATACCCGCTGGCTGGAGAAATCCAGCATAGACAAATGAAAATGCCGAGCCTAAGTAATGGACAGCAGAGCTTCTTAGCTGGCAATAGTTCCTGCTGTTGACTAGACTGGAGTGCCAGGGACCACTTGTCTTAGAATTAAATGTTTGGTCTCTCTCTTTTTTGACAAGACGATACCTAACATGAAGCTGCTTCTAAATATAAGTCACCAGACGTAAGTCCCATCTGTATCTTTAACCTGATGTGTAAGATGGAGCAAAGTTACGGTGCTCATCCATACTTCAGTTTCCCGATCTGTACGATGGGCAAAGTGACAGTACCTCATAGGTAATAATGAGCATGGTGACAGCAGCCGCACAGAGCTGGTGCGAGCATCTAGTAATTTTAATCATGTAGTCAGTGCTCTGTAATCATTAGCTACTGTCATTATCCACAGGCTAACTTGCACGCATCTTCTCTTTATTCCAATCCTCTTGGGAGACAATTAGTCTTGCATTCATTAAGCCCTAAATTAATGCAGCTTAAATTTGAATTTTCCATGGCTCTACCTGGAAAATTCTGACTATACTATGATTGATTGTCTTGTATTTATCTACTTCAGGGCAGGAGAAAATAATATCATGAAAATGAATTGTGCTGTGTCCTTTTTTATTAATAAGCAACCCTACCAATATCATTACTATAAAATGTTTCAATTATAGAATGTTTCTACTTCTGTCCTTGTAAATAAATTCTAACTGTTAAGGTTGTGTAAGTGATTGAATTCTGTAAATGATGACAGTACACCTTCTTCTTTAACTCTTATTTCTCAGCCAGCCCATTTTTGATGTGCTCACCTCTCACCTGTACATGTCAATTTAAAGTTTCCTCTGGAGGTGCTACTTCCACTTTGGCAAATGCTTTCTCGATGGGATGGCTCCATTGCAGAACCTAGCATTTTGCTTTTTTATGTATATACTTTAACTTTCCTCATGAGAGAATTGTCTCTAGATATCCTATAAGGAAAAAAAATCTGGGAGAAAAATGGTAGTACCTGGGTTTTCTTGCCTGATATTTGAACTACAGCATCCTACAGCAAAACAGGCTTGTGTTTATCCCTAGTGCCTTATTGACGGGAGGCAGAACTTCCACTTGTGGGGAAGGCCATCTGATACTTTGCCATTTAAGCCCTGATCAAACTGTGAAGATTAATCTCTAATTTTCTTGCCTAATTTTTTCCTTTGATACACATTTGCTTTTTCCAATAAATTCTTAATTGTAAATTATTTTCAATGACTGAAAACATTGCTTCCATAGAAGTCTTTAGTCATTTGGTGTTTTCCAGTTCAGCCTATATGAGTACTATATTAAACACAAGGGCCATAAAAATGAAGACAGCATAGTACTACATTTGTAAGAGCACTAACATTGGTAATATAATTTTTAGAGTGTCAAAGGATGGAATAAATAATACTACTTAAATTATAAATATTTGTTTATGTTCTTAGCGTCTAAAGAAAGATCTTTTCTCCATATTTTGTTAATAAAAGAAAAAACCTCTGTTATGATTTTTAAGAAGAGAAATAAGAAGGAAAAGCAGAGGCTATGCTGTCTTAAGAATGATTTCAAGGGTGTGTGGAGGTAGCTCAGTGGGTAAGGAACTTGCTCCACAATGTGAGGACATGAGTTCAGATCCCAGTCCCCATCTAAAAACTTTTGGACTCTGTAGTATACAGATGTGTAACCTCAGGACTCCTATGGGAAGTAGAAACAAGAGAATCATTCTAAAGTGGCAGCCCTTTTAGCATGGCATATACAAGTATACAAGGGAGGCTGTCTCAAGTAAGGTATTGTGAGACTGCCAGCTCTCTGTTGACTTCCATGTGCACACCAGGACCCATAGAAGTCTCCTGTCCTCCCCCCCTCACACACACACACACACACACACACACACACACACACACACACACACACACACACAGAGAGAGAGAGAGAGAGAGAGAGAGAGAGAGAGAGAGAGAGAGAGAGAGAGAGAATACAACAAGAATGATTTCAAAAGAATACATTTCCAGACTGGTTTCAACGTTGTGTAAACCGAAATTCTACTCATGATAAAATACCAAAGCTGATAAGGGGAATAAAAACTCACCATCCCCAAATGAAAGACCATCTAGCTAGCTCAGACACAGTTTTAACACCAGGGTTCTAGAAAGAGGACGACCCAGGGCATTTGGTTCTACAGGAGGAAAGACAGAATGAGAGGCAATGTCAGCAATGAGCAGATAGCTTACAGGGCATGCCACAGACACAGTGCCAAGCAACCTCTCCTCTGACTGCCTCTCAGAGAACATTGTTAAAGTGTTTTACCATGAAGAACACCAAGGAGTAGAGGCCATGAGACACATGCAAGTTCACTGTTGGATGGTAGCCTTCTCTCAGGATCCCCAGAGTTCCCCTCCTCTCCTTCCTCTCTGACCCTTCCGGAACTGGCCAGAGCCACTAAGAGAGCATTCAGGGAGCCCAGCAGCCTTCTCTGCCCTTCTTTTGACTCTATGGGTACAGTAAAGATAAACCCCGACCCCTGCTGAAGCAATATCCACGCAAAATAATTGTGTCTCCTGAAGACAGCCAATAATAGCCAGAGGCTGATCACAGCCTATAGATCAAGAGTTGATGATAAAACCTTGTCAATATGATTTGAATCCACAGAAAACTTTTTATCTGAAATGGCTTTGTAGTTAAGAAATTGGTGATGGCTGAGATTTTTTAGAAGTACTATGTAAGAGCTGGAAAAAATAAATTAGTCATGGATTTCCATATCATATGTTATGTGCAATATGGTTATACAAATTCCTAATTTTCAACATATACCTTTCTAACTGTTCAGAAGATGTTTAGGTCTTTCCATTATTTTAGGTTAGAGTTTGGAGATAGGGATGTACAAGTTATAAGTTTCTATAGATAAATAAAAAAATAAGAACTTGTGTTTATATAGCATTTTGATGTATATTTCTCTTCCTCGGGTAGATAAAAATGTTTCATTTTTTTCAGGTGATAAAGGCTAAAATGGGAGAGTCAGATGGCATACTCGGGTTCTCCCAGCTAAGACTCAAACCCGGTTCAGCCAACTGCATTTTATGAACTCCGTCTCCTAGACCTGCTGCTCTAATGTCGTTTTCGTGTATGGTACCGTCTTTCGATCTTAAACTGGTGCTGATGTTGCCTGGAAACAGCAAGATGCTTCCAAAGTATTTAATGGCAAAGCGAATGAAGAGGAAAGCATTTTCACTTAGATTGTTCCCAGTTAGCTAATTTCCATATTTCATATCATAAGCACTTTCCTGTCATGGGTAGAGGTCTACCTGTGTAAGAAGAAAATGAGGCCCACGGAGGTTAATTAAGTACCAGGTGCCCAGAACAGATTTAGTAGCAGAATGAGAAATGCCGGTTCCAGGGTGCTCTCAGCTGAGCCAGTCTTTGCCTTTCTAGGCAGAAAATCAGCGTCTTTCTCACCGGCTCCATGTGTGTCAGTTCGGGTGCTCTCCCTGTCACAGGTAACTGGGGAGTGCTTGCTTTCGGCTAACACTGCTCCCGGATCCGCCCAGATCCGTGCTGACTGTTTCCCATCCAGGTCTCAGCGTCTCCCTCTCTCTGGCTGTCTATGGTAAGGCTTGATGGTGACCAAATGTCAAGGAAACAGCCCCACTGAAATCATTGCAGTAAAAAAATAACGATAAAAAGGAACAGTATATAGGTTTTTTAGATAAAGCCAAACCATTTCTTTCATGCATATAGACATCGTCATATGAGTATAACAATTTGCACAGTATTTGGTTTTGTGTAAAAAAATAGTAAATATAGGTAATCAATAATATTGATTTAAAAAGTGTCCACCTTAAGAGACATAAATATTCATATATTATTAAAATTAAGAATGCATCTTTTTTAAATATAGATAGAAAAATTGTATTTTACTGGAGTAATTAGCAATTAAAATTGACTCAGGTCAATTTCCTTAAATAAGAAAAGTGCTTTGGGTGTGCCCCCAAGTATTTTGCTAAAGCAAATCACAATGGTAAAGATGTAGAATCAACCTGTGCCCATAAGCAGATGAATAAATAAACAAAATGTGCTTCCTATACCAAATAACAGTACCCACCCCAAAGGAAACAAAATCCTGTCATTTTCAACATGCTGAATGGAGCTGGAGATCATTATGGTATATGAAGCAAGCCAGGCATAGAAGATGCCAAATGTCATCTTTAGACGTGCATGAGACCTTTAGAAAGCCTAACCCAGGGAAGCAGTAGAATGGTGGCCACCCAGACTGGAGTTGGGGCCAGGGAGAAGGATGTCCATCAAATGTAGATTCATTTGGAAAGGAAGACCGAGTTCAAGAGATCTGTGTGGTTATCAAGACTACGCTGTCTGCTTGGACATCGCCAGCTGAGTAGAATTGAGGTATTATCTCAGAAGACCTTCCAACTGTGTGAAGCAACTCTTGGCTTCCGGAGCCCAAGTTAGCCAGTCCACAGTGCAGAAGGGGTTCAAAGCATCAGGCTGTAACACAACACAGTATACAATTTGAAATTATAATAATGGAAGTTGGAACTGAATCCCCAAACTTCATTTTAAATTATATTTTACTTCAATAATGACGAAACTATGCAGTTAGCGTTTCTCATTTTCCTTTTATTAGTGAGCTGGAAGTTACAAACACAATGACAACAGCATCTCCCGTGCCCGTTGATTACTTCTGTGCCAGCCGCTCGTTTTCCCAGCACTGACACTCCTATTACAAATGGTGTCCTGTAAAAATGGGATTTTCCTCTCTTATCAAAGGAAGGCAGTTTCATTTTCTACCTCGGAGAGCATCCAATGCAAAAGAGAGCCAGCAGCATAATTACATACGTACTTTTCACAACTTCAATATCATAATATTTTGATTTTCCTTTACATCGCACTTGCTCCCAGCTGGTGGGCAGCTTTTGTTTTAGCTTTGCGGATTATATTAGAAACAGAGGGAAGAGATATCATACACATTGTGAAACTAATGAGGCCAACATTCTGGTGTCATCTGAGAATATGATAATGCATCTATTTGATAGTCTTTGACTGGCTTTGTCAGTCTAACTCCCGTACTTCAGAGGTGGTGGCACATAGAATTATTTATAACATCCTGGGGCTTAGAGGCATAGCCAGGAAAGGAGACTTGGGAAGGAACTGATGGGAAGAGCTGACGAGGAAAGAGGCGGAGCATCAGAACAGGGGGCATGTGGGACAGGACAGTGGAGCAACAACACCTGGACGTGTGGCCTGGCCCTCAGGGTCAAATACGGTTCAAGAGAAGAGGTCATTCCCTACTGGGGTTTTAGAGACCAGCCTAATGCACGGGTGTGAACTCACTAGTCCAGCACTACCGGTGATGTCTTTGAAATGCAAATTCTGATTCAAGAGGTCTGGGAGGAGCTTCGGTGCAGTCAGCAACCAACCATATATTGCCCAGAAAAACAAGAGTCCAGCCCAGAGCTGACAACCAGACGGGTAGGGGAAAACGGGTCACTCCCGACAAAGGCAGGATTTGACAATTCAGTCAAGTTTAGATAAAAAAAAAAATTAAAAAGCCAAGCTTGTTGATAGCAGCTTGCATCCCTCCTACTCAGATACTTTAAAGTCTGAGCACTAATACCTCAGAACACGGTCTTCTTTGGAAACAGGGTCTTCACAAAGGTAGCCCAGTTAGATTGGGGTTGTTAGAGTGGGAATTCCTCTGATAGGGACTGTGTACTTATTGATGCTGGAGATTCAGGCGTAGGGTCAGACAGACACAGAGAAGACATAGAGATGTGGAGAAAAGACGGGGCCTATGGCTGCCGTGACATTCACTGCAGCGCCCACCCCCACAGTCACCTGTGGCTGGAAGAAGCTAGGTTCTCTGGAAAGGCATAACTGATGGGGTTGCCCCGTGGATGCCCAGCCTCTAGAAGAATCTGAAATAAGCAGTTCCTATTGTTGTTAGTCATCCCTCCTGTAACAGAGGCCCCAGGAAATGAATACTTGCAATGGCAGGGCCATTGATTCCCTGCTTTTGAGTCAACATTCAACGTGGAATAAAAGGTTTAATAACCTTCCATTTTATAAAACTACTTAGTGCAGAGGCGTCCCGGAACTAGGTCTCCTTGCTGTCAGTCAAAGTCTTGCCGTTTTTAAAACATGCACAATTTGACTGGGCTATAGAACAACTTGCAGATTGCATTCCACAGAGCCTCTTTTTAGGGCTTTATTAATAGGTGCTGGAAAGGGGTCATGGATAATGATGCTTTAAAGCAGACTAAGTTCATAGGAGACATCAGCCTAATTAAAGACATAGGTGAAACCTGCTGAAAAAAAATCCAAAGCATTGGAAAAATGTACAGAAACATGTACTGAGCCATCAGATGCCTAGGTTTCAGAATAGAGAATCTTTTCTTATAAAGGACTTTATTCTTTGAGAATTTCAAACATACAGACCATGAAATAAGATTATATGCACTCCCCCTTTAACACTTCCCCCTTCCAACTTCACGTCTTCGTGTATATGTGTGTGCGTGTGTGTGTGTGTATGTGTGTGTAATAACCTATTGCTATTTCTATTGCTGCTGTCCATATGTGCATGGTGGGAAGCCATCCACTACAGCATGGGACTCCTACCAGTGGCTGCACTCTGAAAGCATGATTCTCCCTTTCCTAGCAGCTAGCAACTGTCAATAGTTTCTCAGGGGTGAGGCCTGGTGAGCTTCTCCTCCATCCCTGCTAGACCTGAGGCTGGCTTGAACTTGTGCAGGGAGCCACAAACTTGTTAACCTCCTCCAAAATACCATTTCTGGAAATGCTGGTTGAGAGGGCCAAACTCCCAGCCCCTGACAACATTCAGGCCCACAGTAGAGCTACTTTAAAGTTTAATTCTGCTTTACTCTAGTTATCCAGGGACTGCCTGGGCTATTTGTTGTTTGCTGAAGGCAGGACAGCCGATGCCCTTCGGGATGAGTTTAAGAAGTGAATCGAAAGGTCTATCATAAAAGGGAACTAAGAGATCAGTCAGAGTGACAAGGGCAGATTGGAATGGAACAAAAGTGATGTTGGAGAAGACAGAGGAAGACCAGGGAGATGAAATATTAAGGCCCCTCTCTGCAGGGACAGGGTTTCTTCACAAAAATCCCACAGAGTATAAAGAAAGGTTTTCGACATTTTTCTGTACTTTGTTCCTGCTGAGGAGCCATCCCTGTGAACACATGCAGCTGATGCTGCCCGGTGTGCACATCTTACCCGATGGTCCCTAACTCCTGGTTCCTCCTCTGTAGACTTTTGGAGAAAATCTATGGCATCGAGCAGAGAGGGCTAATGTGCTGGGCATGTTGTGTATTTTTATGTGAGAATGTGTCGGGGCAACATCTGGGGTCCAGCCTTGACGGGTTCGTGCATTCCACGGTAGGGGCCTGTGGATTAGAAATGTTAGGTAGAAAAAAACAGAGATGAAAATGAAAAAGACAGAGACACAAAATAGAGTCGGGAGGGCAACCCAGTGAATACTGAATTCGCCTGCATTTATTTTCCATATGTTTTATACATCTCAATCCAAAAAGGGGGAAGGAGGCAAAAGACTGCTTTAACATGATACAAAGAACTAACAGAGCAATTACCTCTTCAATACCCGAAACATTAAGTAACTAAATCCTGAGTTAAGTAATCTGTTGTTTAGGCAGGATGGGCAGCAACCACACCTAGGTCAAGCAACCTGTAGGCAGCCATACCTTGGGTCAAACCTCCTGTCCTAACCTTGAAGGAGCAAGAACAGGCCTGAACTCTCTGACCTTTGGTCAAGGTGGAAAGAATCCATATCCATGGGCTCTGACAAGGATGATTCAGGCTGTAAAATGTCAGCAACATCATCAGTGTATCCCAACAATCTGCAAAGAGAAGTATCTGCCTCCTTCTGAGCTCTTAGTCCCCATTCTCATGGCCTGCAAAGTTCAGGACCCCACTTCAGCTAGGAAAATTGTCTGATGCCACCCCTTTGACACTTACATGACAAAAGATACCATAAGAAAAATAATACTGCTCTAGCTAAGAGACCTGCATTTTGTGTGGGAGCATGGCCATGCTCAAACCCCCCTCCCTCAAGAGCTGAGAGTCAGCAGACAGGAAGAGTGAATGCCCACCAGGAATGATGCATGGATATGAACGTGCTTTTCGTGGGTTCTCACAATAAGAGGCAATGTTAGGAAACAAGCAGTTTGCCTGCTAGCTCGAGTTCTAAATGCCACTTCCACAGACTGCAACATTAAAGGTAAAGACTTAAGCACAGAAATAGTGTTAACAAACAATAGTCAAAGCCCTAAAATTAACTCAGTGCATGCCAAACATAGCATTACCTATTGAAGACACAACCAAAAAGACACACGGTTTCACCTTCATGGACCGGACACACTGAAGGGGAAGAATGAGTGTCACGTGAATAAAGAACTGCACTTAGAACAATCTTTCCTTACTTTTTTGTTTTGTTTTGTTTTTCTAGACAAGGTTTCTTTGTAGTTTCTAGAGCCTGTCCTGGAACTAGCTCTTGTAGACCAGGCTGGCCTCGAACTCAGAGATCCGCCTGCCTCTGCCTCCCGAGTGCTGGGATTAAAGGCGTGCGCCACCACCGCCCAGCTTTTCCTTACTTTTTGAGACAAGGTTTATATTAGCCCAGATTGGCCTCAAATTCCAGAGGCGACTGAGAATGGCCTTGAATGTATGAACCTCTTACAGGTGCCTCCCATGTACTACAGTGACAGGTATGTGCCACCCTACCCAACTGGTGTGATGCTGGAGACCAAGCCCAGGGCATTGAGCATTCTGACAACTGAGTTGCACCCTCCCACCCCCAGTTATAAAAATCTTAAGAAGTAAAATTGCAATGGTCTCTTATTTTTTTCCAGAAGGTTCCAATTAAAATAGAGGCTTCGTAAAGCTGTTCCTGAAGAGAAGTCTTAAAGCTGAGGTTGAAAAAAATAAAAGGAGTCCAGACAGGTGAGAATCGGGATTGAGTGTTACAAATGTGGAGATAGCAGGGGCTAAAGGGACCGTGAAATATTCAAGAGACAGTGTAAACCCAAGCATCCAAAGCATTAGTCCTAAAGAAAATAAGTTGCAGGGGCAAGCGAATGTGATTCCGTAGGTGGTTTAGGCTGGTTGGAGGGTTAAGAGCTTTCATGTGGGCAAGCGGTGTGTCATTGGTATTGTAGCCTGACTTCCAAAGCTTCACACATTGGAGTCTTGGTCCCAAGTGTGATGATATCGAGGTGGTGGGACATTTTGAGATGGGACATACGTGGGGCCACTAGGTCGTGGCTGTGCTGCTAAAGAGACCATTGTGACTCAGAGGGCATTGTGTGCTAGAGGTGTAGGTTGGCTGTAGAAGACCAGGGCTCCCAATGTGACTCCCACATACTGTGGTACTATACCGTTAGGATGTCCTTAGGCCCTCGCTAGAGACTGGTCCGATGGTACTGCTACTACCTAAGATGCTAACACGGCCTTGCTACCAGCTGGCAGTGAGTGGAGCCTGATAGGGTGTTGGGAGTGACTGGACAAGCCTTTTCTGTTTTTCTTAGGAGGGGCGTCTTCTGAGGTGAGGAATACAAACGCAAAGATGTGGAAACAGAATGGTTGGAGCTGGGGTCGAAATATGAAGTGGGACCAAACCCTGAAGGACTCTGTTGCAAAGGAACCTATGCCCTAGTGCTCTCCAATGAGGTTTCTCTAGGCTGGCTAAACCCTTCCAGCAGAGGTGACTGGTCCATCATGGGGCAGCCTGTGTGGCTCATGGCTCAGTACTAGAGACCAAAGACCTGCTCAGGCTCACCCTATGCTCTGGTGCTTCTGTTCCCGCCTAGAGCTTCCCTTCTGGCCACCCACATCTTTTCGGTTTGTCCTTTGCAAAAAGAAGCCCCTTCCCGTTATTCATGCTTGTGCCCTGCCTCCTGGTACAGCTTCAGAAGACGCAGCTCTTGACAAACAGAGACAGTTGTGGAGACAATGGTCCACAAAGGTATTTCGCTGGATTCATAGACAACACAGAGTATATCTGAGACATAGATCCAAAGTTAAATATGCTAGAAAGATATACACACCCTCTTGCTTTTCCTTGAGTACTTGGTCTTTTCTATTTGCTTTATTTCAAAACAAACATATTTACGATAACTCTAGAGATTTCTCAGTAAAAAAAATCCTCAAACTGTATTTGTTCTTGATTTAGAACATTGAATACCAAGTCATTTTCATCCCCCCTGTGAAATTTTGGCAGTTTTCTCAATTATTATTCTCTATAAAAGCAAATTTTCTGATATCAAGAAGCAATTTGCTGATGAAAAGCGGTGCATCCTAACTGGAACTCAAAGAAATGCAAATATCGAAATAATAGAACTGGTCATATAATGCTTTACAGCTATAATATTTACTGTTATTTCCTGATGGTGAAAAAGAGCACAATGTCTGGTGCTAAACTGGTACTAGAATACTTTGAAAGAAATTCTAAAAGATACATTGGCAAACAAAAGCCTCCAGCCAAACTGAACAAGCATTCTTTTTCCTTCAAGGATAGATTCTTGGGACATGATTAGAGATAACTCTGTAAGGGTCATCACCTCAGGAGGACACACAGCATCAAGCCTTCAAAAGAGGAGAGCTATGAAATGTCCAGTCATAGTGAGACCAGGTCTCTGCAAATGGCATGTACATGTTGCCGTAAAAATGCTGCTACGTAAGGGAATCTCCATCCCCAGGTCAGCTGTAAAAACCCATACAGGATCCCAGTGCCCGAGGCTCCTGAGGCCTGGAGGAAGACCCAGACTTCTGTATTTCTAAAAGTCCACACAGGTAGTTCCATGGGGAATTGAAAACCATTCAGCGTAGGAAAGTAGCACCGGTGAATGCTCTAAAACAATGGAGAGGCTGGAAGCTTGATGTAATATCCCAACGTCTTAAGTATGAACTCAGAAAATCAGCTCTAAGGAGGGCCATCCAGAGAAGACTTTAGCCCTGGGTAGTCAGAGGTAGTTGCCATAGTTTTAATCCTTCCCTGTGCTTTTTATTTCCTACAAAAATGTGTGTGGTGTGTGTGTGTGTGTGTGTGCGCGCGCATGCATGTGTGCCAGAGGCCAATCTTCAGTGTTGTTCCTAGGGTTAGAGCCACCTTTCTGCTGTTGATTTTGAGACAGTTTCTCTCACTTGTCTGTGACTCACCAGGAAGTCTGGGATGGGTGGCCAGGGATCAGCCTGTCTCTGCCTTCCTAGGACTGGGAAGAGAAATATGCCAACACCCAGCCCTCTGATGACACTCTAGGGATTGACTTCAGGTCCTCATATTTGAATGGTGCACTGGCTAGTTTTGTGCCAGCTGGGCATAAGCAGGACCATTTTGGAAACGGCAACCTCAACTGACAAAATGCCCCCACAGATAGTCCTGTGGTGCATTCTCTTGATGCATAATTAATGTGGGAGGGCCCAGATCACGGTGGATGCTGACACGCATGGGCTGCTGGTCCTGGGTGCTATAACAAAGTTGGCTGAACAAACCATGGGGAGTAAGCCAGTAAGCAGCACCCCTCCATGACTTCTGCATCAGCTCCTGCTTCCAGGTTTCTGCCCTGCCTGATTTCTTGCTGGGACTTCCTTCAGTGATGGGTTGTTACCTTGAAGTGTAAGATGAAATAAATCCTTTCCCACCCAAGTTGGTTTTGGTCATGGTTCTTTATCACAGCAAAAGAAACTTGAACTAAGACATGGTGCAAGGAATTCACTGAGCTATCTCCCTGGCTCTTGTATAATGAGTTATTTAAAAATTTAAACCCCAAACAGAAGGAAGGCTTCTTCCCTTCCTTCATTTCCTCTCTCTACCTCCTCAAAATCTACGCCTACTAACTTCATTCTGGTTTCCTATTTTTTGACTAGAGAGCACCCCTGCTAATTTGGGGAGTATTTAAAGCCTGAGTCTGAAACCTGACAATGCATCTTTTTGTTCTGAAAAATAAAGCCAACACTTTCCTTTCCATTGCCAGCCCTTCTTCACTAATGAGACAAACAGCAAGCCCGTCGGCTTTTCTTCCTTTTTTTCTCCCCCAAAACATTGTATTACCAAGAAGCCCACCCTCCTTTAAAAAGACACAAGAGAGAACAAAAGAAGTGAGGCCATTGCTAACTCAAAAGCACTTCCCTGTAATGCAATGTTCGTGTATAACCTGCTTTTTTTTTTCTTTTGGAGAGGGACTAGGAGCCACTATATGATTACCTGCTTGAGTTAATTCTGTCTAACGGATGCTACTTGTCTTTGGATAAAAAGTATTTTACACCTTCAAAGGTAAATAGACTGTTCCTCTTAAAAATGTTCCAATGTCTCCCACTTATTTTTCTTGAACTACTTTATTTTGCCTTTGAGGAACATGTAATAATTATATGTATTAGTAGGCTTCAGTGTGATATCTCAATACACATGTCCAGCATGCAACCAATTAGATACACCTTCCCTCTTTCTACTCTCTTCCAATGCCACATATGTGTTCTAAGCCCTAGTAATCCCTGTTCTGTGTTCAGACCATATTTCTTTAGTTTCTGCCCATGAAAAAGAACAGGCAGTACTTCTATTTCTCTGTAGGGCCAGTACTTGACACATTCTTCTCTAGCTCCACCCATTTGTAACAAACGGCAGAATTCATCCTTCTTCGTGGCTGAACAATCTCTACAATTAATGTGTACTTTTTCTTACCTTATAACTGACACCCAGTCTGTTTCCGTACCTTAACTCTTGTGGATAGCGCTACCATAGGCATGGGCGTGCAGTTATGTCTTTGAGACTCTGATTTTATTTTAAGAATATTTCCCCAGAAATGGGATAGGAAGATGCTATTTATTTTTAGCGTACGGAGGGACCTCCACGCTCTTCACTAGACTGGTCATATCATTTATACCTCACCCCCAGTGTTGAGAAGTTCTTTTCCCATGTCCTCCCTAGTGTTTGCTATCTTTTGTCGTTTTGATACTAGTTGAAATAATTGGAATAAGATGATATCTCATTGTGGTTTTGATTTATATTTTGTGTTATGGATGATAATACTGAGCATTTGTGGGATGGCAAGATGGCTTAGTTGGTAAAAGGGTTTGCTTCCAAACTTGAGAACCTGAGTTTGATCTGAGATTCACTTGTTAGAAGAAAAAACCAATTTCTTCAAGTCTTTTAACGTCCATATGAGGTCCATGGTATATACATATATCTGCACATGCACACACAAGATAGGTAAATGTAATTTATGAAGTTCAGTTAAAATATTTTGCATCTCTTTTTTGGGGAGGTAGCTATTCCAAGTATTTAATCGACTCTGTGTCCTTGCCTCTCTTCCTGAGGGACTCTGTTATTCTCCATGCGCAAATCCATGTTACGCTTTCTTCTCAATAAACTCCAAGCCTGCTTCACAAGACACAAGCGTCTGTTCGGTTCATTTGCACATTATATTAACTTGCCTTTTTGTTCGGCTTTGGAATCTAGTTGGCAGGCTGCCTCTCTCACTCTGTAGATCGTCTTTTCATTCTTTTGACTGTTTCTTTGGGATTGTGGCAGAGTTTCGTTTGATGAGATACCCTCGTCTATTTTTGTTTTAGTTTCCTTGAATCTGACAGCACATCAAAATGATCATAAACTGCAGTCAGGTTGGATTTATCCTAGAGATACAAAGGTTGTTCATCATACGCAAACCAGTAAAAGTCATAAGAACGTCAATATAGTGAAGAATAAAAACCCTGATCGTGTGGGTAGAGACTGTGCCTTTGACAAAAATCAGCATCCTTAAAACTAAGTCCAGTGCAAAGAATAGCAGGTCATGAAAAAGGCTGCAGGTCAGGGTCAACATCACTTTCTCTTTGAGCTAGATGAGAGGCTGCAATGTATTTCCCAGGCTGGGCTACTGGGTAGCTAGGATTTCTGGCATCCACATCTGTTATCACACACCCTTGGAGCTGATTTCTCTACTTCAGAATATGCAACTGTTCAGTCTGAGTTATATATGTGTGTATGTTCACATATGTATATTTATACTCATATATATATGTGTGTGTAAAAACACACACACCACACACACAAATATATGCTTAACTGCTGCTTGTTTTGTCCTGTGTCTCTCAAGAACCTAAAACAATACAGTGAACAGTTTTCCAAGATCACTATACAGAAAAATGTGAAATTTTTCACTGCTTCTTGGCCAATATTGGGTTCTTTATATTTTCACCTCTATTTAGAGTTAAGTTCTGAATTTTTGCTTAAAAACCACAAACATAGATGTTTGAAGGGGTTGTATTGATAGGGAATATTTGTGTCTTTATAACACTGCATGTTCTGATATTTGAATATGACAGATCCCTTTTCTTATTTTTCATAATATGTATGTGTGTGTGCACATGTTTGCCTGTGCATGACCACAAGCCCACATTCATGCACACATAGAGATCATAGACACCCTTTATTCGATTTACTTTTAGGAGTTTGACTTTTATGACCCTATTGAAAAACCTTTATTTCCAAGTGCAAACTACATCTAGCACCACAGTGGCTTTGTGTACCATTCTGGAAGCAAGAAAGCTGCATTCACCGATTGTTGGGACTAATGAGTCCTGGCCTTCAGCTGCTCTCCCCTCCTAGAACCTTCTAATTGAAGTTACTAGAAGCTGTGCCTAGCTTAGAGGATCAGAGGATGAAATTTTCACCTGTTGGCCATTGACTGCAGTGTATTTAAGCCTACATGGTGCTATTAAAGAGGGGCTTTTTGGTACCAGTGTTGGAAGGTCTGTGTGTCGGTCTGTCTCTGTGTGTGTATTCTCAACCTCCAGCCCCTTGCCCGAAGCTCGCGAACTGGGGTCTAGCGCATAGAGCGCAGACCGGGGGCGCGGTGAGCTGCAACCGATGGTCCTCAGAGTGTGTCCGTAGAGCCTATAGGATTTGCCAGGGTGCCGTCAGTCTGGGGACAATGACAACGTCCCCTAACCTTTCACTGGTTTTCATTGACTTCAACAGACTAGACTCTCCATGAGTACAGGCTCTGGAGGCAGATGTACTATTCCCGGCCTCCGATGTGCTCTCCCCACATCACGGCTTTGTACAGCACCAGCTGTAGGCTCTGCTGTTGCTCATGGATGTAGCCAGTGCGAAGAAGTTGCCTTCTATTTCCCTTTTGCTGAGGGCTTCTATATCATGAATGGATATTAAATTTCATTGAATACTTTTATTTCACTTATTGAAATGGGAGAACTGGCCGGGCGGTGGTGGCGCATGCCTTTAATCCCAGCACTCGGGAAGCAGAGGCAGGCGGATCTCTGTGAGTTCGAGACCAGCCTGGTCTACAAGAGCTAGCTCCAGGACAGGCTCTAAAGCTGCAGAGAAACCCTGTCTCGAAAAAAAAAAACAAAAAACAAAAAACAAAAAGAAAAAGAAAAAAAAGAAATGGGAGAACTTTCTCATTTCTATGTTTACACGGTGAGTTATAGTGACTGGACCTTGTATGATTAAGCCAAACTTCTGTTCTTAGACACATTTGGTCTCAGTCTCACTGAGTTTGGTTTGATAGCTGTTTGGCTGATGTTACCCCAGTTTCCTCAGCTTTCTTACAGTTTTCAGTGGAATCTGGTTTTGACTGGTTGATGATGTCATCTCATTCTGGTTGATGACATCATCTCATCCTGTTTCCATTATTTCTGTTGGAGAGTCAGGTAGAGCTTTTGTTACCTTTTGAGAATATTTTTTTTCAATCTACCTATCAGTTTTGATGCTTCTTCTTGTCCTGAGTTTTCCAGAAGCTTCTAATAGGTGCCCCTGTGTGTTATTCTTTGTGTTTACAGCATTAAGTAGCGTCCATTTCTCTTGTATCAACTTCATAAAACACACAGTTGTTTTCCTTTGAGTGAGGCCTTTTGTTTCCTTCCCTCTATTCAAAAACTTTCCCCAAAGTAACTGTACTGCTTTTCCTTCACAGGAAAGGCAAAACTGCCATCACACCACTAAAACTAAATGTTTTCATCATTTGGATAGATACTAACGATATCTTAATGAGTTTTAAGGTTGTGCTTCTCTAAGGCCTAAATGGGCTGTACGTGTTTGAAAATTTATTTGGCCTGTGAGTCCGCTTTCCTAAAGGCTCTTTTTCCAGCACTTACCACATTCTAACTGGGCTGCTTACTTTTGTCTTGGTATATATATGTGTGTGTGTGTGTGCTTATATAGTACACACCAATACTTTGTTGAATATGACTTGTCAATATTTTTCTCTGAAAAAATTATGCCACTTAGCAATATTTTTCACAAATAAGTATTTTGAATGTTGAAAAATCTCTTTTTCAGTTTTTCCATTTACGGAATAAAAGAACCTTTAAATTCATAGAAGATTTTTTTTCTATGCTTTTTTTTCTTAATGTTTTACATACCCATTCTTTATATTTATTCTATTATCCAATTATCTAATAACAATTAGGTCAAAGTGGTCAGCACCATGTTTTCAATGGCGCGCCTTCCTCCACAGTATCGCTTGGCACCTCTGTAAACAGTAAACTGTGTTACATGGGTGAGTCTCTTTCATATTTATGTATTTGATTTCATTTATTTGCATGCTGACATATATCCATTGCTATATGTCTTAAAATAAATTGATTCCTCCCAGTTTCTTTATTTTTTAAATTAACTATTCTAATTTCTTTGCCTTTCCATATAATGTTTAAGTGATTTTTGTCTTTATCCAACAAAAGTCTTACTGAGATGTTTTATAGAAATTACATTGAATCTATATATTAATCTTAGAAGAATTAGCAGTTTCAGAATATCTTATATAGTAATAGTCAGCATATATACTATATATTTCTGTGTTTTATTGTGTATTCTCATTTCAATGACAAATAAGGTCAGTATGTTTTTCCTTTTATTTAGATCTTTGACATCTTCAATCCACATGTGCAATTTATCAAAATATACAAGCTGCAGTGATTGATTATATTTATTGCTACATTGTTTCTTTAGGCAATTAAAAATAGTATCAGATTTTTAATCTTAGTATATGTATTGTTATTATATATTTATAATTGATTTAAAATAATTACCTTATATTCTGCAATCTTTTAGATTTTACTGTAGAATTTTTTTCAAAGTCTGTGAGTTTTTTTTCTTTTATACAGATAATACTATTGTGTGTAAATATGAACAGTTTTCCTTCTTTCTAACCTAAGCCTTTTATTTCCTTTTCTTGTCATATTGCACAGTTGAATTTGTCACTCTTCTATTGTTGTGACAAAATACCACGACCAAGGGAGCTTATACATGAAAGTATCAAATTGGATTTGCAGTTGCAGAAGGTTAGAGTCTGTGATGTTGGAGCAAAGCCGTGGCGGCAGGAACACCTGAGACGTCATATACTAGTCCACTGATCCATAAGCAGGAGGCAGAGAAAGAGCACACTTGGGTCGGCATGAGTCTAAACCTCAAGTCCACCCCAGCAACACTCCTTCAACAAGGCCACACTTCTTATTTTTCCCAAACATTTCCATGACTGGGAACCACATATTCAAACACATGAAACACATATTCATAACATATACTCAAATATATAAACTCCATGTTCAAACATATAGGCTGTTGGGGGTATTCTCATTCAAACCACCACAGTTATCTATAACACCAAATACGAAGTTAAATATATGTTGTGGTCACAAATATCTTTATCTTATTCCCAATCTTGGAAGAATTTTTTTAAACCTTTCACCTTTCAATATAGTGTTATTTGCTGGCTTTGTAGATATTTTTTTTTTTTTACCACATATTAAAAAAGAATATCCTCTCGATTCCTTTCCATCTGAGAGTTTTTTTACCATGAATTTATTTTAACTGCTTTTCGGATGTCTTTTCTATGTTGGTTGATAGAATCATGAAACTCTTACTATAACAAATCAAATTAATTGATTTTCAGCTATTGACTCATCCTCACATTCCTGATATAAACTCTATTTGATTATGCTGTATAGTTCTTCTGGAATGTTCTTAAAATCATTTTTCTTAATAAATTTATACAGAGATTTTTTTTTATTTGTGTTCAGCAGAGTTGTTTTCCTGAAGTTGCTGGAGTTTTTTTTTGTTTGTTTGTTTTTTTTTTGTTGTTGTTGATTTTTCAAGACAGGGTTTCTCTGTGTAGCCCTGGCTGTCCTGGAGCTCACTCTGTAGACCAGGCTGGCCTCGAACTCACAGAGATCCACTTGCCTCTGCCGCTGCCTCATGAGTTCTGTGATTAAAGACGTGCACCACCACATCCCAGCTACAGTTGCTGTTTTTTGTATATTCTCTTTTCCTGGTATTGGAACGAGACAATACTAGCTATAGGAAATGAATTGGGAAGTATTTGATTTTCTTCTGTTCTCTTGAAAAAAAAAAGCATAGAACCAGTATTAATTCTTCTCTACATGTTCACAGAATTTTTCCTTTGAAATCATCTGGAGATCGCATTTAAGGGAATTTATATTTATGAACTTAATAGTCTTAATAATGAGTTGGTTGTATAAATGATGTGTTTTATGTTGAGTAGCTTTCAGGAATTGACCCATCTCACAAAAAAGTCAAATATGTATGTAAACATGACATTCCTTTATTATCTTTTTAATATTTGCAGGCTCGGTAACAATATCCTTTATTCATACTATATATTTATACTTAGATTTTTCTTTTTTCATTTTACTGATCTTTTCAAGGAACAAGATCTTTGATTCATTATTTTTTCTCTCTGGTCTTTTTGTTTTGTTGTGCTTTAAATTGCAGTGATTTTTGCCCAACTTCACTCTTAATTTCTTTCCTTCTACTTGCTTTGAACTTCATTCCTCTGTGTTCTTTAATTTTTTTTATCTGCTAATTCTTATGTAGGTGGATGTTTTGCCAGTATGTATGTCTGTGCTCCACATGTGTGCCTGGCAATCACAGAGGCTAGAAAGAGGGCACTGAAGCTCCTGAGACTAGAGATACAGACAGCTGTGAGCTGCATGTGGGTGCTGGGACTCCAAGGTGGGTCCTCTGGAAGAGCAGTCGATGTTCTTAGCCACCGAGCCATCTCTCCAGCCCTCTTCTGTGTTCTTAAGGTGACAGTTTAGTCTATTAATCTGAGATATTTTCCTTCTTCTGATGCATACATTTAATGATATAAATTTTCCTCTCAACACAACTCTGGCTATGTCCACAAATTTTGATATATATTTTTTCTCACTTTTTATTTATTTTATTTTCATTACATTATTGTATTTCCCTGAGAACTATTATTTATCCCATGGGGTTTTGTTTTGTTTTTAGATATATGTTGTGTAATTTCCAAGGGGCTTGGCAATTTTCTCAGTTTTTAGTTTTAAATCTAAATTTGTTGTGATCATTCTTTTTATGTTTGTACCAGATTGTGGTGGTTTTGTAGGTATGTTTTATGAGTCAGGATTTAATGTAACTTTTTATACTCTATAGGTACATGAAAAGAGTGTGTGTTTTATCTTGATGAACATTCTATGAATGTCAATCATATGCTGCTGATGCTCTCGAGTTTCATACATTTTTGATTTTTCTAGCTAGTCGTTCTGCCAGCCGTTGAAAGAGAAAGGCTAAAGACTCCAATCGTTATTTGTCATTTCTGTATTAGTCTGCTTTACTTCATTGAAACAAATACCTAAGGCAAGAGGCCCATAAAGACAAGAGAGTTGTTTCTCTTAGAGCGCTGGAAGCTCAAGTTTAAGATCAGGTGGTCTTTGCTCAGCTCCTGGTCTGAAGGTGGGGATGTGTGTGAGAAGGAGACAGTACGTGGTGAGCCAAGAAAGGACATTTGGGAAGGGGTGACCTTACTCTTTAATAACAGTCCTCTCAAGAGAATAGCCAGAGTCACACAGGAACTGCCTTAGTCCCTGCCCAACCCTACTTCTTGAAGTTTACACTGCTCCCAAGGGTACTTTAATCTGACATGTGGCTTTCCTGTTCTTCATTTTGTTTTTGTTTCTCCATTTCTCTCTCTCTTCAGATGAATTACTTGAGTTCACTAGACTTTCATTTGTATCTAGTAAGTGGATCTCTGTATAGATTTTTTAATTATTGTATCACTTGTTATATTACATTACTAATTAATTATTACGTTATTTACACATAATTGATAACAGTTAACCAGTGGCCTTCTTTGTAACCTAAGGTATCTAGTTGACCTTTTTGGTTTTCCACTGTTCAAATTGTTTGTTTTAGGTATGAAGTCCAGGGTTTTAAATTGGGTTTACTGAAGAATTTTTCCAAAATCAGACATTTAATTCAGAGTGTTGAGAAAAATGATACAAGAATATAATAGCTTCTACATTGAAATTTAGCACAATTTATCATCTCTTCAAATTTATCCATCCCCTTGGTAGGGTGATCTCTTCCCTCATTCCTACTCATCTGCCCTGACCCCCAGGACGACTTTGTCCTGATTAAGCTTTCATCTAGATAGAATCACAGCACACAGACTCTTGTTGCTGGTTTCTGTGTGTGTGCTGTTCCTGAGAATCATCCTGCTCTGATGCCTGGATCAGCAGATTGTCTCTCTGTTGCTCAACAGTAATCACCCTATCTAAAGGGTCCCTACAGTTTGTTCATCCATTCTCTAGACAAAGACTCTATCTGGATTGCTTCTAGTTTAGGATGTTGAGAAATATTCACATAAAGATTTTGGTTTGTATATAATTTTCATGTCTATATTTTCTTCCCCCCCCCCCCCCCCGAAAGACAGTGTGGGAAAACACAACACACACAGGACACAGAATCACACAGACCCGGGGTTCGAACTTGGGACCTTGCTCATGCCAGCGCCATGTGCTTAACAGGCTGAGCTATCGCCCATTTCGCTTCATGTCTATATTTTCATTTAACTTGAAAATATTAGCTGAAAAGGCATCCAAGCATTAGGTTGTGTTTAAAGTACAGGAACAAGTTTAGTACAAAATACAGACATTTTTTTCCTCGCAAACTATCTCTACTATTTTCCATTCTCAGCAGCCAACTATGAGAGTCCTTGGGTGAGGCAGCATTCTTGCCCAACATGTACAGCCCTGTGCACAAGCCCCACACTGTGAAGAAAGGCACCACCACCCCAGCAGGCTCAAGTCTTTGCAATGCTTTGAAAACTGCAGTGTTGTAATTTTTCTGTTTGGATTCTTTGGAGAGCCCTTATAACCGATGTGAATAGTATGGTTTTAATTTCTTTCTATAATGATCAATTGAATTTCTATTTGCTTAATGATAGTGCACATTTTTCATGTTAGAGTTATCAACATACTGTTTGCTGTCAGGTGCCATTTCAAGTCTCTTGCCTATTCTTGAAAACAGACCATTGATTATTCTTGTTGTTGAGTGTGTGTGTGTGTGTGTGTGTGTGTGTGTAAATGTGTGTATCTTATATGTCTCACTTTTTCATTGCTGTAATAAAAACTATAACATAAACAGCTCAAGGGGGAGAGAGAGCTCATTTTGGCTTACACGTGCAGAGTGACACAGTCCTTCACAGTGGGGAAGACACTGCACAGGCAGGGAAAATGCATGTCAGGAGCAGGAGGTCAGCTGGTCACCAGGAGGTTAGTTGGTTAGTCACGTTGCTTCATACTCAAGAAGCAGAAAATGAACAGGAAGTGAAACTAGGCTCTAAATCTTGTAGGTCTGCTTCAGTGACCCACTTCCTCTACCATGGCTACATATTCTAAAACCTTTACAACTAAGTCAAGGTGGTTGTCCATGCCTTTAATCCCAGGATTTAAGAGGCAGAAGCAGGCAGATCTCTGTGAGTTCAAGACCAGCCTGGTCTACAGAGTAAGTTCTAGGACAGCCAGAGCTGTTACATAGAGAAACTCTGTCTCAAAAAAACCAACTAACAAACCAACCAAACAAACAAACAAACAAGCAAAAACAAAACAAAACAAAACCCCATCAAAACTCTACAATCTTCCTAAATAGTGCCTCCAGATGAGGAACAAGTGTTAAACACATTAGCCTATGGGGACGTTTCACATTTGGACTACGGCAATATATATGCTGTATACAAGCTCTTTATCAGAAATGTGACCATACTTGCAAATATTTTTAATATCTTTTTATTCAGGTAACAGTGTCTTTCAATAGCTAAAGATCTTATTTTTTTAAAAGTCAAATACATGGATTTTTTTTCTTTAATGTGTGTTTCTGTGTCTCTGTATTTGTGTGCATGCATGCACATGTATATGCGTGCGTGCATGCATGCATATGTGCTTATGTGTGCATGTGTGTGTACATGTTTGTGTGGTATGTGTGTAGATACAGGACAATCTTGAATGTCAGTCTTAGGAACAATGTTTCTTTTTTGAGATAGTCTCTCTCATTAGTCTGAAGTTCATCAATTAGGCACAATTGGCTGGCTATTAAGCCCTAAGGATTGACCTGTCTCAGCTTCTGGTCACTGGGTACCACCGTGTCTTGCATTCTTATTTGGGTTCTGGTGGTCAAGGTCTTATGTTCATGTTTCTGAGAGAAGTATGTAACCAGCTGAACTATTCTTCAGCCCAACTTTTGGCTGAAGAATATTTTTTGAAAAACCTTTGAAATTCAAAACCATTTTTCTATTGTTCTTTTCTTAGCTGCAGATGCTGTTTTTGGAAAAGCAGAGACAACTCAAGGCTCTGGGAGATGTCACCTTCCTCCCAGACAACAGACTTCAGCTCCTATCATGCAATTAGGTTAGAAGCAGGCCACTTTAATCTAATTGGGGATTGAGATGGCTCCACTCTGGTTCCAGTCTACGAGAGGGCTGGCTTATTTCTTGTCTGCCCCAAAGTTTCAGCCGTTATGGTAAGGGGGGAGCCATGCAGTGCGAGCCTGCAGTTTTTAACCGGCTTTTCTCATCGGTGGAACTTATCCTCTGATTTTTGTTTCATCCATCTGTGAGGCGGCCAGAACCTGCTCTTAGCTTCTCTCCATTTCAGCCGCTGCTTATCAATCATCCAGTGTCTCTGGAGAGCCGTGGAGCCAAATGTCAGGTTCTGGCTGTGCTTCCTTCTGCTCAGTATTCCAAACCCTGAAACACAGTGCAGCCCCTTGGATGTCTTCAGGGGCTTTGATTTGCTTTTCTAAGTTGGGCTTTGCAGTTTTATGGGATGGGATGGCTGTTCCGATATGGGCTACTCTGGTCTATCTCAAATCAGAACCCCCTCCCGGTCGATTTTTCACAGTGACTGCTCAAGAGGTGTATTCCTAACTTGGTGTTCTGTCAACTGATTTTCCTTTGAAGCAGTTAGTATGTCTGGGGAGATGAGACTTTGGAAACCTGGAAGAGCACATTCATTTGATGAGATGACCTCATTTCCTTGAGGAAGCTGAATCAAAATGGGTTTCTCTCTCTACTGTATTTCTGGTGAATGTGTTTTTTGCCAGTTGAGAGAGAGGGAGTCTGATCTTCGGCTGCCTGCACAAGCTTACTGTAGCAGCTCTCTTTGCTTAAGCAGAATTGAAATCAAATTACTTTCTCCTCCAGTTATTTTATGTGTTTATTCCTCCACTCCGTGTGCCCTCTGAAAGGTTACCCCGAGCAAAGAACCTGTCAGGTAATATCTAGCGTTCCATCCGGGGACTTAATAGCATGCTTCCCCAGGACGAGCCAGGATGAAGGAATTTGTCTTCAAAGTGTCAGACCAGAGAGATAACGTTTCCACAGTCAACGTTAAATCTTTGATAGCAGCTCAGAAATAATTGAAATAAGAAATAGCAGATATGAATGCTCATGCATCTGCTTTCAAAACTGAATGTGAAATCCTTCTCAGCATGGGGAATGGAGATGCTGGTGAGCTTGTTGGGGCTTCATGGTCAGTGGGACCAAGTCCAGTGAGAATAAAGACAAAGAGAGTGATGGGCATTTCATATAGATACATACACGGGAAGGAACGAGACGGTAGGAAGCAAGAAAAGGGGGGCAGGCTGTGAGAGACCCTGGAAGAGTTAGCTCGGGAAGGACAGCTTGGCTGAGAGAAATGGCTGAAAGGAGAACTTAAAGCATTGGCATTGTCAACCGTCGAAGCAGGACATCTTTCCTGGATGGACACTGTCCAGGCTGAGTGTGCTTTTGCTCCACACATGGAACACAAAACCAGTGACTGGTTGACCAAATAATCGGGATCAGAATTGCCGCCCTTTGCTGTTAACTCCTGAAGTGGCCCTGGGAAGGGCATTCATTTCCTCACGGCCGCTGCTAAAGGCGGTTTTTTTTTCCCACGTGTCTTCCTTTATGTTTTTTTTTAAAGTTGTAAATATCATCCAACTTTAAATATTGATACAAAGAAGTATTGGAGGCCTACAGTATACTTCCTTGACATTTCTGCTTTCGATAAAACCTACAGTGGTGGGGTCGAGACCGCTTTGTTCTTTAGCATAGGAATGCGGGTTGTACAATATACACTTCCTCTCTTGTTAGTCGTTTCTATACCAAACGAACTGCAAACAGCCTGGATGGTAAGCCCAATTGTGTATGGAAGTCATTACTTCAGACTCACGCTGAGTTACGTTTTGTGGATAATTTTCCCGCCTGTGTAGTCACTTTGGAATGAGTGGCATATTTACCTCTCTCAGGAAGAAAACGAGACTTTGTCACCAAATATTTACAGAGAAACTAAGCGTTCTATCAGCAGCTTTGAAAGACCCAGTGTTAACTCCGCGTTGTTCCTGGTGTTGCCGTAACTCGTCTATCCACTATTATAACCTGGTTTCAAGCAAACATCTAAACACATGTTACGGCAATTCAAAATGTCGTGCAAAGCTGACGCTGGACACTGCGTCACTGTGGCGGTTTGCAGCAAGGCTGTGGTGGTATGCCTTCTTTTTAAGGCAATTACTCTGTCCTGAAAGGCAGCTGACAGTGGACAAATTCCTACCTGGAACTGTCTTCGTGTTTTACCACTGTGCCCTGGCACTGAGAGGAAGCGTGGATTGTTCAAGACAACACACGCTTGCCTTATCACCCATGCAGACACTAAGGCGTCCAATTTGAGGGAAACCATTTTTACTAAGTATTTAAAGGAAGTACAAAAACATAGCTCTGATTCTGAACACTATTAAAGTTGCAGGACATCGATCGGAACGCGCTCATCTTCCATGGCCTGGCCTGATGTTGGGTGCGCGGTGAGCACTCGGTCAAGGTTTAGTCTGAATTCAGACTTTCATGGAGTCGTCAGCTCCTGGACACAGACGGTATGAGATGCCTGAGCTCACCCGTGAGACCCGCTTTTATGGACACTGCACTAATAATAGAAGTTGGCCTCTTCTGTTGGCCGTTGTCTGTGGACAGTCTGGGGAAGCCGGCTGATGAATGCTGCGGAGGAGATTTTAGGAGCTAAGTGTGTAAACTGTTCAGGTGTGCAAGTACAGAGACTCACTAATTAGAGCGGGAACCGGGAAGGGAAGGAGACCCTAATAATGCGTAGAGCGCAATTCTGAGTCAAGCGTTTCACCTACGCTTACCCATTTAAACCTCATAACAAGCCGGCAAAGGTAAAACCTTCACAGGGGATCACTGAGAGGCCAGAAGGGCTCACTGCTTTGTCAGGGCCCCACTTTCTCCTTCCGCCTCTCTCTACCCGACGCTGTTTTGGAAGGAGTCGAGTTCAAGGTCAAAGTGCTAAGGACTGAACTGCAGAGCAATGAATGCTGACTCTGTCACGTGCATTTTGCCAACAACATGCAGGAACCAAAAAGGAAGCAAGCGAGAAGATGACCCTCAGCGCCGTGTAGCCTCTAGGCTGTGGCTGGGGACAGAGTTGTTTTGAGGTCCTGAGCTGGCACATGGCCAAAGCTAGCAGCTACAGCTGGATCCCTGCCTCAGACAACTGGACACACTGGGATCCATGGAGCCCGGGACTGTTTTGGGAAAAAGGCAGTAGAGTTGCCTTTGGGTAAGCCCTGATAGAGGGAAGCCCAGTAAATAGAATGGAACTTGAAGGGCTGGGTGAAATTAGTTGGAAGTACTGTCCTGATGGACAGAGGCTGTGATAAGTGAGTCCTGTGTAAACAGAAGGGGTGGGGGGGCTATGTCTTTGCTTCAAGTTCTGGGCTGACATTGTTTGTTTCATGTTATTTGTATATGCTGAGTAATTGCCCTTTAACTTGGGGGTTAGGGTGAGGGTTAATTCGGCTCTCATGCCCTTACTACAGACCTCTACTTATAATAAAAGATGGAAACTGTGGGGAGGTTGAATCTATATTCCTACTGTACCCTATATACACTGGAATTTTAATTAGTAACCAATAGAAAATCAGATGAGGGCTCTGTCATCTTGCCCAGCCTCATCTATGCCTTCCACGCCGTCTTTACCAGAGACATGAAACTTAGCATTTGCGGTTAACGTTTGCTCTGATGAATGGGATGCTCAATTTAGCTGCACTTCCTGTGGTTGCAGCCACGGAGAGCAGCTCCCAGCTCCATCCCCTGTGTGTGGCACTGCACATGGGCACACTTCCACTGTCAGCACAGCCCTTCTCTGGAGGCCAGGTGTCCAGAAGGAGCTGGAAGCCTTTCAAGGTTTACATGAGTATTTCTCTTTATGTATTCTGTAAACCAGTGGCTCCAACTTTTTAAAGAAAAAAAAAATTTATGTGTGTATGTATGTGAGTGTCACCCCAGGGCAAACCTAATTTATGACAAGCTACTACTTACAAGATGGCTTTGCTCACACTACAAGCTTCCGTGAAGACAAAATCCATCAGGGAGCAACAGCGAGCACAAGCCTGGTACCTCTCGCACCTGCCTTAACTAAGGAAATCCATCATCCAGCGTGTCACTTCCCACCTGAATAAAATAGGATCCTGTTCCCCTCAGTTCCAAATAGGATCTCGCAATCAGCAATGCTCACCCTTCAAACCCACCGCTGAGAAACCTGCTGCTCACTGGACTGTCCTAATTTCCCCGTCCCCTTTCCAATTTTAATATTCAAATGCCTAATTTTCTTTTTAAATCTAATCATTTCATTTTTTGAGAACTTCATACATAAGCACTGTATTTATTTATTATCACGCTTGCCTCTTCCTCTTCTCCTCCATCTCCTCCATCTCCTCCCATCTCCTCTTCCAAATTGATGCTCTCACCTTTAATTATTATTGTTTATGTATAGATAACCTACTTAGTCCATTTAGTTTTGCCCATGTGTACATATGCCGGGCCTGAACACTTGCGATTGGACTAGCCTGTGGGAGCTAACCCTCGGACGAGACTGGGTCTCCCTCTCTCAGCAATGGATTGCCTGTTGGTCTTCCTCTAGCACATGGGTGAGGCCATGCAGAGTTTCCCCTGTTCGTTTTGGCATGCCAATTGGCGTTGTCCTTGTGCTTGTCATGTTGAAGTTCACAGATGCAATTTCCCTGTGGTATAGAGAAGACAGTATTTCCCAGCGGGTGTCAGCTTCTTCAGGACCTTGCAGTCTTTCTGTCCCCTCTCCTTTCAATGATTTATTTCTGGCTCTTGAGTATAGGGGTTGCATTGCAGGTCTCTCAGTTGGGCTTGGGCTCCCCATGTTCACTCGTTCTGTGAAACTTGACCAGTTGTGGATTTCTGTTATAGACTCCATCAGTTCCAGGGGGAAGCTTCCTTGATGAAGCTTCATCTGTGGGTAGAAGAGTATTTTGAATACATATAAAAATTATATTGATTTAGAAAAATGACTATAGTAACTTTTCCTCTTGGTCTATGACCACTGCAGCCACGGCTAGTAGACTGGGTTCACATTGCCAGACATAAATTTCCTCCTGTTGGGTGGGCCATAACTCCAATTAGACAGTAATTAGTTACCCCCAAAATAAATGTATATTTTTTCAAGTTCACATACCAGAGGAAGAATTCAGAGGGGATGTTTTTCCTCAAGAAGGTCCCTTGCAACTATTTCCTCAATAAATAAACTAAATCTTTTTGTTCTTGCTAATGTTTTAATTGCAGAATTGTTTCAGGTCTTTCTTCTAGCATACTGTAAAGACCCTAAATGCTATAAATGTATGTAAGACTTTTCAAATCTAATGAAAATTCATTCTTCAGTGAGTGAGGAAGCCTCTTCCTATATTTATAAGGATGATCGTTAGTGCCAAAGGTTATTCCCAATTCACTAACAAAGCAATTTGTTCTACTTCCTATCAGAGAGCTGGAGCATATAGCAGCAAGAGGTTTCCCTCCATGCCTCTGCGTGATCACAGTTACACACTGCATGGTTACAATTGCACGCTACGTGATCACAGTTGCACACATCATAATTACAGTTGCACACTGCATGATTACAGTTGCATACTGTATGATCACAGTTGCATACTACATGACCATAGTTATATACTATATGATCACAGTTGCACACTGAATGATCATAGTTGCACACATCATGATTACAGTTGCACACTGCATGATCACAGTTGTACACAACATAATTACAGTTACACACTGCATGATCACAGTTGCACACATCATAATTACAGTTGCACACTGCATGATCACAGTTGTACACAACATAATTACAGTTACACGCTGCATGATCACAATTGTACACTGCATGATTACAGTTACACACCACATGATCACAGTTGCACACTGTATGATCACAGTTACACACTGCATGATCACAGTTGTACACATCATGATTACAGTTACACACTGTATGATCACAGTTGTACACTGCATGAGAACTATTTTCAAAGCATTCACAAGATGCCCCCAAAAGAGTTCATGCTATGTTACTGAATCCAATGCAGATGATCTGAGTTATACTCTCTTCTTGAAAAATCCATAAAGAGATATAAACTAACAGTTCATACTGGCACACAGCACTAATCCGTGACATAAAAATCCTGCCAAACTAAAATTAAAAGGAACGCACTATTATAAGCATGTAGAATGTAGCTTTCATTTGGACCAATTTAGTAGCAGGGATTAGCAATATTAGAGACTCAGAACTGATGGGGCCTATTTTTTCCCACCAAAAACAACAAAAAAAGAGTAGGGAATAATTTGCCTGAGTGTTTAGCCATAAGGCAATTAAGCAAATGCCATCCTTAGAGTTGAAGCTACTCTCATCTTTCGATTATTTGTTCCTTTATTTAACATGTATCCAAGGACCAGTCTTGTGATATGGCCAGAGGAGATGATGAACAGGCATGCATGACTTCCGTTCAGAGGGCTCAGATCAGGGAAGTGCAAATTCAGATGAAGTTTTCAAAATCCCACCCCAGGAAGACTGCCTGCAGAGGTTGGATCGGATTCTTACAAAAACCCTGAGTAGGCTTGAGAAGTAGAGTTATCCCCATTTATACAGACAAGAGAAGTTCTGGGGTATTGTCAAATCACACAGCTACTAGTGATGGCACAGGACAATGTCTGTCCCTTTTAGATCCTGGACTTGGCTAATCTCTGGTGAAGGCACCGCTCTTTGATGTTAGAGTTTTTAGTTCAAACTCTAATGGAGGCACCGATGTCAAAAATGAGAGTTGAGAAAAAACCTGGGAGGTTACAGGAGATGGGGACAGAGATCTAAAACCTCTGGCGTGATCACAGCCCTCTGAGTATAAAAGGCAAACACTAATAAGGTGACCCATTGCTTTCTGACAAGAATATGACTAGTATTGGCTTACTGTATGTCTGACAGTGCTAGTGTCTGACACACAGTGGTCCCCCTGTAAGTCCTACAAAATGGCTTTCATTCTCACTTCATAGACACAAGGCAAAGATACAGAAATTAAGTGACTTGCCCAGGATCACACAGCTTGGTAAATGGCCATGAAGAATTTAAAGCCAACCCATAACTATAAGTACTATGCTATACTAGCCTCATTGGACGGAGTAATGTCAAAGGTAAGTTTGTACTCAATCTCCTTTGGTAGCTTTGGCACAGAGGAACCACTGATCTACTTGCCATTGATGTGGTGTGCTTTTGTTATCCTTATCTCCCCTGAGCTGCATATATCTTAACATTTCTTTCTAAGCATTAGCCCTATTTTTAGACTACACTTGCTTTGTATGTACATATATTATGTGTACGTGTATCATGAAACACATGTGGAAATCAGGGCAACTCACTGTATTGGATTCTCTTCTTCTACCATGTAGGTTTCAAGGATCAAACTCAGGCTGTCAGGCTTGGCAGTAAGTGCTTTTTCCTGCCGAGCCATCTTGCCAGCCCAGCATTAACTTTTAGGGCTTTCAGACCTAAGGTATAGCCACAGATCAATTGCCGTTGCTCTACTGCATAGTGATAGTTTGTTTATGACCTAACAAATCTTGACTGAAGATCAGAGTGCACAGCTAGCCACACTAGTCAGTCAGCCAGTGGTGGCACACACCTTTAATCTCAGCAGTCATACTAGTCAGGCATAGAGGCTAGGCAGTGGTGGAGCATGCTTTTAATATCAGTGCTAGAGAGGAATATAAGGCGGGATGAGACAGGAACTTGCTCATGTCGAGGTAAGAGCTCTCTAGAACTTGGCTGCTTTGCTTCTCAGATTTTTCAGCTTGAACTCCAATATCTGTTTCTGGGTTTTTATTAGTTGTGCTACGTCTGGCACCCAACATGGGACCTGAACTCATTACCCTGAGATTAAGAGTCCAAGTTAGGTGGGGTAACACATAGAAATAACATCCCACCAAATGACCCTCATTAAACACGGTGAGCCACACACAAAAGGAAACTGAGAAACAGGACGGTAACACTTGGAGGAAAAGGGTACCAGGGAGAAGGATGAAGTGAGGGAGAGGGTGAGGGACTGAAATGATTAAAATTACATAAATGTATAAAATGTTAGATGTTAAAATTGAGAAAAATTAAAATACTATTCTAAATGGAAGAGAGAGAAAACATTTATCCAAAGAGAAGCACAGAAATTCAAAGCTGTAGGCATGTATACAACCATCACTGCCCATGAAAAATGCTGTTACTTTTTGCACAAAATGGAATTCGTTTATATAAGGAATAGGGCTTTGTTATAAAAAGATTAGATCTACAATCATATCAGTTATTAATAAGAAGAATTTATAAAATCTCATTGCCAGTAAATCCAAGGGTAAAGAAGCTCCATGTATCGAGAGTTATAAATCATTGTGTTTGAACTGGCTGATTAGCCAGGTAGGGTATGGACCTATCCTGACACCAATTATCAAATCCTGTGGGTTGAGTCAAGGAGAAGTATTCCATACAGGGAACACCAAAGTAGCATTCTAAAACTCGGGTTATGTAAGGATGAGTGGGAAGGATGCAAACCAGGGGTCAGCAAATGCAGATGCTCCAGTTCCCAGCGTGGGAAACCGAAGCATGCTTCCCAAAGAGTAGCATTCAGAGCACTGTGCACAGAACCAATGTTTCTTCCCCTTCACAAACACTAGGCAATAAGTCATTGATAAAAGGGGTTTGAGCATTTTTATGCCAAAACCAGTGCTAGATGGGAGGGTGTTTGCTTACCTAGGCTCTTTCTGGCTGTTCACACGAGACTGCTCAACTTTCAACCTGATTTACTATAGTGACAGTCAGAATTCCTTAGTTGTGCTGAGGAAATATCAGCAACTAATTAAGTTTAAAAAAAGTAAATGTTTGATCAATTCCACAGTGCATCAGAAATGAGAAAGCAATTGTGTTTTGATTTCCATATGGCCCCTGTTGTCAAGTTGTCAAAGAGAGTGTCTGGTTGAAAATTAAGTCAACACTGTGGGATGTGGTGTCTAAGAAGACACGTTTGTTTCTTTAATGTCTTCGCAAGGCTCCGCACAAGCACCTGCATCCACACTGGCCTCCTGTGATTGAGAATCAGACTTGATTAGTGGTAGAATCCTAATGTTAACACTGGAAGGAGACATGGAATTCGCAGTAGAGTGTCCAGAGGCCCCGGAAGCCAGCGGTGAAACGCAAGGCAGCTCACACTAAGGATATGTAAACAAGGTGAATAAACAGGTTCGAGCATTAATTTAGCGCATGACTTCTGCAGTGGGGAGATAGGAGGCCGTCATCTCTCACATAGTTTGGTTTGGTTTGTTTCTGAGACAAGTTCTCTCCAGGTCGCCCAAGCTGGCTTTGAACTTGTGTAGCAAAGAGTTCATGATCTTCCTGGCTCAACCTCTCTGGTCCTAGAATTACAGGTATGTGCTATGATCTTGTAGCTTTTGAGGGCAAAAGTAGTTTTTTAATCAAAAGTTGGGTTTTTATTAGCCTAGGAACTTCTGATACTCAGTTAAGCATCTATACTGCCATGCCTTCTAAATCCCACACCCAAGGAACAACAACACGGTCAATGTGGATAGCCGGTGAGAAGACACATTCCATGCTATATGGTCCATCCCCATCATCTCACTATTGGGCGGGCTAGACCATCCCCAAACAGCCTGTTTTCTCTGCAGAAAGCCGAGGCTTTTTAGTGTCTGTTCTTCCTATTTGAAATCTGCAAGCAACCCGTGCAGGCTAACGCTATCAAAAGGATATATTCCTGCAAGACTTTCAGTAAAAGCATCATTAACAGGACAAGTGCTGGAGATACAAGTGCTTCAGTGAGGTGGTAGAGTCACACCCAGTTCTTTTGGAATTGTGTGAGAGAGTGATCAGACAACTCTGCCCTTTTCAGCTTTCTTACGTTTCGTTGGCTCGTTATCCTTCATCTTGCCACTGGTCCTAAAATAAGATGAGGAGCGGGGACTCTTAATGAGAAAATAACCTTCCAAGATCCATTCCTGCACCCTCGCTATTTTGACTGATGACATAGCTGCTAATAAGATTAGTGCCTTCCCTTCTGCTCATTTTCCAGCAGGATTAGTTGCTGCTTTTATACCCTCTGCTGCTAATTTTGCTAGCAAATCTCTTGAGAATTCCAGCCTAATTTTCTGCTACTGGAAGCAGAACTGATGCCGCACTAGGTCAGCTGGCGGTATTTAATTCCTCTAGGGAACCCCAAAGAATAGAACCTGTAGGTGTAATTCAGACACAAACATCAAATAAACATCAGGGACCAATTTTTCAGACAGGGAAATTGATTACTTTGAACTAGATAATCTTTCTTTTCCATAACTCACAACACAGAGTTATTGTAAAAGGTAGACACCATATTATTAATGTTAATATCTATATTGTATCACAATGCTCTATGTCTTTTGAACATTTTAGTAATTCTTTGAGAATTTTATATGATGTATTTTGATCATATTTGCTTCCCCAATCTTCTACCAGTTCTTTCCAGATCTACCTCCATCTCCCTGTTCTCCCCAACTTTGTGTCCTCATTTATTTTTTAAATACCCCATTTAGTCCAGTTTGTGCTGCTCATATATTCCTGGAAGTGAGGCCATCCCTGGAATGTTTGTTCATTTGTTCGTTTGTTTGGTATCACAGTGATATAACACTTGTCAGAAGCAACTTTGGCAGGAAAAAAGTTTATCTTATACTTTTCAGTGTAACATAAAGAAAAGTTAAAGCAAAAACTCAAGGCAGTTGCTCAAAAAAGAAACCATAGAGGAATGTTGCTTATTGACTTGCTTTCCTGTGCAACCCTGGACCACCAGCCCAGGGGTCATAATGCCCACCAGCGATCTGGGACCTTCCCGCCTCAATAAATCAAGATGGTGTCCCATAGATATGCCAACGGGCCCCTAGAATGGAGGCTTTTCCTCAGCTGAGATTCTCTCTTCCCGGGAGACTGCAGATCCTGTAAAATTGACACAAACAAACCAGCACAGCAAAGCTTTGGGGACTCACTGCCCAACAACTCCAAAGGGGGTAACCCAGTCCTAGAATTCAGCCTTTAAATTGATGAAATATGACATTATTTTATTTTGAAGCAGGATATTTTATGTCTATTAGGTCAAAGTACTTTGCAGATTTCTGACAGTCATACTGAATATCAGATATTATCAATGACTTCCCCTAACATCTTCTTTGACTTTGATTTGATGCTTTTATTGGGTTTTGTCTTCTATAAAGCTGAATGTAAAGAGACTTAGAGACATTTGTTCATTGATGGACATGTATCCTAGGGAAGCACTTTAGCTTACTGAGGATAAACTGAAGTGGAGGCCAAGTCTCTGAGATAACATAGTTGAGATGAGCAGACAGACAGGAACCTAGCAGGCAAATGCCTTACTCACTGGTTTCCATCTTGGGGTAAAAAAAAGAGAAGTTGAAGAGCAAAACTGAATAATCTTGAAGGCCAACCAGGACTCTAGCCTACCCGCTTCGAGTCAAGAAGATGCCTTTACCATTTTCCCGAATTCGGCCATTGCACTACCGTTGCGTCACTGAAATATTATCTTGTCTTCCCCCCAGAGTGGCAAACTCAGTCCAGTTAAGACTGTAACCTAGGTAAGACTGGTCTAAGTCACTTACTTGCTTATTCATTTCAACAAACATCTATCACATTAGTTTTTGTCCATTCTTTTGAAAGGCCAGTGTTGTAAGGATGTGAAATTATTTAGAGAAAGCCTTGTGCTTCTGAGGAGGTTTTTGACAGGTCAATATTCTTACTTGAACAAATGGAAAACATAATAAAAGTCATTTTCAAAGGCGTCTGAGAGCTGTGAACGCTATGAAGATGAAATGAACTAAAATTCTAGGGAGAGAGAGCACGATCTGAGGCAATCTGATGATTGGCAGCAATTTTTCTCTCAGGCTGTCTGTCAGTTCCGGGAATACACAGTTGGTTCGGCTTGACTCAGGTAGAGGGACTTTGCTGGGAGCAGAGAACCCAGCCCAAAGCGTGGTGATCACGTGCAGCTCTGGGGGCACGAGGGGGTGGAGATGTGTGTCTAGTATCCACATTACGCCATAATCTCCTGCCATCTCGCAGGACTCAGAAAATGAAGACTAGTCGGGGAAGGAACCTGTCTCAATACACACCCCGTTTCCTTCTGAAAAGATTTATTAAATCTTGAGGTTGTATGAGGCAGGACACCGATGAGGAAGACGGAAATTTCTGTACCTCCTGTAATCAGCCAGTACTGAAGGGGCGAAGAGTCACCATGCTTGCAATGAAATAGCTTGGGTAGCCATGGCCAGGAACATGGAAATTTGGGGTAGATGGAGCCTTTCTACAATGTTACCACAGCTTAATTCCTAATCGGTTTTTAGGATTAGACTCTACCATATGCTAACCAGGCTACATTAATCACATACGTTTGCCATGACCTAAAATGCCGTAGACTGGATGTCTTAAACAACAGATACCTATTCTTACATTTTCACAGTTCTAGATGATGGGAAATCTGAGATCAAAACTGTAGTTAATTTGATTTCTCATGCTGGCCTTCTTCCTGGATGAGGACTGAAGATGGTTGCCATCTCACAGTGGACCTTCCTTGGTGAGCTCCTGGGGCAGAAGGGAGGAGGAGGAATGGAGGGAAAAATAGAGACCAGGGGGAGTTCTCTGCTTCTGTAATGCCTTGAACCCTATAACGTTAGGATCCCAATCTTACTCCCTCATTTCCTATTGATACTTCATTTGAAACTCATCTTCAAATAGAGTCATACTGGGGAGGATAAAACTCAAAAGAGAAGAATTTTATTCTGGGGAATATGGCAGTATCAGGAACCTCGGTGGGTCCTTTCTGTAGGATATCCTACCTGCAAACAAGAATTACTTGACCTGTCAACAAGCAAGGTCATAGGGGAAAAGTCCAATTAAAGCAAATGGACAGCTTGCGTGAACACACACCTTTAATTCTAGCACTTGGCAGACGTAAGGTGATCTCTGAGTTCAAAGCTGGCCTAGTCTACACAGTGAGTTCAAGTACAGCAAGAGCTACAGACTATCTTAAAAATAAACAAACAAAAACAAAAGCAAATGATCAAATGGACAGGCGATTCACCTAACTGAATTTGGAACAACTATATTTGGTGATTTCTGGGTATCTAATGATGGGAACAGCTGCTTACCTACTACCTCCTGATATCTCCCTTGGTAAAATCAACAAAATAGGAAATGAAGTGCTACATGAACCCGTGCCTTCAGCATAAAGTGACTCTTGATAAAAAGAAGAAACCACCATATTCCTGAGTCAGATCTCTTGCTTAACACTTGTCCTGCAGAAGGCCCCATACTAAGTAAATACAGAGTGACAGACTTCAGGATAGTCACAAATAGGAAGCTAACAAAAGGGCCTAGGATTCATCAAAAGCTACCACTCCAAGGACTAAGTTTACTTTGCATGAAAATTCTACAGCTGTGTCCAGGCAGAGTGGAACACGGGTTGCAGGGAAAGAATTTTGGAATGAGCGTTTGAGATTAAATGAGTCATGAGGTGTTGACAAGACATTGTTTAGAACATACTGTTAAGTAGCAGACAAGGCTGAGGGGGAAGTGCCCTCTGACCTTGCTCCTTGATGAGGAAAGGAGCGAACGATGGCTCATACACGGCCATCCTCACACCACCGAAACAGAGGCGTCAGTGGCCCCCAAAGCAAGGAGCCTGTGCTATTACTAGGTAACGTTGTCAGCAGACCAGAAGTCTTATAAACAGGCATAATACTGGAAAAATGAAAGCAAAGTAATAAATTCTTACAAGGCCATTTCACAAAATCAGAGAAGAAACTTTTATACACATGAGCTGTTTAACAGCTTTTACCCTCCTTAAGAAGAACTCTGAAGGAGGAAATGTGCACACTTCCCACACTCTCAACAGAATTAGAACCATTCAAGCATTGAGAAAATGATAGAACACCTTAAACTGACAACTCGAGAAAAACCAGCAATGGATACAAGCTAGAGGAAGTGGAAGCAAAAGTCGAGTGATCAGTAGAGGGAAATGGACGGAGAAGACTAGAGAAGAGCGTAAACTACAGAAAGCCTGAGAGAAGAGACACATTTAGCAAGTGGAAATGAAAGGCGGAGAAGCAAACGGCAGAATAAAGTGGTTAGAGATATTAGGAAGGGAAGGATGAGAATCTGTGTATTAAGGGACAGACTGATACTCCCTGTATACTGGTGTAAATATTCAATCAGGAATAAAGAATCCAGTGCAGTTTAACAATAGGCCATGGCCAAGTGAGATTTATTATTATAATATTAGGAAACTCACTAACGTTATATCAATAGCTTTAAAAGAAAACATGACCCTCATAATAATCTCCGTAAACACTGAAAAAAAAAACTATGATATATGTCAAGATCTACTACAACAGAACTATGGAAAGGGAACAGAGGACCTTCCAACATGTTGCAATTACTATGCATGTACACACACTGTGATGGTCGGTGCTGAGAACCCAGTAGAACCTAGACTCACTGGGAGATGGGTCTATGCGCATGCCCGTGGGGGATTATCTTGATTACATAAATTGAGTAGGAAGGCTCTCCCTCTGAGGGTGGCAACATTCCTTCCCTCAGTAGCAGACCTCGGACAATAGAGAGCATAAGGAGAAAGTGAGCAATATGTATTCACCTGGTACTTTCTGCTGTGTTACTGTGGATACAATGTGACTAGTGACTTCTGCTGCTGCTGTGACGCCTGGCACTGGCAAGCTGTGACCTTTAACTATCAGCTAATAATCCTTGCCACCCAGTGATGCTCTGCCAGGTATTTTGTCATAGCAACAAGAAAAGGAAGTGAAGACACAAAATACACTTGCCTATCCAGTTGTTCAGAAGAGACACTAAAGTCATCCTCAGTTATATTAAGAACCCCATCTATATTCTTATTGAACACTGCAGGAGAATTATTACTTACAAAAATTATGGCTATTGATTGAGTAGAAGCATACAAATAGTTTAAAAATAGCAATAGTAAGGACATGTTCTTTATTATATATGCAGATAATTAAATAGTATATTTTGAAAACCTTAAAACATTATAAGGGATCAAGTTAACCTAAGAACTTTAGCAAGTTTTCAAAATAGCATAGGGAAATTGATAGCCTTCACATGTATACTCAACAACACAATCAGCTTGGTGACTTGGAAAGAGCAGAAATGCTTCTCACGGGTCTGGAAGCTGGAGACCCTAAGGTACTGCCAGGTACAGTGTTTTCTGAGTGTCAGGAGTCTGACCTATAGATGACACCTTCTTATGTTGTTCTCACATAGTAACAGGGAAAAAGAATTCCCTTGGCTCCACTTTATACAGACATTAACTCTGTTTATGGGGGCTCCACCCTTCGGACCTAATTAACTCTCCAAATGCCTCTTAGTAGCATCTTAGGGGCTAGGATTTCAACCTATAAATTTTGGATGACACAGCCATTCACAACATCGCACATCTAGATAAAATTCCTCTTGCATTACAAAAATATTATCTTTCAAGGAACTTTAGATTTTTGAGGAATCCTTTTTTATTATAAAAATGATTGTTCATTATAACACTATTAGTAATTGTAAAAGACTATAAATATCCTAAGTGATTATACAGATAGAGTGTGAGCAAATTAAAATGCCCACATGGGAGGCCAGAAAGCAATTAAAAGAAATTAGAAATATCTTATGAATAAAGAATGATTATGAGAAAAGGTAAAATCCAAGAGAGAATAGAGAGCCACCCTTCATGAAATAAAGAAAGGGTTTCAAGAAAGTGTGTGTCTTCACGCTGATTTACGTTTTGAAAAAAAAGTTTGAATAACTTGGACATCAAAGAAACTAGTTATCTGTGGGAGATACTGCTGAAAAAGGCAAAAGAGAGAAAGGATAAAAATGGAGTAGTTAAGAAGAAAAGAAATGACATTTCCCTAAGAGTAACCCTCTCTTGGTGTTTATGGAAATCTGATTTTAAGGCCTCTGTAGATAAGAAAAATTCTGGATGTTAAAATCCAAGTCAAAACCAAACACTACCTGCTTCAAACCAAAACCACATTACAAACCTATAGCACCAAATCATCACAATATTGGTCTAAATACAGATCTGTATACTAAGAGACTAGAAGAGAGACTCAAGAAACAGCCCCACACATCTGAAGACAACTGATTTTTTGATGGAGCTGCTAAGAATGTTTTCTGGAGAAAAGAGAATCTTGTCAATAGAAAAATGAAATGAGAATTTTGTATCTCATCAGTTATAAAATCTACTCAAAATGGATTATAGGCTTAAACATATGGCATGAAACTATTATGAAAAAAAAGCATGGGTAAACATTTTAGGACACTGGAATGAACAAGGAGGTTTGGGACAAGATTCTGAAAGCAAACAGGAAACAAAAAAGCAAAACTAGACAAAAGGAATTCTAGTGAGTCAAAATCCTTCTGCAGGAGAAACAATAACGAAAGTGTAGAGACAACCTGAAGGATGGGAGGAAACATTAGCAGTGTATATATCCGACAACACGATTCTCAGAATACACATGGAAACTCCAGCAACTGAATGCCAAGCAAACCAAAGCTGTTTAAAGGGAGATAACCGATCTAAGTAGACACTTCTCAAAAGAAGACGTACAAGTGACCGACATGCATGAAAAGCTGTGCAATGCTATTAACTCTTAGGTAAATGCAAATCAAACCATGATGAGATAGTGCCTCCCTACAGTGAGAAGGGCTGCCGTCAAAACAATGAGAGATAACGTGTGCCGGTGATGCTGTAGAGAAAGGGAACTCTGACACACTGTTAGTGTTAGTTCATACACTATAGGAAACAATATGAAGTTTCCACAAAAGATCAGAGTAGATCTACTCTATGATCCTGTGATCCCTTCCCGAAGGAAAGGAAATCATTGTGTGAAAGACATCTGCATTCCCACATTACTGCTGTGCTGTCCACAAGAGCTAAGAATGGAAACAAACCACACCTTTAAACTGATGATTGGATGAAGACAATTTGGTAACACACAATGGGAGTCTACCCAACCAATCAAAACAATGAAATCCTGCCCGTTGTGATCTGTTTGGACCTGGAGGTCTTTATGGCAAAGTGAAAAATTCAGGTAGCTAAAGCTTTGTTCTCCTCCGTGGAACCTACAAAATTCAATCTCATAGAAACTGAAAGGAGGGGGAGAAGAGATGAAGAGAGACCATTGGAGAAAGGACTGGTGCTGAGAAGGGTAGAGAGGAAGTGGGGAGCGGGCAGTAGAAAGACTGGATGCAGTTAAAATGTAAGCTAAGCATCTCTGAAAACAGATCACAATCCATTAATTTGTGCAACCAATGTGAGTTCATGTAGATAATAAAGTTTGAAAACAAGGAAGTTGAGAGGAGAATGGTGGCTGAGAGACTAAGAAGCGTAGGAGGGAGAGAAAGATTGATGAAGGGTCCTAGGTTACAGTTAGGTAGGGACAAGAGGTCCCACTGTACCATCTTCATGGCACAATGACTATGACAATAGTAATGAATTTTACCTTTAGTACAGTCCTCATAAAGACAAGATAAATGCTTGGGGAGACAGAAAAAAACTGCTTTCAACATTAAACAATGCATATATATATATATATATATACACATATATATGTCAAAATCTTATGACATTATGTTAGTATGTACAATTTTTATGTCCTTATGTATCAGTTAAATGATACATTTACTTTAATAAAAATATCCACAGATATTCAAGTGCCTTACATTGTTGTGGGATATTTGTATATTGTGTGAAGTTGTATTTTCTGTGATGGTTGTAATAAAAAGCTGAATGGCCAATAGTTAAGCAGAAGGTATAGGCAGGACTTCCAGGGACAGAGAGGACTCTGGGACAAAGAAAGGAGGAGATGCCAGGGGACACAGAGAGAAAACATGAGGTACAAGATGAAAGAGAGGTAACACCATATTATTGTAACATGAAGGGGCCAGGCCTGCTTGTTTGGGTTTCTGTCCTGCCCGGTACTCCACAGCCAGCAAGCGCCAAAGAAATAACACAGAGATCTTTTTAAGTTATAAAGCTGATTGGTCCATTAGCTCTAGGCTCCCATTGGATAACTCTCACACCTTGATTAACCCATTTTTCTGATCTATGTTAGCCATGTGGCTCAGTACCTTTTTTCAGTGGGGCAGATCACATCCTGCTGCTTCGGTGATCTGGGAAGGAGTGGGGGGAATCAACTTCCTCCTTCCCAGAGTTCTCCTGTTCTCATTACATCATTTCTCCTTCCAGTCTGGTTTTCCCATCTTTACCTCCTGCCTGACCAATCAGCGTTTATTTAAAACATGATTGACAGATTACAGACAATTCTCCTCCACCATATAATAGAACATAGATTAATATAAATAGGTTAATTTAAGTTATAAAAGCTAGTTAGAAACAAACCTAAGCTAAGGCCAAACTTTCATAATTAATCAATCTCTGTGTTGTTATTTGGGAGCTGGTGGAATAAAAGACTCGTTACACTGCACAGCAAGGTCTAGAATTTGCATATAACTCATGCACATCTTTCTGTATTCTTTAATCCATCTGTAAATTACTTATAATGCCTGATACTAAGCAAATGTTTTGTAAATAGCATATCGTTTAGAGGATATTGACAGGAGAAGCAGTCTGCATGTGTTCAGTAGACAAAAGTTTATAACATATTCCTATATATAGCTGGTTTAAGCCACACATGCAAAGGGGATACAGAGGGCTAGCTGTCTAACTTTATGGGCAATTTTAATTAGAACACGTGGTCAACAGTCAGGGTTATTTATTTTTTTTCAAGTAAGTTTGAACATAGAACATTTTGTTTAGGTTTGAACACAAGAGGTCAGAAAAGATTCAATACGCATTTATTTACACAGGCTATAAAAGAGTGCACAATACTTACGTATATATCCCACTTGGAACAATGGTTCACAGGAAAATCAGTTGTTGGGTTAAGTGAGAGCTCTTTTAATCTGTGAACTGCAAGTTCATAACCAATCTCTTTCAACAAGAGAGTCTCTCTGAGTATGGCACAGAGTCAGGCCAGCAGAGTAGCTTATTCTCAGGCTGCTGACAGCATGCAGGGCTTAATTACATCCTAACCATGTTACCATCTCTCGGAACACTAACTGTTCTTTTTTTTTTTTTTTTTTTTTTTTTTTGGTTTTTTCGAGACAGGGTTTCTCTGCAGCTTTTAGAGCCTGTCCTGGAGCTAGCTCTTGTAGACCAGGCTGGTCTCGAACTCACAGAGATCCGCCTGCCTCTGCCTCCCGAGTGCTGGGATTAAAGGCGTGCGCCACCACCGCCCGGCCACTAACTGTTCTTAATTACTTCCTTCTTTTATGAGGTAAGAACAATTAATATCTACTCTTTTGATAATATCGATATATGCAGTGTTATGAAAGTCATATCCCATTGTGCTTTGTGAACATAGAATCTATATACTTATTATAAATACATCACATATACATATATATATACATATATATCAGATATCATTATAAATAATGAAGAGGAAATTGCTTTCGGTGTGCAAGTTAACCCTGGGAGAAGCACAGGTCATCTTCTGGGCACAATTGCTAGGCCATTTTATGTGCCTCTTTTCTCCTGCTATGGTTTCTATGTTGTCACAATTGCCTCGAGGACTCGCTACAACCAAGCCTGTGTCCTGATGATTGGCTATGTAATTGGAATATCATTTGACTTGTGAGATGGTTTGAATAGGAATGCCCCCCTCCAGAGGCTCATATATTTGAATACTTTTTTTTTCAATATTCAAATTTTTTTTCAATATTCAAATTTGAATATTTGAATATATTTGAATACATCAGGGAGTGGTGCTTCTTGAAAGGGATTTTGTTGCAGTAGGTGTGACCTTGCAGGAGGAAGTGTTTCACTAGGAATGGGCTTTGGAGTTTCAAATGCTCAAGTTGGCTCACCGTCTCTCTCTTCCTGCTGCCTGCTGTTCTAGATGTAGAACTCTCAGCTTCTTCTCCAGCACCGGGTCTGCCTGCATGCCACTCTGCCTCCTGCCATGATTGATAAGGGACTAAACCTCTGAACTGTACGCCAGCTCCAGTTAAATTCTTTCCCTTCTAAGAGTCGCAGGGTCATGGTGTCTCTTCACAGCAATGGAGCACCGACTAAGACAATTCGCTAATGTTATTCAGCCTTCTTTCTGTGGTGTGGGTAACCGACTTAAAACTGAATTCGAGTCCTGGCTCCTCCTTTTAGATCTCAGAAAAAAACCTCTGGGTCTTGTTTTTTCTCACCTGCAAGGTTCAGTGTATAAAACCTCAGCCACTGAGTCAATTTCTAGCAACATGCGGTCAAAGTCATTCCCCACTTATTTTCATTCCCGCCTCCTCTGTCATTAGTAAGAACTCATCGTCTGCCGACATTTAAGCATCCATGGAACGGTGTTTTCTAAACTCATTTGTCTCAGTCAAGGTTGTGCCCACAAGCGGCAGAAACAAACTGGCTGATTCAGGCAGAAAATTACTTAATTAAAGGCTATTGAGCAGGTCCCAAAAAATCTCCAGAAAAACTTGAGAACCAGGCTTAGAGGTTCTACATTAGGCCTCAGGAGAAGGTTCAGTTTCTTTGTTATAGCATTTGGTCCACTCAGCTCGATTGACATGGGAGCCAGGATAGTGGTAGAGACCATGGAGGTGGATGTATGCGTATGAGTGTGTGTGCGTGTTACATACAATAACATCTATTACTAATTATACACAATTGGTGCCCACAGTTAGGCTGGGTAAAAAGTTCCATGGTCTGTGTTCTCTGAGTTTAAGACCAGAGAAAGTCTCAGCGCATGCAGAGCCCTGAAAACTAGAGGACTGGTGGTCCAGATATGATATTGAATATGAAAGTCTCAGGTTCAGAAATTCCAAGAACAAAACAAGATTCACTGGCTCTGGCAGGCAGCCATTTCTGTTTTCCTTAGTTAGCCTCTCAGTGGTAAGATGATGCTTACTCATTGTAGGGGAGGGCAGGGTGTTTAAATGTCACCCAGTTTAAATGACAGCCACTTTCATGAACATCTTCACAGACACATTCAAAAGTAGATGTCTGGATATTCCAAAGGCTAGTTGGAATATATTAAACGGCCACACTAGAGAAATGCTCTTTTCCCTCTTTTTCCTGCTGCCTTATCTTTTTCCCTTAGTTTAAAATGTCCTATAATTTGGACAACTTCTTTTTCGCAGCACCTAACAAAGCATGTGGGACTTTAGCGGGAAGTGATGCTTTAGGCTAAGGACAGCCGTGTTATCCTCTCCAGCTCATTAAGAAACAAACAAGAGGAATCATGGGAAGTTGGAGGGAGTATTAGTTAGAAGAGTTGGGAAGAGTGGATATGCTCGAAAATTAATTAGGAATTCTCAAAGGATTAATAAAATGCTGTTGAAAGAAAAGAAAAGCCTCTTGAGGAATGAATTCACTCTGAGGACTTTCAGATGTAGACGGCAGAGCCTTTCCCTTCTGTAGACATCTTTTCCTTGTCAGCTCTAAATAGCGAGCAAACCTATCAAACTAGGACTCACGGAAGGTGGCTCAAACCTAGCTACTGATGAAGAGAAGCTAGTCAGCGAAAAGAAGCCACGCGGAAGAAAGTACTGTGATGAAATCCATCAACCACATTTATTAGATGATTTTTTAAGGACTCTGATCTTTAAAATAAAGGATTGCATTTTATTATGGCAGCGGAAAATGGCATTGACTTCACAAGTATTTAACTGTTTCTAGTCTCTGGATGTCAGAATAGCTTTTACCTTCATGCAAAAGTAAAATCTTAAATCATTCTGGGCTGTGTCCCCCCCCCAAAAAAAACATATTTCCACTATCCATGAAAGCATAAAGAGGTAGGGCTGACCCTTGTGAATTACACGGCTGAGAATTTGTGAGGCCAAATGACCACCGTCCCCAATCTGTAAGTTTTCAGACAGAAGTACAAAAACCATGAAGAAAGTTGATTGTTGCTTTTCTGAAATTGAATTATTCGTATCAAGTGACAGAAACACACATAACATTAGTTTAAAGAGAAAGAAGGAAGAAAACAGGGTGAAGAACATCAGTAAGGCACTGGCTTAGCATGTGAGCAGCACAGAGGTAAGGTGGGTGTCCGCAGGTACGGTCAGGCTCAGGATTCCACTGAAAGATTAGGAATTAAGATTGGGTTTGGTTTGTTTCCTCCTCCACCCAGCAGGTTTCAACTCAGAGTTCTGTTTTTACCTTAACCTTCAAATGGACTATTTATCTTTTAGTTAATGAAAGTTTCTGATTTTAAATCACAGAAAACAACTGTACATATCCACAATGTCTGTTTTAACAGGGCAATATGTGTATATAACACATGTTGTCTGGACCAGGATGGGCACGGGTATAATTGCATATAGTTATCCTTTATGTCGGAAACATTCTAAACATTTTCTGCTAGCTACTTTGAAATATTCAATTAATCAGTTACTGACAGATTCCTTCTCTACTGTAATCCTGTGCTGCCTAGACTTACATACTCCCTCATCAAATCAAGCCAAGAGCATGACAGGCAGAGGGGAGGAAGCATCTCTTTCTCTCTCACTCCCAGTGGCATCTAGTGTGCGCAAGTGTTTCTTTGTCTTGGCTAGTTCTAGGTCATTTTATGCACGACTCACAGGGTGGAATATGTAGGAGAAGAAGTGAGCTCCAGCCTGAATGGGCTGCTATTTATTTACAATTACAGCCTCCAGATTTATTCATCTTGCAGTTGCCACCTGGGCTCTCTGCCATCACTGTTGAAATCCAGCCGTGGGTAAATCACTTCTTTGAGGCAGTCGGTTTGCATTGGTACAGCGGCGGAGCATACCTAGCTTTATCTGTTCCTCGAGCTTATCACACCTGCTTTGCAGTGTATGAAAATCTGGCTCTGCAGGGAATGCCACGATGATTGGAGCTGCTGCCGGGAAGGAAAATCTGTAAAGAGATAAGATCACTGGGAAGATGTGTGTTGATTTGCTTTGAGGTATAAGTCTGATCCCTCCATGCACGAGCTTAATTGGATTCTAAAGTAGGCTCTTGCTAAAAAGCATAGCTAAGGAAAACTTTGGGCTGTAGCATATGCTCTCGTTCCTGTTGCTAATAGATAATGGAAATAAAATGGACCTCTTATTGGTAGTTAAATTGTTTATGAAACATATTTCATTTAATATAGCACAGATGTCAAGGGCCATGAAACAGTCACACCAGCAATGCCTTCCACAAACTTAAGGACATTAGCATCATGAAGGATGTGGTGGTGGTTTGAATAGGTATGGCCACCATAGACTCCTGTGTTTAAACACTTGGGTGATAGGGAGTGGCACTATTAGGAGGTGTGGCCTTATTGGACTAGGTGTGGCCTTGTTGGAGGAAGTTTTTCACTGTGGGTCGGGCTTTGAGGTCTTATACACTCTAGCTACACCCAGTGTGGTGCTCAGTTTCCTTCTGCTGCCTGTGGATCAAGATATGGAACTCTCAGTTCCTTCTCCAGCACTATGCTTGTCTGTACACAACCATGTTCTGCCATGTTGATAATGGACTAAATCTCTGAAAATGTAAGCCACCCAATGGTTTGCTTTGTTAGAGTTGCCATGGTTGTGGTGTCTCTTTGCAGCAATAGGAACCCTAACTAAGACAGATACAGTGACAAGAGTACGGATTTAGGGTTACAAGACTAGGTTTGTGTGTTGGTTCTATATTCTATTTCAAGACACTAGAAAACCTACTCAACCAATATACAATCTCCATTTCTTCACTGTAACATGAAAGTAACATCTGTCCTACAATTTCCGGGAACAGTATGAAGTTCAAATGAAACACAGCTTATTTGTACACATATTTTTGGAGGCCTTTGAATTATTGAAGCATTTCCGAAGCAAGCCTTCACCCTGCACATGACGTTTTTATATTTTTACAAAGGTTATTTTCATCCCTATGTAGATTCTCTCCAGTATCTTAAAGTAGAATATGCAGTCTTTGCATTATGGAAAACCATGAATGGATGTAGGTAAACCTGAGAATACCTTCCTTTATGTGTTGATAGCAACTGGGCTTTCTGCACCTGTATGACTGTGTGATTCTCAGAATCATGTGCTTTAATATTAATATTTTCAGTTAGGCCATTCTTTGTTTAGTCGTTCTAAGTGAAGAAAGTTGTTCTTAGCTCTTCAATCACTGTTTTTAATGCATGGCAAACATAAATTCTAATATCTATTTTAATATGTGGTGTGTTCTGGGATGGAGAACAAGTCTATACAAGAAAGAGAAACCAAAGGATTTTGAGATAAGTTCTTTAAAATATGATACTCTTAGTAGTCTTATTCTTGGTGCTTCTGACTAAACACATGTATACTCTATTATTCATGGCAATGTAGAACATATAGTAGAAAAATTTTCATGCTTGTCCCATTTCAGATACAAGGATGAGACACATATCTAGCAATAACTTCTACAGTATGCCTCATGGGTGAGAGATCCATGAAGCTGTAAACAGAATGATCACATTTGGATTTCCTCAGACGAGCTTATAAGAAGAAAATGTATCTCAGCTTCACAGTGATGAGGTAGGAATTGAAGGTTGCAGAAAAGAATAGAAAGGATGAGACTAGGATTCTTCCCTGGGGAAACTGCTTCACCTTCCTAACCCAGAGGACAGAAGAAGATGGCAAATTCATCATGTCAGTCACTAAACAGGTAGCAAAGCCAATGGTCTGCTGTGGGGAATTAAGAGAATGGAGCTCTCCCTTCCCACTCTTGGGCCATCCCTGGTTCTGTGGGTTTGTGAAGGAATCAGCAGGTAGTGAATAAACTGATCAATGAACTTAGCAATCTAATGAAAATGGGCAAAGGACATGAACTGAGACTTCATCTGCAAGCACACGTGGATACTCCCACATACAAAGTTAAATGGCTTCTAAACACAAGAAAATATGCCATAAGACTAAACATTTAATGGCTCGGTAGATAGGGAAGAGCAAACAAAAGTCAGTTGGTAAAGTTTAAAATCAGCAAATCCTAGATGTCTACTTGGAATCATATACCAAAATTTGAAATGAATAATGTCTGAATATAATGCATATGTATCTGAAGCACTTTTCTTACAGATCTCGTAGTTCTAATGTGCAGAATTATACCCATAATGGTGTTGGTGACAGCACTGAGTACTGTTGGTAAGAACAAAAGGCTGCAGGTAGGCGAAATGCCTGACGAGAGTAACATGCTTAAAGAAACTAAAGTTTACAGCACATTATGTAGTCACTATGGAAGTCTTTGCGTCAACACAGGTGGCTCTAACAAAATACCCTAGGCTGGGGGTTTAGGCGGGGCTCAACAAATATTTATTGTCATTTAGAAGCTGACATCAACATCAGCTTGCAGCTTGGTGGGATTCTGATGGAAACCCTCTTCTTGACTTCTAGATGGCTGGCCACTAGACTTTCTCTGTGTAGTGGAGAGAGGAACATCTGTTGCCTCTTCATTAGCTAGTCCTATCATAAAGTGGCTGTGGTGGTACATACCATTAGTTAATCCCGGCAACTGGGAGGCAGAGGCAGATGAGTGTGTGTGTGTGTGTGTGTGTGTGTGTGTGTGTGTGTGTGTGTTTGTATTTCAAGTAGTTTTAGAAAACCACGAAGAAAATATATGTTAGACTGGCTCTCCCAAAGGAAGAGCAGGAAGAAAACTCATATTCTGGCTTTAGCCTGAGAAATAACTGGGAGATCATACCTGACCTAGGTGTGACCCACATGCAAGGACATACAGCCATGCCCTTCTAGGGAAGAACATCAGTGTGCATCCTCAGTAGTTTCCACGTTTAAGAACTCACAAAGAGTTGTTCTCTTATCTTGAAAAAACAATTCAGAAGCTGTTTCCTAACTCCAAGCTCAACAGCTCTGTGTTTCACTGGAAGGGGCTTGAACCCTTTAACCTCTATCCTCCCATCTCCCCTTCCAGATGAACTTCCTTGTATTCTATTCATGGGGATGAGAGGGGTGCTGGTGCCACAATTAAAGTTCACTCTTTCCTCATTCCTGTCAGGGAATCTCCAGTAGCAGCCCACAGCTGGCCACAGCTGTCAACTCTTGTCCCGTTCCTACCAGTCCACCCAGGAACGGCCAAACTGATGGCCTAGTAGCTTCTGCCTGTCATTGTCACTTCCACATCCCACTTCCTACAGAGCTGCTCACTCTTTCTGAGTCCCTTCCTCAGGTTCTCTGGGTTTAAAGATGATTTTCCTTTCCCGCTGTCCTGGATCTTGAAATTCTTCAACAGCTTGTTTTATCCTCCCAGTGTCTGGACAACCAACCTGCTGTGGGAGAATTCTCTTGTACACTGTAAAGACTTGTCATTCATATTGATTTAATAAAATGCTGATTGGCCAGGAGCCAGGCAGGAAGTATAGGCAGGGCAACCAGACTAGGAGAATTCTGGGAAGAGGAGAGGCAGAGAGTCAGTCACCAGCCAGACACAGAGAAAGCAAGATGAGACTGCCTTACTAAGAAAAGGTACCAAGACATGTGGCTAAGCATAGAGAAGAATTATGAGTTAATTTAAATTGTAAGAGTTAGTTAATAATAATCCCGAGCTAATAGGCCAAACAGTTTTTCATTAATATAAACCTCGGTGTGTTTCCTTGGGACTGATTGAGCTGAACAGAAACTTCTGTCTACACTAACTCCTTGTACTTTTGGATTGTAGGATTTTTCTTTCTCAGTGTGAACACAGGTAGTTTGTGCTTTTGGCCCCCTGGTTCTACATCCTTTCCTTGGGGGATCTTTCTCTAGCTCATTTCCATACTGCAGATGCATATACTATTCTTGTTCCTCTTCTCATCTTGAAAGCTAGTTGACAGCTCAAGTTTCAGGCCCCAAAGGAGCTCCTCAGACACCAACCAATTCCTCCATCAGAATTACCCAACTCAATAAACCACATTGCTGCCCATACATTTCTTCACTCCAAAATCCTAGAACCGTCTTCACTTGCTATCCTTTCCTGAAGATTCACAAGTATTGCTTCAGGATGTAATGATCTCCATATTCATGAGCTGTACCCATCTCTGTTTTTCTCTATCTCCTCTGCCACCGTGTTATCCCAGCTCACGCTCTGTCCCCCATCTCCTCCAATAACTGTTTCATGGTTCAACTTTCCCCTTCCTGGGGTGTTCTCAAACCATAACCATAGTATAAATTACAACAAAATGAGAATTTATTGTAACAGCAAAATAGGATCTGGTCCTTGCTGTCAACTCTAACCACATTCTACTATTCTCAACTGTGCTCTAGACACGAGGCTTTCCGGCTTTGGTTACTTGTCTTTCCCACTTTGTCACCCAGTTCTGTTAACACAGAGACCCTGCTCCTCACTGTTACAGCCTTAGGATTTCCAGCCCCCACACCAGCCTCTACTACTTTAGTGATAGCTGTTGACTACATTAACGGGCAAATGCTTTCTTTCTGTTCTCCTTAGACTAGAAACAGCGTGGCAGCTACGATAGATGAAAGGGGATAAAACTGTCTACCAATTTAAAGTGAAAATCTACAGCAATAGATTTAAATAGCTTCGGCTTCTATTTAATTCCCTTTCCTCTAATATTTCCTAGTATTTGAGGAATAAAAGCTTATCAGATCAAAACTTGCTGACAAAGCTGTTTACTTTGAATAAATAAGGGTGCATAAGTCAAAGATTCAAAGACGAAGGTGCTTAAAAATCTATATGGATTTTACAGCAGTGAGATTCGTGGCCTTTAAAAATATGTAGAACAAGATGAAACAAATGTTTTCAGTAGATGTTCAGGTGCTCTTTTCTAAAAATAACATACTTAACCACAAATCAATGTTTAAAGCCATATGGCTAATGAGGACCAGCCAGGAAACTCCTATAATTCACAGTAATGAGTATGGTAATGAGCTCCCATTATAAACCAAACGGCTTCATGACACGCTGTATCTATTTCAAATAATAGTGATTTGATTATTTCATATTTTTCAAAGCTCCAGAGTTAATTTACTGGGAAAATATTAGAAAACCTGGCTGATGGATGAGTTATCATGCCTGAAAAATCAGTAGAAGGTGACCTAAATTTTATTAACAAGTCATGTTTAACTATAAGATGTCATTAGAAATAAAAAATATTCAAACCTAAATAAAGACTAAGATCTTTTGAAACATAAAAGAGGTCCTGCTACCGTGGTTGAAAAGACGTGTTTTTCCTCCAACTCTTTGGTATCTTTGCTTTTTAAATAGCACTCAAGGAAAGGTTGTGCTCCATTGAAGAGGATGCTTTGGAGACTTTTCTGCTATACCAAAAGGCCAGGGATTGAATTTTATTTTTAGTATCAAAAGCAAATATTTATTTTTTGCCCTCAAAACCTAGCTGTCTTGGACATACTGCCTGAAATGGTGCTCCCTGCCATCTAACGTGGTATGGGTAGGAGGATGGTATGTTTACAGACTGCCCAGTGTGGCTTCATAGAGTCACTGTGAAAGACTTGTCATTCAAACTACTTTGCAGGGGGATGGGATTCTCTGAACTGAGGAGAGAGCAAGAAAAGCAAATGAGGCTTTTGTGCCGTCACCATCTTTATCCTGTCTGTGCACCTACTGACTGAATCTACGTCATTATGGTTGATATACATGTTGGATGCTCTACTTTTTAAAATATTTTTTTAAAAACTATCTTTTCTCATTTTGCATACCAATCTCAGGTCCCACTTCCTCCCCTTCTCCCATTCCCTCCACTTCCCTCCTTTATCCTACCCCCATCCACTACTCTTTCCCTGCTCTCCCTCTCTGTCCTTCCTCCATCTAAACCATCCCATTTCCTTAAGTTCTCCTCCCCATGCCTCTTCCCTCCTCTTCTTCCACCTTCCCTTCTCCCCCCCACACCTCCATGCTTCCAAATTTCTCAGGAGATCTTGTCCATTCCCCTTCCAAGGGGGACCTATGGATGCTTCTCTTAAGGTTCTTGTTACCCAGCTTTTCTGATACTCTATATTTTTATTTGTATTTGTTTTTTGTTTTCTTTTGTACTTGAGACAGGATTTCTCTGTGTAGCCTTGGCTATCCTAGAACTCACTACGTAGACCAGGCTGGCCTTGAACTCAAAGATCTACCTATCTCTGCCTCCCAAGTGCTGTGATTGAAGGTGTCTACCACTATACCAAGAGATGCTCTATATTTTTAAATTATTTTTATTAAACTGTTCATTACCCCCCCCTTTCTCTTCCCTTCCCTCTCTCCCATCCTCCCCATCTCTCCCTTGTTTTTTAGACAGTCTTATATGGCCCTGACTAGTCTTAAACTGAGGCTAGCTTTAAACTTCTGATTCTCCTGCCTCCACTTTCCAAGTTTTCCTCCTAAAATATACTAAGATTATAAACATATAAAATTTCTAAATAGAGCCCAGTAATATTTACTGAAAATTGGGATTCATTTTCTGAAGTCTGTAGAACAAGCTACATGGGTCAAGAGAAAAGGGGCAACATTGAAAGTGTGGTCTCTAATGCTGAAAACTGACCAGTGAGGGGGTGCAGCCCTTTGCCCATTTCCCTGTCCACTGCTAGCCAGGTCATTGCCATTCAGGAGAAATGGTCTCTGGAAAGAGGGAATCACTCAAGAGTGACTTTCTAAACATGTCACTCCCGGTACTCTCTCAAGTAAATATCCCAACCTGACCAACTACCCAGAATTCACAACCCACACAACTGTTCATGACCTCAGCAACCAACGAGCAACAGAGAGCTCTAAAGTGTGAGCAGACAATAGATGCCAACTGTGAGCAGACAGTATATGCATAGGCAGCTAAACCATACAAAATACAAAAAGACAGGCCAGAGTTGTTAGACAGTTGAAGCTAGTATAGAATATGAAAGATAAAGACCCCCAAAATAGATTCAAAGCAACTTGAAGGAAGCAAGGACTATAGAGGGAAAAGAAGACCTAAGGATAAAAGCAGTGCACCATCAGTATCTACAGAGTGCTAAGAGAAATCCAGGCATTTCAAAACAAGAACAGGATGCCACGAGGCCAAAACAGAAAGCTTTCACAAGTGAAAAGCTCTGTAGATAAAAAGGAAAGCTTAGTGTCAGTGTCCTTGAAGGGACTTTTGATTAAAGATGTAGAACAATATCGGAAAGGGGAAATTTAATAGTGATTTAACCTGCTTATAAAAGTTAAAAGAAGGAAAAGAAAACAAGTTTAACTCCAAGGACAAAAAAGTCAAAGAAAGGGTTGTACAATTGTACAAGACGAAGCACTGATCCTGCTTTACTGCTTTGTCTTCACCATTAGCAGAGTTACACAGCAATGTGTCACTGTGTCATTTAGTCAAAACCAAAGTACGGCTCTACCATGGGACCCACAAATAAAGAGAGGGGAAGGAGGAGAGAAGCAAGGCATGTGTGGTCTCATCTTCCAAATTTAGAAGGCAGGGGAACTGGCAGAAGAGGGAGAGGAAAAGCTGGAAAAGTCAAAATGATCAGTGAGTTTGCTGTGTTTTCTAGTAATGTCAGAAGCTACACCCATGGAGTCTCACCAGCAGGACTCTGTGAACATGAGCGGAACAAGGACAACCATAGACATGCCAAAGAGGACAGGGAAAGACCACAAGGTCTCAACCCTACACAAAGATCTATAGGCAGCTAAGGAATGCTGCTGAGAGCCAGAGAAATAGTCTTTCCCAAAGAAGAGCACCACAATTGGTTATCCAATACCAAATGGTCATGCCTGAAAACGTGCATACAAATAACATTATAAAGACTGAGCAGGCTATGTTTAGAAATGCACACACACACGCGCACACGCACATGCACACGCACACACACACACACACACACACACATATATATATATATATATATATATGCATGTAACAACAATTAATGGAAAAAGAAGTCATGAATTTAAACAAGAACCAGGAGGGGTATATGGGAGAGCTAGGGGTGGAAAAGAAAGTGAGGGATGATGCAATTATAATCTCAAAAAAATGAGTCTTAAAGTCTCCATGGATGTTTCCTTCTTTGTATCAGATTTCGTTAGTTTACTACAGAATTCAGTCGCCTTAACACAATTACCAGAGAAGTCAACCTTTCTGATTGTTTAGCGATGTGAGTTTTGTAATAAATCATGTCCATAGAAAAGACAGAAGTAAATAAAAATTGTTCCCTGGAATCGTGCAGCTAAATGACAGCTTGATGAGATCAAAGCATGGAGACAGCTATTTCTAGGCAGGGCTGTGATAAAGTTTGGTCTACACCAGTACAGAACCATCACGGCGAGAGCCAGTGTTTGCTAATACAGAAGTGGTTAAAGGGATTCTGTGGCAAAGCTTCTACACCACCGTAATATTTACCCTTGTGGACCAGGCAGGGTTGGAGGTGGGCAGAGGCTCCGCTCTACAGCCCATACAGGGAGGGCTTGGCCATGTCTGTGAAGATGTTTGCTTCTCTTGGACAGATGTGATAGGAAGGGAAGGTTGATGCCCACACATGGAGCAGTGGCATACAAAGCAGCTCCTTGCCCCCCAGGCATGCTTTCTTTGTTTATCCTAACTGCCTCCACAGAGAGGTGCCCTGGAGTGAGTCCCCTGTCCTGCCCACCCTGATAGTGTGGCTCTTTCTCACTCATCTTTAATTCTCTGTGGTCCATACTGGTGACCTTTATGAATTGTACTCACTAGATGCTTCTCTATAGAATATTCAGATAGCTGTTTGGGAAGAAATGTTCCCCAAATATTTAAAGTAAAAGTGTAAAATGCAGTCATAGCGGACACATTTGGAGACTGACCAAACACACAGATTGTCCCAAATAATTATCAAGTGGATGCTTTTAACACAAGTATGGTAAACACATTGGAAGCCTCTTTGTTTTAATCACTGTCTTAATTGGTTTTCTGTTGCTGTGAGGAGACACCATGACCAAGGCAACTCTTAAAGGAAACCCCAAAGGCCACCCCCAGTGACACACCTCCTCCAACAAGGCCACACCTGCTAATCCTTCCCATACGGTTTCACCAATTCGGGATGGACCAAGCATTTAAATATTTGAGTCTGTAGGGGCCACTCTCATTCAAAGTGCCATAATAACCTTCAAAAGTCAACACATAGGAGCTGAAGAGGTGTTTCAGTACATAAGAGCCCTTGCTGATTTTCCAGAGGATCAGGGTTCAATTCCCAGTACCTGTGTCAGGTAGTTTATGCATGAAATTTATGCTATGGAAAAATGTTGAAGCATGCATGGGTAACTCTTACATGGCAGTTCTGTTGAACTTGTCCATATTCGGTTTCATGGTCTAAGTTAACGATGACAACTGACAGGTCTCTTCCTCAAGAAGGCACCGGATCCGATTACAGATGGTTGTGAGTCAACATGTGGTTTCTGGGAATTGAACATAGGGCCTTTGGAAGAGCAGGCAGTGCTCTTAACCACTGAGCCATCTCTCCAGGTACTTTATAACCACTTCTTACTCCAGCTCCAGGACATTGTCCTCTTCTGGCCTATATGGGCACACAACACTACATGCATATGTGTACATACACAATAATAATAATAACTAATAATAAGAATAATATCTTTAAATATAGAGAATTAAATTGGGAAGGGATATGGGGGGATCCAGAAGGAAGTGTAGAAAAGTTGTGACATGGGTATGATTTTAAAAATACAGTGTATATATTTATAAAATTCCCAAAGAATAAATAAATTTTTAAAATACAATAATTAGATTTAAGAAAGTTTAAGGGCACATGTTGGGAGAGGGGCTATGAAGAGTAGAGGAGTAGTAGGTGAGAATATCAGCCATATATATTTTATACAGGTGAAATTCTCAAAAGATAAATAAAATTTTTTAAAGCCTAAACACTATAAATTTGTGACTAATTGTTGAATTACAAAATATACACATTTAATATGAAAAGCTTTGGAAATACACACTTGCATAGAGAATAAATGTTCATCTCAGCAAGCAAAACTAATAAAAATGTGGGTGTATATTCTCATTTTAAAATCTGCTTACGCACACATACACTTTTAAATAAATTTGGAAATATACTGCACATGTTTTATTACCTAATTTTTCGATTGGCATGTTATGAACATTTCCCTTTTATTAAATATTTATTCTTACTACCGTTTTATTAACTTTATGGTAGTCAACCCATGTCTGATAATTTATTGTCGGGTACAGCTAATATTTCCCACACTGTGCTTCTATAAATGGCACCATGATGAGTAACCTTGCACACATCCATTTATTTCAGTGAATGTAATTCCTAGAAATAGAATTTCTGGAAGAGGACGTATATTTTTAAAAACTCTTGACACTTAGCTACCAAAATATCTCTCCAGTTGACATATTCACCCACAGCCAGCCTTTCGTGCTCTTCTAAATGAGCAAATAACAATTGTACACATTTATGGTATTCAATGGGATGCTCTGTCATGCGTGCCAAATGCATAGACTATTAATTAAGGTTAATTATATATGTACATGTTATGAAATAATTAAATCAGGCTGATCAGCATATATTCACCTCTCTCTGTGGTGAGAATGCTCAAAATCTACTTAGTTATTTTGAAATACAATACTGTTAACTATGATTATAGGATTTGAAAATAATCAAACTCATACTTTTAAGTATCCTCAAGATTGACAAATGCTGATAAAGTTTAGAAGCAACTCAAGTCCTTAATTGAGACCTTACCTTATCCTATAGAGTTTAAAGCTCCTGAAGTCCAGAGACCACTTTCTTAAAATTTATTTTTCCAAACAGAACTGGAGAGATGGCTCAGCAGTTAAGAGCACTGCCTGCTCTTCCAAAGGTCTTGAGTTCAGTTCTCAGCAACCACATGGGGGCTCACAACCATCTGTAATGAGATCTGGTGCCATCTTGAGGAAGAGACCTGGTCAGTCATTCTCATCAATTTAGACCATGAAGCAGAATGTGAACAAGTTCAACAGAACTGCCATATATGGGTTGCCCATGCATGCTTCAGCATTGCCAGAGAATAAATTTACAACTTTTTTTTTACAGTTCACTCAAATGCATACACTAGAATGTGTTCAATAAGGTCATCAGTTCATCTAGGTGGAGGCCATAAGGATAAACAGTAAACAAGAGAACTGAAGCATCATTATAGCCGTGATGAGGATACGATCCAAGACAATGAGTGGAGGGTGCCTCTAGGATCTACTTATTCCTTTTGGTAATATCTTCAAGTTGGTAGTTATGTATTCAGACTACTTAGGTTATTGCTCACTCAGAGAAATCTCAAAGGCATAGACCCTGAAGAGACTGATAGAAGGACGTTCTGATTTTGTTTTGCACGACAGGATAAAACTGAGGTGCAGTAGGTTCATATTCACGTGAGAGGGAAGTAGACCTCGGTGGAAAGCATGGGGTGGGGATAGGTGTCTTGTAATGGTCTGAGTGGGAGAAAAAGGGGGGACGAAAGAAGGAAAGAAGGGAGAAGAAAGGGAGGAGCATTAGTGCTTTCTCAATGTCCCTGAAGGAAAGCTCCAGCTGCAGTCTAGGAGTGCTATTTGGAGCATCCCAGCCAAGATGGCTATTCATAGCGTCTGCGCCATGGTCGGATAAACAGACACCTAAGCTTTGCTTTCCCAGGTCAGAAAAGACCCAGCTGACAGAGAAGATCGGCTTTACTCAGACACATTTATTTCTATTGGAAGAAATAAAGTCCATGTCTTGATTAAAATGGAGACAGTGTCTTTCTCTAGCCTTCTGCGTGGAGTCATAGCAGGTGCGCATCTGAGCTTGGTCTGAAGCGCACGAACTGGACTGGATGGGCTTGGATGATGTCTCTAGTATGGTACATAGCCATCTGTGGGTACTGTTGAGGTTTCTGGGTTAATGAAATTTAGTTTTATTCTTAATATTGTGGGAGGGACAAAGTTTGTTTAACATTTGTTAAACAGACGGAAGAACAATAGGAATTGTAAGCAGAGACTGCTCGTTCATTTCCCAGCCGGCCAAGCCCGAATAATCACACAGAAACTACACTAATTACCACACTGATGGGCCACTAGCTTAGGCGTATTCCTAGCTAGTTCTTACATCTTAAATTAACCCATTTCTATTAACCACTATCTCCTTGAGGCTGTGTCCTGCCAGTAAGGTTACAGCATCCTTCTCCTTTAGCAGCTACATGGCGTCTCCCTGACTCCACCTTCTTTCCTCCTCTATCTCTGCTTAGATTTCCTGCCTTGTTATATTCTTCTCTGCCATAGGTCAAAGCAGCTTTTTTATTAACCAACGGTAATAAAAACATATCATTTTATTATTTATACATATATAAAACATATATATGTATTCACAGCATACAGAAGGGAGTCCCAACCAAGAAATCCTTCAGCACATAGTCCAGTTCAGATGCCATCCTAGTGCCTGCACATTTCTCAGTCCCTGTACACCTGATAGCACAGCAGGACGTGAATGAATGGAAGAAACAGCTAAAAGATAGAACATGGACCCAGCTAATACATGACAAAGCCAAAAATCTAACCTCCGATTATTAATTATAAAATCTCTCCTGATATACTTTCCTCGTCTTCTATTTGCCAATTGTTACCTGTCCTATCTTCATCTTATTGCTGAGATAAAAAAAAACAAAAACAAAAACACAACAACAAAACCCACTCTGGCGAAAATCAATTTTCGGGAAGAAAAGATTAATTTCAGCTTACACTACAGGGGAAATCAGAGCAAGAACTCACATCTGAAGCAGGGACAATAGAACTGATGTTTCTAGGCTGGCTCACCTGCCAGCCTGTGCTCAGCTAGTTTGCTCATACAGACAGCCTAAAGTCACATGTGCAGGGAATGGTGTCACCCATGATGGGATGGGCCCTCCTAATTCATTATCAGTCAAGGCAGTCTGCCACAGATATGCCCACAAGCCAGTCTGATCTGGGTAATCCTTCAACTGACATCCCCTTCTCAAGTGAATTTTGGCTGAGGCAACTGATACTCAAAGCTAAGGAGGACACATTTCTTTTCTGAGTTTTTCTAATTGAAATCTGATTTCCAGGCATCTACTACAGTAAGAGGGATTTAATAATATAATTCAATATTATTACCTTCTTAAAGATTTTGGCTGCATTTGAAACAACTGTGGGATTAAATTTTAATGGTAGGATGTTATTTTGTGTATGTTGCTTACGTGTGTGTACGTGTGTGCATGTGTGTGTTTGTGAATGCATGTTGAAGTCAGGTTCCTCTCTATCCTGCTCCATCTTGGTTTCTGTCTCTCATTGAACCTGGAGCTCCTTTCTCCACTCCAAGCCCCAAGCACTGGGCTTGAAGGTATGCTCTACTATACCCAACTTGTTATGTGTGCACTGGGGGTGAAAACTACCGTCTTCATGAATGGACAGCAAGCACCATACCCACTGAGCTCCGTCTCCCACCCCTAGTGACGAAGTTCTAGACATCACCTCACTATGTATTATCTCAGCAAAGGGGGGAATGTTTTCTAGGGTGACACTTAATGACACCTTAGTTTTAGAAATTCTGAGATAAGAAGTCACGTGACTATCCATTTCTGTGAGCTGGACAGAATACACTTGGAAAAGAAAAAAAGTAATGGTGATTCAAAACAAAACACGAAAGTCTCTCAGAACCCGTGTAAATTTCTGAGGAAAAAACCTTCATAAAGAAGCAATGTGTTCCTAACTGCATCTCACACACTAGAAGAGCACAAAGGATCACGTCATGTGACAGCCACAGGTGACTGTGTTATTCTGTGACTCCGTGATGTGGAGTGTTTATCCTTGCTTCCGGAGGGTCATCTGTCATCATCTTTCCCTCTTTATTTTCTAACACAGAAAAGAATGCTGGGTTTTTATCACAATGATTACTAAACAACACACTTCCTTTTCCTTTTTAAAGATAAGTCTATTTAAAGGTAACGTGAAACTTGTAAAAGAGTTTTTAAAATAGTACAAAGAATTCCAGACAGTCTTCACTCGGCTTCTCCCAGTGTCAGCATCTTACGTAACCAAAGCAATTATCTCTAGCCTAAGAAACTGCCATGTTTATAAAGCTACAGGCTCCCATACACCAGTCTTCATCTATTAATAGCTTTTTAAAAAATGCCACACCAGTATCTAATGAAGGTTTCATATTTTTTTTCCAGTTTATTTATTTTTTATTAAAAATTGCCATCTCCTCCCCTCCTCCTCCTCCTTCCCTTCCCTCCCCTCCACCCATACCCCCACTCCCTCCCTCTCCAGGCCAAAGAGCCATCAGGGTTCTCTACACTATGTTGAGTCCAGGGTCCTCCCAACTCCCTCCAGGTCCAGGAAGGTGAGCAACCAAACTGACAAGGCTCACACAGAGCCCGTACATGTCGTAGAGACCAAGCCCATCGCCATTGTCCTTGGCTCCTCGGTCAACCTCCACCATCAGCCACTTTCAGAGAGACAGAACCCCACTTTGGAGCATTGGACTGAGCTCCCAAAGTTCTGATGAGGAGCAGAAGGAGAGAGATCATGAGAAAGAAAGTCAGAACCATGAGGGATGCGTTCACCCACTGAGACGGCAGGACAGAACTAATGGGAGACCACCAAGTCCACTTGGAATGGGACTGATGGAACATGCGACCAAATCGGACTCTCTGAAGGTTTCATATTACATTGGTAGATTGTGATCTACCTTGGTATCTCTAGTACTTTCTTTCTTTTGTTATTTTCATATTCCGAGGCTTCTGAAAGGCACAAGTCAGTCATTTTGTGGAATACACCTCTGTTTTGGTTTGCTTAGCATGGTCTCGTGCTTGGACTGGGATTATGCGTTACTAAGAAAAATACCCAGAAGTGATCTGTCCCCTAGGCCTATATTAGATCAGAGAGCATGGTATATCTTGTTCTTAGTGGTACTAATGTTTGTAAAAGTATCTTTACCAATTCTCTCCTCTGCAAACTTACTTTTTTATCTTTCTTCAATATTATATAAATGTAACAAGAGGGGCCTGCTTGTTGGGGTTTCTGTCCTACCTGGTTCCCCATAGCCGGCAAGCCCCAAAGAAAATCAGAGATCTCTATAAGTTATAAAACTGATTGGCCCATTAGCTCAGGCTTCTTGCTAGCTCTTATAACTTATATCAACCCATTATTCTTATCTATGTTAGCCACATAACTTGGTACCTTTCTCAGCCAAGCAGATTACATCTTGCTTCTCGGTGGTCTGGGCAGGAAATGGGAGGAATGGGCTTCCTCCTTCCTAGAATTCGCCTGTTCTCATCGCTCCGCCTCTACTTCCTGTCTGGTTGACCCACCTATACTTCCTGCCTAGTCAATCAGCATTTATTTAAAACATGATTGACAGAATACAGACAATTCTCCCACACCATATAAATGTCCTATTTCGCCTGAAACTAATCCACTCAGCTCAATTTCTGCTTTTTTTGGGGGGGGGGAGGTGTTTTTTTCTTTTGTTTTTTGAGATTGGGAATCAAATAGCACAGGCTAACCTTGAACTTGTCATGAAGCCAAATACAACCTTGACCTTCTGATTTTTCTGCCTCTACCTCCTCAGTATCACGATTGCAAGCAGGTGTGACCATACCTGGCTTTGTATGGTTCTGGGGATTGAACCAAGGCTTCACATATGCTGGGCAAGTACTCTACCAAACTAAGCTCCTGTTCCTTGCCCCTCGACATGCATTTCTCAGCAGAAGAAATCCAATCCATTGATAAGAAAAATCTATCAGTAACACCAAAAGCCAGAAGTAACTGGTGACTGTTAAAATAAGCCCAGAGTGGAGAATTTTATAATTGCTAAAGGCAGGGTATGTAAAAGCCAAAATACCCTCAAAAGGGCACAGTTTGACATTCATAGCAAGAAAGCCTCTCATTTTCAGCAACTTGAGAGCAGAGCTGAAATAAATGGGTGAGACGCAAAGCGAAGCAGACGGGGTTCCAGACGGATCCCACACTTATCAGAGCCACATTATCATTTGTATTTCTGTATCAGTAAGTTATATGGTTCACAGATGGCTCAAAATCCTATCCGCAGTGTTCCTCAGATCAAGTACATAAAGAACTATAGGCTTTGGGGTTTTTGAGTCATTAAGTTTTGGCAGACAGCTAAATGCCAATTATTTGATTGGTTTAATTATTTTTTTCCTCAACACGGAATTGTAAGATAGAATCTGCGTTCAAGTTACGCCATAAGACATTATGCCTTTGGGAGTGTTTACTTATCATTTGCCATAGCCACAACTAAGATATTCAGAAATACCAATCTTTTGTGATTTGAGGCTTATTTTTTTGTTTATGGGGACAAGAGCTCACTGTGTATCCCTCAATAACCCCTTGCTAGAAAGACCTAACTGTCTGGAGTGTGCGGAGATCCTTTTGCCTCTGCCTTCTGAGTGCTGCCATTGCACGCAGGTGCTATCATGTATGTTTCATGACCCCCAATCTTTAGAGACTTTATTAGACTCTCCAAAAATGTCACCTGAACTGACAAGGAGATATACTCAAAAGAATACCTCTGTTAAATTATCACTTGGGGGAAAAAAGCCAATCTATACAATCTAAAGTTAATGCATGCCAAATACCAAAATACCATGTTAATAATGAAAACCAATTTTGGACACTAATAGTATTAAAAGCTCACAGATATCCAATGTTTTCAATGGGCTAGTCACTAAGTTGTGTTTTGACATTTAATTGCTGTAGCCATATGAAAAATCAGAGATTGTGGCAGATTTAATATTTTGCCCTACTTGCAATTTATTCTTTTTATGGATGCTAGAAGAAGACAAAAGACTCTTGGGCCCAAGACAGGGGACATTATTACTCACAGAAATAGGAGGAACCAGAGCACGAGCAGTTTTTTAAACCACTTCTCCAAGCTTCGGTTACCACAGTGAATCCAAGGAGAGACATAATGTGCATACAAAGAGCGGGTTACATTACAGGGGAGAGACACTCATTCAAATGCAGGAGAGCTGAATCTTGTAAAATGGATAGTGAGCATCCTGCCACTTCTTCCAGAGGGAGGCATTGTCACCAAACTACAAGGCTATTTCCCACAAAGCACAGAGGCAATCAGGTCTCTGCTCTCCTGACACATAGGAAGGTGAGACACATCCATGAAGAATCGCCACCTGACATGATGAGGAGCTGTAACTGTTTCCTTCACAAATGAAGAACTTTAGGCTTGGAGATAATTTCTTTAACTTAAGAAGACTTTCAGTGAGGCCTTAGGCATTTGCTGCCTTTCCCCCAGGAATGTTTTAGTATTTATCTGTAAACAGAGACTGCTCGTTTGTTTCCAGATGCTCATACCCAAATAATCACACAAAACTGTATTAATTACAACACTGTTTGGCCAATAGCTTAGGCATATGCCTAGATAGCTCTTACATCTTAAATTAACCCATTTGTATTAATCTATGTATCAACATGAAGTTGTGGCCTACCAGTAAGATTCTGGCATCTGTCTCCTTTCGTAGCTACATGGCATCTCCCTGACCCCGCCTTCTTTCTCTCTGTATCTTTGTTTGGACTTCTCACCTAGCTATATTCTTCCCTGATATAGGCTGAAGTAGCTTCTTTATTAAGCAATGGTAATAAAACATACATACAGAAGAAAATCTTATATCATTTATGAGATCATTTCATTTATTATATGAAGCATGATCCCTGCAATGCAGAGATTCTCAACCTGTGGGTCATGATTCCCACAGGGGTCACATGTCAGATATCCTGTATAACATATTTGCATTGTAATTCATAACAGTGACAAAACTGCAGTTATGAAATAGCAATGGAGTAATTTTATGGCTGAAGTTCACCATCACATGAGGAACTTTATAAAGGAGCATGGCATTAGGAAAGGTGGGAACCATTGCTGTAAGGTGTTGTGGAGGAGTTCACAAATGTAAGAGGTGTGGGCAGAAAGATGTACGCTAAGATTCTCTTTGTATTGGGCATCTTGAAAAAATGCACTTTGGTTTTATCTCTGGAAAATCAATTTAAAGTGTGACTATCAACTTCCTCATAGGGTTTCATATCTTCCATACCCAAGGGAAGGCTTGCTGCACTAGGGAAAGCATAGTAAGCCTCCGTTACCAGGTAGTGTCAAGTTGTGATTCTGGTCTGTGCTGCTAACTTTTCTGAAGCGTTTCCTCAGGTGTGAACTAGGGGGTCCCTGTCGGGTCATTGCAGAACCTCAAGGGCAATGAAGGCGAGCTCCCAGGTCAGTACCCTGCACACAGCAAGCGGTCCACAGTAGAAAGCAGTACTAAGTTGGAGGGTGACAGCCAAGTCTCTAACTTTTATTGCTGTCATAATTGGGAAAGTTCAAGAACAAAATGAGCAGGAGATTTGTAAGCCCCCCTTTTCCTCCGCATAAAAGCCTTTTCAGGCACCAAGGATGTGACATATTGAATTCAACCCTTTTCATTTTCAACGTGGAGTGAAAGCGTTTCAAGCTGTCAAAACATTCACTGTTAGCAACAGAATGGATTTTGCTCTTTTAAAAGGTCTCCTAATATTCCTCTTAATACTAGAAGCAGGAGAGCCTTGATTTCTCTATGAACGATGTGACTGAAATACAGATGTGTGGTAGAGACCCGGGTCTGGTGGAGCTCAGCCTTCTCTATGTGCCACATACAGTGATCATGACTTTGAGCTTCATGACTTTGCACAAGGGCTGTAGGGTGCTTACAGATGGCTTTTCAATGAGATGATTTTCCAGTGAGTCATATGGGAAGGTGTGGAAGACGAAATTGGTTTTCTCATTCACTTAGAAGTTACACCACAGACACTGGCGAAAAGCAAGGAAGATTTCCTATTCAGGGGTGGGAGGCAGATGGCCACAGAGGAAGTGGCACACTCAGCAAACAGTTGCGTGCTTGGCAGCTGGGGCCTTGTACCCATTGATGGGTTCTTCTACCCTATCAATGTTAGTGATTTGCTGAGCGAGTTGTTGTCCATGATTGCGTGGTGTTGATTTGTTTCGAAAACCCCTCAACTTTAACTAATAGTTGTGATCCAAATAAACAATAACCAGGGAAGTCTAGAAATGATGGGTGCATTTTGGTAATTCACTCCAAACCTTGCTTGTTATCTGCATGAAATACAACAGTGGCTCCATGAATAATTCTCAAAAATGTTGAATTTAAAATGAGCACTGGGTAGGATAAACAGTCGTTGAATAACGCTTAAACTCCACCATCTGGTAGTCTAGTATTTTATTGCGCGCTGAATTTCTCTTATTAGGTGCCTATTTGCCATTCTTTCTGAGTAGGTTTTTCGGCAGAAGGAGCTGAGTAAACTGAGGTGGAGTGAGAGTTATGATTCAGGACCATTTTTCTTTTATAGAAATGTTGTTAAAGGGAATCCCAGGCAATGAAGGCTTGGCCTTTCTTTGGGGGGGAGGGCAACTGAAGACCCCCTAACGAAGTTTCTCTTAATTCAGAATTTATTTCTGAGATTTTGTACAGGTGGTGCATGTGGAAAGGAAGGAGAAAGGTAGGAAGGGAGGGCCCAGAGACAGGAAACAAATGGCATTGATGACCCATACACATGCATGGCCTTTGGGAGAAAAATGGGGGAGGAAATATAGAATTTGCGGGGGGGGGATGAATTGGTGTTATGAAACGATCATCATACTTGTAAAAATAATAATTAATGTTGGGGCTGGAGAGAAGGCTCAGAGGTTAGACTCAAGGTCTGCTCTTCTGGAGGACCTGAGTTCGGTACCCAGCACCACTAGGGTTGCTCATGATCACCTGCAGCTCCAGTTCCAGTGAGTCTAAAGGCCCTGGCCTCTGTGGGCACCTGCCTTCACACACACAAGCCCACACACATTTACACACCATTTAAAATAAAAGAGATCCTTAAAGTGGATGCTATTTTCTTAAAGTCTTACACTAAGCTAGCTACTCCTGTGACTTAACACGGCATTTGCATGAGAGATGCCTTTCTTCCTGATGTGAGAGGTTCAACATAAGTTTACACAGAAGAGGCGTGTGACACTGATCATGAAATATACATAGCTCCCTGACAAAAATGTTTCCACATGCCTTATCCGGTTTGATTGACGCAGCAGAGTTAAGCGGCTCAGTCCTGTTCTACAGCTCAGCAACAGGGCCAGCTACTGGGTGGCAGAGCCTTGAAGTCAGTTCTCCTTTCCAAAGTTCCAACTCTGATTCTTGTACCTCAAATTAGCACCGATCAGAGTGGGAAGGGATATGCTTCCTGTGCTGCAAGAAAAGCTGCGATCTGCCTGGCAGGTAGCTCCTGACAGCCAACAACAATGGAGCTGCCTGTGAGAACCTCATTCTGATACCAGCTGAGAAACAGAACCCCTCATCTCCACAAACTGACAGCAAGGTCCCATTGCTGAAGATAACACACAGCACACTGAACATAGGGAAGTTGAGCTGGGGCCAACATAGAGCCCTAGCTCCTATGTTCTTGGTTCAGGAGGATGCTCGGCACTATCAAAAGAGAAATGTAGACAACAAACCAGCCACAGACCCTCTGAACTATAATCTGTTCTGCAAGATATGCTAGTGTAAATGGGCTCCAAAGCTTGTGGGAGTCACCAACCAATATCTGATGTAACTTAAGGTCCTCTCCACAAGATGGAACCCATACCCAATATGGTTTAGATGACCAGAAACCTGAGACCATATAGTCCGGGGACCTAAAATAACAGCATATAATACTGTTATTAATACTAGTAATTTTAGAAACAGCAATAAAATGACTCCTGATGACTTCCTGCTACCCAGAGATCAGTGCCTTGTTCAGCCATCATCACAGAAATTCCTTTTGTCGGCAGATGGAAGCAAATACAGAGACTCACAACCAGACATTATGCAGATAATGAAAGACCTTGGAACACTCAGCCCTAAATGGGACATCTCCACCAAATCCCTCCCCCACAGAACTCAGGGAACCTGCAGAAGAGGAGGTAGAAAGAGCATAAGAGCCAGAGGGGATGGAGGACACCATGGAAACAAGTTTCTCTAAACCAACATGAACAAAACTCATAGGAGCGCCCTGAGACTGAAGCAGCGCACACAGGGTCTATGCAGGTCTGCACCAGGTCCTCTGCATATGTTATGCGCTTCCAGTTTAGTGTTTTCATGGGATTCCTGAGTGTGAAATGAGCGAGTCTCTGATTCTTGTGCCTTCTTTTGGGTTCTTTTCCTCTTGTTGATTTGTCTTGTCCAACTTTGATGTGATAGTTTTTATTTTATATTATTACATTTTTATTTTGTTATATTTTACTATTAGATGCCAGTTTGTTTTCTAATAACAGACAGAATGGGAGTAGATCTGGATGGGAGGTGGGTTAGGAGGAACTGGGAGGAGTAGAGAAGAGAAAGCCATAATCAGGGTGTATGATGTGAGAAAAGAATCTATTCTCAATAAAAAGATTAGATAGATAGATAGATAGAGATAGAGATAGATAGATAGATAGATAGATAAAAATAGATAGATAAAAATAGATAGATAGATAAATGAACTTGGAGTTGGCCCTTTGTGTGTATGTATGTGTATTGACAGAGAGAGAGACAGAGAGAGGGATAGAGAGACAGAGACAGAACAGAGACAGTCACAGAGAAGAGACACACAGAGAGAGACAGAGACACAGATGGACAGAGACACACACAGACATACAAAGAGTTTCCTGAATGAACACAAAAGGAATAGTTAAAAGTGAATAGAATATTTTTGAATCCATCATCTCATTTAATATTCAGAGAAACTGTCAAAATATTTTAACTCAAAAATGGAAAACTGTTTCTTCAAGATTCTATTAACAATAATTGTGAAGTCCAGACTCCCCTTAAAGTCTCTAACCCACTGCCTTCCTCTGAAATCTAGGTTGGGTTAGAAGTGTTCTAGATCTTTTATAGTTCTATCTACCCTAATGTCAAGTATGACTAGAAGAATCTATTGTTGTTTATTTATCAATAATATAGTCCTTTACTAAATAGTTATTAAAGTGTTTCACTATACATAATTTCCACAGGAAGTTGTACCAAATATAGTAGGAAGACCAAAATCATGAAGCAAGAACTGTCTCTTCTCGATAGGTATATGCTGCTGTTTGAGGCAAATTGTACCACACTCACTGCCAAAGCACAACCAGACACAGAATGCTCTGGAAGCTGAGACAGGAGGTAACCTTAAGCCTTAAACTGCACGACGGGTTCAGAAACTCAGAGACTGTAACAGAGAAGCAAGGTTTCACATGCCACCTGTTATTAACATATCTCTTTCGCACCAAAACCCATATGAGAGTGAGACTTGCGTGGGTGATAATGACATTGAGATCATCTGTTGTATTATGATCAATGAAGCTCCCTTAGGAAAATAAAGTAGGCAGCTTTCACTCAATACTTGAAGGTCAATAAACGTAAGTACACAGACTCATACCATGCCCCAAAATTCAGCTACCACTGTCAGCCTTGTCTTCAGAGTAATGTTTCCTTCGGTCCTGTTACATCTCCAACAAGACATAACAATAATCACTCAAATAATCTTTCCCTTCCTTTTTGTATCCAAAAGTATTAAATTGATCCAGCATAAGTAAATGGCAAAAGAATGGACAGATGGCAGAACCCTACCAAAAACAACGAGTCTATGAATGGCTGAACTGGCAAGTACCGACAATTCATAACTGCAGCGCTGGACCCTGTGATACCATCCTAAAAATCAAACCACTTCCTACTTGTGCTGAACTTGGAACTACACACGTGGTGCAGATTCTTTTCCCCCAATGCAAGGACTAAAATGGGTGTCAGAGCAGGCTGTGGAACATATTGAAAACAGAGCTCAACAGTGCATTGCTCCAGCAGCAGATTAAATAAGTGATACATGAGCCTCAATTCCGGATACTCTTTCCATTTAAATTTCAACACTGCCTCAAACATCAAGCAACTGTATAAGATGCAGGGCCGAAGCAAGGAGGAAATTATGATAATGTAGCTTGCAATATAACTTGATTTCAAGTAACATCTTTCATATAAACTGGTATCCAAAGTGCTTCATGAAATAAGAGAGTGCAAGGAAGTGGACAGCATGTGGCATAAATAACAGAAAACAGTGGAGCAACTGGGCTCCTTGTGGAGCAAATTAAAGCATTCCATCACAAAGCCAAGAGCATTGGGGGAGGACACGCAAGGATCACATGGACAATCTTAGATGAGGTACTACAAACTTGGACGTTGTCGAGAAAGTCATGTATATCCATGCTTTTTTTAAATTTAGAAATAATTACTCTTTTCTTTTAGTACACTATTTGGGTGGTATATTCAGGAAAGCTGGCTTTTTGGATCCTTTAGCTTGAATCCTGGAATCACCCACAGACAATCGGGAGTTCTGTGTAAGTAAGCACACACCTCTACCTCCAAATGTGCTGACTGCTAAAAGTGACAAGCTACCAGGTAGCAATAATCTCTTCTTACCACGCTCACCATAGTTCAGAGGCCAGGCTTTGCCATCAGCCTGGCCAGCTCATGCCTTGGCTCTGTCAGCTAAGAGATATATGGCTCAAGATATAAGCAGGTCATGCCCCTGTGTCCTCATCTCTAGCATGAAAATAATAATAATGCCAATCAAGAAGGTTATACAAACTAAACAAGAATTCATAGAAAACAATGAACACAAAGTCATTTCACAGCCACTGAAAAGCTTAGCTGCACTAGCTGGGGAAGTGGACACAGAGTCCCAACTCTAACCAAGAAGCTATCATTTTGTCCATTGTCATTTCTCTGAGTATATCAACCACACTCCAGGGTAGGCCCGTGCCCAGGAGTAGCTGGCCAATACAAAATGGATTCAGTGGTATTTTTTATGGACCTTGCGTTTCATTTGCTTTGTTTTGACATTTTTTTCTTTTATTAGTAATAATCATTTTTTATTTGTTTTGATTTGTGTTTTGTGGGTTTTATGTTTCTTCAGGTTTTTTTCTTGTTTGTTTGAAGCTTTGTTTTGAAAGAAAGAGAAAATGAATGAAGTTGGGTGGGTAGGGAGGTGAGGAGGAACTGGGAGGAATTGGAGGAGAGGAAAACATAATCAAAATATATTGTATGAAAATTTTATTTACTAAAAAATGAAAATTTTATCTGTTCTATATACTCAAGATAAAGGTAAGTTCCACATCCCTAGGGGACGTCCAGAACCACCTTTAAGTCTGTTAAACCCCATAGTGTTCATATAAGCTCACCAGGATTCATGTTGCCCACAGCATAGAGCCATTCACACACCTTCTACCATGTGCACTATAAAGGATGTAGGTCTTCAGTAGTATGATTCTGGTATACTGTGGCATGACTTTCCATTTGTAATCAGAAATATGAATCTACAGTAAGTGGACACTCCTTAAATTTTTATAGAATCCAAAGTGGACTTTTTGTTGAGATTTCAGAAGGACAGTTAAGGCATATGATATGAGCTCTGACTCTCTACATTATGGCTTTGCTGTGTTTCTTTACTGTTACTCTCTGTCCTGTATGACTTCTGTGAATGCTCCCTCTATGGAATCTGTAGTGTCCATCACTTCTTCAAGATTGGTTATAGATTTCTGGGTACAAATTAGCCCCCAATTCAGACAGAAGATGCTCAATGTTACACCATTTCTGACGGCCAACAATCCAAGGGTAGAGGACTAGCTCATGGTTCTCTCTCAAGATTTCTCTTAAGATGACTTACCCAGGGTTTTAGCTTCCTATCCTGTAATCATCTCTGAAACAGCATCAAGTTCTATATGCCCAAAAGGAACCAAAGAAGGTAGATGGATTCCTATAGAAATAAATGATTTAAAAGAAATTAAGCAAGCAGTAGTATCTTGAAGCTTGCATTCAGCATTTGTTAGGGAGGTGGTAAAGACATGGGCTTCTAGCAATAAGATCACCCCATACAGTTTCAGCAGTCCTGGAAGATGGACCCAACTGCTCTGGAAATGCGATAGGAGAGAAGAGGCAAAAATTTTAGAACAACAGGGAAAAGCAAAAGGACTTGAGACTTCCCAAGATCAAATTCTTGGTGAGGGCACTTATGCTAACCCACAGGTTCAAGCTCTTTACAAAGAACAAATCATGTCCTTATGCCACAAAGCAGCCTTAAATACTTTGGGCAGGATTCAAGAACCAAGAAAATGAATTGAAATATATACCAGAATTAAACAGGGCCAGAGGGAACACTTTAGTGACTTTTTACAAAGATTAACTAAGGTAGTACAAACAGGAGTAACAAACCCAGAAGCTAGATGAGTACTTATTGAATCTCTGGCTTTTGAAAATGCCAACTTAAAGTGCCAAAAGATACTTGGGCCTTTAAAGATTAGATCAGCACCAATGGATGAATGGATCCTACATACAATGAACATTGAGACATTTGACTATAATACTGAGTCTTGGGTAGAAGAAGCAGTTTCCAAAAGTATGAGGAGACATCAAAATCCCAAATATTTTAATTGTGGTAGAATAGGACATCTGAGAAGGGATTGTACACAAGAAATTCCTAGAAATAAGGTCTCTTCTGGTAATGGCAAAAATAAAAGATATCAACCTTCTGGATTATGTAGGAGGTGTGGCAAAGGCCAACATCGGACCAATGAATGCACAGCAACAAAAGACAGACAAGGCAACTCAATACTATCAGGAAACTTCTTGGGGGGCCTCTTGCAAGCCCTCAAGTCAAAAGTGGTCCAGTTATTCCCAGTCACTCTGGAGGACATATCTCACGAGGAAAATTAAAAAATCCAGTGCCTGCTGTAAAAAACATACTGTTCTGTGTGATGAAATAAACATGGAAGATGAATCAAAAATTCCAGTAGCAAATAGGAAACATATATTCTGACAGACTTCTATAAATGATCAAAAACCAAAGCTAAGAGTATGTATAAATGACATTGTAATTGTGGGTTTGATAGACATGGGTGCAGACATGAATATTGTTACTACAGAATCTTGGCATTCAAATTGGCATCTTCAAGAGGCAGATGTTCAATTCTTAGGAATTGGAAGCCTATCTCAAGTGAAACAAAGCATAAGATGGGTTGAATCCATAGGGACAGAAGGACAGAAGGACAGAGAGGAAGACTGAGACCATATGTGGCTAATATCACAGTGAATTTATGTGGTTGTGACTTGCTGCAGCAGTGGAATATGCAGAATAACATTTCTGCAGTTCCAGAAACTCATATTTCTGGGAAAAATATTATAAGGTACTATACACAAAGGTCAGGCTGTACAAGAATATAAAGAAACTAGCATTTAGAGGTACTAATGGCCCTACCTTTAAAATGGTTAATTGAGAAACCAATATGGGTTAAACACTGGCCATTAACAGAAGATAAACTGCAGGCTTTAGAGCAGCTGGTACAGAAGCAACTAGATGTTCACCATATTAAAGAATAAACCAGCTCTTGGAATTCTCCTGTATTTGTTGTTAAAAAGAAATCTGGTAAATGGAGAATGGTGACAGATCTAAGAGCTGTCAACAAGATAATTCAATCCATGGGGCCTCTACAATCTGGAATTCCTCTGCCTTCTCTATTACCAAAAGGATGGCCTCTTATAGTTATTGATTTAAAAATTGTTCCTCACTATACCTTTACAAGAAAAGGACAGAGAAAAATTTGCCTACATGGTGCCTACTTATACTAATTCTCAGCCTACTAGGAGATACCAATGGACCGTTCTCCCACAGGAAATGCTCAATAGCTCCACCCTGTGCCAATACTTTGTAAGTCATCCATTGGAAATAACACATAAACAATTTCCTAAATATATAATTTAGCATTACATGGGTGACATTTTGCTATCTGATTCAAAGGTAGATGCTTTAGAAAGAATGTTTGAAGAAGTAAAGAAACTTTTGCCAAAATGGGGATTACAAATTGCTCCTGAAAAAATACAGAGAGGAGATTCTGTCAGTTACCTAGGTTATAAAATAGGTTTATGGAAAATTAGAACAAAAAGGCACAAATTTGGAGAGACCAATTGCAGACTCTTAATGACTTTCAAAGATTGTTAGGAGACATTTCCAGTCTATGACCAGCTGTTGGGATAACACCTGATCTAATCTGATCTAATAGTTCATTTGAATAAATCCTTAGGTGGTTTTAAAAAAAGCTTAAATAGTTCTAGTAAATTAACAGCTGAAGCTGAAAAAGAATTGACTGTCATTGAAGAAAAATTACTGGTGGCACATGTGGATAGGGTGAATCAAAATCTTAATTGCATTCTAGTCATTTTGCTTTCCATAACTTCCCCTACAGAAATTTTAATGCAAAGGGAAGATATTATCTTAGAATGGATCTTTTATCACATAAATCAAGTAAAAAATTAAAAACATATGTGGAAAAAAATCTCTGAATTAATTATAAAAGGAAAATAGAGACTTCATCAACTAGCAGGAATAGACCCAGCAGAGATTATAGTGCCTTTTACTACTGATAAAATTAAAAAATTATGGGAAGACAATTAAACTTGGCAAAGAGTTTGTGCTAATTTTTTTAGGAGCGACTAATAGCAATTATCCCCAAAGTGATAGAATTAAACTTTATAGAGAATTACTTGGATCCTTCCCCCTCATTGTATGTAATACACTAACAAGGGGAGCCTGTACATTCCATACTCATGCAAATAAATCAGGAAAGGCAGGTTACAAATGAGAAGATTTAATTAAGGTAGAATAAAGCCCTTATAATTCGGTCCAAATGGCAGAATTCTATTCTATTCTCATGGTACTAAGAGATTTTAAAGAACCTCTTAATAAGTTAATGATTCACAATATGCAGAAATAGTTGTCTTACATATTGAAACCCTTGAATTTATACCAGATGATACAGAACTGACTTCATTATTCATACAGGTTCAAGATATAATCAGGAATAGGTTTTGTCCCATATACATAACACACAACTGATCCCATATGCGCCTACCAGGTCCTCTAGCAAAAGGTACTGCAGAAAATGACCAATTATTGATTGGAAGCATGTTGAAGGCCTCAGAATTTCATAGGAAACATCATATCAATAGCAAAGGTTTAATGAAAGAGTTTCTATTACATGGCAACAAGTTAAGAAGATTATTAAGAAATGTCCTACTTGCTGTTTCTATAACCAAACACCACTAAATTCAGGGAGTAACCTAAAGGGTACTCAAAGGAATGAAATCTGGCAGATGATGTGTTCCACTTTGCAGATTTTGGAAAATTAAAATATGTATACCACACCATTGGCACTTATTCAGGTTTTCAATGGGCAACTGCTTTGAGCTCAGTAAAGGCTGATTCAGTAATCATGCATTTATTAGAAGTTATGGCCATAATGGGTATACCTGTACAAATAAAGATAAACAATGGTCCAGCATATGTATCTAAGAAAATGAGACAGTTTTTTTTTGCTTATTATAATATAAAGCATATTACAGGTATACCAAACAATCCTTCAGGTCAGGCAGTTATAGAAAGATCAAATTAAATTATAAAGGATATGTTAAATAAACAGAAAGGGATGGAAAACACCCCTAGAAATCGATTGCATAATGTTTTTTTAACCTTGAATTTTCTTAATACTAATGAGAAAGGAACAACAGCAGCAGAAAGACATTGGATAATAGAAAAAAACTTTTGAATTAAATCAGCCAGTGTATTGGAGGTCAAGGATGTGTTGACCTCACAATGGAAGCCAGGAGTTGTGTTACATTTGGGGAAGGGGGTTCGCTCTTGTTTCCACAGGAGAAGAAAAGTTATGGATACATCAAAATTAATAAAGATTCAACTTGAAAAAGAGAAACATCTTGAGAAAGAGAAATGACAGCTCATCCACCATACAGGTGGTAAGGAAACCTTACAAGGGTTGGGGCAGGGCTATGTTCTTGTCTTTACAGGAAAATACTCATCTTCAAAAAGTCAAGAGACCCTAGACATCTAGATGCCTAAAGAGGAAGAGATAATTATCCAGATATGATATGACTTATTATATCATATAATAATGATATAAAAGAGAATTATGACTTATAAGGACAGGTCATCTGAGGGTAAGAATCACTGTAATAATAGTCATGACTGACTTAAAATTAAAAGCTGGCTTTGGAGTTTGAAAATGGCTCTGTCCTTCTCTAAATCCAAGCATGTTATTAAAAGAAAAATTCAGAGTTTCTGTCTCATGTCAGGAGCCATTTGGTATGGGATAGAAAGAAAAAAGACTTTAGGAAAACTTTTACTTTTCTTCAAACCTATTTGTGTCTCTATCATACTTTTCATTGAATATATGTCTGCATGAATAATGTTTAAGTTTTTCCAATGAACAATGAATTTTCCTGCAGTAATCTTTGAAGATTCCAGGAAGTAGATGGGGCCTCACAACAATTCCACCTGGTTGATATGATGTCATGATGCTGATAGCGCTACTATAAGACCTGTGCTGGGTACCAGCTGCTCAAGATGGCAACAACTTGTTTAATAGAAATGGTGCACCTTTTTACAATGTTTCAGCCAGAACTTGAAATAGGATCCTCAGAAAAACCATACTGAATACTCAGAGACTATTTGCAATTTTATCAGAGAGTAATCTTGAAACTTAACCATCATTTTACTTTCACAGGATCCCATAGAAAGAACATCACCCCCATGACAGATGGAAGTAATTCTAGAAGATGATATCCCCTCTCCTAACAAAGTTTGTCCTCAGGTTTAGGGACACCAATTGGGGTTGATTATAATTAGTATAGCGTTGAGGGTTGGGATGGAAATTATGTAGGCTCAGGAATCTCTTTGAAAAAAAGAGGGAAATTGTATGGGATTATAGATTAGTGTGAGCTTACTCACACTAATAATAATAGTGAGTAATAGAGTGAATACTTGTGAGCTAATATTTATAGGCAATTTACATTGGTATAGATTTTTGTATACTGATACAAATTTAAATTATATTGAATATGTTCCTATTTCTGTCTACAATATTTGTAAACCTAGGAAAAGTTATTTTTTCATACTGTATGCATGCATGCTTCTACCTTTGCTTAAGGCATTTTGTATATTGATACAATTTTAGGATATATTTATTATATTGCAGTATATATTTTGATCTCTGATTAAGATACTTATACACTGTTTACATTTTGAGGTAATTGTCCTCACTTGTTGCACAGTTGTTTAAAGATTGTTTAATATTTTAATTTTAATATGAAGTATTAGTCTTTAAGCTATATAGGTATTAAGAATTATATGTCAATAGTCATCCATATTTGTCATACTTATAGTTAGACTACTCAAGTTCTTTAGATACATAGAGATTGTATTCTGCATAGATAGGTAATCTTCAACACTTCAAAGAGATGTAGAACATGGCATTTAAATAACTTAGGGTTCTGTTGATGTGAGACATGATTGCTCATGGCAATCATCTATTCCCAAGAGAATGTTGAGCACTAAAGACACTCTACTTGAAGCTTGCTTTCTTCTTGGCAAAACTGGCCTTTGGTCAAGGAACTGCCCATGCATCCACCACTGACAAAATGCACGATGTCCAGAAAGGACAAGCAGGATACAAGAAAAAAGACTGTCAAATTTTGCCAAGACAGGGTAAGACAGTTTTGAAAAATTTCCTGCCTCTGAAAATGGTCTGTCAGTTACTCTAGACCTTAGCCAAAGTTGATTGCTCCAACATTGCAAATGAGACTTTGGGGTGATTGCCCAGGTAGCCAGTTGTCTCTATCATTTGTTGCACATTTTGGAAGTTGCTTGATTGCACTTCCTGCTTACTCAAGTAATATTTCCCTTCTCAGGTCTTTGATAGGGTTGAAGACAAGATAGTCATAGTTACTTTCCTCTCATGACATGGCCAAGTTATCTATAATACAAGACTTAGACTCCTTAGGATAGGTTAATTATTGAAACATTTATCACATGTTTCTTGCTTAATATTGTTTACGCTGGTTGTAATTCTAATTTTATACTTGATATTTGTTCTTAATATAATTTTATAATAGGCTTAGAATTCTCCTATTTAAACTAAAGGAGGATGTGCTGTAGGAACTCCTTCAGCCAATAGCCTTTAAGTTACCAGCCCATTTGGGCGTGGCCTTTTATACTATGAATTCTGCTCTCTCTTTCTCTTCCAACTGCTGGATTTGGTTACTGTTTCCCCATTCATGCAGAGAACTGTGATCTGTGAGTCTGCCTCTAAATAAATAACCCTTTTTTATACTCAATTCTGAGCTAGTGTAGGATTTCTTTTTAACATCCGTCTTCCCTGTGGTGTTAGCTATCCCATATGGATGTTGGGAACTGAACTTGGGTCTTCTGCAAGAGCAGGATGTACTTTTAACTGCTGATCTATCTCTCCAGCCCCAAACCAATGATTCTGAAAAGCATGAGCTATTGGAATGAAAGATCACATGTCTGTAGTGGCTGGAGAATCTAGCACGCCATCCTGGCTTTTGCTAGCAGTAAGTTGACGAATTCTGACTAGCATCAATAATTATCACTAGGAAAAGATGCTTACATTGAATTTCCTTTTTCACCCCTTTAGGTGTTTGCTCAAGTATTCATACAGATAGCTTCCTACCCTCCTCCTCACATATGTGTCTCCTCTGTGGGTCACTCCGCTGACACCTCCTTGGGGAAATTACCACCCAGAACCACCATCCCTTCCTTCTCTGAGCTGTATTTACCCTCCTTTCCTACCATTTACTCTTTTGAAAATAAAAAAAAGCCCCAGTCACTGCACCTATGGTTGACTGATGTCTGGGCCTTTCTCACAAGTGGAGATTCTCAAAGCACTTGTTTTCAGATGAACCTGCTAGTTTTACAATTCTGTCTGTAGGATTCCCAGATAACGTGCTTCCTTCCTGGAATGAGGAAGTATTGCCTTTCCTGCAGACCAGCAGCATCAGATCATGACCTCCTTGTGCCCTTTGTACAGTGAAGATCAGGACTCAACCCAATCCTGCCCCTAGAGACGAGACAGTGTGAGGGCCTTGCTCTTGCCCTGGAGGTGGTGGAGGACCTAAGACTTGCTCTGGAAGTGGTGGAGGACCTAGGACTTGCCCTGGAGGTGGTGGAGGACCTAGGACTTGCCCTGGAGGTGGTGGAGGACCTAGGACTTGCCCTGGAGGTGGTGGAGGACCTAGGACTTGCCCTGGAGGTGGTGGAGGACCTAGGACTTGCCCTGGAGGTGGTGGAGGACCTAGGATTTGCTCTGGAGGTGGGTGAGGAACTAGGACTTTTGCTCTGAAGACATGAGGCCCTAGCACTTGCCCTAGAAGTGACAGAGGAAGTACTGACTCCATTTACTCGGCCTCTGCTTGATCTACACTTCCAAGGGGCAGAAATTCCAACTGTCCTATTCAATCTATGTGTTACCCCATCTCTTTTTTTATTCCAAAAGGCCAAGAGATTCTTTTCAGAGAATAACTGGGCTAGGGGGATTCCCACTGCCTGACGATGTTCTGACACTGGATAGTCTGTGTTTAGTGAATTCATTCAAGTTTCTTAACTTGTTTTGCTTGTCTCGTTAAAATGATTGCATGTACATGAGTACACATACCCAGCCCCCATCTCATCTCTCTTATATGCTTTCTCCCAATCACCTTGTTGACGTCACTTCTTCGACACGAAAGCAAGACACATATGGCAACTGCCTCCCAAGCTTTTGTCTGTACACACAGGAAGCTTTAGCTGCCTCATTGTGTATTTATCGTGGTTTATTCCTGTCTCTTCACATAAAACTGCTAAAGAGATAGCTTATGGCCTTCGTAATTCATGTTTCACCTGGGATCAGGTCTCACCTCTGTGATTCAGGAGCTGTGTTTCCTTGGACAATGAATTAACCTCCCTGGGAATCACTTCATCTCTAAATACAGTTGACAGTGTCTGCTCCATGCTGTCAAGTGTAATCAATGGGTACAGGATGCAAAGTCTTAATGCTGGCATACACTAACTGTCCAGTAAATTTTAGCTAAAATAAATAATAACCTTCTTAAAATATAAATGTTTATGATGGCAGAGCATTCTATCAGGTGAAAAACAGTTATTTTGGGGACATAGCCAGTCTGATATATGATGTAGTGCTTGTTATTGTAATCAAAATCTCTTTAAATTCCAATTTCAGCCATTCGAGCCTGATGGTTCTCTATTGTCCCTGAGAGTAGCAATGTGTCTCCTTCTTTTTCCCTTCGCCAGAACAGGCACTTGTCAAGAGAGCCAATGCAAATACTCCCTTGCTGCTGTTGATGTTGAGGATAACCTCTGGCTGATTTCTGGGTTTTTGTGATAGTAACCCTGCATACAGCATGGTGCAGGCATTCGGGTTATTCACACGTCAGGGGAAGGAAGTGGTTAAGGACCCGGTAAAAGGTATCAGGCTTTGCAAAGACCAAACATGTGTTAATAAGGAATGCCACCAGCTTCCCAGGTCCTGTCTGAATCCCCCAATTAGTTGTGAAACCAAGGAAACAGGAAGAATAAATTTTGCTGATAACTTGAGAGGGGAGGAATTATTTGGCTGGAAAGTTCTCTTCTTTCTGATACCATAGTTCTGAAAATGAGCACACAACACTGATTCCACGGCGTTTCCCCTTCCATGTCTGTAAACAGGATCGTTGCTGTGCCACTCCAACAGTAAACACTGGAGTTTCACTAGGGTTAGATTTTCCTTTGTTCTAAAGAGGAGAACTCTTATGGTACTGGTAAGTCCTCTTAATTGTAACTAGAGAATACTTTTTGCAAATCTGAAGGGGAATGAAACTGATGAAGACTATTAACTATTTTACAGAGTATCTGGTAGGGCCAGCGGACAGACCTGAGCATTTTTGAGAATACCCAGCCACTTCTCTAGCAGAAACCCTGTAGATATTAGTCTGTGGTGTGAAAGTGCTTGAGACTGGAGGCAGAAGCCCCTAGGAAATGAATCTTTGTATACATGGCTCATCAGAAGACTGACATTTTTAGGTGCATTGCTTCCTGATGTGCCCCCCCCCCCAAATCTGTCTCCCAAGGAGAGTGTGAGAGGAAGTGAAGTCAAGTCCCTGCACCTGAGTGTGGGAACTCTGAGAATGCAAATTATCTGGCTTCCACTCTGGCAAAGTGGGGCATATACTTATAAGTGTATAATGACCACAATGTCAGGAGCATGTCTGAGGGCATCAGGTAGTTTGGGTGATAAGAAGATATTATAGGGTCAGACATTTTGAATGTTCTGTAGACCCTACAGATTTCTGTATCTGAAGAGAGAGGCATTGTGCCTCACATGGTCCTCTGCCTGCTGGTGACAACCCCACATTTCCCAGGTCCCACAGTGAAACACATAGCCCCACTTTCTCCATTCCCTACCTCACCAGCGCGCCTGTGGGGATGCTGAGACGATGAAACTAAAAGCGACAAAGCACGTGTGTGTGTGTGTGCCCACACACACACGCGCACAGCATGTGCACGTGTTAATCATCACATATTGCCGTGATGGAGAGCCTCCCCTGTGATATAGTCAGACATAATTGTGACAGTAGGAACGGTTGTGTGGGCTTAAAGTTGTTTCTCAGAAATCTGAAAGCTTAAGAAGGAACTTAAACACATAAATGATTAGAAAATGTCTTGGACAAGAAAATAATATACAATTTCACCATTATACATGCAATTCTAATGCAGAATGCTAATTATCCACTATAATTGGATATACAATAAGATAGTCAATGTTTCCAAATAGTAATTACAGTCAGGTGGGGGAAGCAAACTTTCTTGCCAGTGTTATCTTCAGAGCTCTTATCAATCTTAGACTTTCCACATTAAGAACTATCAGATCTATTTTGTTAAATTCAACCATTGGTTAAATAACTAGTGTATGGAGAAAATTAATAAGATATGTCGAGGTGACTCTAGGCAGGATTTATATGACTGATTTAATTAATGGTGAGCTTCTCACAGAACCATCCACATGCTGCTGAGCAGAATTTCCTGATATAACAGTAGATCTTCAGATATTCTAAATGCAATATGTCTATCAGAAAATGTAGAGACCATGCTAGACAACAAAAGAATAAACATTGCCTCATTTGTATTCATTTCTTTGGGGAACTGTAACATAACACCACAGACTGAGCGACTTAACAGCGATGTCTGTTCTTTCACAGTTGTAGAAATAGGAATCCCTCATCAAGGTGCCAGCCAGCCACAGCAGCCCTGAGAGTGAGTGCGTGCGTGTGTGTGTGTGTGTGTGTGTGTGTGTGTGTGTGTGTGTAAGAGAGAGGGGGGAGCAAGTCATCTAGGGCAACCTTGAGGGAGTGTGTGGGTGTGGGTGCCAGCCAGTCACCCTGAGTGTTTGTGTGTGTGTGTGTGTGTGTGAGAGAGAGAGAGAGACAGACAGACAGACAGACAGAGACAGAAAGAGACAGAGACAGAGAGAGACAGAGAGAGAAACAGACAGAGAGAGAGAGATGGGGGAGGGTGGGGGATGCCAGCCAGTCAGGGCAACCCTGAGTGTGTGTGGTGAGGGGAGTTACCATCAGCAAGGACAAGCCTGAGTGTGTGTATGTGTGTGTGTGTGTGTGAGAGAGAGAGAGAGAGAGAGAGAGAGAGAGACAGACAGACAGACAGACAGACATAGAGACAGGCAGAGAGACACATAGAGCCCTCTCTAGCACCCTTCTTATAAATTTTAAATCCTCTGTGAAGAAGCCAATTTTTTTACTTCATCTACTAACCCTAGCCACCTGCCTGAACCCGATTTCTGGATATCATGATACTGGAATTGAACACTTCAGCCTATGAATGTGGGACGCAGTATTCAGCCCAAATCATAATGATCAGAAGAACAATCCCAGACAAATATGTTCATAACATAAAGATTTACAATTCATTTTCTGCTGTTTATTTAATATTATTCTGAGATTTTTACTTAGTTATTATATAATTAAATGTATTAAAAGTATTTTTAAATTAATCAAAAATCTAACTAGGCCCAAAGTCTATACATCTTGACGAACTGCTGTTCAGTTAGGACAGGCAGTCTGAAGATATGGAGCTTTGCATGATTTTGATGTAAATACTATAAATGTATGCTCTATTAGTTCTCAGTTTGTCTGTCAATGGAGAGATATTTACATTTTTGCTAATTTTTAAATATGTTAAGTACTGTTGTGAAGAACATTCTGATATACTCCTGTAGTTATTTATGCAGTAAATTTCTGGGGATATATATATATATATATCACCAAATTTCCCTTGAGAGAGTTTATTCTAAATGTATTTCCAGGCAGCAATATAGAATACCTTCTATTGACATCTTCGCATCTTATTCATGATTATACTAACAGAAAGCATTATCATTTAAAAATGTTTGCCAAAATACGACATTATCACTTCAGTTGCTTTTTTAAAGTTCTATAGAAATGTTTATTCAACATATAAGCTTAGAAAGATTTTGAAACATATAAGCTTGAAAGATTTTCCCCACCCAAAAGCTGAGAAAGCTCCCCGCATGTGTTCTATGTTTTAAAGGATGCATGGGGAAGCTGAAGAGGTGGGTAAATGAGCATTTGCTGTTCCTGCAGAGGACCCGGGTTCTATTCACAAGGCACACACAGCGGTTCACAACCTCCTGTGATCCAGCTCCAGAGGATCCAGCATCCTTTTCTGACCTCTGCAGGCACCAGGCATGCACAGTGCACAGACATTCTTGCAAGCAAAACTTTCATGTGCATAAATATAAAACTATTTTTGAGTTTATAGTTATAATCCACCATGAGTACAGTTTGGACATAGTAGTTCTTTCAAATGATTAAAAAGATGTTTCAACTTCGATTCTTTTGAAACTGAGTTGAACTACACACAAGATGTCATGTCCTGCACAAAGAAAAAGCTCTAGTAAGGCATAAAAGAGTCTGAGTCCAAGGTTCCTTACATAGACAATGATTCTCCCAATGTGGAGTTGGGACCACATTATGGTAGAGGTCATGTTGATTGGCTCAAGCCAGCAGCTGATAACCTTAGTTTTTTGAAACACGGTGTCTCCTTGGTCTATTATAACTCCCTGGATAACAAATTAAAATTAAATTTCCACATAAACAATTTGTTTCCAACATGGGAAGTTGTGCATATTTAGTCCCATAAGAATAACCTCATTTGAATTCTGAAACTAAAAGTATAAAAGCTAAAGAGGTAATTAATTTTGAAGTCTCAAATTAATCCTTGATCTTTCTTGGCATTTACAACAACAATGATTGTTATCATGATTTTTAAGTAAATAACTCTATGATAGAATGTAGAACTCCATTATTTAATTCACTTTAAACTGCACTAGATGAAGTCATTAAGTCTTTGCCAAACTAGGTCCAATATGTTATGACCTTAAAGTGAAAGAAGAGCTTACTAGTTGGCACTGCTATTTAGGAAATTAATAATGTGTGTTTGTATCTAGATAACCATGACATAACATTATCTGAATTTGAATCAGTGGCATGTCTCTTTTTTAATTAAAATGTGGACTATCAAGTATTGCAAAATGGTAGTAGTAAGCAAACAAAATCAATAATATGCAAAATCAATACATTTCTCTCTATATATATCCATAATATCCAATTGGAAAACATAATTTATGACAGTGCCATTATAAAATTTGTGAACTATCCAGGAATAATTCTAACAAAAGATGTGCATGACCTCTATGGAAAATTGTTAAGTATTATTAAGTAATTTAAAAGTCTTGAAAGATGAAGAGGTATAAAATGCTCGTGAATAAAAAACTAAATAGTATATCAGTTTCTAGTAATGAGACCAATTCCAGCTAAAATGCTGCCAGTACAATTTTTGTATTAATAAATGCAATGGTACAAAAGTCAATACATAATAGTTCAAGATTTATAAGTCTTCAACTACTTATACAAGTTAAACTGAATGCTATATAAATTCAAAAGAAACAGTAGAATAGCAAAAGTGACAATTGGTTATTTGTGTGGACAAAGCAAATCTAATTCAATTTAAATTTTTATTTTACTTGAATCAGAAATACATCCCAAGACAACTAAAAACTTTTATATTTGAAACCATTCAAAACTAAGGGAAGAACACAGGAGGTTTTTGTTTTTGTTTTTCGTTCCTGGATTAAAAAAAAAGAAATGTTCTAGAAACTATGAAACATGAAGAAAAATTATAACTTTCCCGTGTTGAAATTTAAAACTCTGTGTATCCAAAAATACTACAAATAAAGAAAAAGTTTGAACTGTGAGGAAATTATTAGAAACTGTAATACCAAATTTATGGAAGAGGGTAACTTCTAAGGAAAGCAAGAAGAAACAGGAGTATTTCTTCTTTTCATAAAATATATGAGATGGAAAGTCAGAAACTGCATTATCCTAGGATTTAAAAAGCTGAATGATGAGTGTATGTATTCGCCACATGTTTAAAATGTCGTCTCTTAAAGGAAAGAATTTTTATTCAGGTTTTATTTGTAAAGAAACAAGCATATCCCACCACAGAAGCTCTGCAATCCCTAATAATCACAGAGTCTGGGTCATTTTATCGTCATTTTTGCAATGCTACCCTAGGTAGGAACTTAGAAAGAAACAGGTCTAGAAAACAGCAAACGGGATCTAGGGCAGATTTTATTTTGCTTTGGGTTTGGAGATTCTGTTTTGTTTTGAATGCACACTGCTCTTGCAGAGAACCTGAGTTTAGTGTCCAGTATTCGCTTAGGGTGGCTTACCTTCCTGGGGGTGGAATGTGGCCCCCTCATTCAATCCCACTTGAACCAGCTTTCTCTTGTTGATACTTTCCTTTAATCCCTTTTCACAAGTCAGAAGCTTGGATGGGGGAAGTCTGGCCCTGAGGTCATCCCTCCCTTTATTCCACTTAGCAACATCCTTTTGTTTAAACATTTTGTCTCCGTGAACACAGGACATAGAACCATTGCACTTCCTGCTGTTCCTTTTCTCCTCAAACTGTACATTTGATATTTTTCCTTGCAAAGCTTGCTTCCTTACATTATAGATCTGCGTAAGTGTGACCACTAATAACCACTTAGCACAGTCGATACTAGGCTGTCTTAAAATTTCCTCTGCTACTGCCAATTAATCCAAAATTCTTCAAGTTAGGCTCAGGCATAATTTTTTGGACAAGAGCAGAAAGTAGTCATATTCTTCACCAAAATATCACAAGAATGGTCTCTATCTAAGCCATTTATTAATATTCTTCTCCTCTCAAACCTCTTGGCCCAGACCTGCAGAGTCCAAATCACCCACAGGACTGTCTTCCGTGCTTCTACGAGGGTGGCCCATTAAGCATCACTTAAAGCATACACTGGCTTTTCTAGTCCAAAGTCCCCAAATTCTCCATATCCCCCCTAGGAAATATGGTCAGGCCTGTGACAGAAATACCTCATTTACTCCTATCAACTTCTTAGTCAGTGTCCTATTGCTATGAAGAGACACCATGACTAAGTCATCTGTTACAAGAGAAAGCATTTAACTGGGGGCTTGCTCACAGTTTCAGGGGTTTAGTCCCTTATCATCATGGTGGGAAGGATGGTGGCATGCAGGCAGGTACTGGAGCAGTAGTTGAGAGTTGCATCCTGATCCACATGCAGAGAGAAAGAGACTGGGCCTGGCAAAGGCTTTTGAAATCTCAAATCCCACACCCTGTGACATACTTCCTCCAACAAAGCACACCTCCTAATCCTTTTAATCTTTCAAATAGTGTCACTCCCTTGTGACTAAACATTCAAATATATGAGCCTGGCCAGCAAGGGGAGGGGGTAGGGGCATGGTGCCATTCTTGTTTAAACCACCATAGTTTGCTTGCTTGGTTTTTTGTTGTTGGTAGTGGTGGTGTTTTGTTTGGTTTGGTTTTTGTTCTGCTTTCAACTTCTCATAAATTGTGTCCATATGTTCCAGCTACCTGCCATAACGGGAAGAAAGCTTTGGCAACTCATTCTCATTTTATAAAATGCAAGACTGGCATTTTTGTCTCTTTAGATATCCTTACCCAGCATCAACTATCTGGTGTATAATTGTTCTTGAAAACTGTAGAATTCACATACCTTTTGATGTGATCAGGGAAGAAATTCAAAGTCACTAATACCAAGCTTGTTCCTTGTCTTAGAAATCTGCAAGCAAATACAGCAAGGATGAAAATTGCTAAGGATGAAGATGTTGTGTAAAGTAGACATTACCTGTTCCTTTGAGGTTTGCTTTGTAGATTATTTACTGTCTAGAGTTGTCCAAGTAGCTGAGGGTTAGGAGGACACAAGAAGAAGTCTTTCTTACCTTCTAGTCTATATGGTACACTACATTGTGAGTAACTGACTAACCAAGTTTGTCACCTGGACGTACTCAAAGGATTGCCTGTGAACTTATTTATAGGTAACCTTTTCCTTATTGGTACAGAAAATCTGAAAAAATATAGTTATTTTTTTCACTTAGCATTGCATTGTAAACATAAAATATAAGTAACTACTTAAAAGTTTACAGACCTTAAAGTTGATCAAATTGAACATGAAACTTTTTTATAATATCAATAAGCATGTTCTAGCCATGGTTTAGTAGAATAATTTACTGGAATATACGATCATCAGCCAAAAAAAAAAAAAAAAGAATTATGTGCTCAGCTCATGCCAAAAGTATATCTCAAAAAAATCACTCATTTAAATAATCCTCTACTTATGGTATTTAAAAGTATTTAATTGGATTCAATACCTCTACTTGTGGTATTTAAAAGTATTTAATTGGTTTTAATATATGTCTCTTATTGAGAATTTATTTCAAACAAAATTGTCCTGACTCTTCTTGTCTTCTCTCATTCTTTCTGTCACATAACGTAGGAAAACAGTTAATTACCTAGAGAGTCTCAGGCCGACATAGATCAGGAACAGCAGTCTAAATCCCATTTAGTGCCCTCTCTACTAATTGCATTAGAAATTTCATTCATCTTGTCCCAAGATCTGTTGGTTGGTTAAGGGTACATTTCAATGTTCAGTCAAATGCTGGTTTGTGACATTTCCACTTCCTGGCAGTGGCTATATATCCACTATACAGGTGGAGCTATTTGTAGCCACAGTACATTCCTGTATAGCATACCACAAAGGGATTCATGGTGACATAGACCACTTCCTCCTCACCCCAAAATTATGGTCATAGCTGAAGGTCACAGTCTAAGCATATAACAGTGAATAAATTATTTCCACTTAAATTGCCATAAAAATGAAGGTTCAATAGTGATATCGTCCCATAATAATTTTAGTCAGTAAAAACTATGCTCCATACTTTATAAAATGGGTATGAGGCTTTCAATAATATTGGTTATGAAATGAGCAAATGAACTTAAAACACATAAAATCAATTTAAAACATGTACCAAAGGTCAATTAATAAACTCAGTATCTTAAATTTCTTTTAGAATTTCAAATAGAGGGTAATTGGGTTTTGTCGCTCCAGATCTTTTTTAAAAAACAGCCCCAGTGTATCTCCTGTTATGTCTATTTTTCTTCTTTATATTCCAATGAACACTCATTCAGAGTCACTCTAAAAGGTAAAGGGGTACAAAGTGTTTCCAGGGGAACTAGGGAAAGGATGATGGGGTTGGTAGGGTCCTTTCAGGAAGCATCTTGTCCTTAAAACCTCCCTCAGTTCTTCATATGGCTCAAAGCTGCCTTTGTGGTCCCCTGGAGCCTTACCAAGGCCCTCTCCTTCTGACACACTGGTGCTGTTGGTGTTCTATTTCTGTACCTAACAAGAGGATCGGGTGGATAAATACATAAGAAGACTATTTTAGAGATGTTGTGATTGACCTGGCAAGATTTGAATATACAGAGCATAGCAGATAATGATAATTTGCCTCTCCAATGATCTTGGCATTCAGGGTTGCCATGTAAGGTGATGGACATCAACAAGGTGGGGCCTAGGAGAAGGTCCTTAGGTCAATGAGGACACATACTTGGAAGAGACTGTAGAGCCTTGTCTCCTGGTTCACTGTGTCAATATGTGATCTCCTCTTTCCAAAGGTGCTCGTGACATTAACACCCTCGAGAAGACGACATAATCAAGGGGTCTCTAGCTACAGTCTGGGTATTACCATTAGACATTCAGATGCTAAACTTGTGAACTAATTTCCTTTGTTAAACGAGCTTATTTTAGCTGCTTTGTTTGAGTAATAGGGAGAACTAATACAATGGGTTGAAATTTCTTTCAAATATTTTGTTCCTCATTCCCTGAGAGGTTCCTACCTCTTGTCTTGAATCTCAGTTGCTTTGGTAACATACTTATCGATGACACTTAAAATGAGATTGTCTCTTGCCGCTTCCTTCTGAGCCTCTCGGAACACTCCTCTGTGATACTCAGCTTCTGTGCTTTGAGGGGCCCAGGAAAGCACATGGAAAGATCTACACAGAAATAACTGGGGTCCCCAACTGACAGGCCAGTTAAGTAACCATAAAAGCATGAGTTGTGCCCAAAATTTTGAAGATAACCATTGCTCTCTTTATCTTATATTCTACAGGAAGTAAATTACCTTATCAAAACTACCTTGATTTTCTCCTTATTTCTGAGTTTCATACGGGTTCAGATTTTATTCAGAAAGTTCCAGTAGAGGTCACGGTTATGAACAGGTATGACCCTATCCAGGAAGAGGGAACACAAAGACTACAGGAGTCAGAGGTAATGCACATTTACAGCAAAAACAATATTTGCCAGAAACAACAGGGCTATCACATGTAGGAGCACATAGTAGCTGCGATTGCATGCACACGACTTGTACAGGATCACACCAGCCAGAGTTACAGCCCGGGTGAGGGAAAAAGCTCATAGAGCCCCACCCACTTGCTACGGAGCAATTGGCAATTGATGGATGCTCAAGGGGGCGAGCCTTCTTCAGAGATACAGCCCCAGAGAGGCAATGCATGCTCCATCACATACAGGCAGCATTCGTTGGACTCAGCGGGTTTTTGAAAACGTGTACATGGAGTTGGGTGCAAAAAGTAGTGGGAGGATTTAAGAAGGAATTGGAGAAGAGGGTATGGTGGGTAGATTTGATCAAGACGTATTATATGCATTGTGAAATTTTCAGATAACTAAAATTATAAAAGATAATCATCCCAAATAAGTAAAGTTTAAGTGAGGATAATTACAATTAAATTCATAGGAGTAAATGTGTATGTGTATGCTTGTGTAATAGTGATATATCTATTAAAGGATGTCCACTGAGATTATGCACACGTAGATTTAATGTAAATGCCAATCGTGTCATGCAAGGTAGCCACAAGGCAGACCTCCTTGGCCTCTTTTCTTTTTCCTCCCCAAAGAAGCAAAACTCGGAAGGGGTTAGTCACTTTCACCAAGTATCTTAAAGAAAAGTAGGCCTAGAATGCGAGAATGTTCCTCTGTTTATTTATAAGCACCCTAAATGTTTATAGAGCAGAAACCCTTGCCTTTACTGATGCTCCTACTGCCAAATCATTTTCAGTAAATGCCTCCTGCCAACCGGTTTGCGTTTTGCCCGCTCTCTGCTCTGCTAAGGAGAAACATGACAACTGCTTTTAATAAAAGCTTCAGTAAATAGACTCTGGACGTTGAAACTGGAATTGTTTAACTTCTTTTAGTGTGTCAAAAGTTTTAAGGACATAACCCCTAACCACTCTCTGGTGAGGCAAAAGTCAATATATTTTTACAGCACTTAACTTTTCCTGGAATGGCTTTCACCTTTTTCACAATAGGTCAGAACAGAAAACGTATCTGAATCCCTTTCATCTGCTATCCCATTAACTGAAAATATTCTTTGTATGTTCAGTGTCTGTCACATCTGAAGAAAGGGAGCAGAAGTGATGGGAGGGGAGGCGGGATAAGGAGAGGAATGAGAGGAGCTCCTTCAGAAATCGACTGTTGATTCACCCTGAGAATTAAACTGACACTCGGGCCCAGTCACTGTGACTTACAGCTTCTGTACAAAATGCCACACAAACATGTGCGTGTGCCTCAAGGGGTTTTATTTCACAAATTGGGAAAATGAAATTTGCACAGGGGAAACGTGATTTGAAATGTGAAGCCTGGCCTCTCCTCTTAACGCTCGAATGCTGTCATTGGAGGACTTCAAGATATCGCTTTCATCGGGGCCACCCCTAACAGGCTTAAAAAATAGATGTTACTAGGTCCCGTTGCTAAAGGTATGACAACCGTTTGAACATCTTTTCCCATCCCGCTATGGTAATAACCACACTCAGTAGAATTTAGCTTTAATCTGCAAAAATTCAAATAGTTTAATTTCTATGTCACCAAGTCCCGCTCATTGTGCTGCACAATACCTCACGGGGGGTGGGGGTGTCTCAGGAGAGGCTGTGACCACGTTAGTGACCACAAGTTCCAGGTACTCACTGAGCTTTCTGCACCCTTCCTTATTGTACTGGATGGATTACACCAGGCATGAATGGTAGAAATACAGCTGTTTTCCAAATAAGGAAACAGAGGTTAAGTAATTCTGCAAGAACTCAATTCAGGGTTTCAACTCTACACAATCTTTCCCCAATGCACACTTATAAGCACAACTAATTGCCTTGCTGAAAACGTAGCGTTGTGAGGAACATCACAGGGATGGTTGGTGGGCAGGGCAGGAGTTGCTGCATCTCTTTAGATAAGCCAACCTTCGCACCGCAGGAGGGACTGTGTGGGGAGAGGTTGGAGATCAAGAGGAAAGGGAGGGAAACGAGAAGAGGTGATGTGGTGAATAGGCTGAATGTATATTCCGTACCTGTAGAACAACTTTTGTAGGTGTGCAAGACCTGGAATTCACGTGGTCTTTCTTTATTGAGTCAATGTGGTGAATCTTAGACTTTATGCGGGGCCACTCAAGATACACAGGAGTAAATAGTCTCAAAATTATGGGACGGGATTAATTCCACACACTCTACACCCTAAGTATCAAGCCTCGGGTTTGATGTTAAGGTTTAGCCAATCCTGACATGCAGATCCTCACAAGCCCAGAGTGATACCTCAACATTGTCCCGAATGTTCCATTGCCTTGAATGTACCGTCACCCAGAACGTACTGTTGCCTGGAGCATTACATTGCCCAAAATGTAACGTTGCCCCAAAGGTACCTTTGCATCAAAGGTATCATTGCACAGTACCGCGAACTGCCATGTCGCCGTGGTGAGCAAGGAAACGAACGCCACCAATCCCTTGGAGGTTCCAATTTGCTAGGGCTAAAAATTGTTAAATTGGCAAATATCTAGTGAACATCGGGTTACCTTAAAGCAGACAGAAATTCTGATCTACCCAAAGACAAACAGGCTCCCTCTTTCAAAAACAAATGTCAGCATGCCATTCTGTTAGGAGTCCCCAAACAGAAACCCATGCACTTTAAATTCCAGCAAAGGGCTAGAATGGAGAAGGAATGTTGGAGTCGCTTTGAACATGTTTGGGTACTCTTACATGCCGTTAAAGCATCTTAATTCCACTTCCAAATGTTCTCGGTGTTGAGTAACAATGAGAAGCTATGATGATAGGCACACACACTTTGCCGGGAGCAGCAGGTGAGTCGAAACCTCTGCCGTTGACGTCCGATTTAACTTTTCCTTCTGAAACCTTTACTCTACTCTCATATAACCGGTTGCAAACACATTCTCCTATTTATTCTCCCTGCTCTGTGCTTCCATTCAAGTGTCTCCTTCATGTTAGGGAACTAGGGTCCCTAGAGGAAAAATATTACTGACAACCACAAAGGGAACACAGTTCTGCCGCCTTGGGGGCTGCCAGCCGCCGGTTGTTCCTGGCGATCAGCGAGGAGCCAGAAGATGTTAAATTGACATCTGTTAGGAAATAGTTTTCTGAGACTCGTATTTCAAGATGTAGAGATGGAAAACAGATGACACCACTTTTCTTTCCCCCTCTTTTTTGGCTTAAGCTGAGAAACTAGGAAATCACGCCAGATGTGCTAGGATGTTTCTCTGTAAAAACATGCTGCTTCCTAAGAAATAAGGCAGACAAGCCAGAGGTCAGAGAGGCACTCCCCAGAGCATGCTTTGGGGCTTGGTTTTGTTGTTTACTAAATTTTAACTCCCTATTGTGATGAAAATACTTGCAAAGGTCGATGGAGCACAAACAATGAATTCAATATTTTATGATTATTGTGACTTGTATAAACTCCGTTCTCCATAGAACTGATTAGTGAGAGATCTAAATAAAATTCTGAGGGGGAGACACGTCACGACAAAGCCTGGAAAATGGCTGAATGAAGTGATTTAAGAACGACTATGTCATTGGTGTATCTGACACATTAATCTCAAGTCGTTCATTCTCACATGGGAATTAGCACAAGGAAACACAATCAGGAAGCTGCCACTTCACATTTGCTGGTTTTAACTAAGTGCACAGTCCTCTCCATTGGGCGGTTTCCAGTCACCGTGTGTACACATATACAAAGCACATACCATCTCCCGAGTATACCGTATAGCTGATCGTGACTAGATCCATTTCCGGGGTGGGGGGGCGCTAAACTCATGGTTATAATGACTGGGCTGAGTGAGGGTTGAGCACACCACCCATGTAAGGCCAGTATATCTTAGACCTCACTCGATCTTAGACTTTCAGGATATAATCATTGAACTCCTGGTTGATGTTTTTGCCTCCATAAAGAACGGATACAATGAAAAATAAGCCAGCACGGAGGAGTACAGGAAGAGGGGGAGAATAAGGAGAGAGGATTCTGATAACTTACAACTGTGGGACTAATTACTGAACTTCCAAATTTGTTAAGCTCGGTCCCTCTCTCGATTCAAGTCTAGGGTCACTTGAGTTTCATTCTGTTACAATCCAGGAGGCGCGATCATTTCATGAGAAATCACTTTCTCTCTCTCTTTGTTTTTTTTGGTTTTTCGAGACAGGGTTTCTCTGTGGCTTTGGAGCCTGTCCTGGAACTAGCTCTTGTAGACCAGGCTGGTCTCGAACTCACAGAGATCCGCCTGCCTCTGCCTCCCGAGTGCTGGGATTAAAGGCGTGCGCCACCACCGCCCGGCATGAGAAATCACTTTCTGTTAAGAGCATTGCAGAAGTTTCGTGGGAGATGCAGCCCCGGGCAAGATCGTGAAAGATGCCAAACTGGAGCAGAAAGAGATATGGACAGAAGGAGGCTGATCATGAGGCCTTATAACCCAAGGCATTGATTCAGGGAAAGCAGGAGTAGCTATGGCGTCTCTAAAGCCCAGGCTGCATGAAGTACTCCAGGCTGGTCTGTTGTCTCAGTTATTACGGCATGTGGACTCCTGTCGGCTCTGTTTACTTCACAGTGTTGCATCTGATGGGGGTAGTCCGTGATAATAGGGACAATTCATGTGTTCTGACACACAGCCTGGAGCCTGACTGACATAGACTGTATGGTGGTAGTGGAAACAGAAGTAGAGGAGCCAGCCTTTGAAGATGACAGTCCCACCCACCACTGAGCATTTAAGCGCTCTCTCTCTCTCTCTCTCTCTCTCTCTCTCTCTCTCTCTCTCTCTCTCTCTCTCTCTCTCTCTCTCTCTCTTTCTCTCCCCATATGTGTGCACACTAGCTGGCCAATAAGCCTCAGTGATTTTCCTGTTTCTTCCCTCCACAGCACTGGGGTTGAAATCACACCCAGTCTCACCTGGCTTTTTAGACGGATGCTGGAGATCCAGACTCATGGCCTCTCACTTGTGCAGCAAGTGCTTTATGGAGTGAACAATCTTCTTAGGTCCTCGAATATCTTTAAGCATAATTAAAAGGACCTGTTAGACCAAAACACTTATGTGTTCAAGATAATAAGAGGTTTATACGCTGGCTCTGTCCCTTATTTATTTTTGTTGCTTGTTATATATGCCAACGTTTTGTATTCTGCTTCTGTTTCTCGTGAGTGCTGCATTAGACTGCATGCTTTACGTTGTTTTCATGGGCCACTTTTTGAGGACAGTGCTGGGGATCACCAGCAGATGTCACTGTGGGTGACCATGCCTGCCTAAGAGTCTCTGCAGCTGATGCTGGCAACGGTCCCTCTCTGCTGAGAACCACAGTCATGCCTTTGCTGTGTGTATTTTAAAGGCCATTTTAGAAGGGTGCACAGCGGAACCTCTCCTAATTCCTGCGTCGTAGGCTCTTTCATCACAGGCAAATCCGTTACTACTTCCTGTATCCCCCCCCCCCCCAAGCGTAATCTTATGCTTATGTAAATAATTGCCCACACAGGCTCCTCCCCCTTTATTTACAAAAGGCCAATCATTGCGCTTGTGTTTCTTCTCTTCTCTTTATATACTTTAGGAGTTGCATGGTGGGTGGAGGTCTTCCCGATCGTGGCTTCCTATCTGAGGGCACAGGGTGCCTTTGCTTCCCTAGATCAAAGTATGCGAGTTGTTTCTGTTTGTCCCGGGTTTGTTTATGGATCTACTACAGCTGCAGTCTTATTCACTATTAATCCCAATTGCCCTGGGAGTTCCAGGTCTTCAGTTTTGAGTCAGCAAGTTTAAGACAGCAATCGGACTTTGTTGTTGTATTTTTTTCTGCTTTTAGTCACCTTGCCCCTTTCTTAAATTCCATGTGCCCATACCAGTTGTACTGCATTTGCTTGGTATCTGGTTTTTTAGGTGTAAGCTTTGCAAACGCTGGGAACTGGACTGTTGTTGTTGTTGTTGTTGTTTGTCCCTGCCGTATCTAGAGTCCCCTGGTGTCTTCCGTTCTTCTGGACTTCTACCTGACTCGGAACTTTGGAAAAAAAAATTGTCAATCAAAAAGAAATATTTCATAATGAGGGTAAAACTGTTTTTACTTTTATTAGATCTTTCATTTTTCATATATGTATTCAAGGTTATCATTCCCAGGAGAAGCACACATACTGCACATAACACACATATGCAATTTTAACAAGTAAATAAAATATTTTTACAGGTTTCTGATCTCCAAAGGGACCATAGACTCTGGCCACCAGCTTGAAATTCCATGACACTTCTAAGCTTCTCCCAGCTTTCTCTTGTCACATTGTCCATCCTGAGTCTGATGGTTGTAGTGACCCCTAGGAATCCTGATCCAAAATGGCCCCTTCTCTGGTGTTGAGGACAAATACTCTGCTACTGAACTGGTTCTCTCCTGTTCTTCTAGTCATTAGATCTGTCAAGGTTTGGGGCTTCCATCTCAGGACACTGCAGAGACCTGGGCCTACTGCTCCACGTGGTGGTTCTCAACCTGTGGGTCCCCAGCATGAGGACCTGCTCTCAAGGGTCACCGTGTTGGGATGAGAGCTGCTGCCATAGATGGAGAAGAGCTGAGAGCTGCTTTGAGAGGAGTGAGGATAGTATTCTACTATCATTTAAAAAAAAAAAAAAAAAAAAAAAAACCTTCGTTCTCAGCTCACTGTTTCTGGAACCTTAGGAACTAGAGTGCACAAATGTGCTTTTCTTCTTCCTCCTGCGTTGGATGGGAGCTAACATGAAGAGCCACAGCTGGGTAGTGTGCAGAGAGTGTTTGGAGCACTGAGACCCACATGGCAGGTCTTCATTGAATCCCTCTCGTCGGGGCTCAGGGAACTATGTGGTAGAGGAAAGCCTGGAAGGGTCAGAGGGCATGGGTGATACCAAGGAAACAGTGTCTTCAGGCACAGCAGGATTGGTGATCCGATGAACTCAAAGACACTGTGCTGGCATACATAGGACCCATATAGGTCCAAGTGAGACCTGGTCTCAGCACGGAGAGGGCAAGTGAATGCAGGCTCCCATCCCTAACCAAGACTCTATCTCTGGTTGACAACCACACACAAAAGAAAACGTAATTTTCTGCAGTGGAGTCTCACTGGGTGTGTAAACAACACTAAAGGACAGGCCCCGGGCCAAGCAAGAGGAGGTCAGCACAACATGAGCTCAGTGGTATTTTTGTAGATATTTTGTGTTTCGTGTTGCTTTGTTTGGGAATTTTGTACCCTACTGGTTTTTTGCTTGTATATTATGTTTTCCAAATTTGCGTTTTTATGATTTTTGTGTATTTGTGTTTGTATATATGTATGCTTTACAGGTATGTTTTACATGTGTATATATGTGCTTTTAATGTTTTTCCTTTTAAAAAATCTGGTTTGTTTCTTTTATTGGCCATTAGTTTTCTAAAGAGAGAGAGAAAGAAAGAAGGCATAGATTTGGGTAGACAGGGAGATGAGGAAGATTTGGGAGGAATTGGGGGAGGTGAAACCACGATCAGGATATATTATATGAAAAATATATTTTCAGTTTTTAAAAAAATGTGCTTTTCCTACATTTTTGCTATCCATTCTTCTATCATCAATGCTGTAAAAGCAACATGTGGCAAATCTTGTGTCGACTTCCATCTGTTTGTCTATTTATTACTTTAACTGAAGCAACACTCTACATCCCTTCTAATATTCGCTTCCTGAGACTGTAGAGTCTGGGAGCAAAACTGGAATCCATAAATACTGTAGCAGTGCCAGACCCACCAAGCCAGCTGTCATATGTAGCCCTCACGCTGGCCCCAGGGGGTCACCAATGAACCCCAAATGACAGCTCTACGGCTCCTTGCAAACACTCTTTATGCAGAGGGAAAGTCACACAGATATACAGCCATGGAATCAGTCGCTTTCACATCCATAAAGCAGAGCAACAGCAAATATTTTGGTCTTCTCTGACTGGACCTTAAAGCTCAGGAAGAAATTCACTCCACAGTGGAGTCCAAACCAGACTAACACTGTAGAATGGGAGTTGGGAATTGGTCCTTATTTAGGTTAAAAACGCTTCCAGAAGAGATACATTTTTAGATTATGAAAATAACTCACTTGTCTTTGTGACTTTTATAGAGGATTCTATTAGATAGAATTTAATTTTTTGTTGATGTAAGTTCTCAAATCCATCAAATGACAACACAGTAATCACTGTAAAACCATCTTTATGTGCAAACCATGTTTGATGGTGTGATACTTTCTAAATCACTGAAATCATGATGGACTAAGAACTGATAGCTTTGAAAGCTTATACCTCTAGGCCTTTCTCATTTGCAATATCCAGCCAAGGTAAAACAAACCATAGCATTAAATCTTGAAGGCAAAATATGGGGCTAGGATGTTCATAAACTCTGCAAAGAGGGATCCAGTGATGCGTAAGTGAATCCTGGGATAGAAAGACCCTGGGATGAATGACCACAGCTCAAACTCGGTTTCCACCACAAAGCTTGTGCTTTTCCAAGACTAGTTGGGACTAGAGAAAATAGCTGCCAAGGATTTCACCTGAGAGCAATCGCAAGGTGTGCTTTTATACCACAGTTTCTGATCGTTTTCCTAAACACAAAGAGAAACCAGCTCTTCACAACTCACCATGCAAATGGTTTAGGAGTGGGGAACTGATCATGGCCAGTGGTTACTCAGCTGAACTAAAGGGGCCTATGCCACAACATGACACAGCAAAACCTTAAGGCAGGACTGTCCTGATCCCTGAGCCACCAAATCACAGAATTCTTGTATTAGAATTTTTGTGAACTTTGTTTTGTAGCATCGTGGGTGTTTCTGGATTACTTTGTTACTGCAGGATAGCTTTTACCCTGACCAAATGCAACCCAGAAGCAAACTTGCAATATAAAATAATGGAGACAGTCATTTGAACTGGTGGGGGAGGGAGCTTAAAAAGAAACGTGAAAATGTTTCTCCTTTAAAAAAATAAATAAATGTTATGATGTTCTTACAATTGTTTGTGTGCTCATAATCGAGACTGAATCTTTGAGGGGTTTGAGGTTTGTTTTCTTCTTAAAGGGCCTCACAGTCTGATGGGCTCCACCGGGCTCTCCTAGAGATAAAGTACCTCTTTTCTTTGATCTCTGCATTCATTAAATTGAAACATAATACTTGTCCTCTTTGGATTCCTTTTATAAAACTCAACTATTGTCTATACAGAGGACATCTCAAAGAGGCTAAAACAGTTCATGTTCTTACAAATCATTTTAGAAAGCTTAACTATAAGACTATATAATATTTTTTATACTTCAGAAAGAATAATAGAGGCTGTTATTCTAACCAGACTTAGAGAGGTCATTTTTAAAATTCTGTTTCCATATTTTTCTTTAAAAGTGAAGTTGAATTTATTTATGCAGATAAAAGCAATAAAAAAAAACCCCACTAAGTCTCCTGGAGCTGCAAACAGGCCTGGAAGGTAGGCTCTGCCTGGCTAGCTTCCACCCCAACACAGAAAGGTAGGCTCTGCTGGGCTAACTTCCACCCCAATGCTGCTAGGGACTGAATTTTTCCAATGAAGTACTTTAATACAGAAAGAGTCAAAAGGATAGAAACACCTCAAAAGATTTAGAGACAGCATTTGAGGGGCTAAAGCAGGAGGATTGTCATGAATATGAGCACCACCGCCCCCATCTCAAGAACACAGAGTAATTTTAAATCACAAAAGTTATCAAATATACCTGGTACATTTTAAGCAGTTTCCATAGGCACTACTAAGTAAGTATTCATATTGATAGACTATAGCACATTTGAATGAAGAAAGAGTAATTGGTTTATAAGAGAAATTTAACGGCACCCTTAAGAAAATAACATTTTAACTAATATTCTTTATAACCCAAAATAATTCTATACTGTCTTCAACATTTTTGGTTTTGGGTTTGGATTTTTTTTTCGAGGCAGAGTTTCTCTGTGTAGCCCTGGCTGTTCTAGAACTTGCTCTGTAGACCAGGCTGGCCTTGAACTCACAGAGATCTACCTACCTCTGCCTTCCAAGTGCTAGGATTCAAGGTGTACACCACCACTGCCCAGCTTTCTTATTCTTAAATAAATTCTATTTATTTTGGTTCCTCCTTACATCTACACAATTTTTTGATACTTTTTACCAAGCCAGTCAGTGGTGGCACTTGCTTTTAATCCCAGCACTCAGGAGGCAGAGGCAGGCGATCTTTGAGTTCAAAACCAGCATGGTCTACAAGAACTAGTTCTAGAATAGGCTCCAAAGCTATAGGGAAACCCTGTCTCAAAAAACAAACAAACAAACAGAGTATTCCAAAAGCTTTGCAGAAAATCAAGAAAGTTTTCTCAGAATTTCAGAATATCTTGATTTCGTGACTAAGAGCTAGATATAGCTAACTATGAAAATAAAATGTTTCCCAGTCCTAATAGATTGAAAAAGAGATCTTGTTGAATATCATTAATAAATGCATTAATGATTTTCACCAAAGACTTAATGGGTAAGTTTCATTCAAATGTTGATTTAGATCACTTGGCTTATTAAAGTCAATTTAAATTTTGCAGAAAGACATGGGAAGACTGTAACTATCAATATCAAGATATTGACATTTTAAGAGTCACTAGCTCAACTAATTTCCTGGACATTCCTGAATATGTGCATTAGTTTCACACAGATAACTCAGAGACTTTAGAATGCATGCAAAATCTACTGCCCACTTCTGGCACACGTTCCTCAGTGCCCAGGGCATACTTGAGCGACCACTGTTCTTGGGCTCTTACGAATCATTCAGTGTCCCTCCATGTATGCCAGCACAAACAGCTGAGAGTTTTCACTCCATTCTTTGCCCCACTGCAGGAGGCCATGTCCTGGGAAAGCTGTTGGATTTCTCTGCCTGACTTTGTTCCTTGCTAGTGAGCACAGCTCCCTTTTGCTACCACTATTGCTGCTGTGCTGCCCTTGGCTGATGCCAGGACCTGGTGTAGGAGGTCCTTCTGCATTTGTGTTGATTTCATTGGTTGAATAAAGAAGCTGCCTTGGCCTTTTGATAGGGCAGCTCTTAGGTGGGTGGAGTAGACAGAACAGAATTCTGGGAGGAAGAAGGCAGGCAGAGAGCCACCTGCCATAAAGCTGCCAGGTCAGACATGCTGAATCTTTCCACGGCCTCGTGGTGACATACAGATTATTAGAAATGGGTTGAATCAAGATGTGAGAGTTAGCCAAGAAGAGGCTAGAGCTAATGGGCCAGGCAGTGATTTAATTAATACAGATTTCTGTGTGGTTATTTCTGGGGATAAGCTAGCAGGGTGGTGGGACATGGACCTGCCTGCTCCTTGCTACAACAAGGACCTAGCTTCTTCAGCCTTCCCATATGGATTGAAGATCCATGGTTCTCCCGGGAGGATTGAGGCTTCCAGCTGCCAGGTTCCCAGCCTTGTACAGACAGACAGACAGCCACTGTTGGACTACTCAGGGTTATCTTTAAGCCAACCTACTAAATCCCCTTTGTAGAAAAGCCTATTTGTTCTGTCAGCTGACCCTCTAGAGAACACTGACTAATATAGTCCCTAAAATCCAATTCTTTGGGTTTTTTTTCACCTTATGGTCATCCCAAGGGATCTTATCTGTTCTCTCTCCTCAGTGATAAAGACAGGTATTGTCATTAATGTAATCTGTGGGCCAAGCCTTTTCAGAAGAGAGAAGTTTGCAGGATAAAGAGAAATTAAAAGAGGGGACAGGGAGGAGGGAGGGGCTTTCTACAAGAATGGGACAGCATAGACAAAAGGACAAAGGGACAAAAAGATGAAAAAGGAGCAAAATATTGTAAACCGAGTCGCTGGCGCACTGCCTTAAGAAACACTGTCAATGGCAAACTCTGAAGGAACAGTGGAGGAAGATGTGCCTGACCGTAGGGATTGTTCTGCTCAACCAGTCTGACAGGTTGCAGATACTGAAGGAAATGCCTGCATCCTGGAAGGGCTGAGACTGTCAGGACTGAGACTGTCGGCAAATCGGCAATACAAAACAAGAATAAGAGCAGGAACTGGCACGTGCTTGCAGAATCATTTCCCTGATCTGCTGCCAGTTGCCTATGTCTGCTTAGGTGACCTCTGGGACTGGGAAGGTTGACCCCACAGCACTGAAGACCAGCGCGATCTGTGAGCTCTCTCTCGGTCCAGGTAAATCTCTGCAGCAGAGCTAGATGCCCATTTGCTCCACGGTTGGAAGACCTTCATTTTTTGTTTTGATTGCATCTTAAACCCATTGACCACAATAAAGACACGTTAAATGGGAACCGCTCTGAGGAACTCTTAACCATGCGTTAAACTGTATGGGAACCATTAGCTTCCTTTGCAGATACAAGCTTAAGAAAAAGGTTTTAATTTGCTTAGACTGCTAATTCCCCTCCTCGCTGAGGATTACAGAGTCACATCCAAAAACCAAAATTAAAAGAAGCCACTCAGCATATTTTAACTAAGGAACATACTAGCTCCTGCGTTGACAGTGTGCTGATCGGGTCACACTGTTTTCCCCCCTCAACAGAACAGTTTTGTGAAAGTTTGCATTTTCCTAAATGGGTCCTTCCACTGTCTGCAAGACTCCTGCAGTTATCTCTACAACGGAGTAAGAAGCATGGTTGCTGGTTCCTCACCCAGACCCATACCCATTGCTGTTGCTCCATCGCATGTCTCTCTGGTCATCACTGTCCTCTTTCTTGCTGGCCACACAGCTTGTAAGAGAAGCATATGAGGTAAAACTGCTCGTGTAGAGCCGAATATTCCCCTGTAGCTGTAGACATTTGCTAAACTCGGATTGTGCTCCTGTTGGGGGTCATAGATACTTAAACATGAGAGGGAGACGTGGTCCCCGACAAAACATTTCACATTCCCTTTATCTCCTGTGTGGTTCAGTGATAAACAAATAATGAGGGTCTCTGGGTCTCTGCCTGAAGGGGAGAATGTTCATCTATCTGTCCCAAGCTGCTGGGCTGAGGTCTCTGAGTTGGCAAGAGGAGAGTAGACAGCAGACATTGTACCCATTGTTTTAAATCCAAGCCTCTGCAGGAAGCCCCGCTATAAGTAAGGTATATCTCACCCTTTTCTTCTTGCCCTAAGGCAAAACTGCCACCTCAATCAGAAATACAATTACAGCTTCCTTGTGGGAGATTTATAGATATTACATACCCTCACTAGGAGCATGCAGCTCTTGCAGAAAAGGTGCAGTGACCCTGGCATGCTTTACTGAAGAACGACAGGCATGACCTAACAAAGCCACGCTCACATGAGAGGAAAAATCATTACCTGGAAATGCCACGGGCCTCTAGCCTGCTGGAAGTTTTCAGGATGGCCTTCTCAAAGGAAATACAGACGAGTGTGGTGTTTATCAAAATCTCTATCATTTGATTTTACCAATAAGGACTCGGGAGCCAGATACTGGGGTGAAAACCTGCTGATTCAGAGAGGCAGAGACAGCAGTCGGCTGATCTTCCTCTTTCACCAACGTCCCAGAAAGAGAGCTTTCTCCTACCATCTAAACAAAACAAACAAATAAAAAAAAAAAACTCTAACTGAATGTCCCTCTCTTGTACTTTCTCTGCATCTTTCTCTCTCTTTCTCCCTCTCTTTCCCTCCCCCACCTCTCTCTCTCTCTCTCTCTCTTTCTCTCTCTCTCTCTCTCTCTCACACACACACACACTCTCTCTCTCTGTCTTTCCTCCTGACTTCCTCCACTCTCTATGACTCTTGCCATCAAGGGGTTGCTTACTCTGCCTCTCAAGCTATGGGTGATTTTATTTAATCTTGTTCACAATATTCCAGCAGAAAGCTCCTGGATTAAAAGTGTGTGCGTAGGCCTGAGCCACACCATGGCTAGAAACCTGGGGGTTCACAGTGTGACTAGAAAAGAACCATGTCTCCTCCACCTAAGTGAGAAGAGCTGAAATCTAGTCATTTTTTGATTCGTGCCCTGTAACCTTGGTGAGTTCCAGTCCCCTCCCCTGTCCCACACGTCACGTATGCAGTCTCCAAAGCCCCTTTTAAGTCTGTAACATTGGTTTTCCTCATTCTGGCTTTCTATAAGTATGTGAATCCTACCTGGCTTTTTAGAATGGGAGATGTGATTTGAGACTTTTTTTTTTTTTGACTTTTCAAGATAGGGTTTCTCTGCATAACCCTAGCTGTCCTGGAGCTCACTCTGTAGACCAGACTGGCCTTGAACTCACAAAGATCCGCCTGCCTCTGCCTCCCGAGTGCTGGGATTAAAGGCGTGTGCCACCACCACCTGGTTTGTTTTGGTAATTTTTAAAAGAAAAACTAAACTGTTCGATGAGAGAGGAAATCTTCATTGGGGCTGATGAAAGTTCATCAATAACTCTCCCTTTTCCCTCACTCACATGGTGTTATGCCCAAGTTTCTGGTCCCCAAATGAATTCACAGAGCCGATTTCCCATGCAAATTACATAAGGGTTTTAATAATATTCAAACTTAAATTTGGACCAACACCTTTCCAGCATCCCATAATATTCAAACTTAAGTTTGGACCAACACCTTTCCAGCATGCAGCATGGTGGGTACAGAAAGTGTGGCAGGGAGCCCTGGGAGGGCAGAATTTTAAAGGGGAAACACTGTAGTCAGGGGAGTTCATGTTCTGTCGTCTTGGGATTAGGTGGGGAGTACATAGGATAAGGTAGTTTCCAAACCCATTGGTCAGTTTTTGGGCACAGAAACCTAACAAATAGTCATTAATAACTGACAAGGTATCTTCTAGGACAGGATGCCTCCTAGGAACATCTGAACCTCATTAAATTTTATGGCCCTCCTCCCTACCTTCTTAGTTGACCATTTTTAGGGTGTCTGTTCAAATTCTGCTATGGCAGCACATTTCTGGAGCTGAGATAGCCCCCAACCCCACCCCAGCTCATTATACGGCTCAAGATGAAGCCCCTTCTTTAAAATGGAGTTTGCAAAGTCAGGTCCTCCCAGTGGTTGAGGGATGCTGTCTGTATATGGGCTAATTCTGTCTGTTCTGAACTGGAACCAATGCAGTGAGCCTGTCTTAGAGTCCATCTCCGTGTAAGAGGCATAAAGAGGGTTAAAATGGAAGAAACTGTGGTCTCCAGAGCAAATGGTCTGTTTTCATCCACAGTACTATGTCTGTTCAAATGCTGTGCTTTTTAGAGAATTTTTTAAAATTATTTTAAAGTGGTGTGGTTTGGAGGTTTATAGTTGATAGATGGAAAAAATACAAGAGCCAAGAACTGTGAGTTCAATTTAGGATTGAGAAGTCTGAGTACATGTCTATTAATAAAATTGAAAAGTGAACATTAAAATTAACATAATAAAATTAAAACGCATATCTTCCTTACCACCATGGTGCCTCTCAGCAAGCCATTCATATTTCACGTCTTTTTACATACTTTTATTCATGTATGTGAGGAGACTCTCTTTATAAAAATGGGAGCACGGCACACATACTTTGTTTTACGTGTTTTCTCAACAAAACTGTGTACTGAACATTAGCACATGTAACATTCATGGCTTCCCATGTCTAAGAAGTCCATTCCAATCTAACTCTTAATAGACCCAGGACTTTCCCTGAGATGTTTAAGGGGCACTAGGGTTTGGAATGTAGCTAAGTGGACAGAGGTCTAACCTACCTCCACACCAAACTCTCCCTGATAGAACCTTTAAAAGTAAATTTTATAAATACCTTATGCAGTTAAAACTGCTGCCAAAAATAAAGACAGTCACGATGTGTATAACAACTATAACATTGAAGCACGTGTATATCCTGAATAATAATTCCCTTTGGTCTAGCACGACAGGCTTCCTGGGTTGAAATCTCAGCTCTATGGCTGTGTGACTGCGGTGGTTTTAAAATACACCCACGGATTCCTTGCCTCGCTTCCCATCAGGAGTGGCTAATTCCTTCCCCTGGAACGCTGGCCAGCTTTGCTGATTCACTGCTAATGAAGAGGCTGAGAGAGCATTAAGTTGGCATGACTTAGAAGGCTTGGCCTACAGTTTTTGGAACTGAAGCGGGGAACCTTGGCAAGGTACTTAGTTCTCGCTGGCTTAATTTTCTTAATGATGAGATGAGAAAAAATACCACCAATTTAAGATTTTAATATTAATATGTGTAAAAACCTCATCCCAGTCAACCCGAAAGTTCTCGATAACCACCATCTACCACGATTAGTAAGTGGTATTTCACTATTTTTGGAAATGTCTACCTATGTATGATAAACATTCATATTTAATTAAACCTCTGTAAGTAACTCTATTTCCTTAAAATTGTTTGAATGTGGACCTGCTGGATCAAATTATATGAATTCATTTAAGGAGAAAAGTTCATATTGAACCCTGTTTACGATGTCTACTGAGAAGTACTATTCTATATGATTATAAAAAGCACATGTTACCATCGAGTCCCAATTATTTCAGTGGAGATTCATGTCACTTCAAAATCACCTTTCATATTTCATTGTTAAATCAGAATGAAAAAAATAACGGACAATCATCCTTGAATTTGCAAGTGATTATATACTTCTCTATTCTCTGCTGCAAAGCTAGCAAAGGAGAATTACTGGCCAGTCCGTGTCTGCTTATGGCCATGGTAATGACAGGAATACAATGTGCAAGGAGACTGTAACAATAATGTATATATATATATATATATATATATATATATATATATATATATATATATATATCGGCACACACATTTACATTATACAGAGGGCTTATTAATAAAGCACTGCCCATTGCAATGACAGGTATCACAGCGCAAAATAATGGCGGGACGGCCACTGACTACTCAAAATAATGGTGGGACGGCCACTGACTACTCATATTGTCTCACAATTGCCATCCTCTAGCTCTCGTTTTGGAAAGAAAGATAAAGTATTTTCAAGTCATTTCCTCTGAGATTCCAGGTCTATCACTTTCGTAACACTGTGCTCAGAGTTCTTACTTGTGACTACACCCATTAACTGAGAATTATTTTTAAAAGGGTTACAAAAGACGACTTTGTAGGTTCCGGTACTGTGAAGCAGGCTGGAGAAGCTTGCCTGCAGCCAAGCGCCTGACAGGAGCGCTCTGCAGAAATGATGGACCAACAACAGTGAAAGCTGTGGGCTGCTGCAGTCTGCAGGAATGCAGCCGGCTGCAATGCTGCAGTCAGCAGGAATGCAGCCGGCTGCAATGCTGCAGTCAGCAGGAATGCAGCTGCAGCCGGCTGCAAGGCCGTCCAGAACTTAACCCCACAAAACTCCACCACCACCGAAAGCTGAAGGTTACAGTCACTGTCCTCACTGAGCCTGTGGCCAGGTTGTTGATTTCCCAGAGGTGCAGAGGGCTGAGTAACTGGTGACATCATCTGGTTTTCTTCCTGGTTGGGATTGTGAGTAATCCCTGCTCACCTTGGTGAGTCAGACCACTTGAGAAAGAAATTCTTGGAAGCTTCAAAATTCTCTCTCTCTCTCTCTCTCTCTCTCTCTCTCTCCTCTCTCCTCTCTCTCTCCTCTCTCTCTCTCTCTCTTTGTTTTTGTTTTTGTTCTGTTTTTCGAGGTAGATTTGAAACCTGTCTTAGAAACCTGTCTTGCTCTTGTAGACCAACCTGGCCTCAGACTCACAGAGATCAGCCTACCTCTGCCTCCTGAGTGCTGGGATGAAAGGCATGTACCACCACGGCCCGGCTACTTCCGAATTTTCTTAGACTTGTTGGGCAGAAAACATGGTGTAGTTCTAGAAACGGAGTTACAAGTTTAGAGAATTTTCCATATAGTCCTGCTATAAGCCTGGAATCTAATGTTCACGAACCTGGCTGAGGTCATATCATAATGCCTCTGTCCTGATTTTGGAACTGCTAATCTATCTGTCACAAACTCACTTCCTAGAGTTTTAAGTAGCAGTCCCATGTGAACCATGTGAACACACATTCTCTCTCTCTCTCTCTCTCTCTCTCTCTCTCTCTCTCTCTCTCTCTCTCTCTCTCTCTCTCTCTCTTTCTCTCTCTCTCTTTCTCTCTCTTTGGTTTTCCAAGACAGGGTTTCTCTCTGCAGCCCTGGCTCTCCTCTCCTGGAACTTACTTTGTAGACCAGGTTGGTCTTGAACTCACAGAGATCCACCTGCCTCTGCATCCCAAGTGCTGGGATTAAAGGCGTGCGGCCACCACTATGTGAACTCTTAACGAAGAAAGAATGGAGCGAAATCACCCAGGGTCCACATAGAGCCCTAAGCTGGCCTCCTATGGCCTTCAATACCAGCCCACCTTCACTGGTACTCACTGAATTGCAAGCCACGGTTTGTAGAAGCACTTAAGTCCCACCCTAAGACTTCACAAAGCCAAGAAAAGTGTGAGTTTGCTTTGTTAGCTTGGAAAACAAAAGACATTAAGGTAAGACAGAGAAGAGAATTCCTTTGGAGCAGTTATTCTGAGCACTTAAGGAGAGTGGAGACAAGAAAAAGAACAACGGTTTACTTGCCCTGTTCTAGATTACTCACAGGTTAGCATGCTTAATCAAAGAGTAAGAAACAAAAGCAGGTGGAAGCCAAAGGGTGCAGTTTTGATAGCTAAACTTAAAGCCCTATCTAGGAGGCATGTTTAATGCATGGGGGGGGGGGATGTTTTAAAGCCATGTTTTTGTAAACACTTTCAAATAACACATTGACCAAGCCAGATATAAATATGAGAAAGAGAACAGACTCCCCGTCACTGCCATATGAAAGCATTTGGCCTCCCTAGAGTACCCGGAGGGTTAAACTGAGAAGTAGGTGATATCAGGTTTAATCTTGCTAAATCCAAGAACGTGCGTACACATGTTATTGTTGTACTATTTTAGTTTATTTTTCCTTTGAACGAAATCTATGGTTTTAATTATTCCTTTGATCTAAGACTTATTTAGTGAAGTCTAATTGTTAAAAACGTAAAGGCTGTAGTTCATTGGTAGAATGTTTGCATGTGCATGACCCCTGGTTCAATCCTCAGAACTAGCGGGGGGATAATGTACGTAAGGGGTGGGCTTTTAAAAGATCATTATTAATTTCTAACTCTATTGCTTTGTGTTCAGAAAGTGTTGTGTTATTTCTGTTCTCTGGATGATTGGGGTATGTATAGTCAGTTTTCATGAATGTGTTCTGCACATCTGATATAGGATATACATCTTATAAGATATATTCCCTACCATACCACTTAATATATTTATAGGGCATGCCTTATTGTTGCAATCCTATGACTTAAATATTCTCTTGAAACTTTTTATTTTACATATATTTAGCTGGAAGGAGGAGAGCAAGTTTCACAGTGAGCATGCGGAAGTCATAGGAAATCTTGGGTGAGTCACTTCACTCCCTCTGCCATGTGGGACCCAGGTTTTGAACTCGGACCATCAAGTTCAGTGTCAAGCACCTCCATCCACCGAGCCATTCCATTAACCTACAACATTCTTGTTCTATCTTTGCCCATTGCCTTTGTATTAAATTGAGAGGTATAGAGTAAGGGTTTCTGGTTTGGGTATATTTTTGCCCATTTCTTGTATTTTCTGTGTATTTTGTTTTTGTTTTTGTTTTTAATGATGCCTTAAGAAAAGTATTGAGAAGTAAACCTGGAAGAAGAAAAATGATTAAAAAAAAATATGTGTGAGTTGTGAGTTCTTAGATGGGAGGGCTCAGACTTTCTTTCCTCTGAATGGAGACAGTGGGTCTTGGATGAACCGCATACAAGTTTTAGCTCTTTGGTGACATCAACACGGAAGTGACTCCTTCCACTCAGGGCTCCCCAGGGTTCCTGGGCACAAACGTGCAGCCAGTTACTATTACCCACACCCAGAGCCTGGTTTTTACTCTAGCCCTGGTTCTTCTCCCGAGGAAGAAGAAGAAAGCAAAGGACATTGTTCTTTGCAGAGACCTGTGGCAGTCAAGCTGTTTCCTATAGCCAGCACACACTGAGCTGGAAAGAAATGGGCTAAAATAAGGAGCATGTGAGAATGGACTTGGTGTGGCAAATGGTCCAAATGTATCTTTGCAATGCATTGATGATGTTTTATAATTTTAAACTTTGCCTACTTTAGACATAATTGAGATCTATTGAGAGCTATCACCATTTCTTAAAGGAAAAGTTCAAGAGAAGAAAACAATGTGCCCAGACACTGGTCTCTGGACGAGTCTTAGCCGGTAATAGCATTGCTCTTCTGGCACAGCTGATATTTGGGTTTTGCTCTCAGATAAGACTGTGGGAGTCACAAACGGGATTAGACAATGAGCTATTTATTCTCAAATAAATCTATTCCCATGCAATGCAGATCCTCACTGCGCGGCTATGAAAAACTGCATCAAATCTTAAAAATCAACCAAATCACCGAAAAGATGACGAATGGTCCCAAAGCATTGTGCGTACATGAAGGCCAAGAATAGGCCTCTGCTTTGGTTACTTTAGTGGGTGTAGCTCTTCTAGTCCAGTTAACTTGGCAACGCAACATGTTTGCACCTGTCTATTGCCTTTCATAATAAAGAGAAACTTCTACAACTCTCATCTGTCAGCTCCTTACAAGTGTTTTTCCACATGGCAACAAATTGAAAATGCTGTGTTGCCAGAAGCTAGACAGAGTGTATTTTGAGAACTACATATGCAGGTGGGCCTCAAGAAGCTAAAAACAAAAGAAACAAATTACTTTACTTGATTCCAACTGTAAAAGGAACACAGTTACCAGAAATGAGATGGGCAGATTCTCCTGCATAAGAAACAATTGTCCAAGCCTTCAGAATCCTGATGTAAAGGGGCTGTTTGTACATCCATGCCAGAACGCCAAGGAAATCTATAGGGTGAATATGACTCCAATGGCTTTTCGTGGGATATATTATTCCCTTTGTGTTCAAATTTTATGGGAGAAAGGCTTTTAGTTGCTTACTTGGAAATTAAATGTATTGACACGGATAAAGAAAATTTAAAGCAGAGTCAGGGATGCCTGTCTCTAGTTCCTAACCTATATCATGGTCCTTACCCAATAAAGCACCATAATTCGCCTCCGTGTATATTTATCATACTCTCCTGCTAGAATAGCTTCCTCTGCTACTCTTCAGAACTGTTGCATTCTTTATAATTTCTTAGTCAAACAAGGAGGCCAACTTCAGCTTCAGGTCATCCATGAATTGAAATTCCCTCAAATGCAGGTTTTGCTGCAGGCCAATAACAAGATGCTAGCTAATAATTACCAAGCACTTAATATATGTCCATGGTTTGTGATCAAATTTTCTACCAAAATGCAATGGAAAAGCAGATTTTCAACAGAAGGGGCTCCTGTCTTCAAAACGGGAAAAATGTTTTGGGAAGACAAACATAGAATCTGGTCCTTGCATTTCTCTAAAAGTGAAATTAAATATTTTTCCATAAATTTAAAAATCAATTTCAATGCCTAGTTTGTGTTTCACGTTTCTGCTTTTTCCTTGTTTTTTTTTTCTAATTACTTCTTAATCCTCTATTTATTTCATTTAAAATTTAAAAACTACATTTTACAAAAATTTTAGACTTACAGAAAAGTTTTAATAGCCCAGAGTGCCTACTGAAATTTCACATTATTATGATGGTCTATTTGTTATCAATGGAAGTTCATGTGATACTCTGAATGATAAGTAGTCCATCCAGATTTCCTTAGCTTTTAGCTAGTTTAACAACAAACCATTCCAGCTGTGTCTCTGTAGCTCCCCTTGACTGCAGTTTCTCAGATTACCTGCTCTTGAGGCCCTTGCCGGTTCTCAAAAGCTGGGCTGTTAACATTTACCTGGTGTTTTTCACATTACAAGAGTGAACTTACGGGTTTGGGGGAGGAAAGTCTCATAGATAGAATGCCATTTTCATTACATTACATCAAGTGAGCATTCTACCAACAAATGACTCAGGAGTATCAATGACGTCCTTGAACACATGGTTAAGTAGTGTTTGTCACATGTCTTGACTACAAAATCATTATATTCTTACCACTTGCCATACCTTACTGTTTGAAAGGACATACCTGTGTTTATCCACATTTATGAGATGGGAATTAGGCTCTGTATCCTTGGAGAAGGAGCGGTTACATAAACTATTTGAAATTCCTTTTTACAAAGATGTATCTCTTCTCCCCCAGTTGTCATATTCAGTTATTTATATCACCATAGACTCATGAATATTTATCTTATACCTTTGGCAATAAACCAACAATGCTTAGATCTTGCTCAAGTTCTTGCAGCGCCAGGCATTAGGAGCTCCCTTGAGCCGGCTCCTGTATTCACTGACATGCCCTCATCAAAGGTTCTGAGTGTGTATGCCAGCACTTCCTTAGCTTTAGCATTGCCAGTGGTCTGAAGATATCTTGCACATCCCCTCCCCAATGTAGAATTAGCCATTTCTGATCAGTTAAAAAAGAGAAACACGGTAAGTACAAAATATTTGAGACTGCTGTCAGTGCTACACAGTGTACCGTTTTACAGTAGATATTTCATAAAGTAGAAGGCACAGCCTCTCAAACAGAGATTGGAAGTATGGTAACTATAGGCACCTGTCATGGACTGTGAATGATTATGTATGCTAACTCCTTCACACAATGGGCAGAATGGTTGGCTTGTTGACATCAACATAACCATGGGCGCTTGCCCTGGCCAATGCTTGTGCTATGACTTTACTACAGCAACCGTATTCCTAGACTAGTCTTCAGTTTCATTGCAATTTCACGGGACCAGTGTACATATGTGGTCCATATGTGACCAAAATGTCATTGTATTTACACCTCATCCTGGGGGTTTTCAGACATCTTTACCTTTTATATAAGTTATTTATTTTGTGAATATGGAATTTTTATGAGGTTCTTAATTATCTTTCTAAGTTGTGTAGGATCTACGGTGCTCTCTCTTGAACCTCCTGATACTGGAATTACAGTCTCCTCTGCACAGTGTTCTTGGCTGAAATTCGTCTCTCTCATAAAACAGCTCGTTAAAAATTGATTTATTTATTTCTTTTATGCTTTCAGTTTATCTGTTTTGTAATTCTTAAATGTCTTTGGTTTTGCCCTCAATTTATTTTTTATTTCTTGAGTAGAAGTTTGGGATTTTGTTTGTTTTTTTAATTTAACAATTTTGTAGGCTTATTATATTATTTTATTATTTGTTTAATGTGCTTATGTCTCTCTGTCTCTTTCTCTGTCCTCTGTGTGTGTGTGTGTGTGTGTGTGTGTGTGTGTTTGTGTGGTGTGTACGCATATGTGAGAACACCCGCATAGGCCAAGAGAGTGTACTGGACCCTCTGGAACTGGACATGGAAGTAGTTGTGAGTTGCCCGACATGGGTGCTGGACCTGAACTCTGTCCACTGAAAGAGCGGAAGTGCTCTGGAATGCTAAACTGTTTGTTCTGCCTCGCTTGCTACTTCCTTTCTCATGTAAATATATAGAAGTATCAATTTTCATTCAGAGTTGCTTTCGCTGTGTCTCATAGATCTTGATCACTTACAGGCTCACTTTTATTCAGATCAATATTTTTATTCACCTTGAACATTAGTCATTGACTGGTAGATTATTTAGAAGCAAATTATGAATTCCAAATGTTTGAACATTATCCTTATCTTTTCTTTTCTCTTACTGGTCTCTAGTTTAATTCTCTTAAGGTCAGAGAATGTGCTTTGCATGATTTCAATTCCTGTATTTGTCAAAGTTATTGTATAAGTCAGGATCTGGTCTGTCAGAGTAAATGTGTGCACATCAAAAGAAGTATGTTCTGATAATGCTAGGTGGGATGCTTTCTAGATTCAGCCAGATTCAGCAGGTTCGTGATATTCGGATATTCTCTATCCTTGTCGCATTTCTGCCCATGATGCCTGTGTTCCCGAGACCTAAGTGCTGTGCCTTTCTCTCTAGTAATGTGGTTTTCCAGTCCTCATGGTCATTTTCCTGCCTTGCTGGAGATCAAACGCCCCAGCTTCTTTGCAGCTGACACGGTTTAGTGATTAAGTTTGGCGGTGAGAGGTGAGCTGAGGGGATGTTTGTCCAGTCACGCCGGCAGAGGATGAGATTATGTTATTCTCATGCTTCCCTTGTCGTGCTGGGGAGTCCATGTAAGACGGAGGAGACACATTTATTCTTCAGATAGAAAGCACATGGCGATGGTAGAACAGCCACGCATTATCCACTCTGGGCTATTACATAAGGGAGGGCGCTTTTAAACAGTTTTAAGTTACTCTGTTTTGAAGCTTTGTTACTGCTTTTTAGCTTATCCACGTCTATATCTTAAAATTAGAATACATTAGATTTACATATTTCATACAGATAAAATTTAAAGAAACACAACTTACAGTGAATTAAATTAAGTTGGATGATTTATATGGAACTATAGATGGCTATGTATGTGTGTGTGTGTGTGTCTGAATTATATATATTTATATGTCTGAACTGTGGAAAAGAAAATTATACTTTAGCCAGGCATTAGTTGTACACACCTTTAATGCCAGCAGGAAGCAGAGGCAGGCGGATCTCTGTGAATTTGAGGCCAGCCTGGTCTACAAGAGTTAGTTCCAGGTCAGGCTTCAAAGCTACAGAGAAACCTTGTCTCAAAAAAGAAAAAAAGAAAGAAAAAATTATATTTTATTTAATACAAATTATTGAATTGTAATAATTCAGGTTAAGAGACATATCTATGGTGATTTGGGAAGACATTAACATCAAGAAAACTGTATTTAAGTTAATATCAGTTAGTTTAATTAGTTTAAAATACTGAAAAATATCACAAATTTAACAAAAATGATTTAAAAATTTTTTACTCTTAAAAATATCACAAAGTTAACAAAACTAGGAGGAAACAAAGTCACAGTAAATTTTTTCTTAATGCTCATAAACATTTCCAACATTTCATGATTTGAAAATAAAGATGGGGGAACTTAAGAGCACTTGCTGCTCTTCCAGGGGACTAGAGTTCAAGTCTAAGCGTCCATATTGGATAGCCCATTGATACCTGTAACGCTAGATCCAAGGGCATCCAAATGTCCTCTTTTGGCCTCCTTAACCACACACACAACATATATTCACACATGCACACACACGATGGGGGGATACATAAATAAAAATAAAGGAAAAGATCTTAATAATAATAATAATAAAAGATGAAAGCCTTTGTGAAGAGGTAGAATTTGTTTTAAAGGATACATAGGATTTATACAGTCATATTTTATGAAACTGTATTAGGTATTTGTTGAGGCTTTAACAAATTATTGCAAACTTAGTGGCTTGGAACGATATACCTTTATTATTCTCCAAAGCTCATTTGTGATTTGGGGAATTGAATCCAGAGACTCATGCATGCTAGGCACACACTCTTCCACTAGACTATATTCCTAGTCCTGACTCAGTTTTGCAGGTCAGAAATTCAAACTAGATGCCTGTGGTAGTGCTGTAGTAAATCCTACAGCCAGTAGCCTTTAAGTTACAGCCCACTTGGGGATGGCCTCTTATCCTATAAATGCCAATGTAAAGCGTGCATTCCCCCCTTCTGTCTGCGTGATTCGGTTCCTGTTCTCTGTTCGTGCAGAGTACTGTGATCTGTGAGTCTACCCCCAAATAAATAACCCTTTATTATACTAAATTCTGAGCTACTGTGTGAGTTTTTTTAGTGTCCATTTTCATGGGAGTTTGAATGTAATTGGCCCCCCAAATTTCATAGGGAGTGGCACTATTAGGATCTGTGGTTTCGCTGGAGTGGGGATGGCTTTGTTGAAGGAAAATGTGTCACTGGGGCTCCAGGTTTTGAGATTTCTTTTGCTTAAGCTTCCCTCAGTGTGACTGTCAGTTGACTTCCTGTTGATGTAAGAAGATGCAGGAATCTCAGTTATTCCTCCAGCACCACATGTACCTGCATGCCACCATGTTCTCCACCACAGTGCTAATGGACTGAACCTTTGAAACTGCAAGCAAGCCCCCTCAGCTCAATGTTTTCCTTTAAGAGTTGTCATGGTGATGATGTCTTTGCACACAATACCTTAAGATGCTGCTGCTGTGGACTATCAAAATGTCAGTGGGGTTACACTCTTCCTGGGAACTATAAAGGTGACTCTATTTCTTAGAAGTAAATAGATTTTGATTGTCTTATAATTACCTAGAAAGCAAGAGATAATTGGCAACCTCTTTTAACAAGCCCCACTATCTTGATGAATTGGTTCCAAAAATGCTTGGTTCTTATGCTGCTCAATATTGAAACTCCAGAGAGAAAATGAGAAGCACGCTGATCACACTGAGTACTGTGTGTGCTTCTCAGCCAGCGATAGGATAAGCAAGTTAACTGAAGAATCCACCCAAGATTGTTGGCCACAGCAAGAGGTTCTTCATCAATGGAAAACCGAAGTCTTATTGTGAAAAGGGGAAATGTATCAGAAACATAAAGCAATGGGGTTTCCCACTGGACCAGATAAAGACATGTTGGGTAACGGAAGCAATATCAACTATCATGTAGTAGAATCCTAATAAAGCGTATACTTTAGAAACAAATTTAGTTTTGCAGGTGTGGAACCTGTAAATAGCCTTTATAGGGCAGCAACAAGAAAGGAGAGTGGATTTCATGGTATAGAATTGTCCAAATACCCAGGAGAAAGAGTCCAAGTGAATGTCAGAGGGATGGCCAGCTAGCAAATGGTTCAGGATAAGGAATACCAGAGCTGGAATTATCCTGGAAGCTTCGAGTAATGACTTCATTAGCAAATGGAGCCAGAAGTTAATTTTCGAGGTATATTTATGCCACAAATCTTACCTAGTTATTTCTACTCTCACTTGTATTAGCAATTCAACTTCTGGTTAGTAGCAGACTAGTCTGGTTTACTAGAGACCAGTGGCTTCTTCAGATCTTTGGGGGACAATGTAAAGATTTAAGGTTGTCTGTGACAGGGGCTGGAATGCAGCTGTGGTTCAGTGATAGGTTTTGTCTAGCGTGTACAAGGGCCCGGGTTCAGTCCCCAGTGCTGGGGGAAGAGAGAGACTTTCTGTGCCTTCACCTCTAGGAGCCCCTGCACACGGTTGCTGTATAACCTCACATAATGACAACTGCAAAACAGGCGCACACAAAAGGCTCCTTACCCCACTCCTTTTCTTTGCAACTGCCAGATCGAAATAATTTTCTCTCTTTGTTCTCCCTACCCAGGAGACGCTTTCCCCAGTTCTTCCGTGAAGGAATTATGTATTCAACCACGCGGAGTCCTTAACTAAAATGCACTCCACATAAAATCGCTAAGGTGACTGTCCAGGAAAGTACCAAAAAAGCGATGTACTCAAAGGGTGATCTTTAGGCTTCTTGAGGAGGAATTACTAAAACAAGTCACTTGAAGGTTAAAAATATTTACAACTTAAAAACACAGCACGAAGATAAAAAGGGTTCCTGGTCAGATCTACGCCTCAGGAATCCTGGAGGCAATGTGAAACCCAAGCTGTGACTGGGAAAAGGAATGCAAAGTATTAACAAGTCCTAGCAATGTGCCGTCATCACTGCCTAGAAATATTTTCCCCTCGCTTCTGAAACATCGTCCTTCTTATCTGCTTTGGAACAGCCCCTCTTCCCTCTCCTTGTTTTGCTGGCCAGTGGAAGAGATGAGTCATTTTACCATCTGGGCTAAAGGAGAGAGAGATGTTATGCCTGAATAAAACAGAATTTTATCTGCATAATAATGGCCCACAGTCCAAAATATCTCTTCTTCGGGTGTCCTTATCTACACTCGTATCTGTCCAAATCAAAATTAAAGGGTATTCTACAAAAGCAATTCGTGGCTACTTACTCCTGTTTCTAAGCTGACATTTCCAAACTTTTGGCAACATAGACTAGAGGCAACACTGGGTGCTTAACAATCTGGGCAAGTTGGATTAAAATAATTTAGCAAAAATATGAAGTGCTATGTTTTGTTTTTTAAGAGTCATTCCGAATCCTCAACAGCACCAATCTCTCAAACCAAAGTTAAGAGCTGAAAAAGATAAAGCCAGTATTTGTATGTAGGTTTAATCAGTGCTGTTCAAAGTCTGCAAATTTTCACATTGTGTGTGTTTGTGTAAGTGCACGTATGTGTGTGTAAATGTTGATAAATGCCAACTCAGGAGAATAGACATATCTCTTACTCTTGTGAAATATGCAGATGAGTAAGGTAAAAAGTATATTTCCTTTCCTGAAGGAATATGAGACCTTTACTCAAAATGTCATAGCAGATAATCAACTCTTGTTGTCTAAGATTAGCATTATTTTTCATAAATAATTGATGAAGATTATACAGTTTTGTGTTATATTATAGATTTACATATACCTTTATCTTTAATTTTTTTCAAATATGAGTAAGACTTTCAGTTCCTTGAAGAAGTAAGTTTACTAATACTTGCCTAAGTTCTATATCCTAATTGTTGCATTGACAAGCATTTCTGAGGAAGATAGACAAAATCTATGGGTCTTAGAATCAAGTGATACGATATTGCAATATAATATAAGATATAATTTAATTTTCCCTCAGTTTTTTATCACACAGGCCCTAAAATCCTTGGTATTCTCTAAGCTTCAGTGGTGGGCAGATTTTTTTATTTTGTTATTTGGTCTTTAGCCATGGTTTCTGACTCAAACTTCATTTCCTCAATGACAGGGATTTCTCTTGTTCTGATGAGTCGCTCACTGTGAGTCCTGGATAGTTTCAGGGTAGGGGCTGGCCTAGAAAGAGCAATCATGATTGGCAGTTTGGAATTTTCAGCCCCCTCCCACCCCACCCGCACTGTGCGCCCCTTCTCCAGGAAGATGAGAGTGTCTGACTATTAAGCGTGATCATGTTGATACCCCATGAAGCCAGCATGGAATCTCAGAGTTGGAAGTTCAAAAGTTTTCACTGAGTGGATATAGGCACACACTGAGAGCGGGGCACCTAGCATCTTCACAGGTAACTCTGTGTTCGGGCTACTTGATCATGTAGCGTTTATCTGCATCCTTCACCATACTCCTTAGAAGACACGAGTGAGTATGTGCCCCTGAGTTCTCTCACCCATCTTAGTTGTAGGAACCCTGATATGTAATCAAGTAAGCAAGAAGAGGAGTGACTTGGCAACTCCCCAGGGGTGGTTGGCATCTCACCCGGTTGGCATCTCAATCTGGAGGCAGTCTTTGGCAGCCCTTAGGTTGTGCAAGGTAGATAATGCCCTGGTTGAGTTGTAAAATACTTAGCTGGTATTGGAGAATCAACCAGTGTAAGGAAAAGTAAACAAACTCACACATTTGGTTACAAAAGTGTTTAAAAAAGGTTAAGTATAACGGAAGAAAAATGTGTTTTTCATTCAGTTCCCTTTATCGTTTATATAAAGAAGAGCCAAGGGAACCACAATATTCAGTATGAAAAACAGATGACGTAAGTGTGAATAGATCTTGGAACTTTGAGCTCTCCGATCTACAGCTCATGGGGATATGTTGTGAGAAGGAATCTTGTCTAAAGAGAAAGTTTCAAACATTTCACTTTTAACGATTTACAATTGAAGTGAAACTTTATTTCAGTGAGCTCCACAAATATTGTTAAATGTTAAACAATCTTGGAGAAGGACTTCCTGTTGAATTAAAAAAAAAAAATCAGTACCAATGTCCTGGCTAGTTGTATGTCAACTTGACACAAGCTAGTCATCTGAAAGGAATAAACCTCAATTGAGAAAATGTCCCATAAGGATCCAGCTGTAGGGCATTTTCTTAATTAGTGATTGATGGGGAGGGCCCAGCCCATGATGGGTGGTACCATCCCTGGGCTGCTGATCCCAGGTTCTGTAAGCAGGCTGAGCCAGTAATGAGGAGCCAGCCATTTGGAAGCACGCCTCCACGGCCTCTGCACCAGCTCCAGCATCAAGATTCCTGCCTTGCTTGAGTTTCTGTCCTGACTTCCCTCAATGATGAACAGTGCTGTGGAAGTGTAAGCCAAGTAAAGTCCTTTCCTCCCCAACTTGATTTTGGTCCTAATGTTTAATTGCAGCAACAGAAACCCTAACTAAGACAGTCAATTCTTCTAATTTTTTAGATTTTGATTTTTTTCCACTACTCAGATCATAAAGTATTATGGATCCCATTAGCTTATTTTGTCCCCGTGTTTTGCAATTACTGTAATTAAAATGTATATGGTAAGTGTCTTAAACATCCACACATTAAAAAGTTGATGCTAAATGCTGTTTTAATACTGGCTAGGTGCCCTGCAATGGATGTTTGTCATTTCTTTTGGAATTTGAATTCCTTCCTATTTGAAGAATTCCTACCGTATAAATTTTTTTTCTCATTTTTTTATTAAAAATTTCCATCTCCTCCCCTCCTCCTCCCCCTTCCCTCCCCTCCCTTCCACCCATACCCCCACTCCCTCCCTCTCCAAGCCAAAGAGCCATCAGGGTTCCCTTCACTATGTTAAGTTCAAGGTCCTTCCAGCTCCCCCTAAGTCCAGGAAGGTGAGCAACCAAACTGACAAGGCTCACAGTGAGCCCGTCCGTGCTGTAGAGTTCAAGCTCATTGCCGTTGTCCTTGGTTTCTCAGTCCTCCTCCACCATCAGCCACATTCAGAGAGTCCGGTTTGGTCCCCTGTTCCATCAGTCCCATTCCAACTGGACTTGGTGGTCTCCTGTTAGATCTGTCCCACCGTCTCAATGGATGATCGCACCCCTCACGGTCCTGACTTCCTTGCTCATGATCTCCCTCCTTTTGCTCCTCATCGGGACCTTGGGAGCTCAGTCCAGTGCTCCTATGTGGGGCTCTGTCATTTTCTCCATCCAATGCCAGGTGAAGGTTCTATGGTGATATGCAAGATATTCATGAGTATGGCAATAGGATCTGGACATTTCTGGCACCCTCTCCTCAGCTGCCCAAGGACCTAGCTGGGGGCGTCTTCCTGGACACCTGGGAACCCCTCTAGAGTCAAGTCTCTGCCAACCCTAGAATGGCTCCCTTAATTAAGATATATAATTCCTTGTTCCCATACCCACCCTTCCTATATCCCAACCATCCTATTCCCCCAAGCTCTTCCCATCCTCCACTTCACACTTTTCTCTCCCCATCCCTCCATCCCCCCATCCCACCCCACCCCAAAGTTCCCATTTTTTGTCCGGCAATCTTGTCTACTTCCAATATCCAGGAGGATAACTATATGTTTTTCTTTGGATTCACCTTCTTATTTAGTTTCTCTAGGATTTTTTACGAATTATAGGCTCAATGTCCTTTATTTATGGCTAGAAACCAATTATGAGTGAGTACATCCCATGTTCATCTTTTTGGGCCTGGGTTACCTCACTCAGGATGGTGTTTTCTATTTCCATCCATTTGCATGCAAAATTCAAGATGTCATTGTTTTTTACCGCCAAGTAGTACTCTAATATGTATATATTCCACACTTTCTTCATCCATTCTTCCACTGAAGGGCATCTAGGTTGTTTCCAGGTTCTGGCTATTACAAATAATGCTGCTGTAAACATAGTTGAACAAATGCTTTTGTAATATGATTGGGCATCTCTTGGGTAAATTCCCAAGAGTGGGATTATACCGTATAAATTTTATGCAGAAGCAGACGTTCTAATTATACTATCAGAAAGTATCAACTACCACTGTCCCTCTTTTGGTTGGCACATGACTTAGGCTCTGGTAACGAGATACCCTTTCCAGGGACTTTGGCTAGGGAGCAGGTGAGATAAAGAAGCATGGTCAGAGAAGGATTTGTTTTGGCAGAATAGCAGCCAGTTTTGAGCAGTCAAGTTATTGCAAGCCTGTACCAGAGCAAGCCAGGTCATCCCATCCCATGCACTGGAGCAAGCCAGCTCATCCCATCCCATGCACTGGAGTGGCTGCAATGTGCTTGCCAGTTTGGCTATGCTTCAAGCCTCAAGCTATAAAGTTACATATCCAACCTCCTTTTGCTCCTGCCAGTTTCCCAAGTCAGACTCTCCAGTCTTCTGGGAACTGTCTTTTAGAAATAAGCCTTTCAATTCTGTCTTTTGTTCTTTAACCAGCCAGTTTCTATTACAACCCCGTTACTGTTCTCAACATGAGGACATATGAGTAGTCACTTTAAGTTTGACATCTTCCCCTTAAAAGTATAGGATTCATTATGAGTTGACAGAATCTCTACTGTCTACCGCATTCTATTCTTGCCAGTGCTCAAGACTCACATGGGCATACAACCCAGAGTATGCCCGCTAGGCTTGGATAATCTATTTGCCAATGTATGTGTTCAAAATAGCATGCTATCTCTTATTCCTCCTGAATACACTGGAATAATAGTAGTGAACTTTCTAACCAAACGTCAGAGTCCCGAAGATAATGGGAAGGGAGACATCAACCCAGAGAGAGCAACACATTTTTAGAAAATAGTTTTGAGTATTACTGATGGATTCAGACATGACAGCTACAAACTCAAAACAACTTGGAAACGGGTCGTAGTGGAAGCAGAGAACAAGGAGAGTTAAGCTGCTCCCGAGCTGTTTAGGATTTTAGAATCCTAGGTTTTGTTGCTTCATCAGTCAGCAGTAAGAAAGACCTGGACTGAAAACAGGTCCATCAGAACGGGTCGGATCACACACATCATTTGTAGTTTTCCAGTAGCCCAACTTCAAAAGCAAAAAGGATGATAAAACTAAATTTAAAATCTAACATAAAGTATTAATACTTAATGTAGAAGTTGTTAGTAACATATATTTTTTTAAAAAAAAATGTTTTGTACTTTTTATTGCTCTTATTCCCATGTATCTTAGTAAGATGTGTGATGTCTGAAGTGCCCCACAGCTATGTGAGCTGGCAGACTGGACAACGGAGCACTGCATGATGCTGAGTGTGAAAACATTTAAAAAGCAAATCTCTTTTCTCTCAGACAGACAAAGGCTAAAAAAAATCCACTTTAAATAAGTTTAATATCCTAATTCACAGTTTTGGCATTATACTATTTGGGAGGCATCAATACAGAGATAGCAACACATTTTTAGAAAATAGTTTTGAGTATTACTGATGGATTCAGACATGAAAGCTACAAACTCAAAACAACTACTCTTAAAGTAAGGGCAGATCCAAAGTCACAGAATTTCCAATAAGTGTGTTATTTTCAGATCCAGACGCAAACCAATTATAACATGCACATGAAGAAAGAGGAATGCTAAAGCGGAAAGATGCTAACAAGGGCGCTGAAATAGATGAATTCATTCTAGAGAAAAGAGGGAACCTTCAAAATGAAAAGGAAACCTTTATTTGAATCTTTGGAGAAATAAAAGATAATATTATGCTCATAAAGAAAGTGTTATAAAAAGTAATCATAGAAATGAAAAATACAGTGAGTGAAATAACAAGTCAAAAGAAGCAATTAAGTATATAGAGTTTTGAATGCTCTCAGAAAGGCACAAAAAGATGAAAGGGTGGTGTTAAAGAAGAATATGAAAGTATAAAGAGACAGGAGGCAACTCTAGAAAAGTTTCCCTTTAGATGTAAGCCTTTACACAGAATGATTTACCCAGTGCCCAGCAAGAAAATCAAAAGCGACCCACATTCAGAATAAATCATAAAATTTTAGTTCATATACATAATAGCACTATACCTCAGTGTTTCAAAAGGAAAACTGGGTCACTTAGAATCATTCTAGCAAGTTTAGGCAAGGTTCACACTACTTTAGAGAAGACTGGTAGAACAGATTCAAATGTAAGAATCTATTAAATTACATATAAATAAAATTCATTTATATATAAGATACACACATATATAAGTAAATATAAAATTACATCAAAGTCACACTAGGCTACCAAGAGAACATCTATCCTTCCCACAAGAATAAAAGAAAAGCAAACAAAAAGCCCAGAGTCCCAAGAACTGGTGTTAGCTCAGGGAAACTCAGCTCTGCAAAGCCCACCTTGTGCAAACCATTCCCAGCAGAAGCCACAGCAGCAGAGTGGGCGTCTCTACCCCTAATCCTGCGCTTTCACAGAGCCCTGTACCAGACAGCAGGCTGGCTCTCCTCCACAGCCCCTGGAGGTGATTGCTAGCCTTGATCACATCCTTGCACAGCCTGGGTACGGTCCTAGCTGGGGCTGCGAGGGACTGAAGAAAGCACAGACACATGGACACAGAAAAGCTGGGAACCAGTGGTCCGGGCTATCTGCTGTAGAAGTTGCAGCATCCCAGAAGTTAGGTGTGTTTATTATATACACCTGAACAGGTAGACAGGGTTATTACATATAGATAAACAAGCAGGCGGGGTTAGCTAGTCTCCTAGGAGCAATCTCTGTGGGGAGCAGTCTTCAGGTCATAAAAATGACCCATACATGTGGAGGGTGTGGGGGGGATATTACCTGGATGTTTTCAGCATTTGCCCTTGGAGCCAAGGAAGGCCATGCCATCCCTCTGCACCCCATTCAGGGAAGGCTATGCCACTCCCATAGGACTGAAGCGTTGCTCCTTGCCATGACTGTGCTCATGTTCACAACACACATATTCACTCAGGACTTCATTTGCTCCCTACATGGACTTATGATGCTAACATTTACCTTCCAAATCTTACACGAGTGCCTCTAATTGGCAGAACCTGCATTATAGGTGGAAGTCTGGAAGGAAAGGATCTAAGCAAATTTCTCAGCTTTCCAATGACTCCAGAATAGGAAAGTCTTTAGGAGGCTGCACTGAAGACTGAGGAAGCAAATGTTTTTAATCTATTCCAGACACACACACACACACACACACACACACACACACACACACGTGTGCGCAAACCTTCTTTCCATGTTGCACACGACAGTTGCCATGTAACTGTACTTAAACTCTACAAAAGGGGAGGGTCAAAAATCTTATTTTTGTTGATCTCAACCTGATGCTGATGTTCAGTATAACTCAGTGTTTCTCAAAATCAACCCTGAATTAGAGTTAGCGGTGGAGCTCACTAAGTACAAATTACCAAGCCCCACTTCCACTGTGCCTGATTTAACTTGTCTGTTGATGTGAGAGGCAGCCTCCAAATTTGAGTTTTCTAACAATTTCTGGGTGATGCTGATATCGCTTGGCTGGTGACAGCAGTTTCAGAAGTACAGATATAATCTACAGGACAAAGGATGTCAGAAGATGCAATTGATACAGTGTTTCTAATTTATTTTTACAAACTATTTCCTGGGCCCTCAACCACGACTCAGCGGGTCACATAAGGCATCTGAATTACAGCATAAAGAAGAGCTTCTCCCATCTCCCACACTCTCCTACCACTAGGTCAACTCCATGAGTTCTACAGGATTAAGCAATATCATTTCAGTCTTGAAAAGATATTAGCTAGAGTGCTTAATTACGACACGGTTTCTTAGAAGAAACGTGTTCGAGGACTTTGGCATCTGATGATGAAATGATGGGTATACAAGCTAGAGTCTCAAAGAATTAGGTTAAAGTAGCTAACATGGACTGGATCAGTCTTGTGTAGCCCAGGGTGGGCTTGAACTCACAGACATCCGTCTGCCTCTGTCTCCAAGTGCTGGGATTAAAGGTGATTTAAGGCATGTGCCACCACTGCTTAGCCTCTATGGCTAACTAGTATGGCTTAGCTCCACACTGTGATCTTCAGGCAAGCTTATTTGTTATAGCACAAACAAAATATCACCCACATTCCATACACACCAGGTACATGCATGGTACATATGCATATATGTAGGTAAACACACATACGCCTGAAATAAATAAACAAAATGAAAACAGAACAAAAACAATGCTAGCTAACACCATGGTGAGATGTGGAGGTAGAGGCAGCTCCTGTGGCATCTGTAACTCCAGAAGCAGAGGCCTAGAAACTGGTATTACTGAGGCTCTCTAGCAAAGGGCAAGATGAATCAGATGAGCCCAGGCAAGAAGAGGCTACTTTTAAAAATGGTAATTAAACAAATTCCAAAAAATCTGAACTAGAAATGAATAGAAACATGCACCTCCAAACTGTAAGGTAAACAGACAAGGGGAGGTTTTAACCAACAGTCTAACCAAGACTCAGGCCTGCATCCCCCCCCCCACCCCCACCAAGACAGGCAAGGAAGCCAAGAATTAAGCCAGATGAGAATTAAATTCGGGGTAAAGAAAACTGAAGGTGGCTAATGACTCACAAAACTACCTTGTAACTGAAGGTTTCTCTCCTGCCCGCCAGTTCCTGAATTACCACTCTAAGGTTTAATATTAATCACAAACCTTTGGGCCTTTTTATCAACTACTTCTTACAACTTAAATTAATCCATTTATATTATTCTATATTTTACTGCAAGGCTCATGACCTGTTACCTCACATCTTGCTTCTTGGGCGGCTGCTGGCATCTCTCTGACTCCACCTTCTTTTTTCCTTTAGCTTTGAATTTCCTGCCTACCTATATTCTACCCTGTCATAGGCCAAAGCAGCTCCTTTATTAGCCAATGATAATAAAATATATTCACAGCATATAAAAGGACATCCCACATCACTACCAGGAAGGGAATGAATCAGAAGTTTACCAAGATTTGGAAGGAATTCTATTGTTGAAGAAATATGTATCTGAGCCAAAAATGTGTTTCCCTGCTAAAAATTCAAAACTCCTATCTGTGGGCTCCTGGTTGTACCTGCTACTGATAACTCTGCTCAGAACAATCTTCTTTCTGGAAGAAAAGATGAGAGCAGGGAAATCCATATGATGAAGGTCTGAGCGCACCAAGGAGTTAACAATGCTTCGGCGATAAATGAAAACACTTGACCTACACTTCCCACTCATCCCGACATTGGCCGAAACATGCCAAAGAGAAGTCCAGGCAGACAGTGACCAGGAGACAAAGATTTGGGTTCGAAACTGTCCAAGGGAATGTTTTTAAAACCCTCATCAGGAATGCTACAAAGAAGAACCTCTGTAGAAATCCCCTCAAATCACCAAGTCACTTCGGTCACATGCAAAGAGCAACTGGAACACAACAACAGGTGGAATGCAGCAAGTCCACCCACCACCGAGCTTGCTGTGCTGCAAACTGTCTTGATAAACAACCTTTTTGAATGTTGTAGGCTGTTGGTTAATTTCTAGAGTTCTGGGGAAGTCGCTTCTGACAGTTTTGCTAGGATTCTCCCAGCTTATTACAGTGGTTCTCACCCTGTGACCCTTGAATACGGTTCCTCATGTGGTGGTGACCCCCAAACATAGTTATTATCTTTGTTGCCATTTCACAGCTGCCATTTTGTTACTGTTATGAATTGCAATACAGATATCGTATTTGCAGGGTATCTGATACACTACCCCCGTGAAAGGGCTGTTTGACTCCCATCGGGGTCGCGGCCCACAGCTTGAAAACCACTGGCTTACATGTAAAACCATTATCAGAGGTCTTTGTACTTCCATGTTTGTCGACTTTACTCTAAGACTGTGATTAGAACACAGGTCCTCTCTTTGCTGGTTGATTCTTTGGATTATGCCCATGGCTATTGATGTACATGTGTATCACGATTACCTGGAAGGTCTGTTATCTATAGCTGGGTCTTCATGGAAGTTTCTGATTCAGGCCTGAGACTATACCTGGAAACTTACATTTCAAAAACTTCTTAAGTAAAACAGATGCTGTTGTTCTGGTGAACATTTTTTAAGACTACACCACACTGTGTGGTTGCTGCTTCAGGGAGTGCTTGCCAACTATGCAACACATAATGCATTTACACTAGTACATACTATTATCTCATGTGCACACAATAATACAGCTTATAAACTCATATGGATTTAGTACTAAGTTCTAGGTATGATTTTTTTCATTTAATAGGTTGTTTAATATGTACCAACAATGTATAGATGTGTATTGTTATTTTCACATATTAAAATAGTAAATCCAGGCCAGAGAGGTAAGTAGATTACTCAGAAGCTGTAGCAGGAAGCTGCTTGTTCGTTACCCAGCTGCCCAGACTCCCAAAATAACCACATAGAAACCATATTATTTGCAATATTGTTTGGCGAAAAACTTAAGCATATTTCTGGATAACTTATATCTTAAATTAACCCATATCCATTAATCTGTGTATTGCCATGAGGTTGTGGCTTACTGGGTAGAGTTCTTGCATCTGTCTCAGGTGGCACTACATGGCTTCTCCCTGACTCTGCCCTTTTTTCTCCCAGCATTCAGTTAAGTTTTCCCCACCTACCTCTGTTCTACCCTATCACAGGCCCAAAACAGCTTCTTTATTCATTAACCAATAAAAGTAACACATACACAGAAGGACTTCCAACATCATCTCCCCTTTTCTGTTTAAAAAAAGGAAGGTTTTAACTTTAACATAGTAATTACAAAAAACAAAACAGGTATCAAAAAAGAATTACAGTTATAATATTTATATATATTTTATCTTTTATCATAATTAAGGAAAACTATAACTATCTATTCTTCAACTCCATCGAAGACTCCAGAAGGATATATAACCTAAGAAAACAGGAAATGCATTGTAAACAACTTCCAAAACTCTAAAAATCACAGAGACATCTCGCTGCCTGGACAGTCACCCAAAGTTCTTTGGTAATGTTACAGGCACCCATTTTCAGACTACAGGCAGACTTTTCCATGAAGCAGGAAATTTCAAAGACAGTTCTGCCTATATTGGCAGTTTGTCAGTCACCATTTTACTGTGTCCTGCAGAATGTCTGGCAGACTCTTTTATGACACAGGAACCCTGAAGGACTGTCTAGCCTTTAGTCAAGTTCAGCAGTCATTTTTCTGTGGGTCCTGCATGTCCAGTTCATACAGCATACCACTAAGCAGTCCAGACAAGAGCAGTATTTTGCCCAAATGGCTAACAAACTCCATAAGGAGCTTCTTCGATGCCCATCTTCCTCTTGAAGTAGATTGGTGCTGCCAGGAGCAGACGTGTCTCATTGTCATGAAAAGTCTTAAGTTATTAAAACATTTTAAATGCCATATTCTGAAGGTCTCTGAAAGATTTGAAGAATACCCATCTAACTGAAATATATCTCTCTATATCTAGGAAACCTAACATGACTACAAGCTTGACTATTAAAGATGATTATCTATTGACCTATATTTCTTAATTATACATTACATTTTTAAATGAGCTGCACAAAAACAATACCTCAATCAAGAGCAGAAAAATACATATAACAAGATTGACATCAAATTTGTATCAATAAACCAAGATTCATACCAATGCAATGATATGGATATGATATAGAGATGAATACTTTGTAATATGTAATGTATAATTAAAAATATAAGTTAATAGATAATCAAAAGCTTGTAGTCATGTTAGTTAGGCTTTCTAGATATATGGAGATATATTTCAGTTAGATAGGTATTCTTCAAATCTTCCAGAGACCTTCAGAATATGGCATTTAAAATGTTTTAATAACTTAGGACTTTTCATAACAATGAGACACATCTGCTCCTAGCAGCACCAATAACTTCAATTGGAAGATGGGCATCGAAGGGGGTCCTTATGAGTTTGTTAGCCATTTGGGCAAAGTACTGCTCTTGTCTGGACTGCTTAGTGGTATGCTGTATGAACTGGACATGCAGGACCCACAGAAAAATGACTGCTGAACTTGCCTAAAGGTGAGATTGCCCCTGCAGGCTTCCTGTGTCATGAAAGAGTCTGTCAGACACTCTGCAGGACACAGTAAAATGGTGACTGACAAACTGCCAATATAGGCGGAACTGTCTTTGAAATTTCCTGCTTCATGGAAAAGTCTGCCAGAGACTATGGGCCAGTAGGCTGAAGATAGATGCTCCAATGATACAGAAGAACTTTGGCTGACTGTCCAGGCAGCGAGGTGTCTTTGTCATTTCTAGAGTTTTGGAAGTTGTTTACAATGCACTTCCTGTTTACTTAGGAAATAGTATATCCTTCTGGAGTCTGTGATGGAGCTGTAATAGAATAGATAACTATAGTTATAGTTTTCCTTAGTTATGATAAAAGATAAAGCATAAATATTGTAATTGTAATTATTTTTGATATATGTAATTGCTATGTTAAAGTTAAAATCTTTCTTTTTATTTAGACAGAAAAGGGGAGTTGATGAGGGAGTCTCCTCTGTATGCTGTGAATACCATTGGTTAATAAAGAAGCTGTTTCAGCCAGTGGCTTAGCAGAATAGAACTAGGAGGGAAAAACTAAACTGAATGCTTGGAGAAAGAAGGCAGAGTCAAGAGAAGCCATGTAGCCCTGCCAGAGAAAGATGCTGGACAGAACTTTCCCTGGTAAGCACAGCCTCGTGGTGATATACAGATTAATAGAAATGGGTTAAATTGAGATGTAAGAGTTAGACAATAAGAAGCTAGAGCTAATGAGAAAAGCAGTGACTCAATTAATACAGTTTCTGTGTGGTTATTTCGAGTCTGTGCAGCCAGGAATGAATTAGCGGCCTCCTACTACAAGAAGTACACAATTATAAATGCAGGAGTTAGTGTGGGAATTTATCTGTCTGGGCTTAGAGTTCATGCTTTCAGCCCCACCCCAGCACTTCTCAGACTGCAACATAAATCACTTGTGAGGTCTTGGACGACTGTGCTTGGGACATGCTTGCAAGATTAAAAACAATGACTCACATAGTGAGTAAGTGATTGCTATTTTGGATTTATTTTTCTATCCTTTAATGGCATTGCAATAAAAATATCATTGAAAGCCAGATGATGGTGGTGCATGCCTTTAATCTCAGCACTCAGGAGTCAGAGGCAGTTGGATCTCTGTGAGTTCAAAGCCAGCCTAGGCTACAAGAGCTAGTTCCAGGACATCCAGAACTGTTACACAGTGAAACCCCATCTCGAAAAACCAAAAGAAAAAATAGTCATTCAAGTGCTGTGTCTTTATCATATGTCTGTTTGATAATGTACCCTTTCAAGAACAAGCCTTTAGTTGGTATATTAGTCAGGGTTCTCTAGAGTCACAGCACACTATGTGTGTGTGTGTGTATATATATATATTATATAGAGTTCAATGTATATGTGTAATTTATATATGTGTGTATGTATATATTATATAGAGTTCAATATATATGTGTAATTTATATATGTGTGTGTGCATGTATATATTATATAAAGTTCAATATATATGTGTAATTTATATGTGTGTGTGTGTGTGTGTGTGTGTAATTTAGTGGAATAACTTACAGACTGCGGTCCAATTAATCCAACAGTGACTACCTGTGAATGGAAAGTCCTAGAATCCAGTAGTTGCTCAGCCCCATCGCGCTGGGTGTCTCAGCTGGTCTTCAGTATGTACTGGAAACCCAAAGAAGTAGGCTCCAATGCCATTGAAGGAATGGGGTGTGCTAGCTAGGCGAGGCCAAGCATGTAAAGAGCAAATCTTCATTCTTCCATGTCCTTTTATAGGCTTTCAGAAGAGGAGGGAGGCAGATGAAAGGGGTGTGTCTTCCCACCTCAAGATCAGGATCAGAGGTGTGTCTTCCCACCTCCAAGATCCGGACTAGAAGTGAACTCACCCACTTCAAACCAAGCAGACTGTCTCTTACAGGTTCCAGTTACAGTCAGGTTGACAACCAAAAAAAGCCATCACAGTTGGCAACCAGGTTTGAAAGCTCTGATTTGGCATTCATTTTTTTTTCTTAGTTACTCTTAACTTAGTTGGAAGGTGATATTGTTTTCCACTTATAGTACTTTCATAAATCTCTCTTTAGAAGTTGAAGAAAATACATTAATGAAAGAAAAACAAAACTGCAAGCAGTATACACAGCTATGGTATGAAAACTATTGAAATTTGAGAATCCCCTGCTTGTCAGCCGGTTAGTGTGTTCAACTAAACCCATCTGCAAGAATTTAAAGGGGAAATTAGAGGAATGTAATTAAAATATAAATTCTCTTTCAAGAAGGCAAGGACTTGGAAACGTGTAAAAGACAGAGTAATATCATTTTCCAATAAAATATATCTACTGTAGTAGTCTGGGAATTAAACTTGGTTTCAAAAATGTCTAGCCAATTCTCGTGGTCTAGGTTTGCATGGGAAATTTCCCACAAACTGTTTACATCAATGGCGGAAAAAAAATAGTTCCAGTTCACTGGCGGATTTTACAGTTAAAGGACATCACAAGAAGTGGGGTCTTAATTCGTGGGGGAGGCGACGTGTTAAATATATCCCGGGCTTTAGGCACTAGGCGATGGAGCTGGAGATGGGGGCGGGGAGGTAGAGAAGAAAGCTGGACTGTAACCAGAGAAGCGGGCCGGCTTCAGGATGAGAAAAGAGGACATGTGCATCACTGACATAATGAACTTCAACTGTGACTGCGTTTAAATTAAGCAAGGTGTCCAGGGACTCCAGCTGTTGTATTTATTTTGGTGATGTGTGACGAGAGCTGTTACCTCCCAGCCTGACAACCGATTTAGCTTAGAGATGTCAGCTGCTTAACTCTGGTCAGGCCAAATCTACTCTCTACCTGCTCTAAGGGAACAGAATCAGAGACCAGAGCGGGTGGAGCGAGCCCTGATCGGTGGCGCACTCCGGTCAGGGCGAGCAAATGACCTCCTTCCCGCTGCTATGGGAACTGTCATCGCTTGGGGTTTCCTTTCCCTGTACTTAAACTGCAAATATTTTCTTGTACTTGAACTGCAAATTCTAGTGGCGTCGGGCCGGAATTCAGCACCTCCATCTTGCCGGGGGGCTGCGGGAATGCCGAGAAGTGTAACTGCGCCAGTCCCCAGCTCGGCTCTCCACACCCCCTTTCCTTACAGGAGACCCCGCCCTTCTCTCCCAGCCCAAACCACAAAAGGCCGAACCGGCGCAGCGGGCCGCGGCGCCCCGCCCCCGCCCCAAACGTCGCAGTGCTGCAGGGGAAGGCGCAGGGCCAGACAGGAGGCGGGGCCGAGTGCGTCTCCCCCGCTCGGCGGCCAATCAGCGACGGCCCTCGGCGAGCGCCTGGGGAGCCGGGCGGAGAGGCGGCCCGAGTTATTTTCCCTTTTTCTGCCACGTCCAGCCACTGACGTAAGCCCACTTCTCGGGCTCCGATTGGACGCGTGCGGTTTCCCTGTCGAGGGTCGCGGGGCCTATTGGCTGAGCCTCCAGCGGGGCGGGACGAAGGCGCTGACTTCCTCCGCCTCCTTCGCGGCGCAAGGGGCGGGACGCGCTGCCGCCGCCGCCACCGCCGCCGCCTCTGCTTCCGCCGCCGCCGCCGCCACCGCCGCCGCCGCCGCTGCAGCCGCTGCGCGTTCCGGCGGGGGAGGAGTCGGAGGCGGAGAAGAAGGCGGTGGTGGCGGGTGGAGGATCGAGCGCCGATCTCGCTCTGGAGCCGCTGCACATTCCGGTGAGGGGACATTTTCTCTCTCTCTCTCTCTCTCTCACTCTCTCTCCCCAATCTGGCTGGTTTGGTCAGAGGGGATCTGGGTGACGGAGCCGCTGCCCCGGCGCCTGGGCTTCGGTGGTGGCTCCTGCGGAGCGGGCCGGGCCGCGGCCGGCCATGGTGGGTGGGGTTGGCGGCTGAGAGGCCGCTCGCCTCCCGGGCCTCGTCCAGCCCGCTCGGGGCCGCGCTCTAGCCCGAGCCGCCCGTCGCGCCCTCCGCCCGCCCGCCCGCTCCCGCCGGCTCCCCCGCCGTCCTTGGTGCCCGGGCCAAGGACCTGGCGCCTTCCCCCCCCACTCCTCGCGGCTCGGCAGTGCCGCCCACCCCTCGGGCCCGACGCGGTGGACCATGGCGTCGCAGGCCTGCGGGCCCCTGTCCGTGGGGCACGCCTTCCTCCCTGGCCCCTCGCTGCTCCCCGTTTCTGCGTCCTCCCCGGTTGTCACCGAAGCCCAGGCCCCCAGACACCCTGTCAGACGGTGTCAGTGGCCTAGCGCCTTCTCGGGCAGCAGCGTTAGGCCCGAGCACGCCTGTCAGAGAGGCACCTTCAGGGCCGCCCTCCCACCCCGCCCCCACCCCCACCCCCACCCCAACCCCAAGATTCCTCCTGGTTAATCACTTTTGCGCTCATACAAAATGGTGAGTTGAAAGCTGCCCAGACCAAGTTAGAGAAAAGGGAAGAAGGTAAATAGTTTTTTGTTTTTTTTTTTTTTTTTTTTCTGGAAGAAGAATCGGGGAGGTTTTTCTCTTCGGGCATTTAAAAAAAACTGTCTACATAATCACTGTTTTGAGTCTCCTCGTTCTGCCTCTTTTTAAAGGGGCCTTGGTTCTCCTATTTTCATCACGAAATATTTGCTCCTATTTCTTTTAAGATGGCAGTCATCGTGGCTGAAGACTCCCAGGTCGTTTAAAGAGTATGTCAATAAACATCAACATTGCAGAAATAAACGTAACAGTTTTTGTGCTTGTCTTCTGGATTTCATGTCGTTTTTATACGCAGTAACTTTAATCTTTTATTACAGACGTGCAGCCTTGGTGTGAAATTCAGCAGTATAAAGGAAGGAGTCCTAAGTAAAATGTGAACATTGTCCCCTCCGGTGCCGCACCACTATTGAGATTTGGTGGGCGTCCTTCAACGTGCTTCCCCAAATGCACCTTTAAATTAGACACATACATGAAGAGTTGGCTGATGCGGGGGTGGGGGTGGGGGGTGAGGGTTATACCGAGCACGTTTTGTGTAAAGCTTCTTTCTTCACCTAATGACATGTCTTGGACACAGTCCCTTGTTTCATGTTCTCAGAGTCCAACATATTTCTTTAATTAGATGGACTTTAATTAAACTTTCCTATTGAAACCTGTTTAAATTGATTACAGTTGGAAGTTACGCTTTATACTGAAGGTAGCTCATTGATTGGTTGATGCTGAATTGTAAACTTAAGTCCTTGATTTTAGAACGGTTCACAGTGTGGAAGACTAAAAATACTACCGGTTTCCCTTGTATTTCCTCCATCCCAAGATCCAGCCACTGTTGATCCCTGAAACACTGTTTCTGGAGCACAGGTCCATAGAAATAGGTTTGCAGAGCTAAAGGACTTGAGTATTTAAATTTGATAGACATCTAACCCTCGTTGTTACTCTCTTCGAAGGTATTTTGACTCTTTCTTGAGTATTTCTTCTAGGTGATCTTCAGACCAATTGTAATTTAAATTTTAAAATCCCTATTTTGAATAAGGTTCTGTATGAATTCTTAGAACTATTTCATAGTCATAACCCCCCTTCCAGGTTTGTCCTCACCTTTTTCTTCACATCCTGCTTTATAGTAAAGCTTTAGTTAACCCCCATATATAGTTGACATTCCTTTCAAATATTTCCACTTCCTTTATGATTGGTTGTTTAAATGAAAGGTAACTCTTCTTTTTCTTGTCTCTGGAAATACGAAAGCTTGTTTTGTTCCGTTTTTCATGGGGCTTATGTTTTTATTTAGTATTTAATTATCTGAAAATAGTTTTGTGGTTTTCTTTCTAATTTTTGTAACATTTTGGTCATTGAATTGCCAGGTAGGTACTGCATATTATTGAATAGTAGAGTTAATAGTTAAAGTATGGTGTTATTTTTTTATTTTAAGGTGAATGCTAGCATTAAAAATATTTCACGAAGCTTTCTAATAGCCAATACTAAGTTAAAACATGACCTTCTATTTTTAGTTTTCCAAGACAATATTATTTTCATTTTTAAAAACATAGAGCGTGCATGTGTGTGTGTTTGTACACGTGTATGTTGCTACAGCATGCATATAGAGGTCAGAGAACAACTTGTGGGAGATAATTCTTCTATCATGGGGTGCTGGGTATTAGATGCATATTGTCAGGCTTTGTGGCAAGCACCTTTCCCTGGTGAGCCATCTTGTTGACACCTATTATTTTCATTCTTGTTAATATGTTTCAAAAACCTTAAGAAGTGGATATTAGGTTTTATTTATTTATTTATTGACATCTTTTCAGTTATATGTGTGGTTCTATTTGGATATTACCAGTACAGCTTGTATACTAGTTTCCTGAAAGAGGTTATCTTTTCAAAGAGTCAACTTTATTGGCAGTAAATTAGACATAATGAAATGTACTTATTCAAAATGTACAACTCATTTTGTCTTCATAAAAGTAATGGCAATTACTACAGAATAAAATATAACACAATCAGGATAGTATTTTCATCTCTCTGAAAACATTGGTTTCTCTTGGTCTGCAATTTCATATAATTGAAATTATTTCTTTTGTGTCTGCCTTTTCCTCATATCATGTTTTTGAAGATAATTGTGCTTGTTTAACTGCTTCACTTCCTTTTATTGTGAAGTAGTTCATGATAGTTGATTTACTACTGTTTTAGTCATCTATGAGTATTTGGGTTGTTGCTGATTTAGGGTTGTTATTAATAATTTAGGGTTGTTATTAATAAAAGTGCGTGAACATTCATTCTGAGCTCTTATGTGAATTAAAAACTTTTTTATACCTAAAAAAAAATCTCTACAAGTGGTATTTATGGGCTTGTATGGAAACTGAATGTTTAATCTTTACCCTGTTTTAGTTGTCTGCCAATGACATGTTTGCTTTATATCTACATTCTCACACCCTTCTAGTATATGTGTGGTAGTATTACACTGATTTTTATTTTTGTTTTTCACTTGTTTTCTTGGTCTTTCTGAAAAAGAGATTTTGTTTTGTAGCTGAGACTGTTGTGAACTCACTATGTAGCCTAAGCTATCCTTGAACTCTTAATCCTCCTGCCTCAGGTTTCTGACTACTGAGATTATAGGCATTTCATCATTCCTGGTTCACAGTGAATAACTTGTATTTATTTACTGGACAGCAAACGATGCTGATAACTGTTGTCATTTGTAAAGGTTTCCTTCAGATCATATAGCCATTTTTAGAAAGCAGCTTATCTCAATTTTAAAGCTTTTGAAATATGATCTTTATACAGCATTGACAGGCAAGAAAACACACATTTCAATATGAAGATTTTGTTTTGCTTTGTTTCCAAACTGTAAATGTGAGGTGTGGCATAATTATTAAAAAAAAAAAAAAAAAAAAAAAAAAACAGAGACATATATTGTGGTTCAACCTGAAGACCAGAAAACCAAAGCAGCACTGGCTCATACCTCTGCCTCAGTCAGAAAAGGCTCTAATACTGATTTTGTGTCCAGGCGCAGACTGAGCCTTTCAAGCTTTAGACACAGTAGTGGGAAGTTTCTTGGATGTTGCAGGATTCTTACCTTTGACATTCAGGAGCTTTCTAAATGAATTAATCTTACACTGAACAACCTGACCATAATAGCCAAGCACTTGTTTTTTTTAGGCATGTTAGTATCTTGTTTGGGCTTTTCTGCAATTACATCTTTTTATTGTTTTAATGTGACATGATGGTCTGATGTCATAGTCTGAGCTTGGGAAGCATATCTAGTTGATAATATTTTCCTTCAAGTTGTGTGTATTTCTGAACTGATTACTTCATCATGTTTTAATGGAATGCAATTGTTTTCCGTATTTTCTTTATTGGCCATTTTGGTTTTGGTTTCAGAACTTACCTTCTTCAACCAGATCTTCAGTTATCGTTACTTGCTGTTCTCTGGATATATGATTTTCTTGTTTGTATGGAAACATTGCTTTTCATATTAATAGATATTCTTTGAGCTTTTGTTTTCTGAAGGCTGGCTGGTCTCTCTTGGTCAGGGACAGGTGCAAACATGGTGTAGAAGATACGTTATACCCAATTAGACGACATACTTCGTTTTTTTTTTAATCAGGGGTTATAAAATCGTTGGTTAGATTTTTTGTTTCCTTGTCTTGATTGTTTCCACAAGCTAACATTCCTCTGATACTCATTTTCCTCTCCTGGATTTTCGGGCTCTAAATTAATACTTGTTTCTTCAATTTTTACTTCCTGGCTATATCCCTTGATTACATGAGCCTCCTCAGTACTTTCTCCCAAATTAATATTTTCTTGACTCTTCATTGTTAAAATATCTTTCATTGTGTGTGACATCTCGTCAGTAGGCTGAGCCCCTTCCAGAATGGCCTTCTCATAAATTGAGATATTTTCAATAGGACTTATGGTAGGTTCAGTACATATCCAATATTTAACAAGTTTTTTGGCATCTGGAATATTATGAATCAGGTCATTCATTATGCCTAAAATTTCTTTGGGGCATCCCTTATTAATCAGGTTCAGGCATTGAGAAATTGTTTTGTTTACTTTTTCAGTAAATAATCTTTATCTTCTTCTGCCATGATAGTCCAGAAGGATCTGACAGGGTTTTCATTTCTTTTGGCTCAGACTGATTTGCTATTCAGTTAGGAGGCATTTTTCAGCCCCTTTCCTTTGCCAGTTCTCTACTCAATCATCTGAGCTTTTCTCTCTTCTGTGGTTTCTTTGGGCCAAACTGATTTATAGACAGCTCCTGCTACTGAGTATCTGCCTTAGTCAATAGTTTTTGACCTTTCAATCAGTCTGGTATTAGACAAGTTAGTCCTAGCTGCACCTTCAAAATGTTATTATGCTTTTTGATGGTGCCTTATCTCTTTGTGTCCTGAGGACGGGTATTGATAACAGATACAACCAGTTCTGATCATAGTAATTCTTTTTCAAGAGGCTGCAGTTGCATTTCATTTGTATTTTGATAAATAAAGCATACCTGAGGGTCGGAAAAGTGAAACAGCCACACTGGCCAGCCTTATAGACCAGGAAGCAATGACACACACCTTTAATCTCAGTAATCATACTAGCTTGCCATAGAAACCAGGTGGTAATGGTACACACCCTTAATCTCAGAACTAGAAAGGATTATAAAATGGAAGGAGACAGCTCTCAGTCTCAGTCTCATTCTGAGGTTTCCTGGAGGCAAGATCACTGTTTTCACACTGAGGTTGACGTAAAAGCTTTGCTTTTTTGGTCTTCAGGTTGATCCCCATTATCTGTATGAGTTTTTATTAATTGTGTTTCAATTTGGCGCTCAATGTGGGACCAATGTTGGGGAAAGGGTTTTGCTCTTGTTTCCACAGAAGAAAAACTATGGATATCACCAAAATTAATCAAGATTCAGTTTGAAAAGGAGAACGTCTTGATACAGAGAAATGACAGCTCATCCACAGGGGTGACAATCATACAGGTTGTAAGGAAACCTCATAAGGATGTCTTTGCAGGAAAATACCCACCTTCAAAAAGTCAAGATACCTTGGATATCTAGAAGCCTAAAGAAGAAAAGATAGCTATCCAGAAAGAATCACCAAGCAAAGAGAAATCTGAATACCAATATCCTCTGAAGGATAATATCCCACTACCTAAACAAACATATCTCCCGACTTCTCAGTAGTAATGGTAGTTGCTACTCATTTAAAAAATCAAACCTGCACTCGGGAGGCAGAGGCAGGCGGATCTCTGTGAGTTCGAGGCCAGCCTGGTCTACAAGAGCTAGTTCCAGGACAGGCTCTAAAACTGCAGAGAAACCCTGTCTCGAAAAACCAAAAAAAAAAAAAAAAAAAAAAAAAAAAAAAAAAAAAAAATCAAACCTGGCTTTGGAATTGGCCTCCTTCTCTAAATCTAAGCATGTTAAAAGAAAAATTCAGAGTTTCTGTCTCATATCAGGAGCTACCTGGTGTGGGACAGAAGGAAGATAAAATCTAGGGACTAAGGTTATCAAAACTCTGTTTTCAAAAATTTTTTTTTCTCCCCATACATATTTTCATCTCTGTGGTAACGTTGTTTGAATATATGTCTGTTGAAATTCAAACGTTCTGTTTTGATATAAAGTTTAAGTTTTCCACAGTGAACAATAAATTTTTCTATAGTAATCTTTGAAGTCTCCAGAAAGAGGATGGTGCCTCAGAATAACAATTCTACCTGGTTAATATGATGCTATTTGGCTGATAACAACACTTCAGATCTGCTTTGGACTACATACTGCTAAGAACAGTTTCAAGGTGGCTAACTGAGGTGATCCAGCCTCACAAACTACTCTAGCCCGGACTTGAGACAAACCTACACTTTCCCATTGCACAGAGACCGGACAACAAATGATAGAGCTGCCTCTCCCAGGACTTGACATTTAAACCAAGTTTTACTTTCAGGATCTCCTAAAGATAGAGTCACCCCCAGACAGCAGGAAGTAAATTTAAGAATACAATGCCCACATTCTCAAGAGGTGGAGTGGGTGTGTTTTGGTTGTTCCATGGATTATAGATATTATAGATATGATAGGATAAAGGGGTAGATTATTGAATCTACTCTGAAAAGAAAAACTAAGGATCTAGTTAGGAGAAGATAAAAAGATAGATTACTAAATCTACTTTAAAAAAAAAAAGCAACTACTAGTTATAAATGCTTTATATTGGATTGGACTTTTATTATATACAAATTTTGTATATTGTTAGAAATTTGAGATTAATTTTGTTAAAACATAGTGTACATACATTTCTAATCTTGTTAAAGGTATTGTACCTACACATCTCATTTAATAATGTAATGCAAATTTCTAATCCTTGAAAATTATTATTACAAACTGTTTAAGATAAGGAAATGCGGGTTAGTAATTAGTCACCTATTAAAATCAACCTTGTAGTCAGGTATGTTTTCAAGGTCAAAGATATATTTTAGATAGACAAGTGGTCTTCAAACACTTCAGAGATCTAGAGAATATGGCATTTAATATGTTTTAATTATATAGGCTCTTTTTTATGACAGTGAGACATTGCTCACTGGCAGCACCAGTCTGCTTCAGGGAAGATGATGGACATTGGGGAAATTCCATGTGGCGTTTACTTTCCTTGTGGCAAAAGTTAGCCACTGGGCAAGAAACTGCCTTTGCCTTGACTGCTGACATTATGCTGTCCAAACTGGACAATCAGGACACAAAAGAAAGTGACTGCCAAATTTTGCCAAGACAAGGTAGGACAGCCCTTCAGAATATCCTGCTTTCACAGAAAAGTCTGTCAGTTTTGCTAGGTCTGTAATCCGAAGATGCATGCCCCAATGTTACAGAGAAACCTTGGGTGACTGTCCAGGCAGCCAGCTATTTCTGTCATTACTCACATTTTTTGGAAGTCACCTGTACTTCTTGCTTACTCAGTTAATGTTACAAGAAGAGAGTCCCTTACACCCAAAATAACCACATAGAAACTATATTTATTAAAACACTGTTTGGCCCACTAGCTGTAGTTTCTTATTGGCTAATTCTTACATCTTAATTTAACCCATTTCTATTAATATGTGTATCGCCACGTGACTGTGGCTTACCAGAAAGATTCTAACCAGTGTCCCTCTCAGGCAGAAGATCCATGGCTTTTCTATCTGCCCTTCTTCCTCCCAGCATTCAGTTCTGTCTTCTCTGCCTACCTAAGTTCTGCCCCATCTACTAGGCCACGGCAGTTTCTTTATTCATTAACCAATGAAAGCAACACACAAACAGAAGAAACTCCCACACCAAGTTAATATTTCCTTCTTGGGTCTTTGAAAGAGTTGAAGACTGGATAGTTATAATTACGGTTTTCCTTGTTTACCTGATGCAGAAAGCAAGTTATAATAGGAAGTAAATTAGGAACAAGACTTTGGACTCGCCAAGATAGGATAGATATGGAGTATATTTTCTGAATTTGTCAAATGCAAATGGACTAGGCATTGTTGATGTATTTATTGCCTGTATATTTTGTATATAGTTATTTTACTTATTTTATATAGTTTTTCTTATATTAGTTATAGCCCTTTTTATTTTAAATAGAAAGGGGAAGTGTAGTGGCATTTCATTTATATTTTAATAAATAAAGATTGCCTGAGGGTCAGAAAAGTAAAACAGCCACACGGGTCAGCCTTACAGACCAGGAAGCAATGATACACACCTTTAATCCTAGTAGCCACACTAACTTGACATAGAAATCAGGCAGTAGTGGTGCATGCCCTTAATCCCAGAACTAGAGAGAATTATAAAATGGGAGGAGACAACTCTCAGTCTCAGTCTCATTCTGAGATTCCTGGAGGCAGGATCACCATTTTGGACTGAGGTGGAGGTAAGAGCCAGTGCCTGATTGCTTTGCTTTTCTGGTTTTCAGATTGAACCTCAATATATGTCTCTGTGTTTTTATTAATCATGACAAGGAGGATCTGGGGAGATGGCTGTACAGTAAGAGTGCTTGCTGCTCTTCCAGAAGACCCAAATTCAGTTCTCAACACCAACATTGGTCTGCTCACAGATGCCTGATACTCCAGCTCTAATGTCTCTTGGCCACCATAGGCACCTTCACTCATGTGGCACACACAAAAATCCCTTAAAAAGAGCTTTTAGTTAGAATTAATTTGGCTAGTGAGTTTCTTTTTTATGGTTTTTGCTTCTGTATTCTGAGAATTTCTTGCCAGTTCCAAAATAAAATACAAGCTTCCTCATGTTTTTGGCTACTTATTTAATATTTTTGATGTTGGGCTTTTTGATTGGTTGGTTTTGGGGGGGTATTTTTTTCTTTCTTTTTGGGTTTTCAAGAAGACAGGGTTTTGGAATTCACTTTATGGATCAGATTGCCCTCGAACTCAGATCTGCTTGTTTCTGCCTCCAGAGTTCTGGGATTAAATGCACATGCCACCATGCCAGGCAATCATTTTGGTTTTTATATCAAAATACATTGTACATTTGAGTTAGATTTTGTTTTATGGTGTGAGCAAAGGCTTTTATAGTTTGTCTTCTTATCAGTGGATATGTCATTCTAATTCTGTTTGTTGAGGACATTCCTTTTCTTGTTGAATTTAGTTGACTATTAGTAGACCACAAACGTGAACTGCTTCTGGATTGTCCTGTTGATCTTTGTGCCTGAATTTTGAAAATACTATATCATCATGGCATTTTTACTTTGCAATAAGTCTTAAAATCAGAAAATGTATGCCGGGTGGTGGTGGCGCACGCCTTTAATCCTAGCACTCGGGAGGCAGAGGCAGGCGGATCTCTGTGAGTTCGAGACCAGCCTGGTCTACAAGAGCTAGTTCCAGGACAGGCTCCAAGGCCACAGAGAAACCCTGTCTCGAAAAATCAAAAAAAAAAAAAATCAGGAAATGTAAACTCTTGGGCTCTTCTTTTTAAATATCGTATTGGCCAGGACTGGACTGGGGAGCATGTCTTACTTAGTAGGTGAAGTGCTTGCTTCTCAAGCAGGAGAGTTGAGTTCAGATTCCAAGCACCACATAGAAAAAATCCCAGTAAGGCTATGTGCTTGTAACTCTGGCAATAAGGAATAAAGACAGATGGATCAGAGGCAGGTGACTACCCAGAGCTTGCTAGCCATCTGGTCTACCCAATCTTAATGAGCTCAAGGTCCAGTGAAGAGACCCTGTATACATACATATGTACATGCACGTATGTGTGCACACATATACATGGAAGAGCAGGAGAGAGAGTTACCTGACCCAACACCTCACCTTGACCTCTGGCTTCCAGATCTTCATGACAGATGGGCACACATGTATAGTACTGATAGTCTGAATTAGAAATGTTCCCCATTGCTTTATGCATTTGAACATTTGACCCACAGTTGATGGCACTACTTGGGGAAGTTTAGGTAGTACAACTTTGCTGGAGGATGTATGTCACTAAGGGGAGTCTTTGAGATTTTTTTTTTTAAAAATGCCTACTTTTAATTTGCACTGTCTTTGCTTCATGGTTTTGGTTGAAGTCATGTCTTCTTCATCATGAACTCTCATACCTATAGACCCATACACTAAAATACACTCTCTTCCTTGAAGTTGTCTTTGACCATGTTGCTATACTAGTTATTTATAGAACCTGTAGAAGTGTTTTGTTTCTACAAAAAAGAAAAAAAGGAATTTTCGTTTGGATTGTATTGAAACAGATCAATTTGGGAAGAATTAATACCTAACTGAATGTCCTAGTTTGCAAACATAACCTTTTTTCAGTTATCTAGGTCCTTTTGTTTGTCTTTTTATAAGCATACTGTAGTTTCAACATTCAGATATTACACCAATTTTGTTTGCTTATATTCATAATTTTATGCTATTATAACTATTTTCTGAGATTTGTTTCTAGATTATTGTTATTATATAAAAATGCAATTGGTTTTTGTTTATTGATCTTGAAGTATGAAGCCTTCTTGAGGTAATTAATTTCATAGAAATTATTTGGAAGTTCTTTGCCATTGTGGTTAAGGAATTTTTTTTGTTTGTTTTGATCTGTATGTTATCTTCCCCTTTTCCCCTTACTGCACTGGTAGATCTTCCATCACCATTATGAATAGAAGGGCAATCAATAGCAGACACTCTTGTCCTCTTTCTTGTTTTAGTCTTGCAATATCATAAATTATGATAAAGTGTTACTTAAGCTGAGTGTTTGTGTTCTTCTCAAAATTCATGAGTTGAAAATTAACCCCATTATGGAAATATTTGGGAGAACTGGAGTTTTGGGGTGTGTGATGTTGCCCCTTGTGGTTAGATCATTACCTTTTTAAAAGAGTCCACCTCACCCCCAAATAAAGATGCAGTGAAAAGCACTGCAGCCTCTGAACTGGAAAGCAACCCTTTGCCATGTCAGACCTACTCAGACTTGGGTCTTGAACTCCCTAGAGAAATGACTTGTGAGAAATTAATTTCTGCTGTATAAAAACCACCCAGTCTCTCAAAATTTGCTAAGCAGCCTCAATAGAACAAAGCAAGTGACCTTTTGTCATATTGAGTTCATTTCTATTCTCTTGGAGATACTGGATTTAAACTCTGTAAGTATTGAGTTTAGTCAAAAACAATTTTTTATTTTGTTTTTTACTGTTTGTGGATTTATCTTCTGTAGTTTTTAAATATAACAATGTTATTTTCAAATGTGTCACTTTGTAGTTAAACCTTAATTAGTATGTTTTTTTTTTCTTTTTTACCTTTTGTCCTTGAGGATACCTTTTTACCTTTTCATTTATTTCTTTTTATTGTGGTAATGCTAGCTTGGGAATACATCTTTTATATTTTCTATAGAATATTTTTGTGCCATTAATGTTCTTGATCTTATAAATGGTTACAGAATTTTTCAAGCTTAGCTTCCTTTTTTTTTTTTATTTTTTTTGAGGCAGGGTTTCTCTGTGTGTAACAACTCTGTCCTGGAATTTGCTTTGTAAACCAGGCTGGCCTCATACTCAGATCAGCCTGCCTCAGCCTCCTGAGTGCTGGAATTAAAGGCATGTGCTGCCACCCCCACTTGACTTTAAAATTACACTTTTTAATTCTCTTATTGTTTGTTTGTTTGTTTTCTCCTGAATTTTGGCATCGGTTATTTTTCTTTCTTTGTCTTTAATAGTTTGGTTTGGTTTTAGTTTTGTCATTCATTATCTGTGTTGCTTTTTGCAAAGAACCAGCTTGTTATTTATTTTACCATTGTGTTTTCAGTTTAGGTGGTTTCTGTTCATGCTATTTCTATATGCTTTCTTTTCAAAAGTACCTTACTAATTTCTCGAGGTGTAAACTTACCTTGCTGACTTGAGACCTTTTCTTCCTAACTCCTGTGTTCAGTGCTCACAGAGATTTGATAGGTAATATTTTCTAACTTTTTGCATGATTTTCAACCTGGTCATACTGATTAGAAAAGTTGATTTTTTGATTTTTTTTTTTTTTAAGGGGGAACTTCAACTTGGTTGGTCTTGGTACTTGTTCCATGTATTCTTCAAATTTGTTAGTTTGAGTAGAGTGGTCTCTTAAGTGCCAGGGAAAGTTGATAGATTTCCTTTACCTTAATGAGGTGGGTTTTTATTAATTCTTTTTTGGTTTGGGTTTTGGGGTTTTTGTTGTTGTTGTTGATTGTTTTGTTTTTGTAGTTATTTTGTTAATCATTTAGAGAAGATTTGAAGTCTCCAAATACAACTGCGAATATATCTTGTTTATTTTCTGTTTCTTTTTACTTACTGTTTTTAAACCTCTCTTTGTACACATGGATATCTAAAACTATTATGCATTGTGGTATATGGACCACATTATTATTAACTAATACCTTCTCATCTGAAGTATTCCTCACTCTGAAGTCTGTTTAAATATTAATACAAATTTTCTATCACTCTTTTGACCAGTGCCTGTGTGATAGATCTTTCCCACCCTTTAATTTTCATTCTTTCCTATTTTAAAGTATCTTAGCTTTAAATTGCTCTTTTTTTAAAAAAAAAAAAGTATTTGTATATGCATGTGCCTAATTATATGGATGTGCACTATGTGCATGCAGAAGCTCTAAATCAGCAGAGGTGTTTGATCCTCTGGAATTGGAGTTACAGACAGGTTACAAACATCATGTGGGTGCTGAGAACTGAGCTCCCTTCTTCTGCAAGAACAGTACCTTAACCACTGCAGAGCCATCTCTAACCCTGCAACTCACTTTTACTAACAATTTATCTTTTCATTGAGATGTTTAGGTCATTTGCATTTAATGTAGTTATTGGTAGGTGTGATGGCCGTTTTAGTTTAGACTGTGAAGAGACACCATGACCGTGCCAACTCTTATAAAGAAAGCATTTTTTTTTTAAAGAAAACATTTAATTGAGGTGGCTTGTAATATGAGGGCCTGCTTGTTGGGTTTTCTGTTCTGCCCAGTTCCCACAGCCGGTATGTCCCAAAGAAATCACACAGAGTGTCTACATTAATCATAAACGGATTGGCCCATTAGCTCAGGCTAATAAGGCTAATGCTCTTATCACTTATATTAACCCATTATTATCTATGTTAGCCACATGGCTCGGTACCTTTTTCGGTGGGGTAGGTCACATCTTCCTTCTTTCATGTCTGGGCAGGACGGCAGAGGAAGCTTCCTTCTTCCCAGAATAGTCCTGTTCCCATTGCCCCGCCTCTATTTACTGTCTGGTTGTCCTGCCTATACTTCCTGCCTGTCTACTGGCCAATCAGCATTTATTTAAAACATAATTGACAGAATACAATTGTCCCACACCAGTGGCTCCATTACAGTTTCAGAGGTTCAGTTCATTATCATTATGGTGGGAGCATGGCAGTGTGAAGGCAAATGTGGTGCTGGAGTTGAAAGTGCTACATCTTACAGGCAACAGGAAGTTGACTGTCACACTGAGAGAAGTCTGCCCCCACAATGACACACTTATTCCAGCAAGACCACATCTTCTAATAGTGCCACTCGCTTTGGGGGCCATTTTCTTTCCAACCACCACAGTGTATATTTTTGGTTGTCAACTTGACTATACCTGGAATGAGCTACAACCCAGAAATGTAGGGCACACCTGTAAGAGATTTTCTGCTTGGTTTAAAGTGGGTGAATCCCCTTCTAGTCTGGACCTTTGAGGTTGGAAATCACATGTCTGATCTGGATCTTGATGTGAGAAGACACAAACCTTTAATCTGCTACCATATTTCCATCAGTGAAAGGGTCTCATTTATTTAACTCCTGTTTAGGTATTATACATATTATTTTTTAGAGTTTTCTTGGGGAGCAAAACGTATATATGGGATTAACTTGACATGGGATTCCCCTCTGAATGCCATGGATACCATTATTGAATAAAGAAACTGCTTTGAGCCTATAGCAGAGCAGGCCAGAACAGAGGTAGGCAGGGAAAACTAAACTGAATGCTGGGAGGAAAGAGGCGGAGTCAGAAGCCATGTAGCCCTGCCAAAGACACAGGCCAGAACTTTACCTAGTAAGCCACAACCACATGCCAATACACAGATTAATAGAAAAGGGTTAAATTAAGATGTAAGAGTTAGCTAATAAGAAGCTAGAGCTAATAGGCTAAGCAGTGATTTAATTATTACAATTTCTGTGTGGTTATTTCGGGACTGAGCAGCCAGGAATGAACAAGTGGCCTGCTACAATAATTAATGGGTTACAGTCTGTGGTTCAACTAGTTCATTAATAGCTATCCACCAACTGAAGGCCCAAGAATCCAGTTAGTTGTTCATTCACAAGGCTGGATGTCTCATCTATACACTGGAATCCCAAAGAAGTAGGCTTTAATGCCAAAGCAAGAACAAACAGGCAAAGAGAGCATGCTTTCTTCTTCCATGTCCTTTATATAGGCTGCCAGGTAAAGGTGTGGCCCAGATTTTGAGGTGAATTTTCCTAATTCAAAAAATTCATACTACAAGTGGGTCTTGTCACTTCAAATGATTTAAGAAAAAATTTTAAAAAGTCCCTCATAGTTGTACCCAGCCACTTGTGTTTTAGTTAATTCCTGATGTAGTCAAGTTGACAAACAAAAAGTTTCTTAGATAATATAACAGACACAGTGTTTTCAAATAAAATAAAAACAGGACATTTTAAGTTCAGTAGTTTATGGTAGGCATTTTTGTTCCTTACCCATGCTTGTCTTTCTGGTTTTTTTTTTTTTTTTTTAAGTATGTATAGCTTCTCTGGCGCTAATGTTATAATATCTTAGATAAAGTAATGGTATATCTCTCGTACTAATGGGAAGATTTCAGACTAATGCTTCCTTGATCCTTGTTACAGCCCCCCCCCCACACACACACACTTTTAATTAGAACAATATAAAAATTCTCAGAGCATTTGGAATGAATAGTTACCACAAATAGAACATAGTCATACTAATTCTGGAGGAAACTATTCAGAAAAAAATTCAGAAGCTAAACACTCCCTGTTTACTTTAGGAACAAACCCAAAACTGGTAAATGAATCATTTAATCCTGACCCATAACTATAATATTTCTGTGTCCCTTCTCCCTGTTCTAGTTTTCATACTCCAGAGGGGTCTGGAAATAGATAACACTGTCATAGATAGTTGATTATAGTGGCATTAGATAAAATAGAGAAAATTGGTATATACAGGGTCATTACAGTCTGTATAACCTAAGAACCATTATTGAAAGTAATAAAGAAAAGGGGAACAAGAGAATTAAAACAACTTTAAATTGTTACAGAGTATAGAAAAGTGATTTAAATATATTAGTCCATGGAATGAAAATACAGAAGAAAGTTTTAAATACAAAAGATTAGTCCATGTTGGTCAAATATAGAGATAACTGGAAAGAAAACAGACATCGTTGTGACACAGATTGAGGTCTGTTCATTAAAACAGTTCAGCTACTGTTATGAAGGAGAGAAAGTTAGTAGCCTGCCACCAAGTACATCCTTATTAAGACAAGATCCCAAGAAAAATGTAGGGTTTTTTCTCGTACTGTTGAAACAGTAGTAAATTACTTTGATATTTTCCTAATAGTAATAAGTATGTTAGGAAATAATACCTTCTGGGTTTTTAGGAATGAGTTTTGGTTTTGACAATACTAAATTTTGATAGATTAAAGAGCATATTTTATAACATGCAAAAATCAGTTTGCCTTCTCCATAAATTCTCTGAAATAATTATTTGAGTATATTCTACTAAAGGGAAAAATGGGGGGTAAGGAGGAAATACAATTCAAACCAGGTGTCTCAATTCCATGTGCAGTCAGAAGATACCACAACACTAACAGGTGATGGGCCTTGAAAATACGTGCATTGACATCAAGATATTGAAAGCCTTCCATGAGTTTGTTTTAGACACTGTCTCACTATATAGTTCTTACCGGCCTTGGTATTGGATGTGTAGAGCAGGCTGGTCTCAAACTCAGAGATCTGCCTGGGATTAAAAGTGTGTGCTACCACATCCAGCCATGAGTATCTTTAAGAGATGCTGGTACATGAAAATGATTTCTGTTCGGATTCCTTCCCTCTCATCCACTGTCCTATCAGGCTTTGGGAGCCACCATTCTCCTAGTGGTGCTCTAACACTCCCTCCAGTGCCTTCTTCCTTACCACCTACTAGCTAGTTGTAAGTCTCATCATATTTTACTTCAGGCACATATTTGCTACTCCGTTGAGAATGGAGACAGTAAATGAGGTGGACTAAATTCTCATGTGTTAGCTAACTCTATTCAGAGCATCTGAGCGTTAACAGGAGTCACATGAGTAAGCTGCACATGGAGGGAAGCTGCAATTAGCAAAAACATTTTTACTTAGAGGGCTATAAACAAAAGCCAGTTGTAATGAATAATTTGAAGTAACATGCCTGGGAGGGGCATGAAAGCATAATCAAAGAAGAGTTCCTTGTTTTTGAAAAAACTGAGATCACAAGACTATTCTTTTGGTTCCTTGGAGTTTTCATTCAGCTACATTAGAAGATGACATGTTTTTCAAATTTGTTGTTTTTATAAATGAATATACATATGTGCTCTCTGATGTATACATATGTTTAAGTAACAATAGTCAGGCATAACAACCCATTTGCAGAGTGTTTTTCTAATAAGTTTGTGTTAGTGGTAGAAAATTACTGGTGGTTTGTGTACTCAAATATTTCAGTGTTTAAGAAAAAATCAGCTTCTGCTGTACTTAAAAAGCCTTCAACTTCTGTAATAGTTAATATATTAATTTCAAACAAAAAGTTGTTTTTTTTGTTGTTGTTAACTGATGTGTTAGTCTTTACTGGTTTAGACTAGATTGTGGGTTAAATTATCTGATCATAGTTGATAAGGACATCATTACCTGTATACTTAAAATTTTTAAATTTCCTATTAAATATTTTAAGGTAAAAAGTATATTTTTAAACTTAATGAGAGCTAAGTGAATTTATGGAAAAGCTTAAGCCAGCACGGTATAGTAAACTCCAACATCGTTATGTCACTATTTGTGATAAAACAGTGACCAGAAGCGGTGTGGAGGAGGAAAGGGTTTATTTGGCTTACAGGTTATAGTCCCTTGTTGAGGGAAAATAACAAGGCAGGAACTCAAGGTAGGAACTGAATCTGAGACAATAGAAGAAAGCTGCTTACTGGCTTTCCACAGCATGCTTAATTTGCAATCCAGGACCACCTGCCCAAAGGTGGCACTGCCTATAGTGGGCTGTGCTCTCCAACATCAAACATCAGTCAAGGAAATTCTCCTAGATGTGCTCATAGGCCAATCTGTTGTAGACAGTTCCTCAATTGAGACTCCTTTTTCTCAGATGTCTAGGTTTGTGTCTAATTACACGAATACTAACTAGCCGTGTTGCATTTTCCAATCAGTTCTTCAACAATATATTTGATTATTTACTTATAAGTTCTTTGTATGACTGTTTGTGTTTTTTGTCTGTGTATTGTTTTTGTCAGATCAAGTTATATTTCTCTAAGTGAATGAAAGGCCAACAATCTCACGTGCATCAATTTTGCCATTTTTTTGTTTTATTCTTTTATTACTAATATTTTGTTCAATGCATTGTTTCTTTGTAGGAATCATTTGCAGCTTACTCGCTGTATAAGTAAAAACCAAATTACATCCATACTTCTACTGAGTTGGGAGCATAGACGCTGCCATATATGTCACAGTACACTGAAAAAGAACCATCAGGTAAGGAAGATAGGTGTTTATTTTTCTACATTGAGGACTTCTTTTTTTGTTTCCTGGGTACTTTAAATGGAATATGTGGAGCCAGGCATAGTGGCTCACACTTTTAATTCCAGCACAGGCAGGTGGATCTCTGTGAGTTCAAGGCTAGTTGGGGCTATAGAGAGAGAGAACTTGTTTCAAAAAAAAAAAAGAGAGAATATATGTGATGTGTTATATCCTCTGTTAGGTGATTTTATGAAAAGACTGATTTTACATCATCTATAGCTATTTAATATTTATAATTATTAATTTCTAACTTAATATAAAACACCCCCTCATTTCTAGCATATATTACATTTTGGAGGCTGTTCTTTTGGAGTAGTAGTTAAAGATGTTGATTCTTATATTTTTGAGAAAGTGATTAAATACTTTTTTTGGGTAACAAAGTGTCACTGTGTAGCTTAGGCTGTCCTCCAGTTTACCATCCTTGCCTTAGTGCTGGGGTTTTAGATACACATCCCCATGCCTGACTTCTTAACATTTATTTTGAGTTTTAAAATAGATCGTGGCTACCATCTAAATGTTTTTGAAGGAATTAAAAAGTAATATAACATTTTATGGCATTTAATAAATACAAGGTTGTCATTTGTACTTTGAAATGATTGTTTTACTTTAATACATAACAAAAATAGAAAACCTTCATATATTGATTGTACTATTCACTGTGAGGAAATACTCTATTCTTACATAGAATATATAATAAATAGTTGCCTAAGCAAGCTTAATATATTTTTGTGTAATACTGTACTGTTTAATAAAAAGTGAATTAATATTCAAGTTTACATGCTGGGGCTTTTCTTAGCTTGATTTATACCATCCATTTGTAATTTTGGAAGTGGAATAGCATGTGTTTGATTTCTTCTGTGATTATTTCCTTTCAGAGAATTTTATCTGACCCTTGGCTTCAGTGCATTTTTAGTTGTTTCTTGTCATCCCTGCACCACTTAAACAGGACACCCGTTCAGTGGTGTATAGTTTAGTAAATAGTAGCATATTTGTTGAAGCACTTTTTTCCCAAACTTGTTGCCATTGTAAAGGTCATTACTAACCTTCTTTACTTTAATTTGTATTTTCAGTAATGGATCAAGAATCCAACAAGGCAGCTTGGCCTAAACCAGCAGGAGGATATCAGACTATTACAGGCAGGAGATATGGAAGAAGACATGCATATGTCAGTTTTAAGCCATGTATGACCAGGCATGAAAGAAGCTTAGGTCGGGCTGGTGATGACTATGAAGTATTGGAACTTGATGAAGTTCCAAAGGAAAATTCCTCAGGTATGTAACATATAGTCAGTTAAGGGCTATTACTTTAAAATTTATGTTTTTGATAATAAATATAGTACATTTTCTTTCTATTTGGAAATTTTTATTGAATTTAATAGCAGTACCATATAAATTAAATATAGAAAATTCAATATGACCAGTCACTAAAATATGACTAATTGTTATGGCAGTGATCACACTACCTCATCCATCAGCTAATTCCTCTCCCAAGTCTTTGTCTTACTTTTAAATCTCTTCTGTTTTTACCTTTACAGCAGAAGTGACTGGATATTACTTTTCCATTCACAAACTTTGCTGACCTAGGGGAGTTTAGGGTTTTGTTTTCAGTGCCTTACTTTGAAAGGTAGACCATGCCAAGACTTGAATGTGAACTGAGAGTGTTTGTTCCTGCATACTATATTTATGTAACTTGTAACTTCTTCTGAATAATTTAGCTTAACTTACTTATTTTTTCCATTATTTTGTAAAATGTAAACACCAAAATTTCTGGTAATAGTTATTCAGTTAAGCCTTCTTAATTATTCAGTGGTTTGAAATATTATACACAGATTTCCTATACTGTAGTTACATAGTTATATATAAATATATAAAATCTTCTAGTTTCATTTTTCTGATTATAAGCAAACTGGATGATTGTAGAATATTTTCTCTATTATTTGTAGATCATAATCTGATGAATGATGAAGTTATTTCAATAAAGAGTCTTTTCTGTTATAAATTAAATTTCATTTATTTTATGATTTATGCATTTGGTTATAACAAATATCAGTATCTTTGTGAAAGTAATAATAAAAGATAAAGTTGAAAATAATTATAGATTTGATTTTCAAGTGTCAGAATTTTGACAAAGTATGGCAAACTGAATCAGTATATTCACTTATTTTTAAGTTGTATCTCTAATACCTAAATTATAAATGTATTAACAATACATTTTGGACATAGAAATCTGAAGCGTGTCTAGGAAGTTAGATGTAATTTTTTAATTAACATCAAAATACAGTTAAAATCTTATTTCTCATAGATCTATTACCTGGGATAAAATTATATTTGTCATAAAGGGTTTTTTGAGAATTTTAGAAATTTTGTAATTAAAAGGTAGATTTGTAGAGTAATTGGAGAACAGATTATTCTGACTGCTTTTGTTTCTCATTGTGTAGCTTCCTATTTGCTTCTTTTTGTCATAGAAAAGATTTTTGATACTGAAACATGGTTTAAAAAAATCTGTAAAAAACACAAGGATTGGGTAATGAGAAGCTGACCAGGGGCGGAACTGAGTTCACAGTGTAACCAGTCTGACTGTGGTAAAGTTAGGGAATACAGAAACATCAGCATATTGCCAATTAGATCATGATTTCCATGGAACTGATATTATATAAAATTTTATCTAAATCCCTCCAAAATGCTTTTTTCTCTTTCTTTTTATGAAGGTTCCAATTCATTGGATCAAATCCATCCTTCTTTACCCAATGAATCTACTTTTGAAAAAACTGAAACAGAAATTTCCACTTGTGGTCCAGCACTGAATCAAACCACTGAGAGCAGTCCATCCATTACCCCAGTATGCCCTAGTGAGGAAGTCAGGGAGACCTTAGAAAGCAAAAGGAATCTCCGTAGTCGCGCTGAGACCAAGTATGGTCCAGCTCTTTATAATGTCTCAAGTCTCCAAAATGGAATTGTGTTGGTTTATGCTGACTCTAATGATCCAGACAGCAGACGTGATGACAATAATGACTCCCTTCAGCTTTCTGCAGAAGCTGTGGAAGGTGGTAGATGTCAGGAAGTATTAGGCAATACAGTATTTGAGCTAGAAAATGGAGAGGGAGAGGTGTACGCTGATCTTTGCCAATCTGTTCCCTCTCTCAACTGTGAAATAAGCGATGAGTTTGAAGAGCTAGAGTCAATACCTTTAGAGAAAAATTCTGCTGGTGATGCTGAGCTTGCCCATCACAATGGGCAGGAATTCAAGAGGTCTTCTGAAGACATTGTTAGAAAGAGGCAACAAGATAATGCTGATCGGGAAAGACAGAGAGAAAATTCAGCTGAAGATGCAGACTGTGGTCCAGGGCATATTTGTAGTGAACACAATACTAATGACAGAGCCAACCACCACGGAAGCTCTCCTGAGCAGGTAGTACGGCCTAAAGTTAGAAAAGTGATAAGTTCGAGCCAGGTGGACCAAGAAATGGGTTTTAATAGGCATGAGGCTAAACAAAAAAGTGTTGAGAGATGGAGAGAGGCTGTGGAAGTTGAGGAGTGTAGTCCAGAGGACCCTATAATGAAGTATGACGACTGTGAGGGAGACCATGAGTGCATGTTCTTGACTCCACCTTACTCAAGAGTTGCACAAAGGGTAACAGATCATAACCGTGCAACATCAGAAAATGGAGCCACAGCTTCAGGAAGGCAAGAAACTCGGGATAATTCCTTTTGGAATGGCTGCGGAGATTATTACCAACTCTATGACAAAGATGAAGACAGGTAAGCTTCATGCAGTATTTGGTGAATGTATGTATTAAGCCAGATAGTCTTTCTTTTTAAAAAGATTTTATATTCATTATACAAAGTATAACATTCTCACACATGTACATCTTGAACTTTACATGGTTGTCATGTAGTAGCCTGCCTTTCCACCTTGCTGGTTACCTTACTCTTTCAGATAGTCCCCTTTCTACTTTCACGTCTAGATTCTGCACAAGAGAAGGCATGCAGTGGTTTTCTTCTGGGTCTGCTTTGCTTTGCTTTCTTTACATGATAGTCCCCAGTTCCATCCAGTTCTCTAAAATGCAATCCATTTTTCTTTATGAATGAGCAAAACTATGTTGTATATGTACATCACATTTTATTTATCTGTTTGTATGTTGATGACATCTGGTCTGATTTCTCAATTTGGCTGTTGTGAATAATGTTGATAGAGCCAGTGAGATAGCTCAGTGAGCAAAGGTGCCAACTGCCAAGCTGAGCCTGGTGACTTGAGTTCAATTCCTGTGTTTCACAAGATGGAAGGAGAGAATTGGTTCCCAGTAGTTGGTCTCTGACATCCACACATGCACTGTGGCACACTTCCATCTACATACCTACACATATGCAGTGGCATAAATAAAGCTTGCCTGCGGATTGGGAAAGTAAACAGCCACATTGGTCAGCCTTACAGCTGCGCAGTGGTAACAAATACCTTTTAATCCTAGTAGCCACACTAGTTGCTATAAATAAATGCAATATTAAAGTTTAAATTTAAATAGTGCTGAAATAAGCAAATGTTCAGGTTCACTATGATATGCTGACTTGGTATACCCAAGGTTTAGTCATTATTATAGTTCTGTTTTCAATCTGTTGAGAAATCTTCATACAGATTTCCACAGTGCCCATACAGATTCCCATTTCCATTACCAGTGGACATGGATTCTTCCCTTTGTGCATGTTCCCTGCCATCAGTTGTTTGTTTCCTTGCTTACAGCCATCTGACTAGGGTGAAATAGACTCTCAGTGAAGTTTTGTGTTTCCCTGGTAGCTAAAGATGCTAAACCTTTTAAAATATTTTTTGGTCATTTGTACTTTTGAGACCTGTCTATTCAGTTCATTTGGCCATTGTTTATACTAGCATTATTGTTTCTGTGTGCTTGCTTTTCTGCATTAATCCCCTATTGAATGTTAGCTGGTAAAGATTTTCCTCATTTTATAGGCTCTTTACTCTGTTAAGTGCTTTGTTGTGCAGAAGCTTTATATTGTCATGCAGTTCTACTTATCAGAAAGTCCTTGCCTATTCTGATACCCAAAAGTGATTTGCGTCTGTTTTTATAAAAGGTAGAGATAGGAATCAACTTTGTCTGTTCTCCAGGTGGATACTCAGTTTCTCCAGCTCTGTTTAAGAGGCTGCCTTTTCTCCCGTGGATGCTTTTGACTTCTTTGTCAGAATCAGGTGGCCATAGCTGATGGGTTTGTTTCTGGGTTCCCTATTCTATTCTGTTGGCCTGCATGTCTGTTAACAAAGTGCTCTATTAGTAGTAAGGTGTTTAATAATAGGCTGTCTTATGTGATAGTAAGTAGACATCTTGGTGATCATATATTTTGAGTATGAACCATACATGCAAACTGCAGAATATTTGCTTTATTTGAGGCAGTTTAATTATTTATGGAATTAGACTTTTAGATGCATAATGATTATCACAAAGAGTTTAGGTGCTGATTATTTTAATTAACTGTATTTTAATGAATTAAATGCAAAGTATAAATTTATTATATTTTTTAAATCTGTGTTAAGACAGTCTAAAGAGTGATTAATGTCACTATTGATTGGCAATATTGCATTACTTTTGTTAGTAATGTCACCCATTTCTTTATTGGGTCCTTGTTCTCTCTTTTTATCACTTAAGCTTATTTATTTCTTTAAAAATTAGTTTCTATGTATGTTGATATAGAACTATAATCCTATCATTCATGAGATGAGGTTCAAAGATCATGAGTTCAAAGCTAGTCTGGCCTACATAGAGAGACCATATTTCAAGCAAAAATTCTCATTGGCAGTTGTATGTGGTAGGTACTATTTTTCCTCTGCTCACAGATGAGAAAACAGGTCTAGAGAATTAACTAATTGGTATGTCATAAAGTATATAAGTATTAGAGCTGGAATTTGATGCCTTGAACTCTAAGAGGCTATATTCTCTATGATTGTACTGTTATTGTCAAGACTTTCTAATTGCTTTTCAAACATAGATTTCTTCCCCACTCCCCAAACCATGAAACAGCAAATGGTAGGGGCGGGAGAAGTTTTTTGAACAGCTGCTCTGTTTTTATTGCCAGAGTCCAGATTTTTATGAATCTTTATTTTTGTTTTTCGAGACAGGGTTTCTCTGTAGCTTTGGAGCCTGTCCTGGGACTCGCCCTGTAGACAGGCTGGCCTTGGCCTCTGCCTCCTGAGGGATGGGATTAAGGACAGGCAACACCACCACCCGGCTTTATAAATCTTTTAAATCTAGTTGTAACCCCAACAGTACTCAGTTATGCACATACTTTATGAACTATTAAAAATAGTATTTTAACTTGAAAGTAGTTTGAAGAGAATTTACTAACTTGGACTTATTGTTTCTTGCTTTGCTTTGTTTCATTTTTTTAAATCAAGAGAAAAGTCTTTTTATTTTACTGTCAGGATTCAGTACATAATTGTTAACAAAAAAGAGCAGATATGGAAGGAGACAAGAAAACTTGGAGAAAAGGAATAATGGGGAAACCAACTTAGGTTTAGAATCTGCCATATCACAGAAAAAGTGTTGAAATAGATCAAGAAAGTGGAAGTCATACAAACTCAGTGTCAACGTCTCTTTCAGAACTAATCCATAGATAATAGACCTCTATTCAGCCATCCCCAAGTACTTTCTACTGTGCTGTGTTTGACAGTGATTTCATATAGAATGCAGGTTTAATTAGGACGATGCCTATATAGTTAATAACAGAAACATTAAATGATCAGATGACATTGTTATAAATAACAATGTGGGCCTGAAGGCTGAATTACCTTGTTGGCAGCTCTTAGATCTGTCACCATTCTCCATTTACCAGATTTCTTTTTTTACAACAAATACAGGAGAATTCCAAGGGCTGGTTGATTCTTCAATATGGTGAGCATCTAGTTGCTCTTGTACCAGCTGTTCCGAAGCCTGTAATTTATCTTCAGCTAGCGGCCACTGTTTGATCCAAATTGGCTTCTCAGTTAGCCATTTTAAAGGTAGGGCTGTTGGTACCTCTAAAGGTTTGCTATTTGCTGTATGTTCTTGTACAGCCTGAGTGGCTGGTGACCTTTTTCCATAATACCTCATCATATCCTTCCCAGAATTAAAAGAGTTCCTGGAACTACAGGAATGTTAATCTGGGTATTCCATTGCTGTAGCAGGTCACAGCCCCATAAATTTATTGTAATATTGGCTATATATGGCCTTAGTCTTCCTATTTGTCCTATGCATTCAACCCATCTTGTGCTTTGTTTTACACGAGATAGGGTTCTAATTCCCAGGAACTGAACATCTACCTCTTGAAGAGGCCAATTCGGATGCCAAGATTCTGGAGTAATGATATTTACATCCGCACCTGTGTCTAATAAGCCTTCAATAAAAATGCCATTTATACAGACTCTTAGCTTTGGTCTTTGATCGTTAATAGAAGTCTGCCAAAATATACGTTTATTCTGTCCTACTGGATTTTTTGACTCATCCACATGTAATTCATCCTTTAGACCAGTATTACTTTTTACAGCAGAAATTGGAGCTTTTAATTTTCTTGGTGAGGCACGTTCTCCACTAAATAGATTGACATATGCTACAAAAAAAAGTGGCATAAGTTCCTGGTTTCTAAGAGTCAGGAATTGCTGGAAGACATACAGCATACAGAACTGTAATGACTAAAGCCACACTACTCTGACTAAGCTCTAGATACACAGATGTTAGGAGAGTAGAAGATAATCAAGGTTCATATTGATTTGTAAGACCTGTTGTTTAAGTTGAGAGTAAAGTTATTTCTCAGTTTATATGTATCAGTTGGAATCCATGGTCTTTTATTCAAAACCCACAAAGTTTCAAAATCATGAATTGGCCATAAAGCTTGATCTGAAATTAACTGCTTTGATAGAGACTCTGGATTAAACCTAAAATGAGACACTTTCAAGCAATCATATTTTGCGCTAGAAATATTTATATGTTTGGTAACTGTTGGCCTGGATTCTGTTGGGTGAAGCTTATGAGCTTGCAAGAAAAGATTTAAATTCTAAAACATTCAGCCCTAAGATTTTTTTATTTGATTTTCTACTTTTAGATTATTAAAGAGAAATAAATTTGACACTGTAAGGTTGCTAGTGTTTTTTCATAGTTACACATTACTTGAAGAAAATTATTTAACTTGTCTGTATCTTTACCACTGTGGACCCACTAATCAAAACAAAACAAAACCGTTAAGTTTTACTTGCTTTTCAAGTGAAACTGTTAAAATATTTTTTATAATCAACCCTCAAACAAAATATAGTTGTTTTCATGGATTCTGTTTTTTAAAAAGTTGGTTGTAGTTGTTGTTTTGCCCCAGTTGTAGAAAGTGTATTTGTCTAGGGGAATTTTAAATGGTTATAATATGTTTTCTTAGTATATTTAGAAGTGATGTATCATGCACAATGATAGATTTTTGTAAATACAATGAACAGTAGAAACATTTAGTGTTAATAAAACTTTTCCTTCAACTCTGTTGGGGTGTATTGACTGGTAGAACTTGTAGTCAGGTGTGCTGGATGATGGAGTTAAAACACCCTGATATGCTAGAATAGGTTAAGTTGTTTGAGACTCACAGAAATTGGGCATGGAGGCACACTCCTGTAATCCGAGCACTTGGGAAGTAGAGGTAGGAGATCAGGAGTTCTTGATTTTCTTTGGCTATGTAGTAAATTGAGGCCAGCCTGGCCTGCATAAGATCCTGTCTTTAAAAAAAAATACAGAATTAATTCTGATGGATAATATGTCTACGTTAGACTCCAATTGTATTTTTGTAAGATTTAAAATATATTAAAGGATTAAATTAATTCAGTTCTATTTCTTGCTCTTTTTATATGACTCTGTTAAAGTATTTGTTACCAGGATGCCTATTAATCTGGTACCAGCCTAATGCCAAAATGAGGTGGCCATAGACTCTAGTTTAATGTGACCCTCGCTCATTTACGTGTTTACTCTCTGTGAAACTCTAAGAAAAGGGGAAGTGGTGACCACTTTTCTAAAGTGTCACTTGAGAAGGAAAGGAAAGGATACAGAACCTTGAGTCGGTGAAAAATTTTCTAGAGTAACTCTCTCCTTTGTAAAACTTATCAATGATATACTTGAAGATATTTTTGTTATGTTTGTATTATAAAGGTAACACAGAACATTTATCAAGAATACAACTAAAATTCATTTGGACACTATTAGATATTTTAAGCTGACTACTTTAAAATAATAGGTAGCTCACCAGGTAAGAACATTTGTTGCTCTTGCAGAGAACCCAGGCTCAGTTCCAACAAACACATAGTGACTCACAACCATCTGTAACTCCCAATTCTAAGGGATCTGACATCCTCTTCTGACCTGTGTAGGCAGCAGATGTGCTTGTGTATAGATAAATATCAGGTAAAAGCTAAGTACACATAAAATAAATAAATCTAAAAGGATTTGATTAATGTGTGGTTACTGTCTTCCCTGAAAAAGTCTTAAGTGATCTCTTAATTGTATCAGAACACTGCAGTCTATAGGATAAACTTTTCTGCCAGTAGCATTATTCTGCACCTTTACACAGACCTGGAATCAGACCAAAGGTTAACACTTTGAAATATATCCTGAGACCTGTAATAATTGAGGACAAAAGTTAATTTAGGGAGGGGGAGGAGGGAGGGAGGGAGAGAAGGAGGGAGAACGTAGGAGAGAGAACTAATTTTTAGTAATACTAGCACATTTTAACATTGGGCCTAACTGTTTTGAAGAGACATGCTGTTTGCCATTTCTCTCTCTCTCTCAAGTTTTTTTTAAAGAAAATAAACTATCTTTTTCATTTTACATATCAATCCTAGTTCCCACTCCTTCCCCTCCTCCCATCCCCTACACCTTTCTCCCTCACCCCCCATCCACTCTTCAGAGAGGGTAAGGCACAAGGCCCTCCCTACCATATCTAGACTGAGAAAGGTATCCATCCAAAGAGAATAGGTTCCCCAAACGCCAGTACAAACAGTAGGGATAAATTCTGGTGCCACTGCCAGTGGCCCAGCAGTTTGCCCCAGCCATACAACTATTACCCACATTCAGAAGGTCTAGTTTGGTCCTATGCTGGTTCCGTCTCTGTCTGGCTAGAGTTGATGAACTCCAATTAGCTCAGGTAAACTGTTTCAGTGGATGTCCCCATCATGGTCTTGACCTCTTTGCTCACATTCTCATTCCTTCCACTCTTCAACTGGACCTTGGGAGCTTAGCCCAGTGCTCCACTATGGGTCTCTGCCTCTGTTTCCATCAGTTGCTGGATGAAGGTTCCATGGTGACATTTAAGATATTCATCTTTCTGACTACAGGTACCCTCTCCGCTATTGCTTAGGGTCTTAGCTGGGGCCATCCTTGTGGATTCCTGGGAATTTCTGTAGTGCCGTGTTTCTTGCTAGCCCCATAATGGCTCCCTCAATCAAAATATCTCTTTCCTTGCTCTCATTTTTGTCCTTTCTCTATCTCGACTATCCCATTCCCTCAAGTTCTCCTGAACCAGCCCCTCCTCCCCTCCTCCCCCTCCTCTTCCTCTTCACCTTCCCTTCACAGTCACTCCCCATGCTCCCAATTTCGTCAGGCAATCTTGTCTATTTCCCCTTTCCAGGTGGATCTATGTATGTTTTTCTTAGGGTTCACATTGTTACTTAGCTTCTCTAGCTAGGGTCATGGATTATAGGCTTGTTATCCTTTGCTTTACAGCTAATATCCACTTATGAGTGAGTACATACCATGTTCATCTTTCTGGGTCTGGGTTACCATCCTCAGGATGATTTTTTTCTAGTTCTATCCATTTGTATGCAAATTTCAAGATGTCATTGTTTTTTACCACTGAGTAGTACTCCATAGCACTTGAGACTTCTTTGGGAGATCTTCCTGTCACTAGGAGTTAATCTTACTTAAAAGGTTAAAACAAAACATAAACATAACATAACATAGAGGAAAGCTTTCTGAGACAAATAATTTTGAGTCAGGCCTGGAGTCCAGCTGCACAGGAGGCCAAAGCAGGAGGATTGAAAAAGTCGCAGGCCTGCATGGGATACTGAGTAATGAGTTCAAGGCCAAACTGGCTACTTAGCAGGACCCTACTTCAACATACAAAATAGAAATGGGTTGGAGGTACAGCAGAGTTGGAGAGGCTTGCTTTGTATGTGTGAGGCCCTAGGTTTAATCCCTATAACCACACGAATACAAACCAAAAACAAAAAAAGTTTTTGTTGATATTGTTGGAAAAATAAAATGCAGATCAGCCTTTTTAGTCTAGTTTGATGTATTAAAAGGCCCCAGACTCTGTTACAGAATAGATACTAATTCTCTCCGTTCCCATGGTGATCACCCAGCCTTACAGAGAAAAGGACAGAATACACAAGCTCCTTGCTGTAAGGCTGAGATTGTCTTTCCTGATCTGTATATGTTGTCCAAGTAACAACAGAAAGAGCTTCTCTGAAATGCAGGTACCACAGCCAAGAAAACATCAAACATCCACAAGCATCTGAAGCAAAGTTTTTAAATCACATGCTTAAACATTTTAAAGACATTCCTGTCTTGTTTTCAAAAGTAATTTAGTAATCCCAGCACTTGGGAGGCAGAGACAGATGGATCTCTGAGTCTAGGAAAGCCAGGGTTGCTGTTGCAAGAGAAACCCTGTTTTGGAAAATTGAAAAGCCAAATAAATAAATAATAATTAGGAACAAAGTAAAAAATTAGATACGTCTTTAATCTTCATTGTCCATAGGTAGCATTTAGAGTTATATTCAAAATCAAAAAATACCTTCTTTACACATTCAGTTGATAACCAAATAAATTTTTCAGGATATATTTTTTAATAATTGAGACTGTCATACAGTGAATTTTGATCATAATCACTCCCAGCTTCTCCCAGATCCACTTCTACCTCTGACCTCACCTTCTGTTCTATGGCCTCTTCTATTTCTTTTTTTTATTATAAATATTTAATAGTTCAATCAAATAAAATACTTTATATGTAAATCTCAGGTGAAAGTTAAGATCAAGTACCATACATACACACAACATCTCATTCTCTGACTCTCCAAAGAAGTGGTTTTTGTTTTTTTAGGTAGGTGCGTGTGTGTGTGCGTGCATGCTTGCATGCACGCACATACACATACACACACACACACACACACACATACACACACTCATGGCATTCAGGGTAGAAACATGTCCATATGATGATATCTTTTGACTGGACCTCAGCTCTGAATACAGTTTTAAACAGATCACTATAGAGTGGATAAAAAGAATCTTAATTTAAAATATATAGAACTACTTAGAATTGTTTCTATATAAAATAGGAAAAAAAAATACCCTATTTTCTGTATCATGAAGAAACAGTTGACCTAGTTTGGGTGATGGTCTAGGGAATAGTTTGCTGCTATTTAGTGTAAAAAAAGAAAAGTAGGGTTTCCCGGGAAGCTGATGTTACCCAGACAAATGAGATGGTGTAGAGTAGCTTTTCTTTGACATAGAAAAGAGAGAAATAGTGGTGAGCCAGTAAGCAACCCACTGAAATATCTAAAAGGATATACCATGTTTTAAAAGAAATTAATGATTGCCTTTTAAACCTATTCACCACTTTACAAATTTGTACTACATATTGTTTCTAAGTCTTACTCTAAATACCACTGTAGGCTTGGAACCTGAATATTAATACTGCCACTTTATAGAGGAGGTAATTAATGCAGAGAAATTACTCTGGATTCTAATCTAAATTTGTCTGATTTCAAAGCTTGTTCATAGAAATTGAATATCATCAGTACTGTTTGTATGTCCAGTAAAGAAATTGGCTATGGAGGGTTGAAATTTTTAGTAGTAGAAAGTTGCAGTGTCCTCTGACTTTCTGAGCCAGTTTAGGCTTTTGGAGTTACAAATTAGTGATAATTACTATATTGACATAATAATATTTACGTTGAAATAGTACTAAAATGGTTTGTGTATTTCTGTCATTCATCACAAATTTGTATATACTTTTGGAACATCCTTATAAAGAAATAGTACTAAAATGGTTCATGTATTTCTGTCATTCATCACAAATTTGTATATACTTTTGGAATATCCTTATAAAGGCCTATTGCTGGCCTTTTTCAAATCATATCATACTAATAAAATTTATATTTGAAGCTGTATGATTGAATAGTCTTTGATACCTACTACGAGCTTGTAAATATTTAACTGCTGGTAAGTTACTAGTAAAACTTAGTTATTAGTTATTTCATATTTATATAACTAGGAAAATACTTTAGATCAGTTAAATTTTGTAATGTCTGTTTTAGTAAAATAGACATTCATGAATTGGGCATCTCCCAGAAGTAGAGCAGGATGAAGAAATTACTCCAGCAACGCAATTAGACAAAATTTGGAAGATGTCTGTAAAGCATAGGAAAGAACTTACTGAGAACATCTTAGTTCATCATTGTCCATCAGTTACAATCTAGTTCATTGGCTAGAAGGTCATCTACAGCCTACCAGAGCTTTGTGGAACTAAGCTGTATGTTGTTTTACTTAAAAATAAATGCAGTGTTAAAGAAATAGCTGCAGCACAGTGATTTGAACTGAATAAGCCAAGTACCCAGTCCATGAATAATTGTCCCCCTTCAAAGGGGGATAAATTTTATCTAGGAGCATCTTGAAAGAAATGAAGTCTGGTCTTGTCTTGAATGGTAATAGGCACCAACTGGCTGTGAACATTTGATGAAGAGAGAAAGCAATGTAGTAGAACACCTTGTGTAAGGGAAGACGAGCTAGTTATAAGAAGGAAGTGGGATTGTGTTGTAAATTACAAGTGTTATTCAAAGAAATTTTAATGCTTTTTCTGTAAACTAGCATTTTCAAAGTAAATACATCAAGTGGCACACAGATTAAGGTTTGTGATTTTAATCAGTACTTGTTTGAATGAATTTTAAAACTAGGTGGCCCATTACACCTGGGATTTAACAGTTACAGCTTACTCTATAAACTAAATGTATTTGATTAGAAATATGTTACTGAAATGGTTTTGCTGACAGTTATTGGTGTCTTTCTGATTTGTAGACACTAGTGTAGTGACTGATATATATTTACTTGCTTGTCTCTCACATGAACTCAACAGCTGTTAGATACTGTTACTGTATGACAGAGGCATGAGAAATCAAAGGCACACAGCAGTTTTCACAGCCTGTAAGAGGTGGGTTTAAATCCAGGAAAGCTAGCTTAAGAACTTGTGTGGTCATCTTCTGTGCTTTAGGAAACAGTGCAAACTGAGAAAGTGGTAGGTGTTCCAGTTAAACTTATGAAATACTGCTTTAGGGGGAGAAGAAAAGCTCTGAGCACTTTCTGGGATTCTGGTATGAATGTACCAGTTAATGTGTAAGTTGAAATGATGATAATATTTAGAATGTATTTGTGAGTTGAGGAAGTGAGATTAAATTTAGGAGACTCAGTTAATAGATGCGATAGTTATAGGCTTGTAGAAATAGTCTGGATGGTTTTGTTTTTGTTGCTGCTGCTGTCATTATATTGCAGGATTCATTCATTCATTCATTCATCTTTGATAGTAGCAGAAGTGAAGAAAAATGCATTAGGCTATATACAAAAAGAATGGAAAATGAAGGATTTGAACATAGAAAATTGGGAAAGAGTTCAAAATAAGTAGCTTCTAAACTAAAAGCATGGTAAGATAAGGGACTCATCTGGCAGATGGATTTTTATAGTAAAAAACATAATTTGAAAGGTGAGTAGAAATCTGCATCTGGTTAGTATTAATAAAAACTTAGTAAGGTGCTCATTGCTGGCTAGGGACACAGTTTCAGAAGTTTCTCCTTGTGAAAGGGTTACTATGAGTATTAATAATATAGGCCCAGAGTCTATAAGTACTTTTTTAAAAATGGGGGGGGACAGTGTGTAATAAAAAATGTTTCATTTAGATCAGGTGAGTTTTATTCATTCCTCATACCATTTTTGACTCCCAAATTACATTTAATTTTTTTTAATATTTATTATTTATTTATTATGTATACAATATTCTGTCTGTGTGTATGCCTGCAGGCCAGAAGAGGGCACCAGACCCCATTATGGATGTTTGTGAGCCACCATGTGGTTGCTGGGAATTGAACTCAGGACCTTTGGAAGAGCAGGCAATGCTCTTAACCTCTGAGCCATCTCTCCAGCCCTACATTTAATTTTTTATGTAGAAATATGTCTAAACTCTTATATATGTCATGATCATTTGAAAGGGTTACATCAGTTGAGTCTATTTGCTTCTGTTGTTGTTTTGTTTTGTTTTGTTTTTCATTTTTGTTTTTAAAATGAATGAGCACCTGAGTAAACCTTGCCATCAGTAGTCCTACATGTCCCATAATGCCTGATAGCTGTCCACATAATGAAAGGAACTTAGTGTGTAATAGTAGCTTGTTTCTGTTCTGGTTTGCAGTTCAGAATGCAGTGATGGGGAATGGTCTGCTTCTCTGCCTCACCGATTTTCTGGCACAGAAAAAGATCAGTCCTCAAGTGATGAGAGCTGGGAGACTCTGCCAGGAAAAGATGAAAATGAACCTGAGCTACAGAGTGATAGTAGTGGCCCTGAAGAAGAAAACCAAGAATTGTCTCTTCAGGAGGGGTATGTCTTACAGTGAGATTAATTTTTTAAGTGTGTGTTATACAAGAATGGTATTTGCCACATTGAAATGTTGGGTGTACATAAATTATCATAAGCTCATGTGTTGAACAAGTAGTACTTTGCTATTTGTAGGGGGCAACTTTAAATGCTGGCAATTTCAGTGTTTTTCTGAAGATACAATGCATATTTTCATGTTTCTGTATAAAGGAGATTTGAGCATTTAAAACAGTGGCTCTCAGCCTTCCTGATGCTGTGACCCTTTAATACAGTTCCTCTTGATGTGAAGGTCCCTAACCATAGATTATTTTCACTGCTACTTCATAACTGTAATTTTGCTACTGTTATGAGTCATAATGTAATATTTTTAGAGATGGGGTCACAACCTGCAGGTTGAGAACTGCTGATTTAAAAGGTCATTTTAGCTGAATTAGGAGTAATTGAGTTAATGTTGCCCATTGCCATACAGTGAAGAGACTTGGGAGAACAGTCTGCCTCAAGGTAAATCAGCATGGTAAACTATATTTTACATTGTCATGGTAGTTCAGGTGATTGATTTACAGAGTGGGGTAGTTGCAAATGAAGTTTCAATATATTTTTATCTAGTTTGGTTGGATAGTTTTAGAACATCAGTGGTCTGTGGTAAACATCTCTGACTATAACTTGAATGGAAGGAAATATTTTTAATTTAGGAGTTCTCAGACTTAATTGGTGAGAAGCCAAATAAACATTGTTGATTTTGTGTGTCAGTCTCTGTTGTAGTTCTCATTTGTTCTGTTGTAGCATAAGGGCAGCCATAGGTAATATGTAAGTGAAGTGGTTCCTGGTATGCATAAGACAGTGAATTTTCTCCCCAGTAGCAGGAGGAAAAGAATTGAAGCATGAAAAAGAACATTAAAATCCATCCAAAAAGAAAAAGGTAGAAAAGGAGAAAAGAGTAAAAAAAAAAAAAGCTATAGAAATAATTCTTGCAATCACTAGTTGCAAAAATACATATACATTGACTAATCTTTGCTTTTATAAGACAGAGCTTAGAGCTTATCAGAATTTTAAAAACTAAAGAGAGACACATTTAAAGGACAAATAAAAGGAAAATATAATATTTTAGGCAAATACTATCCAGGAGAGAACTAGGACAGTTAACTATATTAGCAATCACAAAATAAACTTAAAGATGAATAAGGCTGGAGAAATATGTCAGTAGTTATAATCTCTTGCTGAACAGTCTAAGGATCAGAATTCAGATCCCTGAACCCTAGTTAACTAGTCAGGCAGCTGGCTCATCCTATAACCCCAGCTCTGAGGTGGGGCTTGCAAGTCCTGGGTTCAAGGAAAGATCCTGCCTCAAGGGAATTGGCAGAATATTACTTAGTCCCTTCTTTTCGCCTCTGAGTCATGTGTAAAGACATGCACGATCTGTGCATTCACACACATGTACACAAAAAAATCTTCTAAAAAGGGGTTTGTGTATGTGTCAAAGGACAACTTGTGAGAATTAGTTGTCTCTACCATGTAGGTCTTGGGACTTGAACTCAAAATCGTAGGTATGGTGATGGAACTTTGATCCACTGTGTCATCTCACCAGCCTTTTGATTTTCTTTTGAAATGCTGTTGCAGGCGAGGAAAACTGTTATTTAGAATCATAAGTAACAAGGACTTAAAACTACAAGAACTCAAGTTACATGTATTAAGTAGAATGATTATACAATACAGAATGATATGTTTGAAAGCATCGTTTTGTTACTTCCTTTCAAATGTATATATTAGGGAACAGACATCCTTGGAAGAGGGAGAAATTCCCTGGTTACAGTACAATGAAGTCAATGAAAGCAGCAGTGATGAAGGAAATGAGCCTGCCAATGAGTTTGCACAACCAGAAGCCTTCATGCTGGATGGTAACAACAACCTTGAGGATGACTCCAGTGTGAGTGAAGACTTGGATGTGGACTGGAGGTACGTAGCCGTGTCACTGCATGTCACTGCATGTCACTGCGTGCTCGGTTCCTCACCCAGCAGAGTTAGGGTGGATGTTGACTGGAGGTACGTAGTCGTGTCACTGCACGTCACTGCATGTCACTGCGTGCTCGGTTCCTCACCCAGCAGAGTTAGGGTGGGTGTGGACTGGAGGTACGTAGTCATGTCACTGCACGTCACTGCATGTCACTACATGTCACTGCATGTGACTGCATGCTCGGTTCCTCACCCAGCAGAGTTAGGGTGGGTGTGGACTGGAGGTACGTTGCCCTGTCACTGCATGCTGTTACTCACTGAGCTAGTTATGGTGGGAACAGTATCTGATAGGTATGATAGGTGTCTTCCAGTCTCATTTCAGATGTCACTGTCTGTATGGACTATTTTCCTCTTTTCTCACCCATCTGTTGGATGAGGAGGGCTGCTTGTTGGTTCCCAGCCCACCCAACTAGCTTAGACCCGAAATAATCACACAGAAACTGTATTAATTAAATCATTGCTTGGCCCATTAGCTCTAGCTTCTTATTGGTTAACTCTTACATGTTAATTTAACCCATTTTCTTTAATCTGTGTATTGCCACGTGGTTGTGGCTTGCAGGCTAAAGTTCCATCTTTCTCCTGTGGGCTACATGGCTTCTCTCTGACGCTGCGTTTCTTTCTCCCAGCATTCAGTTTAGTTTTTCCCACTAAGTTCTGCCCTGCTATAGATCCAAAGCAGTTTCTTTATTCATTGATGGTAATCACAGCATACAGAGGGGAATCCCACATCATCCTTTTTTGACTTTCACATCTTTATAGCATTGATTTTAGGAGAACATTTTTAAAGGTTTTTTTTTTGTTTTGAATATGTCAATACCTGAAATATTTGGAGACTTAGAGAAAAATGTACAAAATTGATAGAGTATTCCAATATATCCTTCCTTCACCAAGATTCTTTAAATGTTAATATTTTAGACATATTTATTCCGTTTTCTCTTTTCTTCCTGTATTTATGATTAGGATTCTTCTGGCCTTTTTATGAGTAATTCTACAGATATAATTTATTTACCTATAAAAATTCTAGAATGAATTTCTGAAAAACCAAACTTTTTACAGAACACAGAATTGCTCATAAAATTAGTGTTGATATAGTGCTAATAATTTAATTCCTAGAATTTATTCTAATGTCAGTAGTTATCTTACCAATGATTTTACAGAAAATGTTTATCTGATCTACTCCAGGATCATTATAACATTTAATTGAATTTTTTTTTTAAAGTCTGGGCATACCCTCAGTTAATCTTCATTTTTCATGTCTGACAAATATTTGGAAAGTTTAGGCCGTTTATTTTGTGGACTATCCCTCACATTATATTTGTCCCGTATCATACATAGTTGTGTATTTTTAGCAAGAACAACGGAAAATGATGCAATTTGTCTTTATAGTACATATAAAAAGAGACATTATGGCATATAATATTGTTACTAGTGCTATTAATTTTTGATCATTTGGTTATTATGTAACCTTTCAGATTCTGACTGTCCAATTACCATTTCCTCCTTTTTAATGGCTATTTTGAGACTGTAAATAACCTGATTACTCTCCAACTATCACACTTCCATCTGCTAGCATTAGCATCCATTAGTGATTCTTGTCTCAAACATGAGTTTTTAACACTGATTATTCTTCAGTGACCTGATTACAACCATATATCGGGTCCTGAGTGTCTAGGTTTGCTTATGCTTTTGAAGAAAAGAATAATTAGGAAGTAATTTACTTCAGTCATTAGATTGGGCTTTCTACAGAAAGTGGACGTGTTTGTGTTGTTTCAGTAGACAAATAGGAAAGGTGAAAGTTTTAAGTAGAAGTACTGTCTCAGGTTAATCTGGCCTATTGTAGAGCAGGTGCAGGGAAGTTTTCTTCTACGTGCACTCCCGTACCAGGATTTTCTGATTTTGAAATAATTAATAATTCTAGAGCCTGGGAAAAATGGGAAGCTGACTTATAGATAAAGGAAACAGTTTAACACCAGAATCAAATGTATTTATCTTCAGGGCTCATAGAAGTCATAAAAATGAACAGTTTGGCTGGGAAGTGGCTGTGCACATTTCAATCCCAGCACTCGGGAGGGAAAGGCAGTTTGAGGCCAACCTGATCTCCAGAGTGAGTACCAGAACTTCCAGGGTTACACAAAGAAACCCTGTCGCAAAAAAACAAAACAGCAAAAAATAAACAGTTTGAAAAAAAAATTTTCAAGCTATTAATAAGGAGGCCTGATTCTTAGCCAAGGGAAAGAAGAGCGATTAAGGAAGGCTTGAGAAAATAAAATTTGGCAAAACCAAAAGTAATTAAGCAGTGGGAGATAAATAGGTCTTGACTAACTAGTAGTAGAATTTAAATACAATAATTTCCTTTCTCATATTTTTACTTTCACCCAGATTGGAAACTAAAATTAACAGAAAGAAAAAATATAGGGAAATGATTATATGTTTAAAAATACTACCATTCAGCAGGCTTTTAGTCAGGAAGAATTTCCTGCATGTGCAGTGAGGTAGCAGACTGGTGAGCAAATGACGTCATTTTAGCTCTTTAGAGTTAACCCTTAGCTTTTCTGTTCTTTTTCTCTCCTTTAGCTCACACAGTTTTACTTTTCTTCTTACAGAACTTTTACAGCCTATGAATATGGCAATATGTAATTATCCTCACTGTAAGGTTTCTGAAATCATAGTTATGGATCTTGTTTTTTCAGCCTGTTTGATGGCTTTGCTGATGGACTCGGAGTTGCTGAAGCTATTTCTTATGTGGACCCTCAGTTCCTTACCTACATGGCACTAGAAGAACGCTTAGCCCAGGCTATGGAGGTATTTTTATAACTGATAAGTACATAGAGAATTGGTAGAATATGAAATAATTTTAAAGGTTTAATGGTTTTTTTTAACTTTACTGAAGAGAATGTGAATAGCTTTCTTAGCCATTTAATACCTGCTGAGTTGTTACTAGTATATGTATGAAGTTACTTGCTGTCATGCCGGCAAATTGCAGTAGTTGTCAGTTTTTTCTACAGAATAAGAACTATTTTGCTTAAGTTTAGGAAATGCAGTCTTTCCCAGTCCTGAACTCTAGGTATGCAAGTATGAGTGTTTTACACATGTGTACACATAGGCACAGAGAGGCAGATCTCAGGACCCTGGACAAAGCTTTCCTTTGTCCTCCAGACTGCACTTCCTTCTGCAGTTAGGCTTGCTTTCCCCCTACCCGCACATGTGCATGCTTTCCAGCAGTGGACACATCTGCCACCTCTTCTTGCCTGCTTTCTGATTGTTTGAACTAAAACACAACCTTATTCTGAAATGTATCTGCCCAAAATTAAAAGCCCAGGCATTTTGACTTGGGAGCTTCCATAATATTGGTGAACCTTATTGAAATAAATCGTTCTTTAAATCACTAGTCATAAAATGACTTCAAGCTAATACAGCAGTACTGAATACTTGAATGAGAAAGAGGTAGAAAATAAGTGGGTAAGAAGGGACCTCCAGGAACATTATGACAGTACTTTATCTTGAGATTTTCTGAGTAGAAAGTTACCTTCAGATTCATAAGTTAGGTAGTAGGCAAACAGATGGGTCCACATGTGCAGACATTAACTCTGTGTTACATCACGTCTTTGAGCATCTGTGTGATTTCCCATTAGAGTGTTGGTGTCAGTTATGCTTTAATAGTGCGTTGTTCTCAAAAATCACCATCACAGAAATAGTATATACTAGAGCAACCAACATCATGAAAATAGCTTACACCTAGGACTGTTGCTGAACCCTTCTTCCCAAGGCTGACGTGTACACAAGAATGGTGTGGTGTGATAGCTTGCATTAGAGACAGAATACATGGCAGTTATAGTTACTCACTTCCATAAGCAGTGTACCTTTTGAGTCAGCAGAGTGAAGCATATTCATTTTAGGGTTTGGTTTCACAATATTTAAAACATCTTTCATTTTATTGTCTTAGGTTTTTATTTCCTTGAGTATGAAGGTATCCTTAAAATGTTGAGAATAACGTAAAAATTTATTCATTACTTCTAATGGGCAATGTGACATTTGATTGAAAGAAGAGCTTAAAATATTGGTCATGAGGGGCAAGCCCTACAAAGGCACCAGGAGTGTGACTAGAGACAAGGCAAGAAAGGAACTTGCAGCTTCATCCACTATTGTCTCTGCTAACGAGAAACCAGTGTAGTGTTGCCACTTTCAGAAATGTCGTGTGTCTCTGATGAAGTGTCTTGAACTCGCTCCTGTCTCCACAGCATGCACAGTCGTCACATCTTAGCACTCTGCATTACTGATTGAGATTTTTATTGGGTTATTTCACATCTGGATTATTGGTACAATTCCATTTTCCTGTCACACTACAGAAATAATTTTTTCATGTCTAGAATGCATTTTTAATAGTTTCAAAACATGGAACTGAAAACTTATTTTTTAAGACAACACTGGTATTATTTAAAACAAATATTATAAAAAATACCCACAAAATTCTGCTTGCTTTTATTTATACTAAGCATCCCACCTCTTTGTCAGTAGTTGCTTTCATTTCTATTTCTTTTCCAATACCAGGTCCATCTTTCTTTAGATAGTAGCTTTTGTGGCAGATCCTGGCAATATACATTAAGCTCTTATCTGTGTCTCATGTTAGAGTGAGCACAGGATAAAATAGCAAACATCTTTATTTTTTATAACTGATAATAGAGCTTTCTACATAGTCCTAAACTTGAAAATCCATATACTTGCACAGATTTATGTAGCCATTCGAAGTTCTCATCATCAGTCATGTGGAAGAGAACCAGCTCCAGGGAGCTGTATTCTGGCTTCATGCCTGTGCGCACATTCATACATACACACACACACAATGAATCATGCATGTGCACACATTCCTACACACATACACACACAATGAATCATGCCTCTCCACACATTCCTACACACATACACACACAATGAATCATGCCTGTGCACACATTCCTACACACATACACGCACAGTGAAAATGTAATTAAATAATGCAGAAAATGGTTTAAACTGTTACAGTTTCTCATTTATAATTACAGTTACTCACAGATAAATTAAAAATTTTGGCTATCACTTAAACATAAAATCTTACTGGAAATGACCTTCCTTAATGAAATGGAGGGAGGCTTTTTCTCTGTCTAATAATTTTTTAAGTTTGTTCCTAGAATGAAACATGAATGAATTTTATTTTTCATCTGTATGAATGTATGATTGAGGACTTTTGTTGAAACAGATAATAAGAATATAGTTTAATCATAGCATCATCACTTAGTTCTTTGGTGACATTTTCCAAAAGTTATATCCACTACTTTCCTGGAGGCTTGTTTTGTTTTTATGTAAAGGAAAGGATTTGTAAGCCTCCTAAAAAGGTTTATTTTTCTGTTGGAATCCATGTTGATCCCAGTTGTTTAGATTATACCTCTAAGTTACTAATTTATAAAGTGTGGGGAAGGCTAGTATACAAGGAATATGAGATACTATTTCTTATAATAATATAATTCCAATAATACTTAATAGGTCATGTTCATGCAGGGTAGTTTCAGGAAAGACTGCTTAAGTTAATGGAAGTTGTTTTTCCCAAAACGTCCATACTTGTGAACCCTTCAAGAACCTTTACAGACTCACAAAAGCACATTATATACACCGGGCTGTAAATTATAGGAACATAATAGGCTATATAGGCCAAGAACATGAGCTCTTCAACCCCCGGAACTCACAGAGGAAAGAACCCACTCCTGCAGGTTGTCTCCTGCCCTCCCTGTAGGCACCATGTGCATCCATGTACACATAACTGAATGAAAGAGAAAATCTGATTTCAAGAGCATGATCTCTTAGGTTGATAGGCTATCTGATCCTGGACTGTACCCTTAACCTCTAAGCTTCAGGAGCCTCATCTACAAAATGGGATTAATAGTTTCTCCACTAGATTTTATAAGATTGTATTATGTATTAAATCATGTACTATAACATTTAGTATAGCAGTGGCAAGCTCTCAGGATATTCATAACTCATTTTAAATCCACAATCAGCCAAGCTTCAGTCACTCAGCACTGGACACATTAGGAACATGTACTGAAAACTGGCAAGGGAAAGAGGCAAGGCTGCCTGTCATTTAATCTGAATTGGAGTCTAGAAGAGGTTGTTCATACTACATGGCTATGCTACCTGTTGTTTTCTCCAGCTTTCATAGAACATTCATTTACACAGATATTTAACCCATGAATGAAGTTGGCCAGACAACGTAGTAACATGATTACTAGCAGTGTGCATGTTCTAATTCTGTGCCAAAAGCAGGTGAAACCACTCAGATGTCTATTGGTGGTTTTCATGTTAAACATTCAGTAGTTCCACCATATTTTATCTCATGAAGTGAGCTTTTCTAAAGTGTTTCTTTTCCTGATATTGATCTCACATAAGAACACTCAAGTTGGAAGCATGACCATGATCTGAAAAATACAGTTATAATGAGCAAGTAGATGATTACTGAAGTAAGATCTTTCCTTGGAATAGGTTGGACTTTCTGCAGACGTGTGTGTGTGTGTGTGTGTGTGTGTGTGTGTGTGTGTGTGTGTGCGCGTGCTAGTGAGAAAAAGGAATTTGACTTAATGATCAGGGCAGTGGTTCTTTTGGAAGGTAACTAAAAGGGCAAAGAATAATAGGAAGAGAATATGGCAATATGATAAATATAATTTGATACGACAACTTAAAAATAGTTCATATTACTATTATTTTAAAGTATCTCCTAACAAAGAAGTATACTTTCTCTTTTTCAGACTGCGCTGGCACATCTAGAGTCTCTTGCAGTAGATGTTGAGGTGGCTAATCCACCAGCTAGTAAGGAGAGCATTGACGGACTTCCAGAAACTCTTGTTCTAGAAGATCACACTGGTAAAGTCACACTTCTCAGGTTTGGGATGCCATGTTGTATATTTTGATAAATTATTGGGGCACCAAGGAGATCAAGTAGTTACTATATTTTTTATAAGCCAGAAGCTGACAAACTTTCACCTAGTAGAAAATACTTAATGAAATGATAGATTAAGACCAAGTATTTACCCAGTCAACTTTTTAAAGAAGGAATGTTTACGAAATTCCAAATTAACATGCTAGGATCATGCTTGCCAGGTAATTGATGAACTACCTCTTGCGCCTTCCATGGCCATCGTGGTGACCAGTGCGTGATGGGTGCGTCTTGTTTGTGTTCTCAGCTATTGGTCAGGAGCAGTGCTGTCCCATCTGCTGCAGTGAGTACATTAAGGACGACATAGCGACAGAGCTGCCGTGCCATCATTTCTTTCATAAGCCTTGCGTCTCAATTTGGCTACAGAAGGTGAGTTTTGGATGTGCTTTCCTAAATACTTCAACAGTCTTTCAGGCTAGAGACTGCTTTCTTTTGTAGAAATTTAGACAACAGGAACTATTTAATATATTTTCAGTCACAGCCCTGCAAATAAATGCCCACAGAAATAGCTCAGAAGATTCTTTTACACCACTCAGAGCATACTGTGATAATGAGTAGTGCTAGCGTGAATGGGTGGTGCTGAAAATGCGTGAGAAAAGTACAACCAACCAAATAACCCCTCTTCTAGTTTTTATTTACCTTGAAGACGTTCCAATAATTTCCAGTGTATTTGAGTTACTTCAGAAGTAGAGTTTACTTACATCCCATGATCTTCGTTGTCGCATGAAGGTCCTTGCTATCTAGCTTAGTAGAAATCCCCAAGTTTCTTTCTTGGCGTTTTTCTTATAGTTATAGCTCCCTTCCTCCTCATAAACACTTCTTCACTTCTTCCCATCTCCATCTTCTTCCCTCTTTCCTTTTTTTTTAACTGTTTTACTTTTTACTGTCACTTTATCTTCTTGAAAATATATTTTAAAATGTCTGGGGCTGGAGAGATGTCTCTGTGGCTAAGAGAACTGGCTGTTCTTCCAGACGACCCAAGTTCAGTTCCCAGCACACACATGGCAGCTCACACCTGTCTGTAACTCACGTTCCAGGGGACCTGACTCCATCACAGAAATACTCATAAAATTAGAAAAATAAAAATCTTTGAAATCTGGTGTAGAGGTGTTCACCATTCTCTTACAGAATCTGAGGAATTCTTGTAGCTGGTGCCTCCTATGTTGTGGTTAAGTCATACTCAGTTTGTGCTTTTCTCATTGGCTGAAATCTTCATTGTTCCCATGGCTCCCACAGCTGCAACTTTGCCTCCAGTAACCAGAATTCCCATTCACCGTGGGCATGTGTACATGTTCCCCAGCTGTTGACTTTTGTGTGATTGGTTTTTATTCTCCCCCAAAAGGGTTGTACAGTTTTTTCAATTCATAATATTTTCTAATTTTGTTCCTAAGTACTTATCTTCTGTCTAAACTTTAAAAACATTTTATTTATTTGCTTTTTTCCAAAAGTAATTCATTTTGGCTGGAGTTTATTATTGTGATAGCACTAAATTTATACATCCTGTTATAGACTTTCTCTGAAATACTTTTATTGCAGTTAAATTAATTGGACACAAAAATATCCATGGGGCACAGTGCTCTTCGAAGTCAGGCGTTCTACACCTAATTACTGCTGGCTCTTTCTTTTTAATTTTAAGGTTTTTCTAAACATCCATTGTTATGGTGATATGTATATTGCATAATATTTTGAGAACTAGTGTGATAACCTAGGAGGCAATCAGTACCTAATAAATGTTAAAAACATAAATTACACCAGCACTATTAGTAACAATTAGAGAGGGCTTGTGGTACAAGTTACAAAGACCTGTCAACAGTCTTTGGTAAACTGTGTGTTAACAAAGTGATTGCTAATTGATTAGTGCAGATAATGGGTGTTTCAAGTCTCCCTGGCATTCTAGGTGACTTTTTTTCTTAATCTGTTTATTTGGCATTAATGTTGATATAGCATAGATGGCTATATCTGTCTACCTTGAATTTTACATGAAGTTGAAATAGTCCATATTGAATTTAATGAATTACTTGCTGAAAAGTTTTTATGTTCCAACAAGCCTCTCTACGGATGCAGTAATCCTAATCAGACCAAATCAAACTATATTAGAAAAGCCTAGGTTTAATGGATGCCAGCCCCCCAGGGATGGAGAAGGGAAAGGAAGAACAAGAAGACCATGTGTTCGTTCTCTGGGGGGCAGTTTAAGTAGCCTGTGGGAGTGGTCTTGACCTCTGTGTAGGGGATCACCTTTTGGCAGGCTTTCTCGGAGGTGGAGCCTAGACTGAGGCAACTCCCAGGGGAGGGGCTGGAATGGAAAGTTCCACCCAAGCATTTTAGACTCTTTAGATGTGGGGATGGTAGAGGCTGGGGTGAAGCCTTAACCCAAATACTTACAACAAATACCTGGAATGGTAAAGTAACAGTAAGTTAGCAGAAATTAAGGTGAGAACTAAGTAGGAAAGAACTTGTAATTCCTGTGTGTGATGGTAGAGGTGATGTTAGTGAGAAGATATTTCTGAAATTAATAGGAAAGCAGAAATACAGGCTCCCAAACCTGCACTGCTATGTGTACATTCCCAAGCTGGTGATTCATGTCTACTCCCCTAGACTTTCACCTCTTGACCTTGGTAGTTGCCTATTTCATTCCTCATCTTCATTATAGGAATTGTCTAAATGCAGCTCTGGTCATGTCACTTTGTTTGCCTTAAAGGTGAGAAATTAAGGTTGGTTTTCTTTCACTTGCAGAATAGTGGGATGGTGGATTTCTATCTTGGCTTTCAAGGCTTTCTGTGCTCTAACCCCCAACCTGTCTCTTCAGATTTTCTCTTCTCTACATTTAATCCTGTTCCTATGCATTCGTTCCCATCCTGTCTGTGAGATGAGGTGATTTAAGTAGATAAGCTGAACTTCCCTTTGCTATCTTTGACATAACAAGCTTTCTTTACACTCTCAATTAGTTACAGACTTAGGAAGAGGACTCTAGGATTTGTGCAATCAGTTTGAGACACTACTAGATGATTCCCCTGTGTTTGCCCACTTCATCTTTACAAGAACTGGAAAATGTACTGGTGTTCTAGTCCCTATCCCAGTGATTGTTACCTGGGTTAAGGTGGCATAGCTAATACCTCCTAGGTCAGAACCGCACTCCTGTGTATGATGCTGCTGTGGCTGGGACACGGCCGTGTACTTGACTGTGCTATAGCACTGGATAACAAACTAATTTTTGTCCTCTGATGAAGGAATTTAGTATAAAGCCACCCCTGGGAAAAAGGTTCCTAAGATAAAGTTCTTTGTCACTTTCAACAGCACCATAGCTTCGTCGCCCTTCTATCAGGGAGATGTTATTTGGGAAAAGATCAGATTTGCAAGGGCATGATCTATCTCTGTGGTCTTCCATTGGTCGTAAAACTACCCCCTTCCCATCTTCTTTCCCAGGTCTGTGGTTGGTTTGTTTTGTTACTAAGAAGACACATAACTCTGTTTTTAGAAAGGGATTACCTGGCTAATACAGTAAGGTCTGAAGCCAGTCTGTTTTATACATCTGTCTATACTAAAGTGAGACTTCCATACATGTATATAACAAGGGCAGGCCTGGTGGGCTGTAATTTGGTGAGCTAATTTGGTGGGGTTATTCGTCGTGCCTAATAGATAAGAGTGATTGGATTCAGGTCATTACTAAGTTTAGATGACCTCCAAGAGACAAAGCACTGATTCTTTGTCTTTGATGACAGTGTCAGCTCTAAATAAAAATTCAGTAAGTAAAAGGTGAGTTGAATCCAAGGTGCAAACATGATCATAACACACTGTTTTGTATAAAAGAAATTTGAGCTGGGCAGTAGTGGAGCACACCATTAGTCCCAGCACTCAGGAGGCAGAGGCCAGTAGATCTCCGAGTTTGAGCCAACCTGGTCTACAGAGATAGTTCCAGGACAGCCAGGTCTGTTACACACACATACATACACACGGGGGGGGGGGGGGGGGGACGGGAGAGGAAATGGGGAGGGGAGAGGAAAAGAGGGTGGAAGGAGAGGGAGAAGTGTTTATGTTGTGAGGGTTTGAGGTGTATTTTGTTTTTAAATACTTGAAATACTTGATTTGGGAGCTAGAGAGATGACTCCGCAGTTAAAAGTACATATGCCTCGCACAGGGAGCTAAGTTTGGTCCACAGTACCCATGTCGTGTGTTGCAGTTGCTGGACCTTCAGTTTGGGGAGTCTTAACACTGTCTGTAGCTCCAGTGGTACCTGCACCCGTGTGTATAGACACCCACACATCCAAAATGTAAAATAACTAATCTTTTTTTGAATGATGCTTAATTTGTTTATGGGATAATGATATCATTATATTTCTATAAAGACCAAGGCTGTTAGTATATTTCTTCTGTTGACTGCTAATTGGTATGTTTGTTTGTTTTCCCTCCAGTCGGGAACATGCCCTGTGTGCCGCCGTCATTTCCCACCTGCAGTTATTGAAGCATCTGCAGCTGCTTCCTCAGAACCTGACCCTGATGCCCCACCTGCCAATGACCATACTGCAGAAGCCCCGTAAAGTGTAACATTGGAATGAGATCTAAATTCTATCACAGTAAATCTGCAAATTTCTTCTAAATCTGATGTGCAAATAATTATATATATATATTTAAAATGCTATATATAGTATATGCCATAGTTTAGAAAGAGAATATTAACCTTTCTAAACTGAACTTAGGTTTGCAGAACATACTAAGCATTTTCAAGCTGAATGTTGAAGCAGTGCATCCATTTTCTTTAGTTGACTATGTTGGTGTTCACTGTAAAGTGAGTAGTCAGCTCTGTGGCATATGTGGCTGTTTTGTCTGAAGTGCTGCCACTTAGACATCATAATTACGCTCTCCTGTCCACATCAGATGTGAAGACTGTGATCACAACAGTAGTAAAATTTGGTTTCATTGACAATAAATGGAATTCTAAAGCATGCCTTTTCACTGGTCCCTTTGCTTCTGCTACATTGAAACTTCTTGGTTTATAATACTGAGAAGGTTAAGATTAAAGCTTTTCAGAATGCCAAACAAAGACTAAAATTTTGACCAGAAAAACAAAAGAAATTTACATCTTAGATGTAAACCTCCTGAAATGGTTAGGTGGTAAAGGATTCAGTGAACATTGGATGTTTTTAAAGAAAGGCTAGCTGAGCATGGGAGTAGTCTGATGTGCTCGGTACTCGGCACAGTTACATGTGTTTGGCCTTAGGAAACACTATCTAAGCCCTTATCCAATCTGCTTCTACTTGTTAAATACTTGAAGGTCCAGAATACTCTTCACATATTTGTTGAAGAAGTTAGATGTAGTTAGTTTAAGGTAGTTTGGTTTCTGAAATATTTTAGGTCTGAAGATTTGCACATGGTCATGTTTGTAACTATATCACCCCAAATGAAAATTGCACAGCTTTTAGAGGATCATACGGAGTAGGCAAGTCTATGCAGACACGGGTGTAGTAGGTAGCTTTGACGAGACCTGATGTCCACACTGGGGAACAATGGCTTAGAAGGCACAGTTCTAGAGCACTAGTGAGTGCACGTCTACCTGGTCCCCTGCTCATCTAGTTTTGGGAATATCTAAATAGATTCTGAAATGCACAGTTTCATTTAATTTGTGTAATATCTCTGAGTATTTATATTCTTTCTTTTTCTCTCCATTCTTAACAATAAATGAATTTTTCACTGTTGGCACATTTGAGGCTTAAATATAAAAAACATAACACTTGCATTCTGATTTTTGCATATATTGTAAATGTGGCTGGTATTTACAGCAAAATACTGTGTATCCTTTTATGGGTAAAACAAAAGTGAACATTGCATGCAAGTAATGTGGTGAATTTGTAATTTAGGGATTCTCTGGGGCTTCTGTGACTTTGGATGCTTACATTCAGGCCTTAATGTTGCTCTAGCTCGCATGCTTCCTTCTGATGTATATAGTCAGTGTTGTACAAACTAATCTCTGCTTGTTTTCTACTCTGTGATCTCCATGCCATACTTCACTGATGATCAGTTAGTGTCAAGAAGTCATGCCAGATTAACATTAGTTCTCCCGTGTATACTGTGGAAATGTGTGGATTGTGTGGTTTATTTGTTTTCTTTTATGTACTGTTGATTAGTTGTGGCACTTACTGATTAAACTTACATTGCTGCAGATTGCTTTGTAACAAGCCACGTTATGTTTAGTCAGTATTAAGGGACCTTGGTTTTATTCTCCTAGATAGCAGCTGTCCCAAAGAAAATATTTCTTTGCCTATTAAGATTTAGCTGTTATCTGCCAGTTGTTAAGAGGTTTGGTTCCAAACTCAACCAGAGAGTTTAACGTAAGATAACTGTTGTACTTTTTGCTTTCCATCTGTTACCGTCCTTCATTGTTGACTCCTGACTGCGTATACACAGCTGCTGTGAAGGAGAAGGCGGAATAAGACTTGCTTTAAATTTTCTAAAAAGGAAAATGAAGTTTTAGGACTTTGATGGTAACAAGCCAGTATAAGCTGAGGCTGACAAGTTCAGGCCCCCAACGTATTATTTGATCTTATCTTGGATCCTTTTTGAAAAGTTAAGAATATATGAAGGTAAATTAGAAATAGTAAAAATATTGATAAAATGCCATTTATCTTATTTCTCTATTTTTTCGTTGTGACTTGGCCTAATAATTTTAATTTTTGAGCATTTTCTTATTTCTTGTAATATGAATGCTGATATTTAAAGTTAGGCTCATGTGGATTTCTTTTGTGTTTCTTAGTTGTTTATCTCTAAGCTAACTAACTTTTAAGATTATTTGTGATATGGATTTATATATAAGCTGTTAAATATAAATGAGCTGTTAAAATGGAATGCAAGGTTTTCAAAAACCCAGGTCTAACTGTAATGATTGGTTTATTGTTCTACAATCCCAGCCCGCCATTTTCCGTGTAAATCATAAACAATAAACAGGATATACTCGGTGGTCATTTCTAATATTTAATTGTGTAATCCTATCACTTCTACAGCATAATCCTCTGAGGGTTTAGAGTCAATAACAAAGAACACAGCTATTAACGAACTCTATACTGAACAGACAGGATTTTTTTGTTTGTTTTCTAAAAAGATGTAGGGGGGCGCATAGGTCACTTAGAGAGGCAGCTGGTGGATGTGTGCTGTTGCCCTTTCCTGCCTGACAATCTCAGCAATCCCACAGTCTTCTGCAGAGCCAGGCTCCTGTGCTGGCTCAGCCTGTGGAAACACTCGGAAGCTCTGTGGTTCCTCACTTGAGTGGCATCTCCAAACCCAGTGTGGGACTGCTGGCCAATGTGCCCATTGAGAATGCTCTCTCGTGTTTCATAAAGGCCTCAAGGGCTTATTTTTTAGTCAATTGAATAGTGGGTTTTGTCCACATTATTAAACAAAAACTTTGTGTAGAAGGACTAGAATTCTATCTTTCTAATAAACATGCTAGAACAATACTATCAGAGTTGAGAGTAGCAGTGGCGTGCAAATGCCTCTGCTGTGGTGCAGGAGCGCTTCTGAAGTGGCGCCTGTCTGCGCAGCCTCGTGCCCTGCAGAGGCAGCAGCTCTCCAGAAGCAGTGTCATGCTATCTCTAGGCAGACGCATCTCCTCTGTGTGCTCACCTCTGTGTATCCTGCCTCAGGCTTCACATTTTAAATGTTCCATGATGTCTGATCCAGACCAGTCCAAGGCTGTGTCTTGATCATTCACTTAAAATGTTACACCCACAAGGTAAACAGTTCTTCTGTAATCTGACTAAAATAGATGGTTCAGAGACATGTTTGCCAACTTCACAGTTCTGATGGCGTAGGTGCAGTTAGTTGCTGTCATCACTCTTGGGCCAGCATATGGCATCACTGAAGCTGTGTCTACTCCTAGCTCAGTTTCTTCGTAACCCATTGAAGGGCAGCACTTATCTTCCCTACTGTTACTGCAGAAACACCCTCTCAGCCTCTGTCAGCTCCAGGTAAAGGATGCTCTCCGTGGTGGGTGGGGTTTGTTGGTTGTTTCCTGGAGTTACTGGTGAATGTTGAAGATGGACTACAGCATCCCAGTAGAGCACAGCAGACAGCCCTCTAGGCTGGCTCTTCTGGTTCATGTAACTACCAGTCGTCACCTTGTGCGCTCATTTCATCCTTTCCTGGAAAAGACACCAGAAAATTTGTGCCATGTTTCAAAGATGTGTCTTTGAAAATAGTTGTAATCTGCTAGTGTACTAAATTAAGAAAGGAAAGGAAGTCAGCTGGAAATGCCTCCTCCTTAACAAAACTGTAAGCTCTGTTTCCTGTTGCTCAGATGCCATCTGCTCAGTAGGCTGCTCTAGAATTGATAAGTCTTCAGTGTCAAGTTCACCTTACTTTCTCAAACCTACCTTTTCCCTGCTCAAAGATTGTCTTTGAAATAATATGACATTGACAAGTTACATAACTACTCTGCTTCTGATTTTGCTCTAAGTCTAATTAGGTTCTGGACTGCTGTTCATGAGTAAAAGTTAGAAACATTTTTTTGTTTATGTACAGTCCTGAGGAGAATATTAAGTGCTTAGTTTCTGTCATTACTTTTAGCAATGCCTTTGGGGTTTGATGAGCATTGCACATATAAATTGTAAATGCGTCATTGTCACCCCAGGGCTCAGGGAATTTTGACAGAAAAACCTTAAGTAAAATGAATATGGGCGCCAAGAGATGACTCAGCAGTTAGGAGCATGTACTCTTTCAGCAGTCAGTTCCCGGCACCTGGGACTGCAGTTCCGGGTATCCGGCACCCTTTCCTGGCTTCCGCAGGCATCTTCACACACATGAAATCTCATGGACACAAACACATAAATAAAAATAATTTTGTAATCTTTAATTTAATTTTACTAAAAGGCCTGGATAATGCACTAAAAATAATAGGAACTTGACCACTTGTTATGTGTTCGCATAGTTTTAATTTTTATAGTGAAAATTGGTGAAGAGGTTTTTTATTTTTAAAAGGAAACTGAGCTGGGTGGGGGTGCACGCCTTTAATCTCAGCACAGGCAGAGGCAGGCGGATCTTATCTTTCTGAGTTCGAGGCCAGCCTGGTCTACAGTGTGAGTTCTAGGACAGGAACCAAAGCTACACAAAGGAATCCTGTCTCAGAAAACCAAAAAGAGAGAGAGAGAAAGGGAAATTGCTCTTAAACTCATTGTCAGCAAGAGAAGTTTTGCCAGTCAATACAATTTCTTTTAACAGTATTTATTTATGACTCATTTTAAGCCATTCTGACAGCTCCTGTTTACAACGCACTTAACTGTTAGTAAGCCTGTGTGTAGCCCTGCTGTTACTGATCTTTGAGATCAATCTGAAAGGTTGGTGTTATTGTCACCACCTTAAAAACAAGTCCCAGAGAAGATCTAAGAACCCTGGTTTTTCTGCTTCATACCACTCCCTAGTCAGTGTTGGTTACTTAATTTTGTGAGATGTGATCTGACTGGTTTTTTAATAAAATATTCTTACAAGGAAATATATCTTTATTGAGCTTTCTGATGGCTATTCCTTTTAGTTACATTGTAATAAGTATTATAAATAATGTAGAGATGATTAGAGGTGCATGTAAATCATAAACAGATACTCTACTATGTCTTATGGAAGAGTTGAGCAGCTGAAGATTTTGGTACCCAGAGGTGCCCTGGCACCTGTCTTCTGTAGATAGAGGCATGACTGCATTATACTAGTGCCATAGCCAATTTTATACTGCTAACTAAAATTTTTGTGGTGTCCTGGTTCATAAACCACATTTCTTGGTCACTTAAGCACTGGTGAGAACTTCCTGTCTTTGCCTAATGGCTGGAACTCAATGTATTCCTGAGAGACTCTCTGGCCAGAGATGTGTGGCCTCCTGTTATCTGGTTAGCCGACCTGACTGAAAAAGAACACAGTAAGCCTACCCCCCGAGTCAAGACTAAGGCCAGTCAGTAAGTGTGCTAGCACATACTACAAACGGGACAACTGTCAGTGCATGTGGTGTGTCTGTGTGTGGTCGTGTGTGTGGCTGCACGTGCACACCGTCTTACTCACTGCAGCAGGGCCTCCTGTCAAACCCAGAGCTTGCTCGGCGGGAAGTCCATTCTTCAGCTGGATGCAGGAACTCCAAGCCTAGTAGTTCAGTGTTCTGGCTTTGTTTTTCTTGAATCTCGGATGTTTGGTTTGGTTTAGATTCACACTTAAAGTTAGTAGGGAGTGGGGAGCTTTCAAATTCAGTCTTGTCTGGAAAGCAAAGTATTATCTCAACTGTGATCGTGTTGGAGAAAAGCAAAAATGGGATTTGGTTGCCACCTACATCTAAATTAAATAGCACCTCAAACATGTCTAGACTTTTAAAGTAATAGGTTTGTGGAAATAAAACATAGAACATGTCAAATGTCACCAAAGCCAACAGATTATCATTTGCATAACCTTACCTGAGTCATTTACTAAATATGTACTGAATGCCTAGTCCATTGTTGGGAGAGAACTGCATGTAGCCCCAGCTCTTGGCCCCATGTATTAGGATTTCATCTGTAAAAATTCTACTTTAGGGGGCTGGAGCACTGGCTGCTCTCTCAGAAGACCTGGGTTCAATTCCCAGCACCCACATGGCAGCTCACAACTATCTATAACTCCAGGATCCAACACCCTCACACAGATGTGCATAAGGCCAAAAAGCCAATGCACATAAAATTAAATAATCAAAGAATTCTGTCTTAGTACCTAGGATTCAGGGCCTTAGAGGATGTTGTGTGTTTACCTAAGCTAGAAACAACTAGAAGTAGGGAGAGCAATTAAGTGCTGTTTCCCCCAGGGGATGTTAGCTACCACCATACCTGCAGCTGAAGGACCCACTGCTAGGCTGGCGAGCTCTAGGGAGTTCCCATATACCCTCCACCAGCCCTGATGTCTCACAGCCACAACGCGTAAAAAGATCTTATATTTTGGCAATGCAACTAGGTGTAACAGAGAGTGGCCAGGGTGTGTTTTTATCTGGTGTGCCTTACTTTTTACTTTTCCCACTTCCCTTTGCTCTAAGACATTTTCACGTAAGCTAGACAGCATTCCTCTGGTGGAAAATGTGCAAGTTTGGGTGATCACAAACAGCAGTTCCCTACAGAGTGCCTTACTAAAGGAGTAAACCCCTCTGAAATGGCTAAACTTCCCCCTCTGTGACTCTCACAGAGGGCCGAGGAAGCTGTATGGACACACACTGAGCCCCAGAGGGACTTAAATGCTATGCAAGTACATAGTCAGGCTAGGACAGCCCCTGCTTGCTTCAGCCAAGTGCATCCCACAATGCAGTCAGAGCTGGTCCTGTCAGCACCACCCTACAAAACCACAATGTTTCGACACATTACAGCCACAAACCTTCTGCTTCCGTCAGGTCTCCCTTCACCTGTCAGGAGCTCTGAAGGGTCCTAGATTCTAACAGAATATGTAAGACACCCGGATCAGTGACTTGTGACTTACTTCTCCTAACCTAAGTATTGTAACTGCATCGTCGTGTTTACCCCACCTGATCCCAAGGATGATGTGAAGGTTGTTGGCAGGAGGTGCTGTACTGTGTTTGCGTCACAACTGAGGAAATCATCTTAGGAAACCCCATTCTTCTGAGCTAGTTACTGACAAACACGCCCTATATCAGGAAACAGACCTGTCCTCCGACCTAGGGGGAACAATGCATGTCCTTAAGACTGCTTCCACAAGGGTGTCTTTGAAAGGACAGTACAGAACACAGCTACCCATGCTTGTTGCTCGGAAGACATCCAGAAACAAACCCCTGACCAGGGGTTCCCCAGTCACACAACTCTGCTAATGCAACAAAGGCCACAAAATCCACTGCAAAGGTGCTTGTCAAGGCAAGCCATAGTGAGAGAGGAAGCTGAGGCTGCGGGGATGGGGCTAGCCAAAAATGGACATCCTTATTATGACCCTTGCCTAAATCACTACCAGAAAGGATAGCTGAGTCTCTCTTTTAACTGTTTGATTGTTAAGAGCAGGAAAGTTGGTAAAAATTAGTTGTCATTAACATGGGCTGTATACACTAAGAATATTTTGGAGTCATTTTTACATGTGTCGTCTTAGGTAATCCCAACAAAAACTTTTAGATGTAGACAATCAGATGATCTCCAGAAGGAACCAACAGATTATAGCAGTAGTCACTCAGTTATGTAGCCCTTGAAGGATTCCATCCTGTGCCGGTAACTTTTGTTGTATTTGCCTTCTGCCTAGGAAATCCTCTCTGCCTGTCTTGTCCTCTCTAATTGGTCTCTATCCCAGGCAGCTTATTCCTTGGTTAATGGATGCCCAGGGCCTCCTTGTCTCCAATAGCAGATACTAGGGGAGCCTGTGAGAGTTGCCAAAGCCTCTTGGCAGAAGGCATTTGTGTATTCCTGGACAGCTTTGTGCTTAGAACCAGTAAAAAATTAAGGACCTAAATCACTGCTTTATTTTCTACTTCATGAAGGCAACCGTGGCTTGCTTGCCTAAGATCGCAGTCACAGAAAATTCTGGGTCTGGGACTTGAAGCTGCAGCCTCCGACTGCAGCCATGTCTTTAAAACTGTCTGATGAGTCGAGCAGCCGCTAAGGTCAGGTCAGAAAAACAGAAGGGCTGCGGTCAGAGCTTGCACTCCTCCCACCCGTTCTGAGATGAACTGGGAAGACGGACCGCACAGGAAGTCCTAGGTGAGCGCTCTTTCTGCTTTCTTTCAGGTGGGGGTCAGCTTTAAGTTCAGAGGCTTGTGTGGGAAACAAAGCCATTTCTCTCTAAGCGCTCGCTATTCAGCTGGCCCCTTATGGAAACAAAGGCACGGGATGGAATTTTTCAAGGTCTTTAAAGACGACAACACTGATTAGTAATCCCTGGAGCTGTGATTGCTTCACGGTCCTGAAGTAGGAACCCTGCTGAGGTTTTTTTTTTTTTTTTTTTTTTTTGAGACACGGAAAGGAAGGTTTTGCCTTGTAAGTTGCCTAGCAGCGTTCTCCGGTGTCCTGTTAATGTCGAGGATGATGTCCACAAAAGTGAAGATGAGCTTCACCACCCCCCCCCACCCAGGAGAATCTTCTTTTTACAAGGAGAAATGCAAATTATGGGTTGTCTGCAGGTCTGGGTTGCAGGGGGCGGGGCTAAAGGATCCTGCCAGCTGTTGGCTTCTTTCCCTCCTTCTGTCCTGCCCTTCAACAGCCTATCTTGCTGAGCCTCAATCCTAGCTAGGCCTCTACCCAGGCCCCTGTGCCTGTTGCCTCCCCAGGACAGCAGGGACAGAAGGATGTGTGTTTCCGGATTGTGAGGACTGTTAATATGGACAATGTTCTTAGGAGTCTACACAGGCTGAGGACACTTCCCTCCCTTAGGTTTCTTCTCATGGGAAATGGACACTTAGCCTCTCCTACCCCTCATCTTCTGGGAAGTGGCCAACTTTGACAAGCACTGGAAGACACACACCACCATGCCTGTCTCAGGTTCTCCTTCGCTCTCCCGGAGAGTGAGCCAGTGCCTCTGCCTCACAGTTTGGCCTGGCTGGAAATTCCAGAGCTTAATGTTGACCTATTTTCACCCTTGCCAGAGTTCTTGGGGCCTGGAATTGCTTCCTGCCCAGGGCGAGGGACCCACTGGGACATCTGGGTGACAAATAGAGTAGGTCCCCTGGTCTGTCTCCCTTCATCCAGGATGACTCATCTCTATTAACTCCAGCCCTCCACTGTGCTGACGACACACGTGTGGAAGCCAGGGGCAGCCCACATGGGGAGGGATCACATGTTGTGAGATTCAGACCTGCACACTTAGCAGGCAGAGTGTGAATAACTGCTCTCATTCCCCTGCATGGTATGGATAAGGCTTGCAGAGGCAGCCATTATCAGTGAAGCACAGCACACCTTCGATGGAGCCGTGGAAGCCGTTACTCAAAGGTAACGGTGATGAGAGGCTGTGAGCGATGATGTAGCCAGCATTAAATTGTCACACAACTGCAGTGGCAAGAAGGCTCGTGAAATTCCAAGATGAAATACACTTTTCTAAATTCACTGTAGGAAATAGGAAATTAGTCAAGAGCTGTGCACCTAATAAAAAACATGAATAAGTGGCGCCTGGACCCTGAAGAGCAAGCGATGATAGCCTGGCCAGCGTGAGTGCCCCTCCCATGTGCTGAGTCCGTAAACACAGCCGTACTTGTTTCTGTTTGTTCCAGGCCTCCATCGGTAAACTAACTGCTCACATGCCTACGAGTCTGGCAATGAGATGGAGCATATAGGTAGAAGGCTAACAGAAAGTTTTGTGTTGGGGAATATTTTCAGGTGTGTAACTTTTGTTTCTGCTGCATTTGCTTAGCTTGGTGAAGCTGTGATTCTTTGCCTGTCTAAAACACCAGATAGTCTTAATAAAGAGCTGAATGGCCAATAGCAAGGTAGAGGCAAGGATAGGCAGGGCTGGCAGGCAGAGGGTATAAAGGGAAGGAGAAACAAGGAGAGGAGGATGTCAGGGGCCAGCCACCCAGCCAGCCACGAAGAGTGAAAGTAAGATTTACAGAAGTGAGAAAAGGAAAAGCCCAGAAGCAAAAGGTAGTCAGGGTAATTTAAGAAAAGCAGGCATTTATAAGAAAGAATACGCCTCCGTATTATTTATTTATTTGTGTGATTTATTTGGGAGCTGAGTGGTGAGCCCCCCAAAAGCTAAAAGAATAAAACACAATAATTTTGGCCTAAGAAAGTCACGGAGAAGAGCATGCACCCACTAAAATGAGCCATTTCTCTGTCTCAAGGGCTAATGAATGACCTAACCGCCGCAGGTGGACTGAAAACATCTGTGAGCTGTCAGGCCCCCCCCCCCCCCACCTCCATTACTATCTACCACTCTGAGTCTACAGGGGAACTGACCTGCAGATGGACTCTACCATCTCCAAAGTCACACACACACACACACACACACACACACTATAAAAACCCAGCCTGCCTGGGCCGCATGTGCAGTCTCCACTCCCAAGGAGACATTGGTGTATTCTGTTTAAAAGAACCATTCGGCTTCTGCAGATGCCTGTTTGCTGTCCTTTCCACATCATCTCCACCAAGGCCAATCTTACACCACGCGCTTCGGTCAGCAAGGAGGCTGCTAAGTTGGCCGCTATCTGCTGCTTCCTTCCTTTAGCCCTAAGTTTGTGTCTGATCTGATGGGGACAGAGCGGTGTTACTTGTCTTGATTCTGCCGACTTGAGAAAGGTAGGCACTGTTATTTTTCAAGGTGTCCCCAGTGGTTATTTTATTTTGACATCTTTTCCTTCAACAGCTCTCAGAGTTTACTTCCTTTAACTTTGTGAATTCTGCTCTGAGCTCAGATTCTTGTTTGTTTATTCTTGTTTGTTTTTCACAACAGTCATGCAGACATGGACACAGACACACACACACACACACACACACACACACACGCACGCACACATGCGCACACACACTCCCTTTAGCATCCATCGGTATGTGGACTGAATGAAATCCATTGCTTCCCCACCCTGACCAGCTCTGCTCTCGAGGCTGTGTGTGTTTGTATTTCAAAGACTCTAAACACAATAGGCTTTTTTTATTAATCTAGAAATTTTCACTAATAGTTTGCTAAATTTTTTTATAAGACACCCTAATAGACGTAGGCTGCCCTGTCAGGATTCTGAGTTTGTCCCCCACGCCCACCCCTTTGAATCCTGCCATATTCAGGGCTGGTCACTTTTTACTTTCGTCCTTGATCGGGATGAAACAAACCTCAAGTGCTGGGCCTGTGTAAAGGTTTTCAATTTTCCTAAATCCTGGACACCCGGTTAGGATGTCAAAGTAACAGTGGGACCCTCAGGGCGGCTGGGATCTGCGCTAGAGAGACAGGGACTAGAGAGGCAGGACCCCTGAGATCCAGAGAATGCCCTGCCCTCTAGAATTCCACTCAGAGCAGAAAGCAGGGGCTCAGGCTTTCTCCCAGCCTCAGTTCAGTTTACCTGGTTTCAAGACCTGTTTTTTTAGAAGTCAAGAAATTGCCCGATCTTTTAGAAAACAATCAGGGTGTTTCAGCCTCTGGGCCAGGACACAGCACCTCGGTTGCCTGTTCTTGTGGTTGGTGGGGGAGGTCATCAGGCTGGGACAAGTTTGACTTAGGAAAAATGTGTCCCTCCCTGCTGGGCAGTCAGTGCCTGCTGTTGGCATGCCAGTCTCTGCTAAACTCACAGCCCACGAACACAAACTTCTTTAACCCCCACCCCCAGCCTGCGAGTAAACATATTTTTTTTAAGCAATAGATGAAGTACAAGTAAACATACTTTTTTAAAATCTCGTGTTTTCCTTCATAATCATTTGAAATTTCTGCCCAGGATAAAATCATCATCCAGATTCTCAGAGAACTCATGAATAACATTTAAATCCACTCTCCTAAGCAGCAGGGCCCCTGTTCAGATAGTCCTCTAAACACAAGCACACATTTATTTTCAAAGCTCTGAGAATGAATGGCGAAGCAGCCTGTGAGGTTATCTTTTATGCAGCAGAGGAGAAAGACCTTTGAGGGTGAAGTTGCTCACGCTGCAAAGAGAGTCGAATTCACACATAGGAGACCAAGGGCTCCCAGAGGCTGCGTGCAGCCATTCACAACGGGACGGTATAATTGGTATTGAGGTCCCAGCCTGATACAGTCCTTCAAATGTGCCTAGACTAGGCCAATAGACGTCCTTCCTCAGACTACTGATTCCCTCCCCATTAAGGAAAGTCACTTCTACTAGACTACAATCTACTTTAAGGCATACAGGATCCCTTAATCCCTTGCTGAGAGGCAGGGCTACAAAAGAGCACCAGGCCATTGGCCAGGAAGCCTCTCCTTTTCTGTCTTTACAGAGCGTTGACTTGTAACCCGCACCAGATCTACGTCTTAAATTTACTTTAAAAATCTTTCCCTCCCGAACAACTCAGTGCCAAAATAAAGCCACCAAGAAGGGCATCATCGTCCCTGGGGCAGCTGGGTGGGAGCAAAGCTAAGGCTGGACTGAGGGACGTTCAGGGGAGCGCCTGGGTATGGCAGAGGAGGGGGATTGGTACAGTGCAGGGGTTTGATGAAATGCATGAATGTATTAATGATGTAGAATAGCGATTTTTTTCATTATCAGTCCCAGGTGTTGCAAATGCGGAGCGGGAGAAAACTAGAATAAGCCTTGGGGTGTTGAGATGGAAGTAAATCGGTGTGAATTCATGATTTTCAGTAATATATATGCAAATATAGATTGTGTGTGTGTGTGCGCGCGCGCACACACACACACACACACACACACACACACACACACACACACGGAGTGTCTGCCTCTGTCCACCGAGTTGCCTGGAGGCTGTGATGATTACAGCCTCTCGAAACCGTCTTCCACTAAACGGATTCAGGGTTTATTGAAGAAAGATGATTACAGAGCTGGGTCAAGAAAGCAAACCTGAACCTAACACATCTTAGATCAGAAAAGGAAATGACCAAAGAATGAACTCTCATGCCCTGGAGATAGCAAAAGTAGAAAGAGTTTGCAGATCAAGCTAAACAGTACCAATAAACCATTATAATAAAATAGTAGTCTATGCAGATATAGATGAATAAGTGGATCAATTAAGCTTAATGAATGAGATATTAAAACAATATTTTTAAATTTTCCCCTTCCATGCTCACCAATTTCATAAGCATAAAGATGAACTTCACAACGAGAAGACCTGGCAGACATCTGCTGTGGTGGTCTCATCGAGAGTGGCCCCATTAGAGACTATATTTGAATGCTGGTTCTAGAAGAATTATGAGGTGTGGCCTTGTTGGGGGTGTTATGTCAGGTTTCCAAATCCCACACCATTCCCAGTTAGCGCTGTCTCTGCTTCCAACTTGCAGCTAAGATGCGCGCTCTCAGCTCCTGCTCCAGCACCATGCCTGCCGCCTGCTGCCATGCTCCTTGTCATGATGGTCATGGACTCACCCCTGAAACTGGAAGCAAGCCTCCAATTAAATGCTTTCTTTTATAAGTTGCCTTGGTCATGGTGTCTCTGTATACTTGAAGCACAATTAATAAAAACCCAAGAGACAGATATTGGGGTTCAACCTGAAGACCAGAAAAGCAAAGTAGTCGACCACTGGCTCTTATCTCGACCTCAGTGCAAAAATGGTGGTCCTGCCTCCGGGAATCTCAGAATGAGACTGGGACTGAGAACTGTCTTTTCCCATTTTATAATCTTCTCTAGCTCTAGGATTAAGGGTGTGCACCACTACCGCTTGGTTTCTATGGCAAGCTAGTGTGGCTACTGGGATTGAAGCTGTGTGTCATTGGTACCTGGTCTGTAAGGCTGGCCAGTGTGGCTGTTTTACTTTTCTGATCTTCAGACAAGCTTTTATTTATTAAAACACCAATGAAATGCCTCTACACGTACTCACATGGTCACAGTGAAGAAACATCTCATTGAGACACTCAGAAATCCTGAGCCATGTGGTAGGGCCTGGCACATAGCAAGCAAAGACTCTTGACATTTCTGCTTAAGCCATATCATGGCATTGTAACTCAGGAGGAAACTGCAGGGAAGTCCCAGCCCGAGGAAAGACCTACAAGATGGCTGCACTACAATAAAGTGGCGTCAGACCAAAGGGACCCTAGCAACTGGAAACCCAGCATGTGAATTGGAGCTGGACCCTTTGGCTCTGAAACCACATTTGGGAGAATTGGTGCTCGGAGGGCTGAGGGTTCAATGCTAGGGTTGGACCAGTGGTGATTTCATGACTGCTGATACTTGTGCTGTGGTTGTATCGTTGAACACCCCCATCTTTTGGAAATGTGTACTTTTAAAAACATTCAGAAAGGATAGACCGGTTGGAATTTGTAACATGAAGGGGCCCACTTATTGGGGTTTCTGTCCTGCCGGGTACCCCACAGCCAGCAAGCCCCAAAGAAAATAACACAGAGATCTCTATAAGTTATAAAGCTGATTGGCCCATTAGCTCTAGCCGCTTACTGGCTAACTCTCACATCTTGATTAACCCATTTTTCTGATCTATTTTAGCCATGTGGCTCAGTACGGGCAGATCACATCCTGCTGCTCGGTGATCTGGGCAGGAGTGAGAGGAATCTGCTTCCCCCTTCCCAGAATTCTCCTGTTCTCCTTGCATCATTTCTACTTCCTGTTTGGTTTTCCCACCTATACTTCCTGTCTGGCTAATCCGTGTTTATTTAAAACATGATTGACAGAATACAGACAATTCTCCCGCACCAGGGAGTTACAAATAGATCTAGATGGCAGAGTCATTTATGATGTACTCATAACTTTTTGTGATTGGCTCAAAGTTTGGAAATTAACAAAAAGTATGTTTTTATCAATTCTCACCTTATCTTTAGCCATGTTTGACTGGACCACATTTAAAATTCAGAGAGGATATGTAACATCCTCGTGGAAGTTATCTGGCATCATATTCTTATTACTGAATAGCACACAATCAAAGGGCCAGGAGAAGGCTCAGGGCTAGAGTATTTGCCTAGAATCTTTGAGGTTCTGAGGCTGATTCTAATCACCACAAAAAAGTCAAACATGTAACACTGGATTACCTAACAGGGAAGAACACCATAGCCACACTTTTCAAGGTCCCACTTTTCCGAACTCTTGGCTGAAATTCAGGGTTCTCATGCCACTTAAAAGCAAAAAGGAGTTGGGAGACTGGAGAGATGTCTCTGTGGAGAAGATCAGAGTTCAGTTCCCAGCACACACGTTAGGCAACTCACACCCACCTGGTGTTTCACATCCATGGATCCAATTTGGCTTTCACCAGCACCCACGTGCACATACCACCCCTTCCCGCATTCACAAATTTAAAATATCAGCAGAACCCGATTTACACAGGAATTCAAGGGCTACAGTTTTAATCAAGATGTTTAGTAGGCTTTATTTCCCATAAAGGTGCTCGCCCTCCTGAGCGCCTTCCTAACTACCTCCCTAGCTCCCTGCGACTTTGGAAATGGTGACTAAAAAGATGACTTTTTTGTAAATAAAAATGCATGCCCAGCTCTGCATGCCCACCTCTGCACACCCAGCTCTGCATGCCCACCTCTGCACACCCACCTCTGCACGCCCACCCCTGCACGCCCACCTCTGCCTACTTGCCTCTATCTGCCCACTCTGCACGCCCAGCTCTGCATGCCTGGCTCTGCATGCCCACATCTGCATGCCCACCTCTGCATGCCCAGCTCTGCACGCCCAGCTCTGCACGCCCAGCTCTGCATGCCCAGCACTGCACGCCCAGCTCTGCACGCCCAGCTCTGCATGCCCGCCTCTGCATGTCCACCAATGCATGCCCACCTCTGCATGCCCGCCTTTGCATGCCCACCTCTGCCTACCCGCCTCTATCTGCCCACTCTGCATGCCCAGCTCTGCATGCTCACCTCTGCATGCCCACCTCCGCTGGCACTGAACACAAGTCGATGCAAATGTGTTCCCTTGAAAGATGAGACTTTTTCAACTTTATGTTAGGCGAGGATCATAAATTTGTTTAATATAGCTGCTGCCTCAGCATCTATTTTTAGACCTGACAGGAGTTATTTGAAACCCAGCCACACCTGGCCCCTTTGCCCCCCTGGAAACACCCTCTCCCTGAATGCAGATTTGGAATTGCGCCTGTCTGTGCCTCATCTCAGCCCCCAGCCAGCACACGCTACAGCTGTGGATCATGACAAGCCTAATGGCAGCACCAGAGCCCTGTTAAATAAACAGCTCCTCCTTTGGTCTGTGTTCTCCTGCCCCAGCTAATCCACAAGCCTGGGAAGCCCGAGGTGTGGGTGCAAGGACAGACATGGTTCCGGGGACCTTCCTATGCTCCCCACTGTGTGAGCTCCTTGTTGCCTGGACTCCTCATCAGTTCACAGTAGAATCCCCCCCCCATTTCCTCTGGACCTCTAAGTGATAATTCTTGTCATTCCATGTGTTTTGTTGTGATCCTTTGCCCGTGCGGACTAACACACCCAGATCCAAATTCTCGCGGTCACAGCTCTCCTAGAGGGGCTAGTTTGGTATCTGAGCTGGTCAGACAAGATCTGCAAAGGTGTGTGCCCCTGTAAACAAGCGTCCTGAAACCGGGGTAAAGCTCAGGGATCCAGTACTTGCCTAGCCTGAGCATGGCCCTGGGTTCAAAACCAGCCTCAAGCAGGTTAATGGGTATTCCGCACTAAGTTCAGTTAGCATAAGGAACTGTCCTGTGGAAGGCACAAATGTCCTGTTGGTGTGCTGGAGAGAGTATAGCCAGTCTTTAGTGACAGACATCAAGACCAAATTAGAGAAAAACCACAACGAAAGACAGATGTGCTGGTCCTGAAAGTGGTGGCGGTGGCTACTGGATACCCCCAGGAGGAAGGTGGAAATGGGTTAACTCTCGGTTGTAGTGAGGGAAACACTGGCTTGGGGGCAGGACAGGGTTCATTCGTTTGATTTGGGTTTGGGGTTTTTGGTGGTTGTTTTTTTTTCCTATATTTAGCTTATCACTTAATTGTCCCTTAGCTGTGAAGATTCTGGTCATTGCCTCTAGTATCCACTCACCGTGTGTGTGTGTGTGTGTGTGTGTGTGTGTGTGTGTGACATGCTAGTGTCTATGCATGTGTGTGGAGACCTGATGTCAACACTGCATGTCATTCCTTAGCCATCTGCCTCTTGTCTTTGAAACAGGGTCTCCTGATGGGACCACAGATTAGGCAGGCTAGTGAGTGAGTCCCAAGAACCACTATGTCTCTGCCTCCCCAGGACTGGAATTCTAAGCCCATGGTACCACCCCAGCTTCTTATGTGGGTGCTGGGGAACACACTCAGGTCCTCTTGCTTGTGTGACAAGCATTTTACCAACTGAGCCATCTCTCCAGCCATTAGTACTTCCTGAGGAGAGAAGCTCAATTTGTGCAGGGGGTGCCGCTCCTAGTCTCCTTACCCCTGAGGTTATCACAAGGCACGAACAAGCACCTACCTGTGAGAGCTGCTGAAGTTGCACAGCAGTCGATGCTGTGACATGCGTATGTCAAAGGACTGGACTGCCTGCTAGACGGTGGAAGCAAAGCTTTGACACATGGCACTTTCTCACTTACTCCTCTGGCCCACATTTTGCCCCTAAACATCCTCCTCCCACTGTCTGAACTTCTCCTTCTGTCAAAGGAGCCGGCTGAGTCACCTTTGGGTGTGGCTAATAAATAACCTGTTGGGTTGTCAGCATGGAGGGACCCAAGTGATTTTAATGAGAATGGGCTTATACTTTGTGGCAGGTGTAGGGGAGGAGTTAGAAATTCGTTGAAAGTTCTAGAAGCCCCTGGCCAGATCTGACCATCACAGTGGCCCCCAGGTTCCCAGACATCCCTGAGAAGATCAGAAGGTGCAGCAAGTTTTTCCAGCTTGCCAATGAGGAACAGTCTTGTGAGACTCTAATTAAGCTCTTAGAAATAAGCTCGGTTATCAACATTCTGCATCTTCAACACCATATAAAGCAAAGCTATCTGCGTTATCGAATAGTGAGTCCTTAATCTAAAAATCCATATTTATAATAGATTTAATGAAAAATGCCTCTCAAGTTTATAAAAATACAATTAAAGCTTTCCTGCTGGCCGTAAGTCTGCGTTGGCTGGGAATAGCGCCAGCATGAAATCTTCATGAGATCTTTTCCCTCCAAACCCATCTAAGTTCATTGCCGGGTTGGATTTGCAGGTGGAGCCTACGTTTAACATCAGCAGGGTCCTTTGGAAAATTTCTCTTCCACCTTGCCCGCCATTAGATCCCAGAGAGCAAAGGCAGACACTCTTCAATCAAGTCCAAGGGCAGCAAATCATTGTTCAGTGGTCCCTGAGGGGTGCCCCGAGGTCAGGTGACCGGGGTCAGGTGACGGGGTCAGGTGATCGAGCTAGCTGTGCAGGTGGTTTGTTATTCGCATCTCTTTTTTTTGTTTTGTTTTGTTTTGTTTTCGTTTTTGAAATTGAGCTAAGAGCAGCTGCCTGGTGCACTTGGCCTGAAGTGTTTTCTCCAGAATCCCCCGCAGCAGCTCTAAGCAAGGCGCCTGTAATTAACATAGTTTAGCTCCAAGCAGCTCTAAGCCAGGCGCTGTAATTAGCGAGCATAGTTTAGCTCCAAGCGCTTGGACAAAGAGTCCAAGCTGGCTGTTAGCGGGACACACAGGCTTATGTAGCGGGGTGGCCTGGGATCAGCTTGCTCCAGGAATAGCTGAGTCTAAGGCTTAATGGTGGCTCTAGGATTCAGTTTTCCGCTGTGTTTCTTCGCAGGCTCTTTCAAATGGCTATCAACTATCTGTTCCCTCCTCGAGATAACATCTGCAGCTTCACCCTCACCACCCTTGGGAGGTTGAAATTGAAAAAAAAAAGTTCAGCCATCTTCACCTAAGTCAAAGGGTCACGGTCGGCTTTGGTCACATCCGGTCCCTTCCGAGGGATAGTCACTAAAGAGTGCTGTGACTAACGCTGTCCTGTGTCCACGCTTGGACAGAGTCCTGTACACTGACAGTGGGGAAGGGGTCCACTCTAGCTGTTGAACAAGGTGAATGCTGGGAAAGAAGCAAGGAACTCATTATCCACCATTATAAGATATCAAGAATCTGCAAATTTCTCCTGAGATTGTTAACTTCACTCTGATGTGATTTTTAATTAAAAAAATTATTTATTGAGATTTATCTATTTTACTTTTCTAGGGTAAAAAGTCCAAGCTCATTCCTGGGTTCTGAAGACCTACCAATCTCTGAGCTAAAAAAACCACCAATCCTTGAGCTTGAAAACCTACCTCCCAGTCTCTGAGCCTGCCCGAGCTCAGAACTTGAGACACCACCAACTCCCAGCCTGGACATCTCCATCCTGGAAAACTCCACCCCCAAGAAATCTTAAATAAGCCCGCCTCCCACTCAGTTCTCCACTGCTTCTCACCCCGAGCAGAGGCAGCCACCCTCCTGTGTCTTTCCCAAGAAGTCTCTTGTGTGATGTTTTTGTGCCCTGCGACTCAGTGGCCTCCCTTGGCTCCCGACTGCCAGGATACCTTTCCCTTCAACACTTGCATTGGAGAAACCTTTCCCCTCAGAGCTGTAATTCTAATGACTTTATGAGTGTGGACGTCATGCCTGCACACATGTGCACCACATATGTTGGATTCATGGAACTGGGGTTATGGTTAGTTGTGAGCCACCATGCAGGTGCTGGGATTTGAACCTGGGTCCTCTGTAAGAGCAATGAGAACTCAACTGCTCGGCCAACTCTCCAGCCCCCCATGATGATGGAAATTTTGGAAACATATTTCAATAAGTTCAGTTCAGCAAGAGGAAGTAATTCCTTCTTATTGTCAGTTGCCAATATTTATATTTAATTTCCACCTAAAGACAGGCAAACATGTACTCAACCTAGTAAACCAAGCTTTGTTTACCCATACACACCCCACAATGCTGCCTGGAGCTCATATCCGTCAGGAAGTATGGTCTGATAGCAATTCAACACATTTGGTCTCTCATAGGTCTTTAACATTCTCAATTTTATTGTGTGTGGTGATTCCAGTACTCATGAGGCAGAGATGGGCAGATCTCTCAGTCTGAGGGTAGCCTAGTCTAAAGAGTTCCAGACCAGTTCCAAGGTGACATGGTAAGACCCCCTCACAAAAGCAAAACAAACAACAAAAAAACAAAACCCTTAATTTCTATGGCTTGGATGGCAACTAAGTAGCTGACTTGAATATGGTCCTATGTCTTTGATACTACTTAAATTAGCATCTAGAGTAACTTGCATTGCATTTTCCGTGAAATTCTCAAAGTTCATGCTGAAAGATAGATAGGTTCTATTTGGCTATGAATTTTAAATGTGTAAATATATATAATATATAAATAAATATAAAATTTTCTTAAAATGCCTTACCATGCATTGCTAAATATTGTTGTATAAGGTTTTGCAAGTTTAGCCTGGCATTGCAGCTCTCAGGAGGCTGAGGCAGGAGGTTCATGGGTTCAAGGCCAGCCTGAGCTACATAGTAAAAGCCTGACTCAGATCCCTCCTCACAAAAACAGCAGCTCACCAACCCTGCAACTGACAAAGGTCTGATCTCTAAAATATATAAGGAACTCAAGAGACTAGACGGTAAAATGCCAATTAACCCAATTAAAAAATGGGGCGATGAACTGAACAGAGAATTCTCAACAGAAGAAGTTCGAATGGCCAAAAGACACTTAAGGTCATGCTCAACCTCCCTAGCTATCAGGGAAATGCAAATCAAAACAACTTTGAGATATCATCTTACACCTGTCAGATTGGCTAAAATCCAAAACACCAATAATAACCTTTGCTGGAGAGGTTGTGGGGTAAGGGGCACACTCATCCATTGCTGGTGGGAATGCAAACTTGTGCAACCACTTTGGAAAGCAGTGTGGCGGTTTCTCAGGAAATTCGGGATCAACCTACCCCAGGACCCAGCAATTCCACTATTGGGAATCTACCCAAGAGATGCCCAATCATACAACAAAAGCATATGCTCATCTATGTTCATAGCAGCATTATTTGTAATAGCCAGATCCTGGAGACAGCCTAGATGCCCTTCAGTGGAAGAATGGATGAAGAAACTGTGGAATATATACATGCTAGAATACTACTCAGCGGTAAAAAACAATGTCATCTTGAATTTTGCAGGCAAATGGATGGAAATAGAAAACACTATTCTGAGTGAGGTAACCCAGACCCATAAAGATGAACATGGGATGTACTCACTCATATTCGGTTTCTAGCCATGATTAAAGGACATCGAGCCTATAAGTTTGGGATCCTTGAGAAGATAATAAGAAGGTGAACTCCCAAAAAAGATATAGTAATCCTCCTGGATATTGGAAGTAGACACGATCGCCAGGCAAAATTGGGAACTTGAGGGTTGGGCAAGACTGGGCCAAGGGAAGATGGGGAGAGAAAAGTGTGAAGGGGAGAGCGGGGGGAGCTCGGAGGAATGGGGTGCTTGGGATATAGGAAGGGTGGATATGGGAGCAGGGAAGCATATATCTGAATTTAAGGAGCTACCTGAGGGTTGTCAAGAGACTTGACCCTAGAGGGGTTCCCAGGTTTCCAGGGAGACGCCCCCAGTTAGTTCCTTGGGCAGCTGAGGAGAGGGAGCCTGAAAAGGCCAGTTCCTATAGCCATACTGATGAATTTCTTGCATATCACCATAGAACCTCCACCTGACGATAGGTGAAGAGAATGACGGAGCCCCACCTTGGAGCACCGGACTGAGCTCCCAAGGTCCTGATGAGGAGCAGAGGGAGAGAGAGCGTGAGAGGGAAGGTCAGGACCGTGAGGGAACCTCCAGCTGGCGACAGATGGGGAAGGTGACTGAGCCCCACATTGGAGCACTGGACTGAGCTCCCAAGGTCCCGATGAGGAGCGGAAGGAGCGAGAACATGGGGGAGAAAGTCAGGAACGAGAGGGGTGCGTTCACTCATGGAGACGGTGGGACAGAACTAATGGGAGATCACCAACTCCAGTTGGAATGGGACTGATGGATCATGCGACCAAACCCGTCTCTCTGAGTGTGGCCAACAGCGGGGGCTGACTGAGAAGCAAAGGACAATGGCTCTGGGCTCTGATTGTTCTTCATGGACGGGCTCTGTGGGAGCCTTCTCAGCTTGGTCGATCACCTTCCTGGACCTGGGGGGAGTTGGGAGGACCTTGGTCTTAGCATAGAGTGGGGAACCCTGATGGCTCCTTGGCCTTGAGAGGGAGGGAGGGGAGGTATGGGTGGAGGAGAGGGGAGGGAAGGGGGAGAAGGAGGGGAGAGAAAGGGGAGAAGGAGGGGAGGGAGGGGGGAGGAGGAGGGAAGGAGATGGAAATTTTTAAATATAAAAAAAAAATAAACCATGAAAAAAAAAATAAAAATAAAAAAAAAAAAAAAAAAAAAAAAAAAAACAGCAGCTCATGAGTCAGGGCTCCTTAGTGCTGTTATGTGGATTTCCCACCATCCCTTTTCTGATGAATTCATGAGTTTGAGATCTTTTGAGTCTATCAGATTCTAAAGACCCAGGAAAATGGACGGGATCCATCCAAACAGCTTTTTTTTACTCCTCATGTGTTTGCCAGTAAGAATGTCACAGTAAGGGGTCTGAGGAGCTGCTTCAGCACTTAGTATTCAATGCAATTGCAGCTATGGTGATTTCAAGGTTCAGAAATCAATGGGTCTGCTCTTCACAGGAAGCCGACTTGCTCTGTCCCTATGTGTTGCTTCCTGTCTTTCTACCCTGATACTTGCCATGATTCGATCACTATCGATTGCTAATACAGTATAGTAATAAATTAGTAGTGCTTCAAACCCTTGGGAATAGTTTCAGCTGTGCTCAGTGTCTCTGTCATAATCTACAGTTGAACATGTGTCATTAGATCTTCAGTCCAGCTTTTGCCTCTCCTGAAGTGAAAAATTAAAAAAAAAAAATCTTTAGTTTTCCCCAAAACAAGTTTCGAGGAGCTTCTAGGAAGTAGGCTGCCTGATAGAGCACAGGTATTTATTGATACTTTAGCTTTGGCCATAGGTAATAGTTTGCAATCGTTTCCCTTTAGTCTGAGCCGATCTCCCACTTTGATTCCCAATGAGTAATTGAAGTGTGAACGCTAGAAGCAACATTAGAAACCTCAGGTGAAGTCTGCAGGTCTGAACTCCGGGGAATCCCAGGAAACATATGGCTGTCTTTCCTAAGAGTGTGTACTTGGAAAGTGTGCACCGAATCTGGCTCCCTGAAAGTTTTCTTAGATTTGCAGGCTGGAGACCATCAATGCCATAGAACTAATTGGTGGCATTGAGAGTCAGCCTTGGAGTGAGCTAAGCACTCCAAAAACAATGCTTTAAGGTCAGAGTTTGAAGAAAATTCCTTCAGGAGTCCCATGAAGTGCTGACATCTTTCTGTTGAGCATAGCACTCTTTACAACCAAGTTACAGATATCAGATACACAGTTATTACCAAGGGAATCCTTGCGACTCAGGGTCCATTATCTAAGGTCTTTATTGACATGGTGAGGGGTTGCTAAAAGAAAGATATTATCTGATGAGCCAATCATAATAGTATTCTCCAATAACATAGTTTTATTGGTGTTGGTTCTCACAATCATAATAGTATTCTCCAATAACATAGTTTTGTTGGTGTTGGTTCTCACAAATTAAATGAGTGGCTTTGTTTAGACTCCTAGAATTCATTAAAATAGCCACATGAAAATGACTGGCAAGCAAAACCATAAATTGTGTGACAGATGCAGGATTTCATGAGGTTTATTATGGATGTGGTGTTGGAGAGCTGCTCAAACCACAGTGCTGAGCCCCTGACAAGGCTTTCCCTGCTAGAGTCTGACCAGAGATTGACTCGGGGCATGGGGACATGAAAGCTTATAAGCTAGCTGTCCAAAAGCATATTACCATGAGAAGGATTTTAGGGAGGCCAGTGAGGGCAGGACACGTTTCTGTTGCCTGTGATGCTCCCGATGTTCATGTTGTGAAGTCAAATATCAAGTGATACAGTTTTTGCTGAAGTATAATTTTGTTTTAAGGTGATGCCAAAATCTAAATGGGTTTTAATTTCATTAAATCATATCAAACTGTTTTGTTTTTATCATTTACTAAGAAATTCTGCTTTCTATTTTAAAATGTATGTAAGTGGCCTTTTCTTTTTATCTTAGAGAGCATCTCTTGTTTCATTCCAACTTGAAGAACCAGCCAATTGTTTGGTGTTGATTTTCAATTCTGTCTGATTCTAAACCTTCAAGTTGCTGGAGGATTGCTGTTTTACAAATCTCCCTGTAGGACGTATTTGGTCAGGATCATAAAGATGTGTCAATAGTGACCCTCGGGGAATAGAACTGTTGTGCTACAAATTGAGGAAATTGTGATTAACAAGAAACTTTTCTAAAAGTCCATGTACAGAAGAACTCAATATAATTTTTGAAAAATGGGAATGTCATTGAAACCAAAGGGCACAGGCATGAAATAGATGAGTTCCGGGTTATTTATGGAATGCCTCTTACAGATTGAATTTTATAAAGTCTTTTGTGGCTTGAATAATTTGTGACTATGTGGGTTTCTGTTCCTGGGTATTTTAATCATTGATGAATCTGTAACATAAAACACTACTTGAGACATTTTCCTGCTATTCGTTCATTTAGGAAGGAATTATCAAATTAACCTTGACTCCTAGATTGTTGGGTTTATCCAGAGGAAGGGCGTGATTGTTCATTTGAACTCGGGATGTTGAGCAGTTTCTCACAGGCCTTTCCAGTGGGAATCAGATTCAGGAGTAGTCTTTAACCACGCCTCCTGCTCAGCTGCTCTGTCAACATCTCCACACTTTTTGCCCCACAAGTTTTTGACCTTGAGTACCAGTGAAACAAGCATGTTAGCAGGGTGATGATGTAACTTACCCAAATTAGGACATTCTTGAGATAGGCTCTTCCTATAATTATCCTAGCAAACAAAGATCTGTGGCCATTGGAGCTGCTGTTGTTGGTCAGCAGCCAGAGATCCTGGCTATTGTTATTTACTTCATTGCATGCACCTGAAACCCAGTCTCTGCCATACTAGAGCACACTGGCCCTGAAGGCATCTTTGCCAATGGCCCAGTACACACAGAAGAGGTGAGGTGAGCCCTTTGGAAACCAGACAGATCCCCAGCGCCTGGGTACTTATGTCTACTTACTTCATGTCCTTGGTGGTTAAAATCTCTCCAAGAGGTCAAAAGTAAATAACATTCCAATGATGGAAAATGGGGTAAAGACTGTCTAAACAGGTGCATATATGTGAGCCAGTGAAATAAGTGATCAAATGGGAACTTTAGCCACCTTGCTGCAAGTTTTGCTCCTTCATTAATAGTGAGGACCATTTCACTAAGACTGATGAGAAGGGAATGAAGCTCCCTGGTCCTCTGTTTCACCACATGTAAAGATGATGATGGCCTTTCTCTGCTGGGGTTGCCACAAAGACAGAGACTGCTGATGGCACCCACATTTAGTGCTAAAATTTGCCGTTTTAATGTGCATGTGTTCTCTAAACTAGCTATTACGTATGTCAGCTCTCCTTCACTACAACTTGGAAGGTGGGTCACAGCACTTCCAGATCATAAAGGGTCAGGGGCTGGCTCCCCTTTCTCCTCTCTGCTATCTAGGAAGTTCCAAGAGTTTCTTCTGTGCTAACATGAGAGGAAAGAGCATTTGTCTTATATTTCAGCCTCTCCGCGAGGCCTCGGAATCACAGCCATAAATCATACCAGCTGTAACAGTGGTATGAAAACTCACTGGACAAGGAGTCAGAGGTGCGTATCTTATTCCTGTTTTGTTGGTGGAACAACTTGAATTTCTTTTTTTCTCTAGTGAAATGTAAGTGAAAATAATACTTAGAAGAGGTTGATGACCATTGAATACTATCTTGCTGATTTCTTCTGAGCCAGTGTTCATCCTTACCACTTCAGTCATTCCTTTGGTAACCATTTAAGCAATGGTCAAAGTATGGGATGACCCAGCATCTCATAAAATAATTAGAATGTTCAACTCTCATGTAGAGAGAGTAAGTAACCAAGAGGAAGGGTCTTATAATGATGGGTAGACAATGAATACAATACCGGTTGTCTTAGTTAGGGCTCTTATTGCTGTGAAGAGACACCATGACCACGGTAACTCTTATAAAGGAAAACATTTAATTGGGACTGGTTTACAGTTTCGAAGTTTAGTCTGTTATTGTCATGGTGGAGGCATGGTGGCACATAGGCAGACATGGTGCTGGAGAAGGAGCTTAAGAGTTCTACATCTGGATCCACAGGCAACAGGAAGTGAATGTCACACTAGGCCTGGCTTGAGCATTTTTTTTACCTCAAAACCTGCCCCCTAGTGACACACTTCTTTAATAAAGTCACACCTACTCCAGCAAGACCACACCTCCTAATAGTGCCTCTTCCTGTCAGCCTATGGGGGCCATTTTTATTCAAACCATCACACCAGGCAAGGCATTGGAGATACCCCAGGCCCTCCATGCGTATGGAAATGGGAGGGGCAGGCATTATAGGAAACGGTCAGAAGACAATCCTCTGACAGAATAGTTCTACTGAGACTGAATAAAAAAGACCCAATTTATGGAATCTAGGGGGAAAAGATATTAGACCAGGGGAACATGTAACTCAACCTTAAGCAAAAGGAATAACTGTTAAAGAAGAGAATATCTAGTGTAGTTGAGGAATAAGAAAGGGATCAGTCCTAAGAGGTCAACTGAAAAAGAGGAGGGGCCAGGTCATTTTCCTAACAATTTATGGAAATCATTAGAGAGTCTTAAACATGGATGGTGTAAAGGTAGCACCCAACACAGACTCTCCCCACTGCAGACTCCATAACAAGATACGGATGGTGCTTGTGAAAACACAGACCTGTTTTACAGCTCAGGCAGCTTCTTACCCAAGGAGTATTAACTTCTGGCCATCTGGTAACACACGGGGACAGCACTGAAAAGTCTGCTCTAACTAGTGGGCACCATTGCTACATCCTTTAATGTTCTTACAATTGGCTTTTGGGTTTTTTTCCCTTGAGACATTGTCTCTAGTTGAAGCTAATTTTGAAGGCCTTGACTAACTATGTAATCAAGGATGATCTTGAATTTCTGGTCTTCTTGTTTCTACCTCCTGGGGTATACCACCCCCCCCCCCCAGTTTATGTGGTAGTGGGAATCAAATATGAGCCTCAAACCTTGGGATTTGTGCATGTTAGGCAAACACTGTACCGATTATACCAATCCATGTTCTTACAAGTAGATCAATGGTTTTAAATCATAGATCTTCTACCACTGGATCTCTGATCTTCAATAGGATACTTCACCTTTTAGAATTTCATTTTCATACATAAAATGGGAAACCTAATACTCAGCAGGGTTTTATGGCTTCAGTGAGGTATGTGTCATATGCCTGACACATTGTAAGTATGCTATAAAAGTGGTATGTGTATTTAAACTTAGTATATAGTCCTGGAATTCATTGGGAAAAACAAAACCAACTTGCTATCCCAGTAAGTCTTCCTGATTTCCCTATCTTACAGATCTACCTTGAGTCCCACATGCAGTAGGCTCAGCCTGGCCTGGCCACTCGTGCCTGTGCTTCAGCCAACCTCTAGACTTCCGCTAAGACCTACCATGCCTGTCATCACCAACATGTCCCCATTGTGTCTCATCCAACCCTTCCCCTGCTCAAACTTGCCATCTCTGCTCCGGGTCTGCCCTGACCTAACCTACCTACATATCCTCTCTTCTTTTCCAAAATGCTTTGCTCAATCAGATATAGAACTAACAAAAGTCCACATGTCCACATGTTACAGTACACTAAGAACACAAGCAACAACACCAAAATCAACAAAACAATGACCACAGTTAACACATACTTTACAACAATAATTTGCTTTACTATAAATACCAGTGATCTCAATTCTCCAACCCAACAGTACAGTCTGGCTGAAAGGATCAAAAATCCATCTATCTGCTGTCTACAAGAAAAACATCTTTTCTTTAAAGACAGACACTGCTTTTGAATAAAAGGATGAAGTATTCAAGTCAAATGGGACCAAGAAACAAGTGAGCATTGCTACTCTGAAAGTTGACAAATTAGACTTCAAAGAAAAACTAATAAGAAGAGATAAAATGGGCAAGTCATTTGAATCAAGAGAACAGTTAACTAAGAAGACATAGCTATCCTAAACATATGTGTACTGAACTTCAGGGTGCCCAATTTCAAAAAAATATACTACTTGATTTGAAGAAACTAATAAAATAAATCCAATAACAGTAGGTGATTTCAGGAACACATTTTCCAATACACAGGTCATCTAAAGAAACAAAACATCAATAACAAAAATCAGAATTAATTGACATGATACACCAAATAGACTTAGACTTAACAGATATCTACAGAATATTCTATCCATACACCAGCAAATACACATTCTACTTAGCGTCACATGGAAGCTTTTTTAAAAGATCACATTCTACGAAACAAAAAAAAAAACTTCACAAATTTAAAAAGATCGAAATCAGTCTTTGTATCCTATATGATTGCAATGCAATAAAACTTAAAAGACATGACAACAAACACGTCTTTAGTCAATACACAAACTCATGGATGTTAAGTAACTCATTATTGAATAATGGATAAATAGGCTAAAGAAGAAATCAAGAAAGAAACAGGAATTTCTTGGAACTAAATGAAAATGAAAATGAAACACAACAAAACCTCTGGAACCCATTGAAAGTAGTCCTATGAGGGAAATTTATAGCTCTTAGTGCTTACATTAAAAATTAAGAAAGAAATCGGTCAGTGGTGGCACACATCATTAATCCCAACACTGGGGAGGCAGAGGCAGGCAGGTCTCTGTAAATTCGAAGCCAGCTGGTCTACAGAATGAGTTCCAGGTCAGCCAGGGCTACATAGAGAAATTCTGTCTTGAAAAACAAAACAAAATTACAAAAATCAGAAAAGAGTACAGATAAATGACTTAATGATGTAACTCAAAGTTGGAAAAACAAAAATCCAAGCCCTGTTGACAGCAAAAAAAAAAAATAATAATAATAATAACAATCAGAGCAGACATCAGTGAAACAGAAAGAAAAAAATCAATACAAAAATTTAGCAGATTCTAAGCATTGGTAATTTGAGAAGCAAGATTGGCAATTATTCATAAAGAAGAGGAAGAGGAGGAGGAAGGAGAGGAGGAGGAGAAGGAGAAAGGGGTTCAAGCTGAAGATCAGACAAGCAAAAGCAGTCAGCCGCTGCCTCTTATCTCTACCTCAGAACAAAATGGGCAATTCTTCCTCCACAAATTCTCAGACTGAGACTGAGAAGAGACCTGTCTCTTCTCAGTTTTATATTCGCTCTAGTGTTAGGATTAAAGGCATGTACCACTACCACCTGGCCTGTATGACTGACTAGTGTGGCTGCTAAGATCAAACATGTGTGCCACCGCAGCCAGGCCTGTATGACTGACTAGCTAGTGGGGCTGCTTTGCATTCTGATCTTTAGGCAAGCTTTATTTATTAAAACACAAACACTAAATTCCTATATTTCCCCTTATTTTGTCTAAAATAAAAAAGAAGGCTATAACTAATATAAGAAAAACTATATACAATAAGTACAATGACTATATATAATGTATACAGGCAATAAATACATCAACAATGTCTAGTCCATTTGCATTTCACAAATTCATAGAAAATACTTCCTATTTATCCTATCTTGATAAGTCCAAAAGGTTGCACCTAATCTACTTTTTTTCTAATTTACATTATCAAATTATCTTGTAATGTCTCTCAACCTTTTATACATTACAATTCTTAGTGAGTTTCTTTTCTGAGTCTTGTAAACAAGGAAAACTGTAACTATAACAATCTAGTCTTCAACTGCCTCAGCGACCAGAGAAGAAAATATTATTAACTGAGTAAGCAAGATGTGCGAGCAAGAGACTTCCAAAACATGTAAGAAATAAAAAAAACAACTGACTGCCTGGACAGTCACCCAAATGATTATGAGATTAGTGGCAATAAAGTAGTTCTTAAATTTTGTTTTTCTTCTTTCCCATATCAGGTGGCTCTTCTGACATTAGACAGAGATTTTGAATTTCACTTTAATAAGCATGCTTGGGTTTAGAGAAGGAGAAAACCACACTCCAACTCCAAAGCCAACTTAAATATTTTTTTTCGAGGTAGGGTTTCTCTGTATAATTTTGGAGCTTGTCCTGGAACTAGCTCTTGGAGACCAGGTTAGCCTCAAACTCACAGAGGTCCACCTGCCACTGCCTCCTGAGTGCTGGGATTAAAAGCATACACCATCATTGCCTTGCCAACTTTAATTTTTAATTGGACTGGGACTACAAAAAGACCATTTACATTATATGCCTGTGGGGAATAATAGAAACAAACATTTGGGAAGATTTATGAAATTTTATTCTGTTGGAAATATGATATACCAATAGACCAATTACTCTTTTTTGGGATACTTTTTCTGGATGATTTGCCTTTTTTTCTTTAAATGTTTCATTTGTCCAGTGGTCTTCAGATTCCTAAGATGGATGACTTTATTCTCCTGAAAAGACAGAAATAAAACCCTTCCCCAACCCTAGTTTTGGGGAGGTTGTCTTTTGGCAAGTTATTTATGATCAAATAAAAACAATCATTTATTAGTTTTATAGGTTAGCTTAGATGAAATGATCATGCTGTTTGATGAACTATCATTTCTTCTAATTAAGAGCTGTTTCTTGTTCAAATTGAATTTTTATCAATTTTGATAATATTCATAGCCTTTCTTCTCCAGTGGAAATAAAAGCAAAAACCTTTCCCCAATATGACACATTCCTGGTTTCCATTCTTAGGTCAATATATCTTTAAAGAATATCAGTTGATTTAATTCCATAGTTTTTTCTAATATCTTATGTCTCTCTGAAGATGTTGTCCCTTTCTCATTATCACTTAGAAAATTTAAAGTTAATAAATCATTACGTAACCTGTCTCTGAGGGTATCTGTCATCCCTTTCTGTTTATTTAGCATATACTTTAGAGTTTGATTTGGACTTTCTGTAGTATTTGAATTTTCTGTACTATTGTGTGATATACCTGTAATATGTTTTATATTATAATAAGCAAAAAACTGTTTCATTTTCTTAGAGACATATGATGGACTATTATCTGTCTTTATTTGTATAGGCATACCCATGATGGCCATAACTTCTATCAAATGTGTGATTACTGAATCAACCTTATCCAAACTCACAGCAGTTGCCCATTGAAAACTTAAATAGGTATCAATGGTGTGGTGGACATATTTTAGTTATCCAAATTATACAAAAACGGAACACATCCTTCTGCCAGATTTCATTCCTTTGAGTAGCCTTTGGGTTACTTCCTGCAGGTGATGGTTGTATAAAGAACAAGTAGGACATTTCCTTATAATTTCCTTGACTTGTTGCCACATGATGGAAAAGTCTTTTTTTAAAAAAACATTTGCTATTAACATGATGTTTTTTTTATGAAATTCTAAGGCCTTCAACAATCAGTAATTGATCAATTGCTGTATTACCTTGTGCTGGAGGACCTGGCAGACCCAGTTCAGAATCAGATGTGTGTTATGTATAATGGGATAATTTCTATTCCTGATTGCATCTTGTAAATGAATAAATAATAAAATCAATTCTATATCATCTGTATAAGTTCATCAGTTTCAATATGCAAAACAACTCTTTCTCCATATTGTGAATCAGTAACAATGTTAAGAGGTACTTTAAAATCCCTTACTATCATGAGAATAACATATAATTCTGACTTTTGGACAGAGTGACAAGGGCTTTGATCCACTTTATTTAAATTTTCTAATTTGTAACCTGTCTTGCCTGGTTTATTTGCATCAGGGTAGAGTGTAGGGGACCCAGTTATTGGTGTTTCACATACAATGTAAGGAAGGATCCAGCTAGTTCTTTTTATAAGTTGAGTTCCCTTGCTTTGGGGATAGTTATTGTTAATCTCTTCCAAAAATTACTCAATCTCTTTGTAATAAGGTTCACTTTCTGTCCATAATTTGTCAGTTTTATCAGTAGTAAAAGGTACTATAATTTCTTCTGGGTCTTTTCCTGCAAATTGATAAAGTCTCAATTTTACTTTTAGAATTAACTCAGAGACATTTTCCACATAAGCTTTTAATTTTTTACTCAGTTTATGTGTTAAAAGGATCCATTCTAAGATAATATCTTCCCTCTGCATTAAAATTTCTATAGGGGAATGTTTGGAGGTAATATGACCATAATGTAGTTAAGATTTGGAGCCACATAATCTACATGAGCCTTTTATAAATTCTTGTCAATCAAAACTAATTCTTTCTCAGTTTCAGATGATAATTTCCTGGTACTATTTAAGTCCTTGTCACCATCTAATATTTTATTTAAACTAATCAGTTCATCAGGTTTTATCCCAATAGTGGACCATAGCTGGGAGATGTCTCCTAGCAATCTTTGAAAGTCATTTAAAATCTGCAATTGATCTTGCCTAATTTGCACCTTTTGGGGTCTAATTTTTTTGTAAACTTATTTTATAGCATAAATAATTAATGGAATCTCCTCTTTGTGGCTTTTCAGAAGTAATTTGTAATCACCAATAAGGCAAATTTTTCTTACTTCTTCAAATATTCTTTCTAAAGTATCTACATTTGAATCAGATAGTAAAATATCATCCACGTAATAGTAATCTATAGATTCAGGACATTGCTTACACAGCATTTCCAATGGCTGATCTGCAAAGTAATGGCACAGGGTGGGGCTATTTAGTATTCTTTATGGGAGAATCTTCTATTGATATCTCTGAGAATTATTATAAGTAGGTATATGTGAAGGCAAATTGTTCTCTCTTTTCCTTGTAAAGGTATAGTGAAGAAACAATCTTTTAAAACAATAACTGTAAGAGGATATCCTTTAGGCAATAGAGAAGGCAAAGGAATTCCAGACTGTAGAGAGTTCATCGGCTGAATCCACCTTATTAACAGCTCTTTGATCTGTTACCATTCTCCAGGTTTCTTTTTAACAACAAATACATGAGAATTCCAAGGGCTGGTTGATTCTTCAATATGCTGAGCATCTAGTTGCTCCTGTACCAGCTATTCTAAAACCTGCAGTTTCTAGGTTGTTAAAGACTACTGCACAACCCAAACAGATTTGTCTATCAGCTATTTTAAAGGTAGGGCTGTTGGTGCCTTTGAAAGATCAGCAAATGTTGTGCCCTGTTCTTGTACAACCTGAATGGTTGGTGACTGTTCTTTACATCTTGTAATATTTTTCCCAGAACATATGCTAATTTACTGTTTGTTTCTGAGACTGGGGAATGTTAATCTAAGTATTCCATTGTTGTAACAAATCATATCCCTGCAAATTCATTGCTATGTTAGCCACATATGGTTTTAATATTCCTCTCTGTTCCTCTGGCCCTGTACATTCAACCAATCTCACATTCTGCTTTACCTGAGATAAAGTTCTGATACCTGAACATCTACTGAAGAGGCCAATTTGGATGCCAAGATTCTGGTGAAATTATCGTTACATCCACACCTGTGTCTACTAGACCTTCAATGACAATGTCATTTACTCATTTCTAATTTTGACCTTGGTTCATTTATACAAGTTTTTCTCTATTCTCTTTCTCTCCCCTCCTCTTTAACCTTCTCACGTGGTCCCCATGCTCTCAATTTGCTCAGGAGATCTTGTCTTTTTCTACTTCCCATGTAGATTAGATCCATGTATGTCTCTCTTAAGGTCCTCTTTGTTGTCTAGGTTGTCTGGCTTAAGCCACTTATGAATGAGTATATATGATATTTGTCTTTGCTTGTCTGGGTTACCTCACTCAATATGATGTTTTCTAGATCCATCCATTTGCCTGCAAATTTCAAGATATCATTTTTTTGGCTGTGTAGTACTCCATTGTGTAAATGCACCACATTTTTCTTATCCATTTTTTGGTCTAGGGGCATTTAGGTTGTTTCCAGGTTCTGGCTATGACAAACAATGCTGCTATGAACATAGTTGAACATATGTCCTTGTGGTATGATTGAGCATCCTTTGGGTATTAGTGCGGGAAAATTGTCTGTATTCTGTCAATCTTGTTCTAAATAAATGCTGATTGGCCAGACAGAAAGTATAGGTGGAAAAACCAGACAGAAAGTAGAAATGATACAATGAAAACAGGAAAATTCTGGGAAGGAGGAAGTTAATTCCTCCTAGTCCTGTGGAGACCACCAAGGAAACAGGATGTGACCTGTCAGCTAAAAAAGGTACCAAGCCATAGAAAAATTAGAAAAATAGATTAAAAAAATGGGTTAATATAAGTTACAAGAGCTAATAAGTAGCCTAACCTAATGGGCCAATCAGCTTTATAACTTAAGAGATCTCTGTGTGATTTTCTTTGGGGCTAAAAAGTTGTGGGGTACCAGGCGGGACAGAAACCCCAACAAGCAGGCCCTGTTCATGTTACAAATGGGGGGCAGATAATGCGTGAAACAATCCCACACCAGTTTGGATTTAAAGGGGTATTTATTTTAGGGGTAAAACTTACAAAACACCAACAGCCAGGAAAAGAGTCTAGTCGCTGGAGCAAGAGCTGGAACCAAGAGAACAAGCCGAGGCTTGCCGCTCTTTTAAAAAGAGCAATAGACCATGCCCCAGTGGGCTGGTATTTTAGCAACTATTGGCTAAAGGAGCAGAAGGCCCTCCCGCAGCACAGTGGGCTCGTATTTCAACGGCTATTGGCTGAAGGAGTAGAAGGTGCTCCCGCAGCAGGATATATACCCAAAAGTGGTATTGTTGGGTCTTGAAGAAGGTTGTTTTCTAATTTTCTGAGAAATCACCACACTGACATCCAAAGGGGCTGCACCAGCTTGCATTCCCACCAGCAATGCGGAAGTGTTCCCTTTTCTCCACAACTTCTCCAGCATAAGTTCTCATCAGTGTTTTTGATCTTGGCCATTCTTACAGGTGTAAGATGGAATCTCAGAGTTGTTTTGATTTGCATTTCTCTGATGACTAAGGATGTTGAACATTTCCTTAAGTGTCTTTCAGCCATTTTAGAATCATCTGTTGAAAGTTCTCTATTTAGGTCTGTACTCCATTTTTTTTATTGGATTATTTGTTTGTTTGATGACCAATTTCTTGAGTTTTTTGTACATTTTGGAGATCAGCCCTCTGTCTGAAGTGGGGTTAGTGAAGATCTTTTCCTATTCTGTAGGCTGTCATTTTGTCTTGTTGACCATGTCCTTTGATTTACAAAAACTTTTCAGTTTCAGAAGGTCCCATTTATTAATTGTTTCTCTCAGTGTCTGTGCTGCTGGGGTTATATTTAGGAAGTGGTTTCCTGTGCCAATGCATTCAAGTGTACTTTCCACTTTCTCTTCTATGAGGTTCAGTGTAGTTGGCTTTATGTTGAGGTCTTTGATCCATTTGGACTTGTGTTTTGTGCATGGTGATAGATATGGGTCTATTTTCATTCTTCTGCATGTTGATATCCAGTTATGCCAGCACCATTGGTTAAATATTCTTTCTTTTTCCCATTTTATATTTTTTGCTTCTTTGTCAAAAATCAGGTGTTCATAGGTTTAATATCTGGGTTTTTAATTTGGTTCCATTGGTCCTTCTGTTTGTTTTTATGCCAATACCAGGCTGTTTTCAGTTCGTAGCTCTGTAGTAGAGTTTGAAGTCAGGGATTGTGATGCCTCCAAAAGTTCCTTTATTGTACAGGATTGTTTTGGCTATCCTGGGTTTTTTGCTTTTCCATATGAAGTTGAGTACTGCTCTTACAAGGTCTGTGAAGGATTTTGCTGAGATTTTGATGGGCATTAAATTGAATCTGTAGATTGCTTTTGGTAAGATTGCCATTTTTACTATGTTAATTCTGCCTACCCAAGAGCATGGGAGATCTTTCCATTTTCTGGTATCTTCTTCAATTTCTTTCTTCAAAGATTTAAAGTTCTTGTCATATAGGTCCTCCAGTTGTTTAGAGTTATTCCAAGATATATTATGCTATTTGTGGTTATTGGGAAGGGTTACTGAATTTTTTTTAGTTAATCTTGTATCCTGTTACATTACTGAAGGTGTTTATGAGTTGTAGAAGTTCCTTGGTAGAATTTCTGGAGTTGTTTATGTAACCTATCACATTATCAGAAAATAGTGAGAGTTTGACTTCTTTTCTGATTTATATCCCCTTGATCTCCTTTAGTTGTCTTACTGCTCTAGCTAGGAAGGACCTCAAGAACTATATTGAATAAATATGGAGAGAGTGGACAACCTTGTCTTGTTCCTGATTTCAGTGGGATTGCTTTGAGTTTCTCTTCATTTAGTTTGATGATAGCTGTTGGGTTGCTATATATCGCCTTTATTATGTTTAGGTATGTTCCTTGTATCCCTGCTTTCTCTAAGACCTTTATCATGAAGGGATGTTGTATTTTGTCAAAGAATTTTCAGCATCTAATAAGATGATCATGTGGGGTTTTTTAAGTTTGTTTATATGGTGGATTACATTGACAGATTTTCATATGTTGAACCATCCCTGCATCTCTGGAATCAAGCTGACTTCATTGTGGGGGATGATTTTTCTGATGTGTTCTTGGATTCGATTTGCTAGTGTTTTATTGAGTATTTTTGCATCAATGTTCATGAGTGAGATTGCTCTGTAATTCTCTTTCTTAGTAATGTCTTTATGTGGTTTGGGTATTGGGATAATTATTGCCTCATAAAAAGAGTTTGGCAATGTTCTTTCTGTTTCTATTATGTGAAACAATTTGAGGAGTATTGGTATTAGTTCTTCTTCGAAAATCTTGTAGAATTCTGAGCTGAAGCCATCTGGTCCTGGGCTATTTTTGGTTGGGAGACTTTTGATGGCTGTTTCTATTTCTTTAGTAGTTATAGGTTTATTTAATTTTCTTATCTGGTCTTGATTTAATTTTGGTAAGTGATATTTATTCGGAAAGTTGTCCATTTCCTTTATGTTTTCCAATTTTGTGAAGTACAGGTTTTTGAAATATGACCTGATGATTCTCTGGATTTCTTCCATGTCTATTGTTATGTCCCCCTTTTTATTTCTGATTTTGTTAATTTGGATATTCTCTCTCTGCCTTTTGGTTAGTTTGGATAAAGGCTTGTCTATTTTGTTGGTTTTCTTGAAGAACCAACTCTTTGTCTCACTTATTCTTTGTATTGAAAAACTCTCTCTTTTAACTAATTTCTTACTTGATGAATCCCCAATTTTCTCACCAAATCTGCCACCAATGATGATAAAGATGTGAAGCTTATTACTGCTGTGTAGAACAGTAAACGGCTGAATAGATTTGAAGGCAACTACCTGAGTTTGGTAGCAACCTGAGAAGTCAGTTCAGAGAAAACCCAAGATGAAAAAAAAAAAAAAAACCTAGCTGGTAGAACAGTGACTCCTGCTATATGTAGCTCCAGCCTATGCCGGTGGCTGTAAGTTCACAGGCAAATGGCTTTTTCATGAATTTGTACCACAAACTTTGTGTGCCAGATTTATCATGAATAATAAAAACCCAGACATAGATATTGGGGTTCAGTTGAAGATCATAAAGACAAAGCAGCCAGCAACTGGCTCTTATTCTACCTCAGACTGAAATGGGTGATCCTGCCTCCATGAATGCTCATACTGAGACTGAGACCTTTCTCCTATTTTATATTCCTCTCTAGTGCTGGAATTAAAGGCATGCACAACCACCACCTGGCATCTATGAATAACTAATGTGGCTGCTTGGGTTAAAGGTGTGTGCCACCACTGCCTGGATTATATGACTGCTTTGTATTCAGATCTTCAGGAAAGCTTTATTTATTAAAACGCAAATACTATAGCTAGGAAATAGAAACAACCTAAATATTCTCTAACCAATGAATGAATAATAAAGTTGTGGTACATATGCATTATGGAATACTATTCAGCTGCAAAAAAATTAAGTCATGAAAATTGCAGGTAAACGTATGGGACTAGAAAAGATTATATTGAGAGAGTGAGTTAACCCAGACCCAGAAAGACAAATGACACATGTTTTATCTCATTGGAGGCTCCTAGCTCCAAATCTTTAGATGTAGCCTTTAGTCACTACAGACACCAGGAAAATAAAAAGGGATCATTGCTGGGGAAGGGGAACTGGGAACATTTCCCATCCAACCCATCGCAGTATTCAAGAGGGTTAGTAAGCACTGAGGTCAGTATCTTTTCTGATAGAGCAAATTCTGAATTATCTGCACTATGAAGTCCGGTCTCATGTGTGTATATGGGTTTGGATTTACAAGTATGCACACACACACACACACACACACACACACACAGAGAGAGAGAGAGAGAGAGAGAGAGAGAGAGAGAGAGAGAGAGAGAGAGAGGGAGGGAGGGAGGGAGGGAGGGAGGGAGGGAGGGAGGGAGGGAGGGAGGGAGGGAGGGAGGGAGAGAGAGAGAGAGAGAGAGATTAAACCACGACCTTGCATGTGCTAATAGGCACTCTCCCCCTGAGATACATCCCTAGAACCCCAGTGCACTTTTAACACAGGAAAATCATCTTAACCGATGTGTGTAGAGTCCATAAAGCAACTCTGAAGTTATTTACAGACATAAAAGAACACGGTGCTGTGGAAAGAGCTGCAAATGCTTCACCGAGTTTCGGGAGAAAGCTTTCTCTGGAAAATACAATGTGATGTCTAACATGGTCACACGGCAATCCCAGACAGGACACGTTTGAGCCCGTTCATCCCGGCGCTGTCGGTATGACCACGTAGCTGGCGTCTTTACTGGAAATGCAGAGAATCCCTAAGGGCACCCAACCTTCAAGACTTCCCTCGTCACTCAGCAGGGTCTGACATGGACGTCTAACACATTATCGCCGTGGGAACATTTGGTTCCCCCAGGGCTAAGGACTTGTTCTCATGGCCTGGTGTCTACTGGGGGTCCTGTGTGCCTTCTCTCTTCTCTGTGAGACCCATTAGTGGAAAATTCCCAGCTCCTGCTCTTGGCCAGCGTTCAGTCTATGACGGAATGGTTGCTCAACGCTGGGAATGCTTGGCGCTCCATCATTCTGACGTACAGCATATGCTTTTGGCTCTGGTCATTGTTGACCCTCTTAAAAGTACAGAGTTCTGCGTCTGGGTCAGACTAATTTATGCCTCTGTAAATGTCTTACTTGGAGAAGCTGCTTGTTTTTTAAAACAATTAAAGGTGGAGCAAACGTAATCGATCTTTAGGGGAAAGGAGTCCCTGGGCTAATGAAAATCAATGTGGTAATGTTAATGTGGAAATGACTTCAAGAAATGCTCAGAGTGCTCTATCATATTAGTCACCGACCTCGGAGGACATTAAGAAAATGTTACACACGTATTAGCGCGCAGGGAGTCTTTTCTCAACCATGTTATTTTAGATGCAGACGAGCCGTCATTTCTCTTAGATTTATTTAATGACCCTAGTGCTCAGTATCCTACTTAATGGTGCTTATAGTTTCTGAGTGTGACAGGGCCACCAGAAATAGCCTCCTGGACTGGATCCCTGGATCTCAGCAACAGGCCAAAGGGCCCAGCTGAGATCATTTATCATCTTGCAGACCCCCCCCTCCTCCCCCCCCCCTGCTGCTGGAATCGGAACCTCGCACTCGTCAGCTGCCTCCTCTCTCTCCAGCCTCACCAACCCGTGTCTTGCAAATGACTCCTTCCCACACGCTCAGGCCTCTTCTGACTTCAAAGTCGGCTATCTTCTTCTCACCGTTGGATTGCTCAGTCCTTTACCTCGCAATCAGTCCCTCAGCCCCAAAGCAGTCCGTGACCAGGCTCCACAGCCGCTCTTGCCCGTCTCCCTCCCATCTAACACCTGTTTCCAGGCCCCTGTGTCCCCTGAGGTCGCAGCAACTTTTGCTGCGGCTGTCCCTTCCCTTCCTAGTTTGGAATTCAACCAGGAGGGTTGCAGAAGCAGGCAGAGGTGAGAGGGTGAAGGTGAGAGACGCCACGGGAGTGAGAACCAGAGCAGAGGAAGGATTCAGAGGCAGAGGGCCCATCACACTCCACGCAATTCTGCCCAGGTGGATGCCGGTGCTGCTTGCTACAGGGAGGGCCGAGATTAGCTTTGCGGCTCCTCTTAGATCCCATTCACCTCCTCCAGTTTCTCAATCAGAAAGGACAGCTTTCAAGCAACAGATACAAAGAAAGACATTGGGCGTCCCCTCTAAACGTCAGGAAAATTTCTCCAGTGTGATATTCTAAATCGGAGGTCAGCTGTGTGGAGGTCACGGTCAACCCCAGGTATCCTCTGCTCTCCTTTTCTGCCTTGTCATTTGGAAAGGTTCACATGACCTAGAACCTGGAGCTCGCTGATGCACGACTAGCTGGTCAATTCCCAGTGGTTCTTCTGTCTCTGCAGTCAGTGCTGGGACTACAGGCATGTGCCCACCAAGCCAGGTTTTTTTATGTGGGTGCAAGAGATCCAGCCAAACTCAGGTCGTCATTTTGCAGAGCAAGCCCATCACTGCGTAGACACTGAGACATCTCCCTAGACATATTGGTGATCTTTTCGAACCAGTGGGATGGGGCTGGGTCGCTAGCATTAGAGTTTTCCTTTCTCTTCATCCTGGATGAAGATCTAGGGTCTTTCTTCCTCACCAGCCACACTGCCAGGATTGTATGTAAATGGTCATGACCTCTGACCTAAAGGGGATGTCTTGGCCTTGCTGGGATATTTTTCTGTACTGGGACACAGGAATCACAGCTTCTATCCAACCAGCTTTTATGGGGCCTGCTGAGTCGCTGCCATAGATTTGCTTGCTTCACAGTTTTCTGTTATTTCCTGCACAGAGCCTCTGGCATCTGCGGTCTCCACCCTGCTTTCTCCTAAGCCCTGTAGGAAGCTGTCTGTGACCGACCTTTCCTGCTAGTGTGAAGCATGCTGTCCCTGAACAGATCTGTCCAACGAGAGCTTTTCTCACACACAGTCCTGCTCAGTCAGCATGGTTGAACCCCCAACTTGTCCTCACTCCGGTAAATTTCATTTTTCTTTCCTTGCCCTGCCTTCCGGGGTTGCACAGTACACTTGTACAGTCCCCGAGAGTGGGGAGCATTCCACATGGCCGTCCTCAGTACTCGTGGGGGTTCCACACTCCATCCATGGCAACCATCTCCAAATACGCCCTTTTCTTTCACAGTGAGAAAAACTAATTTTCCTCTTACTGGGAAAATCCTCAGGTCTTCTATTGTGTGCAGCGGCTCAGGTCCCGCCCTTCCCATAGTCACTGCCCACACTCTGCCTACACGTCTTTTTCTCAGGGCTCCTCAGTCACACAGCCTCTGACCCTCCTCACTGTTCACAAGCTCCCCTTCAAGAATCTTGGCTCTGCCTCTGCAGTTCCCACTGGGCTCGCTCTACCACTCTGCTCAAATGTTGCCTGGGCCCCGACAGCCTTCACATTCTGTTGCTGAATTCCCGGTGCCCCCAACCCTTGATCTGTCCTCTTGCTCACTGCTCATAATTCCATGCTTCACCTACTGAATCTACTCCTTATTGGCTGTCGTCTCCACAGGGCAGGGATCCGGGTAACTTGGTGTATGAGCCATGAGCCATGAGCCATGAGCCAAGAGAATTCTGGGTACATAATTCATTGCTGTATGAATAAATGAATAAAAGAACATAAGAAAACCCTGTAAGTAAACTGTATGTTTCAGTGCCCGATGAGGTTTTTCCAGGTCTGTTTATCTTCCTGGTGATTTTCAAAGATGAGAGGAAAAGCTGGCCCTTGCGAGGGGGTAGCACAGGGGTTCAACTGTGAGAAATGTAACTGGGCCAAGATCACGGGGTGAGGTGGTCATGGAGAAGAGGCTTTCACGATAGCCCCGGAACAGAAAATCAGTTGCGGGGGGGTGTGGCTAAGGGGGCAGCATGCTTATATACGGTCCTAACAAGGAACTCTAAGGGAACGATCATCTCAAGAGCGTAAGGACTCTGAGCAGGCAACATGGCTGTTGCTGCTGCTGACCTTAGCTTAGCGGTGTGATTTTTTTTTTTTTATCTTGTCAGGAGAGCCTGAGCAAAAGATACAGGAGACCTCATAAATGGCTTTGATTCAGAGAGGAGTCCACCTCAGGGAAAGAAAGAGCCAGTACAGTGCTAAATGCAGCTGGAGACTCAGGCGTGGCTCTTGGAAATGCTCTCCTTTTACAGTGAGTGTCAGAGGCTTGTCCTCAGCATGGTCCGGGCTGGAATTCCTCCTGGTCAGCTTTGCAAAGCTGGAATCAGGAGCAGTGGATCAAACCCAGCATTCTAGAGCAGCCTCTCTTTGGTCCAGCTTCTTCTCTGTGCAGGTTTGTGTTACAGGGTGTGAGATGCCAGAACAGGGGACATGGTGATTGCTCTCACGCAGCTGCTAGGCTAGTGAGGAAGTAGGTATGTAATTAGAGAGCCTATTGACCGTCCCTAAAGATGGCAAGAAGACCTAGGCAATGAGAAATATTTTTTTGCTATGTCAAAGAAGCCCTATCAGAGATCAAACCAAATTAGGTAAAAAGTTAGACTCTTAATAGGGTGTGTAAGATTCGTTCTCAAGAGGAAGTCGCACGGGCAATGTGATGGTTGGAACATGAAGGACCCGCCATAGACTCTGCATTCGGGACTTGGTAGCCAGCTGGCTGGCTTTTGGTAAGCGGCTGGATTCTGACTGCTCTAATCTAACGGGTAGGTTAATATCTTGATGGATTAATGACAGAATTATGTCACTGGGAGCTGATAGCAAGACTGTATCTGGAGGAAGTCAGTTGCCGGGGTAGACCCATGGGGGCTTTTATCTTGTCCTAGCTCTTTCTTGTATTCCCCTCTGTTTCTTGACCACCAGGGGAACACCATCCTCCCTAAACACCCCCACCCTCAGCCCCCAAGTTCTTTCTGTTGGTACTTTTATCAGGATTGCAAGGTCTGGTACAAGCAAGACAAGAAGATCTTGGGACAAAAAAAAAAAATAGATTTTCCATTTAGTTAAAGACCTAGAAACACATGTCAAGATCTGTAGGAGATAATGACAGAGAAAAATGTATGCTCAAACTAGGGAGGGCTCGAATGACGACCCAGGTGTGAGGGTTTTTCCCCCTAGGAGCAGTGAGAAGTTACTGGATGTTTATGAGCAAGCATATAAATGGTTAGTGCAGTTGTCTCCTAGCAACCGAGAAGTGAGGGATTGGGGAGCCCTTCTGCAGTGAGGAAACAGTTCGGCATTCTTCTCAGGTCCCAACTAGCATGCTGGGCATTGACACCTGAAGGAGAAGCTGAATAGCACAGAACCCTGGCGACTCTTCCCTCTGCTTCAGCCTGCGTCATGTTTGGACCCCTCTAGACTCCCCTGCAGCGGGGAGTGACAGACTACAGAGATGAATAAAGCATCCCTTAGCCCAGGGGGAAAGTCCAGTATGCCAATTTATATTCCCTGAATAGATTTCCTATCTTAAGTCATTTCTGCGCTTTTCAATTTATGTTGTGTTTGTTTTACATTAAGTCAAATTGCAAAAAAAAAAAAAAAAAAAACCACCCACAAAAACCCACAACTTTTAAAAAAGAAGAATAGACCAATACGTTTAAAAAAAAAAAAAAACCTGAAGGGAACTTTCAATCATATTATGACTAAAAGTATCAAGTATGAAGACGCAATGATGGCGTCCTTTTGGGAACATGGACATAGGGTATTCGCTAATGTCTGATTAGATGGTACTCTTCGGAAACTGAACACAGGTGGTGATACCTTCACTTCTGTGTGTGTCAGCCTAAGCCTGGTTCCTGCAGGGTACAAGGACGCGAGAGGAAAAAGCACTTTATAACTACTCCTCCATCATTTTTCAATTTCCAAATAAAAATTGGCTTTGGGCTCAGAAAGTAACATCGGAGAGATAAATCATTTTTAAGAAACATGGAATAGCTATTCGTTTTTTTTTTCCTCCCTTAATGTGGCAGACAATCTCACTTTTAAAAGTTTATGTATAGTTTACAGTTAAATTGTAGCGAGAACATTTGTTCTGCCCACGCTGACAAGAAAACGTGTTTCAGGGAACATGACATCTGCTTCCCTGGCCTTAATCCCCGTGGTTCCCTCTTTCCTCACACAGATCTGCACACCTTGATGTAAGCCATGTGTTAATAACAGTGTGGCCCACGCCATCTTTCTGTCACTTACGGAACCATGTGGCAGATGTATTTAGCTATTCTGTGACTGTTCCGCCTCATATGAAACAGCCACTCTGTTCTGTGTCTGGTAAGAGTCACAAACCGGCCCCCATCTCTCAGTGCTACCTGGGACACAGGCTGCGGAGCTGTGTTTGAACAACATGAAGGTCTGGTTGCCCTGACTGACCTATCAACTACTTTGCTCTTTTTCCCATAACAGGCAACTCTGGTTTTAACAGGTATTCTTAAAATTTTCCATATATTTTTAATAAACCGTCGTGTATCCAGAAATATTTCATTCTTAAAAAGAATCCCATGTGCAATGCATGTTTTCCATCTACACACCAAGATGCTGAGATGACCATATTTCTCTGAAGACATTTAAATAGCACCTAGAGCCCAGCACTTGGGTCAGACAGCAATCCGTCTCCGTGTCTACATCTGTTTCAGAAGCTCCACCCGATTCCAAGCATGCACTTCCTTCTCTTTCCACGGTATGTCTTTGGAATGCTTACACAAAGGCAGAAAGCAATGGTAACAGGCTCGAGCTCCGGTACAGTTTTCAGATACAAGCACGGCCTGTGTCTGTTGCTTTATGGACTTGTTTTGACAGCTCTGTTCCTCTATAATGTGCAGGACATCCTTTATGTCATTATCACTGGACTCAGCTTTCCAGCGCACTGCTAATGCATTAGTCTACACCGAAGGCTCTGTTTACCATCACCGTGGCTCTGGCTTTCTATACGAATACTTTGGTGAGCATAACGTAACCTGTATCCGAGAGGCATACAAGTTTCTCCTGCCTCTCTTTCAGCTCTCACATGTTTTCTTGTTACCTCTCTGTACTAGGACTTGAACAACCACCCCTGGGGTATTAACATAACCAGTGATGTAGCCAGGAAGTGGAAATATTGATGCCTTCATCTCAGGATGCTGGAGAGAAGGGATTCAGGATGACAGGACATCCTGGGGGTGTGATGCTACGGACGGATGCAGATAACTTCTACGTTTTACAGCAAGCTTGGCTCTAGGGAACCTTATTGTAGATGCCCTTCAGCATCCAGGTAGCACCGAAAAGTTCTGCTGTCGAGAGAGAAGAGGAGCCTTTCCTGTGTCTGCTTACTAAAGGAATGACCAAGGAAAAGGAGGGTGAAACACGTCCTGCGTGGCCCATGGGAGCGGAATGGAAAGCAAAGTGAAGCACAAGAAACCAACACACCTGCTCCCCACCCCAGCAACAAGATGCAACAAGAAGAATGCCTGGAGGAGCTCGGGGCAAACCATGGGCTTATTTTGTTTGGAAGCCAGATGCACTTTAGAATCGCTTGGGGAAAATTCTAAGGACTAAAGATTCCTGGGCCTCACAGATTTAATTAATCATAATATCTAAGGTCAAACAGGCACTAAATCTGCCCCTTTAAAAGCTCCCCAGGGGGTTTAGCTATGGAACAGCGGGAACTACTTGGAACATAGAATTCTAAGCGTTTTGAAGGCATCCAGAAGGTGTGGCCTGGTGGCAGAGCTTTTTTTTTTTTTTTTTTTTTTTGCATACGTCAGACTCTGGTTTTAAGATTCCTGGGACAGTCACAGTAGCACCTTTGTCCCCACCTGCATCTGTTTTCCTAACTAAGGCTTTTTATTTGTTTGTTATTTGCCTCAATTTTGCTTTCAGTCAGGATCTCCCCGCAGAGCGATCTCAATTCCTCCTGAGTCAACACAAAATAAATTTTGTTTAGCTGCAAAGCTAAGTCCCTTGTCACCGGAAGTTGTTTCACTTCAACGACACTGTTAGAAAAAATAAACCTTCCTTGCAGGGACCTCCAGGACTGGGCGGCTTCCCATGTACTCTGAGTGCTCAGGCCTGATCCGAAACTCTCGGCTAACTACAGCAGCTGCCATCTCAGCCGCTCTCCCAGCTCCCGCTTCACATCTCCAGGATAGCGCGAGACTGGAAACAGAGGCTAGTGATGGCGGTCAAGCCTGGAGGGGTTCCAGCACGCACAAACTTTGTTTCCGCCGTCGTTGGGTGTGGTCTACTCACTGCAGATAGGGGGCTGATGACAGATCAGAGTATAGACCTCACTAGAGTTCAACTTGCTGACCCGTGAGTTTCATTGGGTCAGTTAGGAGAATATGTGGGAGGGGTTACTTACAGGTGCAGAAATGACTCACAGACAGCTGCATCACCAAAACCCACCCCAGTATAGGTGACAGCTCACCAAAGCTGGGAACTGGACGGAATCCTACAGACAGTTCCCACAGGCTGGAGAGCGCCCTTTCCAGGGAGGTCGGTTGAGCCACTCCCAGGCAGCTCAGCGGGACTTGGTTCCTTCCAGGCTGTTCCGTGGGTCTCTGCTCTTTCTGACAGCTGGGCTTGTCTCCCAGCTACTCCCTGCAGTCTTTACTGTTCATATACTTTTAGGGAGGGAGGGGCCTAGCAAATATGGTTAGTTTCAGGGACTTCCTGAGGCTATTTTGACTTGTTTGCTTCCTGTCTTAAGTGTCTGACCTCCTTGGAAACATTCTGTCCTAAGAAGTTTCTCTCCGAAGTGGAAGGTTTCAGTCTAGGTAAAGTTGCTTCACACTGTGTTTCTTTGAGAGGAAGGAACAGGAAGGGATTGAGCTCTTGTTTCCTTTATACATTTGTTAACCACTGTCCCTCTCCAGAATGGAGCAGAATTGCCCTTGACTGACTCATGTAACAGCAATTAAAATCGGGAAAGTAATTGACTTTAATGCCACTGATGAGCAAGAGAGGTCCATGACCCCTTCTGGTGCTTTTCTTGTTCTCTGCAGAGACTTTGACAGTGAGGGAGGGAATGACCCATCCTGTCTGAGCCCAAGGTCCCTGCCCATCCAAGTGATGAGCCTTCAAGGGAGCCTGCAGTCTGGGAGCTGGGCTTGCCTGGGGGAGATTAATTCGGCTCAGCCTCCCCTTGAAGCCTCAGCAGGAGGTGGGGGGGGGGAGGTGGTTGGAAGAGGACTGGGAAGGGGTTAGGAGTGATGGAGAGAATGAGTGGTCAGGGTGCCAGCCGAGGAGGGCAGCTCGCTGCCCCAAAACAGCAGGTTCCCCAGCGGCGGCCTGGGCGTCTTGTTGCCAGACCTGGGAACTGAAGATCCACCCGTACCAAGCTGGCGTCGAGAAGCTGATGAGAAGCCCGGGCACTCCAAACCCTCCTCCGTGTGCCTTTGCACCGATTGTAACTACCAACATTCTCCTCTTTAGGCAAGTCATGTTTGCAAATGAAAACATTCCCTGGCTTTTGGCTATGAAAATTCAATTCTTTGATCAGTTCCACAGTTGTACTTGACAGAGAATCTGTGTTCAATCAGTAGCCAATGATCAAGGTGGTGACCTGAAGCCAAGGGCAGAGAAGGAGCTAGGGGTACCAGGCTAGAGCTAGGCTGCCAGGTGGCCTTGACTATGCCAATCAAAAGCTTTTGGATCTGGCATTCTAATCCAGACTTCAACAAGAGACAATGGAGTGAATTTGAATGCCCCCCCACCCGCCCCGCCACCTACCATCTAAATATGACAGACCAAATCTGAAGAGTTTTCAACACCCACAGCCTGGCAACCCAGAGTAAAGAAAAAAAAAAAAAACACAAAATCCCTCCTGCACAATACACGCTTAAAGGTATTATTTTTAGTTTCTCCCTTGAAGTGACATTTTCCTTTACTCATTAGAAACACTTAACTGTCAGCTGAGGTCCACGCCAGCGACAGTCTGTAGCTGCTACGAAACAGCTTGCTTAGCTCTTTGAGACAGAGGACAGCCCCCATCTGAATGTGTTTGCCCGGAGTGTAGGGAGCGGCACTAAAACACAGGGTGGGCCAAGCAGAACCTGCTCTTCTCAAGCACGCTGCGAGTTTCAGCGCTAGGCTGGCAGGCACATAAATTCGTCTGATAAAGATACACTGTGCGCGTGGGGCTCATTGGTATCTGTGGAGGGAAATGGCAGATCCAAACCAGATAACTTGAGTCGATTTAAAAAAAAAAAACTTATTGTTATGTGTACTAGTGGGTACTGCCTGCATAGTGTACATTTATGTGCTCCAAGTGTGCCTAGTAGAACCCTTGGGAGCCTGGCTCCTCTGCTAGGGCAGCACATGTTTTAAACCGCGGAGCCATCAGCTCCCAGGGACTTTGACTGTTTTTTAGATGTATTTATGACTGTACGGACGGTACTGGAAACGAGCAGGAAAAGCGTCTAGGGTAGCCAGCCAGACCCAGGCCTGAGGTCAAATGGAGCAGATCTTGGAACCCAGGGGGCGTCCCATAGAGTATTCCCCAGCCGGGAGTTCCCTCTCTACCCATCTTCCAATCTCCCACACGTGCCTTTCATTGGACTAATGCCACCAGAAGCCTAAAGACAAGCATGGTGGCCTCAGCACCCTACCTCTAGCACAAATGGCACAGGACGAAGGTTGGACAGGACGGGAATCATACAGCTTCAGGAAGACGTGCATCTAGCTAGCAAGAAGAATCTAGGAACTGGGTGGTGGGCTGCTCTTAGCCATCTCGTGGTTTATGGCAAATGAGAGCACACAGGAGGCACGTGAAGCATGACAGGCTGTCTGTCGGCTCAGGGAGCTGGGACAAAGCTTAAATGAAACATCTAAATAAAAGCTGAGCTGTGTGGAGCACGGCAGAGTGCAGCCGCGGCGGGAGCATGGAGGAGCAAGTCTCCGGGTATACTGCTCTGGAGAGCTGGCTCCGGAGGGGAGAGCCAAAGGATGTTAAGAAACCAGAGTGGAGGACTACATGGCTGTCCTGGTCTCACTTCCCACCAGCACCAGCTAAGTGAGGTGGTTTTGTTTGGTTTGGTTTGGTTTTCATTTGTTTGTTTTTGATTCTGACATTACCTGGAGATAATCTCAGAGCAAATGCCCTAACCCTTTAGCCTTTATAATGGTCCCACTGCCTCTTCTACAGTGTTCTTTAGTCTTGGGGGTGGCATGTTCTATAGATGTATCCATCTGCGACTGGGCTCCACAATTCATCGTCTTGACTTATTATGGTTTTCTGTAATGGTCTCCATCTAGAGGAGTCCCCTTGATAAGGGTGAGGTCTACATTGATCTGCGGAAGTAAGGGCAAATATTTAGAATGTAGTTAGGGCTTATGCTGGTGTAGTCAAGTAGGGGATGGAGATTCTCCTCCAGGATCCATGACTTCAACTAGCAGTTGGCTAGGTTTCCAGTACCAGTCATGGTTTCCCTCTTGCTGAAAAGGTCTTACATCCAATTAGAGAGCTGTGTGTTACAGCCAAGGTATGCATGCCGCTACTGCATTCTTCGGGTCATTGTGCCATCGTGCACGTCATTGTCGTGGTCCGTCTGTGTCAGAGCTGTGCAGGATGGTTGGTTGTTTTCCTGTCTCACGCTCTCTCTGCATAATGTCAGCTGTGGTGGATTTGTTCCCATCTGATGTGAAAAGAAGCTTCTCTGGTGATGGCTGAGCTAAGGGACGGATCTATGAGATAGCAAAAATACCATCAGGAGTCATTTTATTGCTACATTTTTTGTATGTTGTTAGTGTAAGCATTACAGCTCAGACGGAAAGGTATCCTGGCAGCCAGAAACCGAGGAATACCACAAAGTCACACCACACAATAAACCTCACACAAGAGATTTATTGGGAGGGGAAAATTCAGGAGGTAGCTGCTGCCTCTGCTTGGATGAGAAACAGCAGCTAACTGACCAAGATTCAGGGCTTATATAGAGTTCCTTGGGAAGTGGGCAGAACTTTTCAGGGTGGAGCTTTCTAGGGCGGAGATTAGTGGGGTGTCATGTCCAGAGATTAGATTTTTCACTCTGTAGGATGGAGACTGGGCCCAGCAGGTAGGGCAGTTAGAGTATTCTATGTGCGGAACCTGGCAGAAGTCCTTGGGGGAAGGGGCTGGCCATTTGTGTAACTTGAGGGGTTTAGAGTTTGTTTTGGATTTATTTTGTGTTTGGCTTTGGTGTTTGGTTTTACCCTGGGTCTCTGGGCTATCTAATCTCTGGCTTTCGGTCACCCACACAGTGTCAGGTATGGATTCCATTTTGTGGAGTGGGCCTTAAGTCAAATCAAATATTGGCTGGTTATTCCCACAAGCCAGCCTGGCAGTGGCATATCTTGTAGGCAGGTACCATTGTAGATGAAAGGGCTTGTGGATGGGTTGGTGTTTTTGTTTCTCCTTTGGTGGTATGCACCTCCTTGAATCAAAGACACTAACTAGCACATAGGGATGAAGACTGTATGCAGGCATCAGCTCATCTTCTCCACGTTCAGGGAGTTGTGTAGATGTTGTCTTCAGCAATGGGTCCTTACTGTCAGTTGGTGGAGAGTAGCCTACAGTATTGGCATCAGCCTGGGTTGTTTGGGGGTTCCCATGGGACCACTTTGGCCAAGATCTCAATTGGATGTAGCCTAATTCTGCCCTGGAAGCTTCATTTGATGAAGAGAGATGGCCAGTTGGGGCTCTGTCTCTCTCACTGCTTGGCAATTTCATTTAGATCACCTTCATATATGTACCATGTATTCTACTGTATTAGCTTTCCATATCGCCCTCCAAATAACTGTTAACTTTAGCTGTCTTTCCCATAATCCCTCCTTTGTTCCTCTCTTTCCTCCTTCTCTCCAATTGGTCCTCTATTCCAGTCCCCTATCTATCTAAAGCTATCTATTCTATTTCCCTTTCCAAGGGGAGATCTACCTGTCCCTCCTTCCCCGGTTCTGTATTCTATAGCTAACACCTGTGGTTCTGTGGCTTATACCTGTAGGTGTTACAGCTCTGGAGGGAAAGGTGTCCTGGCCATCGGAAGCCAGGTGCTACCTAAAGCTCCGTTCTGGTGGGAGGTTTTAGTTTGTTAGTTTTTCGCCCTGCTCCACTCCAATGAAAGAAGGTCATTACCCAAACTTCATTCAAGAGATTTCTTGGGAGGGAGGAATCCAGTAGAGTGACTTCTTCTGCCAGAGTGGAAAAAGGCAGCTCCCAACTGAACAGGTACAGGGCTTCTTAGGAATGGAGATTTTCCAGGGTGGAGGTTTTCAGGGTGGGAATTGGTTAGATTTCAATTCCTGAGATTGACTGGATTTCATGCTCAGGGATTGGTTGGTTTCATGTTCAAGGATTGGCTGGTTTTCATGCTCAGAGATTGGTTAGTTTTTGTACTGAGTTGTTCAGGGGCAGGGTATGCTTCTTTGACTCTGGTTTTTTGGCTAGCCCTTTTATCCTACAATAACTTAATTATCATTGACTCAGCAGCTGATATCCACATATAAGAAAATACATAACATATTTGTTTTCCTAGGTTTGGGATACCTAACTCAAGATTTTTTTGTTGTTGTTACATACATTTACCTGAGGATTTCTTTTCTTTTTTTTATGATTTTTCAGGACTGAGTTTCTCTGTGTAGCCCTAGCTGTCCTGGAACTTGCTCTGTAGACCAGCCTGGCTTCAAACTTACAGAGTTCTGCCTGCCTCCCAAGTGATGGGATTAAAGGTGTGTGCCACCACTCTCCGGCTGAATTTCATTTTTTAAATGGCTAATTAATACTCCATTGTTTAAATTAACCACAGTTTCTTTATCAACTCCTCTGTTGAAGCCTGTTTCCAATTTTCTGGCTATTCTGAACAAAGCAGCAATGAACATGGTTGAACAAGTGTCTCTGTGGTAAGATGGAGTACTTTAGATTATGCCAAAAAGGGAATAGCTGGATCTTGAGGTAGATCGATTCCTAGTTTCCAGAGAAACCACCACACTGATTTCCATAAATCTGCACTCCTACCAACAATGTATGAATGTTCCCCTTACTCCACATCATCTCCAGCATGAGCTATCTGCCACTTGTTTTATTGGCCTTAGCCATTCTGATGGGTGTAAGGTGAAATCTCAGAGTAGTTTTGATTTGCATTTCCCTGATGATTAAGAATATTGGGCATTTCTTTAAGGGTTTCTTGCTATTTGTGCTTCCTCTTTTGACAACTCTCTGTTTAGATATGTACTCTACTTTTTAATTGGGCTATTTGTTTTCTTAATATCTAAGGTTTTTTTTTTTTTTAGTTCTTTCTGTATTTCAGATATTAACCCTCTATTGGACGTATAGTTGGTTAAAAAAATCTTTTCCTATTTTGGAGGCTACCACTTGGCTTGAATGATGGTGTCCTTTGCTGTGTACAAGCTTTTAGGTCTCATTTATTAATTATTGATTTTAGTGCCCATGCTGTGTTCTCTTCAGAAAGTCTTTTCCTGTGCCAGTCAGTTCAAGGCTGTCCTCCACTCTCTCTTCTGTCAGGTTTAGTGCATGTGGTTTTATGTTGAGATCTTTGATTTGTTTAGAGTTGAATTTTGTACAGGGTGATAAGTAAAGCTATATTTTCATTTTTCAGAATTGTTTTAACTATCCTGGGTTTTTGAACTTTCATGTGAAGATAAAATTGTCCTTTCAAAATCATCTTTTCTGTGAAGAAGTGTGTTGGAATTTTAATGGGGACTGTGTTGAATCTGTAGAGTGCTTTTCTTAAGATGACCATTTTTGCTATGTTAATCCTACCGATCCATGAACATGGGAGATCTTTCTACCTTCTGACATCTGCATCAATTTATTTCTTCAAGGATTTGAGTTTCTATCATACAAGTCTTTTACTTTCTTGGTTAAAGTTATCCCAGGTTATACTTATCCTAAGATATTTTCTATTATTTGAAGCTATTATGAAAGGTGTTGTTTCCCTGATTTCTTTCTCGGTTTGTTTGTCATTTGTATATAAGAGGATTACTTTTGTTTGTTTGTTTGTTTTAATTATTTTTTTTTAATCCAGCTACTTTGCTGATAGTGTTTATCAGCTGTAGTAGTTCCCCTGGTAGAATTTTTAGGGACGTTTATGTATACTATCATATTATCTGCTAATAAATATACTTTAATATACTCCTTTCCAATTTATATCCCATTGATCTCCTTTAGCTGTCTTATTGCTGTAACAAAGACTTCAAGTACTATATTGAGTAGATATGGAGAGAGTGTACAACTTTTCTTGTTCCTGATTTTAGTAGAATTGCTTTGAATTCCTTTCCATTTAAGTTGATGTTGGCTATGGGCTTGCTGTAAACTGCCTTTAACATGTTGAAGTATACCCCTTGAATACCTATTCTCTCTGGGACTTTTATCATGAAGGGATGTTGGATTTTTTTACTCTTTCTGCATCTAATGAGATGATTATGTGGTTTTTGTCTTATGGTTTGTTTATAAGATAGATGACACAGTTATCAATTTATGTATGTTAACCATTTCTGCATCTCTGGGATAAAGCCTACTCGTCATGGTGGATGAACGTTTTGATGTGTTCTTGGATTCAGCTTATAGGTATTTTATTGAGAAATTTTCCATCTATGTTTTTAAGGGAAATTGTTCTGTAACTCTTCATTGCTGGGTTTTTATGTGATTTAGGTATCTGAGTAATTGTGGCCTCATAAAATGAGCCAGGCAATGCTATTTATGTTTCTATGTTATGAGAAAGTTTGAGGAGTATTAGCATTAACTATCCTTTGAATATGTGGTAGAATTCTATTCTAAAATCATTTGGCCCTGTTCTTTGGTTGTTGTATTTTGTGTTTATTTCTTTTTGCATGGAAACTTTTAATGACTACTTGTATTACACTACAAGCCATTTAAATTGCTTGTATTATCTTAGTTTAACTTGGGCAAGTGGTAAGTATTGAGAAAACTATCCATTTCCTTGGTATCTGTTCTTATGCCTCTCTTCCAAAATTTCATCTCTAATTTTGATATTCTCTATCCTATTTGCCTTCTATTTAATTTGGATATGAATTTGTCATTCTTATTGAAATTTTCATTGATTCATTTGATTCATTGATTCTTTCTGTTGTTTTGTTTGTTTCTGTTTTATAGATTTCATCTGTGAGTATGATTATTCTTTGCCATCTACTTATTTTTGGGTGTGATTTCTTCTCTTTTGTTCTAGAGCCTTCAGGTGTGCTGTTAAGTTACTAGTATGAGATCACACCATTTTTTATGTAGGCTCTTAGTGCTGCTGTGAACTTACCTTTTAAAACCTTCTTCATTGTGCCCCAGAAGAGTGGGTATGCTGTGTATTCACTTTTATTCAATTCTAGAAAGTCTTTGATTTCTTTCTTAATTTCTGTCTTGGCCCATTTTTCATTTAGTAGAGAACTGTTTAGTTTCCATGGGTTTATAAAGTTTTCTGTGTTTCTGCTGTTGTTAATATCTAGCTTTAATCCATGGTGGCCAGATAGAATGAAGAGTATTATTTCAATTTTTTTGTATCTGTTGAGACTTCTTTATGTCTGAGTATGTGGTCAGTCTTGGAGGAAGTTCCATGAGGTGCTGAAAAGAATGTATATTCTTTTGTGTTTGAGTGAAATGTTCTATAAATGTCTGTTAGGTCTATTTGGTTTATAATGTCAGTTAGCTCCAGCATTTCTCTGATTACGAACTTGGAGACCTTGTGTTTGGTATGTAGAATTGCAATGTCCTCTTGGTGGATTTTTTTCTTTGATGTTTATGTAGTGTCCTTTATCTCTTTTGATTAGTTTTGGTTTGAAGTCTATTTTGTTGGATAGTAAGATGGCTACACCAGCTTATGTTGCTTTGGGGAGGATCGTGGAAGAACTTTGGAACTTTGGGCTAGGAAAGCCATTGAGTGTTGAGAGCTCGGGGGGGGGGGGCCGTTCTGTAGGTGCTTGAAAGATAAGAGTGTTGAAAGCAATGTTGACGATGGAGGCCTGGCTTGTGAAGCTTTAGCGAGAAGCAAAGATTCTACTGAGCCATTTGTGTGAAGCATCTGCGGTGTCCGGTCAGCTGGAGCAGGAGAATTGGCTGTGATGCAGAAGAAACCCGAACAACTCCATACAACCTTCGACTTGCTGGGGAAACGGACGCTGGTCAGCTGGGTCTGAAGCATCAGTTGCAATTAAGAAATGCGAGGTGATTTCTTCTGGGGTGTGTTTCCTCAGAATCAGCACGTGGAAGCTGTGTTCAGGGGTGGTCAAGGTGGTACCTCGCACTAGCAGCCAAGCCGATCATGTGTGGGAGTTTCCCGGGTAGTCCTGGTTTTGAAGGCATGAAGGGGTCATGGGGAGTAGTTGAAGCTTGGCCCTGTGAGGGGCCAGGAGGGATCATGGCTGAAGAGGTAGGTAGAGAAGTAGTGGAAACCCCGGGACTCCATGCAGTGAAGCTGAGGTTTAGCATCAGGAAGAGAGCCTAGGAAAGGCTATTGGTGAAGGTGCGGCCCAGTTGCAGCAGAAGACCCCAGCCTTTTGGAAATGCCAGCGCCCTGGGATGACCACCAAGAACAGCAGCAGCAGTGGGGCGCAGCCTGCTGGAGTCTAAATGACAAGCTGTGTGTGCTGCAGAGGGCAGAGCTGGAGAAGTGATGCAAGCCCCTAGGAGGAGCCCAGAAGATTGGAAGAGAATCCCAGATATAGAACATTTACTTGTTTTCATTGTTAGATTGTGGTTTTCCATTGTTCAGCTAGTGACTGTGCCCTGGTTCTCCCCTCCTGAAGTAAGAAAGTATTTAACTTATTTTTTACAGATTTTGAATTTTAAGAGAGACTTGGATTTTTATAGAGACTGAACTTTTAAAGTGTGTTTGAACCGGGAAGGACTGTGGGACTTTTACATTTGCAATATGTTTTATATTTGTGATATTTATTATTCTGAGGTTTTGAAGATGAACCAAAAGAAAAAAAAGAAAAGGTTATATCTTAAAAAGTGTTCTGTGTTGAAATGACAAGGGGTCAACTGGGCTAGCAAATTTTATATAAGCATGACACAGGCTAGTGTCATCTGAGAAGAGGGAACCCCAGCTGAGAAAATGCCTCTGTAAGACTGAGATGTAGGCAAGCCTGAAGAGCATTGTCTTAGTGATTGATATGTGAGGGCCCAGCCCACTGTGGGTGTTGCCATCCCTAGGCTGATAGGTCCTGGGTTCTATAAGAAAGCAGACTGAACAAGCCAGTAAGCAGCACCCCTCAATGGCCTCTGCATGAGCTCCTCCCTCCAGGATCCTGCCCTGTTTGAGTCCTTGTCCTGACTTCCTTCGGTGATAGGCTATAGATGTGGAAACACAAGCCAAATAAATCCCTTTCTCCCTGACTTGCTTTTGGTCATGGTGTTTTAGCGAAGCAAAAGTAGCCCAAACTAAGACACCATCTATTGTGACAAAGTTTTGCTGGGTATTATAATCTAGGTTGGCTGGCATCTGTAGTCTTTTAGAGTCTGTAGCACATCTGTCTAAACCCTTCTGGCTCTTAGCGGCCCCATTGAGAAGTCAAGTGTTATTCTCATCAGTTGACCATATATTACCTGCTCTTTTTCCTTTCAGAGTTTAGTATTCTTTCTTGTTCTGTTTAGTGCTTTGATTATTATCTGCTGAGTGGACTTTCTTTTCTGGTCCAGTACATTTGGTATTCTGTATGTTTCTTGTAACTTGATAAGCATCTCCTTCTTTAGGTTAGGGAAATATTTTTTTATATAATTTTGTCGAAAATATTTTCTGTGCCTTTGCCCTGAACTTTTTTCCTTCCTCTGTTCTTATTATTCTTAGATTTGGTCTTCTCCTAGTGTTCCAGGTTTCCTGGATGGTTTGTACCAGAATTTTTCAAATTTAACATTTTCTTTGACCAATGTATCTACTTTTTCTATCATATCTTTAATGCCTGAGATTCTCTCTTGCATCTCTTGTGTTCTGTTGGTGAGGGGTGAGGCTTGCCTTTGAGGTTCCTGCTTGTGTTCCTTCTCAGTTCGGGTTTTCTTTACTGATTCTATTTCTACTCTCAGGTCTTGAGATGTTTTATTCATTTCCTCCCATGGTTTTTGTTTTCATAGGTTTCTTTAAGGAATTTACTCATTTCCTCTTTAAGGATCTCTCTCATACTCATAAAGACTATTTTAAGGTCTTTGTTTTGGGCTTCAACTGCTTTGCAGCTGTGGGAGGATGCTGGGCTCTTGTGGGGACATACTGTTCTGCCTGAAACTAGTCATGTTTTTACACTGGCATCTAGGCATCTGGGCTTGGGAAGATTGTAATTCTAGGTGCTTATACCTAGTCTTGTCTTTGTTGAGTGGGAGTTTTATTTCTTGGTTTCTTTTGCCCTCTCTGGTTCTAAGGGTATGCTGTCTATGTGTTGCCTGGTAGGAAATTCTTCTTGGACCCTGGTAGGTGTGGCTTTGGGGGATTCTGGATGAAATGTGTTTCTAGATATTGGGAGCTGACAAAATTCTGGAGGAATTTTCTCAATGAAGGCCCCCTCCTCTCCGATGACTCTAGCTTGTGTCAAGTTGACATAAAACGATCCAGCACACTGCAGGAGATCTGTGTCTCAACTACATTTTGAGTATTTTCACCATAAAGAGGTGATAGGTGTTTGAGAATACAAATCTGTCTACTTTGATTATACAAAATGTATGTTCAGAGAGCACCCTATTTGTTCCTGAAAATGTTTGTATTCATCACAAAATAAAGAAGCGGTGCAGTTTCTTGAAAAACAAACTACAAGCAATTATTGAGTGCTTACTACATGTAAGATCCTCTGGGATTATAATATGAAATTCTGTTTGTCTCTTTAGGGCTTCCCGCTAAAGTAGGTATGACAAAGCATTAAAAAGATTCTCAAGGTGCCAAAGAACAAACTAATGGTTATAGTGGTAGATTTTTAAGAAATAATATTTTCTAAAGCTTGCCATGAATGGGGTGGAGTGGAAAGAAAATTCTAGAAACAGCAAACAGGTTGGTGTTTTCTGGGGTAAGGAAATAGGAACTGGGTTGACTCTAAAGTAATGAGGCTCACAGCAATTTGTTCTGTTTCTTGATCTTGTTGGTGGGATTTACTTGGCTCTATGAATTTCTCAGAATTTACTCATCTGAATCTTAAAAGATTTAATTTTCCTGTAAGCAAATTATACCTCAGTAAGCTTGCTTTAATGAAAGATGGAGGTTTGAGGTAGGGGGTAGGAGTGGAGGGTCAGACAGAGGCTCATTAAGTAAGAAAATACCCCTAACAGACTCACCTGCAGGCCAGTCTGGTAGAAGCAATTTTTTTCAAATGAGGTTCTCTCCTGGATGACCCTAGCTTGTGTTCCCATTGACAAACGCTATCTAGCACAAATGTGGGCCAAAATGCAGGTTCGCCTCTTTTGGTTTCTCTACGGTGAGTTTTGAGCTATTCCCTCCAAGTCACTCCTGTCACAGAGAGGAAACAAATGGAAAGTCAGTAGTCTGAGTGAAACAGGGAGTCCCAAGTGTACTCAGATTGCTCCAGCCGCTGCTGTGAGTGGATATGTCCCTCTGCTCTGCCCTACCTCAGATCTAGACCTGAGTTAAAAGAGAAATATAAAATTTTATAGCAGTAATTCCCAACAAAAGTGCCAAGGCAGGTCGGCAGGCCAGCCATGGGCAGGCAGGCTGGCCAGTCAGGCAAGCCGTGGGCAGCGAGCCAGGGGGCCGCACCTCTCCGTGGCCTCTTCCCATGGGTTCATTTAGTCTGAAGTGTAGTTGAAGAGAGGCTCCTCCATTGATTTTTCTCTGTGGACAGTCTGTTTATTGCTGAGAGAGTATTAAGAAGGCCCTTACATGGAACAATTGAAGAAAATTGCTCTAATACAGATCTCTTTTTTATTCATATTGCCTTATCTGCTTAGGTGCTCCGAGGTTGGGCATGTTTCTATTAACAATTGCTGCATCCATTTGGCGAACTGCCCTTCTATCATTGTACGATGACTGCTTTGTCTTCATGGAGTTTTACTTAAAGTCAACATACGTCGAGTCCTTCCTGTTCTCTTTCTGTTTACATCTGCGTAAAATGACTGTTCCTTTGCTGTGTCCGTCTTTGTGTGGACAGAATCCGTTCTAGACAGCACGCGTAATTGGATGTGTGCGTATGCATTTCAATCCATTCATCTACTCTGGTCTTAATAGAGTTTATGTGTAAGGAAATCATTGGCAGTAAGAACTTATATCTGCCATTTTGCTAATTATTTGGGATTATTTTGTAGATCATTTATTCCTTGATTATTCTCCTGTGTATTTTTTATATGTAGATGATTTTATTGAAAATATGACTCAATTCCTTGCTTTTTATTTTTTGTATATCTATTTTAGGCTTTTGCCTTGTTGCCACAAAGCTACATAAGTAGTTGAGTGGGCTATTTTATGTTAAAAACTTAACTTCAATTATACATAACTCTATATATCTACTTCATTTTCTCATACATTCTATGTTTTGATACCACAGTTTACATATTTATACTGTATAACCCATGAAAATGTATTGTCTTAAAAGATGTATTTAATTATTTTATACTTGTGTGTCACCTGCATGTGTGTGATATGCACCACATGCATGCAGCACCCAAAGCAGTCAGAAAGGGCATTGGATCTCCTGAAACTGGAGTTATAGATGGTTGTGAGCCACCATGTAGGTGCTGGGAATGGAACCCTGGTCCTCTGCAAGAGCAGCAAGTCCCCCTAAACACTGAGCCATCTCTCCAGCCCCAATAACAAATTATTGTAGCAATCATTTTTAGTAGCTTTATACTAGAGATGTGGGATTTGTACCTTATTGGTGCTGTATTAGTGTATTCCAGCTTTGGCTGAGTGCTTAATACAGGAAAGTATGAAATTCATTGGGAAATGTCTTCATTTTACTAATTAGCATCCTTCTCTTTTAGCTTCTAGAATCCATACAGAATTTCCTGAAGAGCCGTTTTTATTTGCACATCTTTAGACGTCCATCCCTTCTGAAGGCCGGGCTTGTGTCTCCTTCCTCCGTCACTGCCCTAGTTGCTTTTGTTGCTGTGACAAACTTACAGGAAGAGAAGTTTATATCATCTTCTGGTTTCGGAACTGTTTCATGCTGTCCTGGGAGGTGTGGTGGAACAGCCATGGCTGTTCACATTCCAGTGGACCAGTGAGTAATGACTGGCTGGGACTGGATGCCAGACTTTGACTTTCACAGGGACATGATGTCATCTACCACCTGGGCTTCTGCCCCTGTGATGTCATCCTACCACCTGGCCTACATCCTTTCCCAGATAGTGCACCCACCTTGGAAACAAGCTTTCAAAACACCAGCCTTGGCCAGGCAGTGGTGGTACAAGTCTTTAATCCCAGAACTCAGGAGGCAGAGGCAGGCTGATCTCTTGAGTTTCAGGCCAGCGTGGTCTACAGAACAAGTTCCAAGACAGCCAGGACTGTTACACAGAGAAACCCGGTCTCAAACAAAAAGCAAAACAAAAATATCACTAAGCTTGTGCATCCTCCACTTGATGTTTTCCCTCCTGCTTATTTCAGGATTTTTTTCTTTGATTTTTAAGAGTTTGATTGCACTAAGGCTTGGTGTAGTCTTTGCTTGAACTGAATCTATTTGAAGGCCTTTAACTTTTGTGTGTGGTTATTTCAAGCTTGTCCAAATTTAGAAAGTTTTTCTACTCCTATTTTTAAAATGAACTTCTTCCTGAGTCCCCCCACATCGACCTATAACTTGGATATTTGGTTTTTCGTTTTTTGTTTTTTTGATTGGGTCCCATAAATCTAATCCCCTGGCTTTCTTCATTTTTGTGTCTGATTTCACCTATATGTGTTTTCAAATAACCTGTTTTTGAGTGCTCAAATTCTACTGTGTGGTGGTTAATACTGATTGTCAACTAATGAGATTTGGGGTCACCATAGAAGAGAATCTCTGGACAAGTCCATGAGGGCTTGTCATCTGGAGTAGGTTAGCTGAGAAGGGAAGGCACCCTCAGTGTGGCGGTGGCGCTCTTGGACCTGGACTGAAGAGAAGGAGAAAGCTAGCTGAGCACGCCTGCGCTCACTCCTCACTGCTTCCTGACTGCTGACGCATTGTGAACAGCCACCACCTGTTCCCTCCACCGTACCCCACTGCTTCAGAGTCAGGGTTTCTCCTGCGCCAACGAAACACCATGGCCAAAAGCAAGTCGGGGAGCAACGGGTTGATTCTGCTTACGCTTCCACATCACTGTCCATCACTGAAGGAAGTCAGGACAGGAACTCAAACAGGGCAGGAACCTGGCGGCAAGAGCTGATGCAGAGGCCATAGAAGGGTGCTGCTTACTGGCTTGCTTCCTCATGGGCTTGCTCAGCCTGCTTTCTTATAGCACCCAGGACCAGGGATGGCCCCACCCACAGTGGGCTGGGCCCTCTCACATCAACCTAAGAAAATGTTCCACAGGCTTGCCTGTGGCACTGTCTTCTGGAGGTGTTTTTCTCAGTTGAGGTTCTCTCCTCTCAGGTGACTATAACCTGTGTCAATTCGTCATGGCACAAGCGATTGACATAGCTTGTGTCAAATGTGCCATCTAGCACACTCACCAAAGAGCAAAGTAAGATACGAGTGCCAGAATTTGTTTTCTGCCTGGTATGGCTGCAGAGATCTATCTGCCTAATTAAACAGATCCAGCACTTGGGCTTGCAATGCTGACTCTGTCCTGGGACAGACCTAAAGGGGAAACGTGGGCTAAACTGGCTATGGGCTGACTTGGAGCCTGGGATCACGGGGGCTTGCCTGCTGTAGGTTGGTCTATAGTCCTTGTCCACAGAAGCAGCTGGAACCAGGGTTGGATAATATGGGCATAAAAGGGGCTTCCAGGTTGAGCTGTGTGTTAGGGTGTGCCTGAAGCCTGAGGCTGTAGATTTGGGGAGAGATTGGGGTGTAAGGTCCCTGGATCCTGAACAGGGTCAAAGCCTGGACTGCTGGGATTGGCCTGGCTGTGGAATAGACTCATATCCCAAGTCTCCTGAGACTGTGGGGTCTAGCCAAGGACCACAGCAAGCATTGGGGTTCAGTCCTAAGCCAAGGACCTGGAAGCTGGGGTTGTGGGGATTAGTCTGCAATTGCAGGGACGAGCCTGAAAACTGAGATTCTGATGCCTGGCATGGTGCTCAGGACAGGCTCAAAGTGAAAGGCTTAGGGTCATCCTGGTTTTACTAGGGGTGAGCATGAAGGTGGAAAAGACCCTGTAACCAAGTGAGACAGATATGACTCTGGAGAGAAGTCCAGAGCACCAGTCTGGAGTCTGGTGTCATGGAGTCCTGCCTGGTGTGGCATGACTCTGCCCGGGTGTTGACCTCCACATCAGCTTATGCCTCCGGGTTCCTATGGGCGCCCACTTCCTTCTCCCTCCTCCACCCAGAAGTTCTCTCACAATGTGCTGCATGGGCTCAGATAAGGTGAGCTAGGAAACTGCACCCCCACACCTCTTCTTTTGTGTGTCTTTTATTTTTTCTGTGTAACATCCTGCTCGTGTAATTTTTGCCAAGTTCGCATTAAGGTATTTTTGTAAACAGAATTGTGCGATTTGGTGTCTTTATGGGAAGATACATATAGAAAATTCCTACCCCACCATCTTCTTGTTGTCTTTGTCCCAAACGGGTATTTGATTGAATAATTATAGACAACACTAGCAAGGTTGATGTATTTAAAAAAAAAACGAAGTTCATACATACTTCATCAGTCATTGTAAGGATTGATTGACAGATGACTTCCACGGTTTCTGGGATGTAGTAAATAATACATATTAATGTTTAGAAGTATTACGTGCCAATTAGGTGTCCTTGATCCAATCTTGAGTGCTCCTCTTTGATTTTAATATGTGAAATGGGGCTTTGGAGTAGAAAGCTGCTATTTCCTCTTCGTCCTCTCAAAGCCTGTGACTTTAGTCAGTATTAGTGAAAAATTAGACTAAGCGAGCGAGCTAAATCTGAGTAAAAAATGAACAAGATAGAGAACATGAAAGAGATCTATAAGAAGGTAACAACAAGAATGATGGAGGAGTGTCTATGTGTTACTTTCATTTTTAATAAAGATACTGCCTTGGCCCTTTAAGAGACAGAAAATTAGGTAGGCGGAGTAGACAGAACAGAATTGTGGGAAAAAGGAAGCAGAATTGGGGAGATGCTTCAGGCAGTCGCCATATGCAGTCGCCATGATTCTCCTCTCTGAGATGGACGCAGGTTAAGATCTCTCCTGGTAAGCCACCCCTCATGGTGCTATATAAATTACTAAATATGGGTTAAAGCAAGATATGAGAATCAATCAATAAGAAGCTACAGATAACAGGCCAGGGGCCAGGCAGTATTTAAAAGAATACAGTTTCCATGTAATTATTTTGGGTAAAGCTAGCCGGGTGGTGGGACACAGCCCCGCCGCTCCTTCAACACAAGAAAATTTCCAGGCCCCTACCAAACCCCTCCCAAGTCAACTGGCTGTCGCACTTACTACTGCATAGAGATGATCCTGTGTCCTTGGTTGTCTCCGACCCCTGGCTGTCACTGGAGAAGTCTAGTCAGACTGTAGTAAGAGTGTGTGCCAACTGCAGGTTAGACCAGCTCTAACACAGCCTAGGCCAAAGCCACACCCAGAAGCGGATCCCATTTCCCCCTTAGAAGGCCTGTGAATGTTGTCAGTTTCTCTCCAATGCATCCTCACGTCTTATCCACCTACCTGGGAACCATGGGCAACTAAATACTTACCTTCCCAATAAAGGTAGCACACGGCATCAGTCTTGAAAGATGACGTCAGTTAGTATTTTAGTACAGATCTTGATATTTAGTCAGATCGATGGCAGGAAAGGAAGTACACTATCTGCCTGCAGAAAGAAGTAGCTAGAAAGCAGTTAAAGTGGTTAGGATTTGCCGGTCTGTTACCTGAGTAAAGCCAGAGGTAATGAACTATGGAGACCCGAGACCCAGGAAGTTCTTGTCACAGTCGAAGATAGAGATATGGACAGTTCACAGAAGGAAGGAAAAGTGGCAATCATATTTCTAACTGCAAACTCAGTGCTCAAAAATGGAATGAGAAGCATTTTTGCTTCGTTTTTGAAAATAAAGTCAATGTATTCATGTGTGTCTGAAAAATAGAACTTTGAAGCAAGAGAAAGCAAGCCGCTTTGTCCTGATTGGGTCCTTTTAGCGGATGTTCTGCCTAAACCAGTGCTCATGACCCTGGGGGCCGTGACAACTCCGGCTCCAGTTCCCTCACGAGACAGAAGCCTTCTCCATTCAGTGGGGTGCTGTCAGGAAGTTAGCCACCACCCTCCTGCTGGACAATGCCAGCACCTACAGTCCCCTTTCCTGTCCCTTTATGACAGAGGATAGTAATAGCGTCTCCTCTTATTTCCTCTGGGGACTGGACCACCCTTCTGCTGCAGCCCACACTCAACTCACACATTTGTCCATGACCTTTGTTCCACTGTTCCTAGAGTATCCCAGGAACATGGCAGTCATTTCTGATGGGTCTCTGCTAGGTACCTCACATGTGCCTAAATGTAAGTTTAAGCCTCAAGCAAGGAATGCCACTGGGGACGCTTACTGAACTGTTTGGTGAACATGATTCACCAGACAGATGAAGCTTAAATATCTGTGAATTTAATAACAGCAGTGTCACCAACCTCATGACATCAGGACACTGCTCGCAGCATAGTGAGGCTATGTTCCTAGAGAAGCTAGACATTCACTCAGGGGACACAAGAGCCCCACTGAAGCCCTAGGGTTGGCTGTAGGTGGGGACACCAAGGACTTCAAGGAGAAACTGATGGATGCTGATTCAAGGACTAGAGATTGTATCTCCCCGCTTTGACCTCATCAAGTACCTGCCAATTGCCACACTGCTAGCACTGAGATTGTAGCTTCTTTCTCTCTCTCTCTCTCTCTCTCTCTCTCTCTCTCTCTCTCTCTCTCTCTCTCTCTCTCTCTCTCTCTCTGTGTGTGTGTGTGTGTGTGTGTGTATCGGGAAGGGTTGTATGTCTTAAAATCCACTGGCCATGGAATGCAAGGTTCAGCTTCCCTCGTAACATTTTATTTTGGCCTGTGAAGACACTCTCTATTGTTCTCTGGCCTGTGTCTTCTGATAAGAAAGCCAGCCAGTAATTGGGTTGTTGTTCCTCTGGATGTAGTTGTCATTTTCCTCCTGACCATGTCAAGATTCGCTCTTTATCTCTGGCTTTCAAGGCTTTGAAGATTTGCCCCGAGGAAGTGGCCTGACAATATAATCCCCAGCGTTGTATTAAAGCACAGACCGCTGCCTCTTCCAGATATGATAGACAAAAGGTCTGCCAGGCAAAGAAAGTTTACAGAACACAGCCGTAAATCCTGGGCATATATACAAAGGGAGTGGGTGCAGATAGCAGCGGGAGCAGAAGCCAGCCGGGGGACTCTGCAAAGGACGAGAAGTCAGAGAGTCACGCTAGAGAAGTCTGATGAGACTCAGTTGCAGGAAGATTGAGTGCCTAAAACCGAATGAGAGACCTGAATGGGAACCACACTAAAGAAGACACTAGGATGGCCAATAGGTACATGAAGATGATCCATAGCTCTAGTCAAAAGTATGACCACATCAACAGCAAAATGTCTGCTTCTAGGCAGACATTATAACCGGGTTGGTACTGTGCTGCAACACCTAGTCTAAATGACGCTCAAGACACGGAACAATACAGTTTGCATTTTGTGGTTGTTGTTGTTTAAGTTTATAAGCCGGTAAGGAGGCTGGCGATACTAAATATCAGCTAGAGGTCCTCTCACGGCTGCTGGCAGGAGTATGTAATGGTGACCACAGCATGGCAGTGTTTTAAGAAGGTAAGTGAGCACTCGCCTTATGACTCAGTCAGTCAGCGACAGTTCCCACCCAAGAGAAAACAACATACAACATGCATCCCATGAAGCCATGTTTTTTTTTTAAAAAAAGTGTTACTGCAGATAGTGAAAACTAGATACACCCTAAATAACTGTCACACAGGAAGCAGAAGACCACCCGTGGCATATCCACGTTCTGGAATACTACCAAGTCCTAAGAGATAAAAATATTACTGCATATAACAGCTTTAATGTGTTTCAGAAACTTGCTAAGTGAAGGGAGGCAAATACAGTCAGTCGCAAACACGGGAGTCCATTTATATGAAATCCTAGATAGGGCAAAAGTGTGATGTCAGGATTAGGTCAGTGTTTGACGGGGCAGGGACAGGAAGAAGGTAACTGTCACTTGTATGTTGGTGTGTATGCATATGTGCACACAATGTGTGGAAACCCAAGGCTGACATCTGGAATCTTCTAATTGCTCGTTTTGTGAAGCAGGGTCTCTTGAGAAAACCCAGAGCTTGCTAAGGAGACCAGTCTGGTTAGCCACTTTGTTTGAGGAGTCCCCCGTCTGCCTTATGGGACTGGAATTACATTGCTGCTGCCCCAGCATTTGGACTCCGTGATCTGAACCCCAGTTCTGTTGTGTGCACGACAAGCCCTTTAACCCCTGAGCTGTCTGCACAGCTCCCAAAGATCTTACATGGTCATCAGCAGAACACTAGTTTGGCTTTAGGCTTCAGGGGTCCTAGTTTGGGCATGGCCAAGTGTGGGCGTGGCCAAGTGTGGGCGTGGCCAAGTGTGGGCGTTGGCCTGCCTTGTTGCCTTTTTTAACCCTATTTTTCCGTCGGTGAGCGAGGAGGACGTTATTCCACACTCACTGGGGTGCTTAGAAGATTAGTCGCTGGAATGAGCAGGCATGCTCTCTGCTCCCATTATCTCTTAAGTCTTTTTTTTATTCTAGGAGACATGAATTCTGGTGCCCTACCCTTGAGTGGTAGCCAGTGCTTCAGCTGGATAATTCTATCCGAAAGTGCACTTGTCTCTGTCTTAGGAAATTATAAGCCCTGCAGATACCACTGAATAACTGAGCTTTGGGTCTCTGAAATAGAGCCAGATCCGTGTCTACTTGGTCATCTGAAGATTTTGGATTTTTACTCCTAGTGTGGGAAGCCCCAGGCACTACCTTCAACATTTAGGGTAGTTTTTCTCAAAGCTGTGCTACTGGTTTAGAAAAGCAGAGCCTGGAAGTCCCTTGCCTTGTTCTTTGCCTATATTTCCTTTTTATTCATTACCTTTTATATCTACTTCTCCTTTGTTATATAATACTCTCACAAGAAGAAAATAGTTACCTAATTTTTTATAATCTTAAAAGTATATTTATATTACTTTCAATTTGAGATAGGAAAGCTAATATGTTTTATCTGAATCCAGCTAACATTATGTGTTAGTAAAATAAAGTACAATAAAGGCTATAAGCAAATTTAAATAAAGCCGCAAAGCATTTGCTGGTTCTCTGGGCATCCACATCTTGCAGAGCAGATTGTTTCGGGGGCTGGGCTCTTAGTGCAGCTGCCTGGATGGCTCTCAAGAAGTCCAGGCAGGAGATCTGACTGTCTCCCCTCGTGCAGGACCTGGGAGGCGTCTTATTTTTTATTTGCACCCAGATGCTCTTATACCTGGCTGCAAGCCTAATGCAGCGCCACAAAATTCAAATTGGCATCACATTCTCCTCTTCCTGTATGCAGCATGAAGTGTTGGACATACTTTTGATTTCTACTTAAAATTTCAGAATTGTTATCGCCATGAGTTAAATTGCATTTTCTCCTTTTGCAAGGTTGAGGTGAAAACTAATGACTTAGATAACAGGTTTCCTCCCCTCTGGTAATTAGAAAGACTTTAGCTTCATTATTTAATCTCCGGGGACAGGGTAAGTGATTGCACGGTATAAGTGAATACCAGTTTACAGGTCCACTTTAATTAAAAATCTTCACAGTATGAATGATTTGTTAAACAAATATTAACAACATAAATGCTTGAGGATGCAGGAACTGTTTTCGCCTTCTGAAAGATTAGTGCTGTTGCACATGGAAATTCATCTTCTATCAAATCCAGACAAGGGGACATTGGTTTCTTTTTGGTGACACCTATGTTCTCCTTTTCCTACCAATGAGGTCATTAGATGTGTTAGCAAAACACCCATCTGATGGGCATCCCACTTCGGTTTTGGCTCACGAGAGTGAGAACTGTCAGGTGCTCATGGGGCCAATGTATGCCACTGTCAACCAGGAATCTGCTGTTTCCGGGGTCAGTCTATCACGGACGCCTCTAAGCACTTGGAGATGGGTGTGCACCTGAACCGCCCCATTATTGAGCTTTGTCACAGACAATTCTCTCAGGCATGGGACTCTTGTGACTTCTGAGGACCTTGTAGAGAGGAAGGAGATTCCATCTGGCGTTGGTTTCAGCCGAGCATTTTAATCAGACCCAGGCAGATTAAATCTGTTCTGTGGGAGAGGAGGGTGCCAATTTAGCTGTTACTGGATCGATGAAGCCAGTCAGATTTTGAAAGGTTGTGCGTCTCCGATTAGAGAGCTGGTAATTGGGTAACTGTCTATGAGCAGGACAAGCCGGAGATGTATCGATCAAGAAAGGAAAAAGTCTGACTTGATTAACCTTCCAGGTGTCAATAAACCAAGGGCTGGTTTTAAACGTAATTTCACTTCTGTTCTTCAGGAAGAGGCCAGCAATAGCCCAGAGAGGGCAGTGGATGAAGCGAGTTTTCCTAAACCAGGAACTTACCTTGACGCTCAGGAAAAGCGGGAAAGGATCAGGGTTTTCACCTCAGGCAAACGATGTTTCCTTCTGGAAGCAAATGTGCACAGACAGCGACACGGGTCTCATACCCAGAAACACCTCACATGGCTCTCTCACTTTGCAGGGGGCTTTCAGAACACTTCCTCAGCCTCAGGTCATCAGCCCCAGGCCTTCTCTCTTTGGGGTACAGCTGGGCGTGTTAGACTATGTAGTTTAAACAGAGCAGGCTGCCTGTCACACAGGCCCCAGCTGGGTGCCTCTGGATTAGAAATAACAAGCGTGCACTTTTATTATCCAGTCTGCATTTTTTTTTCTTTGATGCAGAGACTCGTTTTACACTGCCCCAGCTATCCTGGAACTCACTCTGTAGACAAGACTGGCCTCAGACTCGCAGAGATCCACCTGCCTCTGCCTCCTGAGTGCTGGGATTGAAGGTGTGTGCCACCACATTTGGCCCAATGGATGTATTTCAATTAACTCAGAAAGAAAATGGTTAGCATAGAAGTTTCATACAGACTTTATTTTGGTCGTTCTCGCCCACACATTCCCTCCTAGACTCTTCACTTGCTCTTCCTTGCTGTGCACTTGGCACCCCTGCCTCCCCAACCCCAGTGTCTTGGCTTCTATTGCCCTCCTCATCCCCTCCCTTAAAAATCTCTCTTTTTCTGGTCTTGTGCTGGGAAACTGAGGTTCCCTTTTTTCAGGGTTCTTAGTCTTGTTGATAAATAAATTAGAAATGAACTCAGAAGAAAGATTGAGACAATTTTATTAGCGTCGGGGAGGAAAATCACAGCACAGGTTAGGTGAAAATCCCAGCAGCTACCGGAAGAGATGGAAAAGCCACGCCTTCTAAGTGAGGCATAGGATGAAGCAGACATCTTTATAACAAGGAGAAAGCGGGTTACCCCAAACCATGGCCCACATGTAAACCCACAAACAAGCCTCCTTCCAAACCCGAGGCCCGTGAGCCTGCTTTGTGAACAGACCACCAGTCCTGGATGAGCATAGTTACCAGCCCGATCAAAAAAGCCTCTCTTCACAGCACACGGAGACCATCACAGCTGGCTACAACTGGAAACAATGCAGAGATCAGATCACGGGGAGCCTGGTCGCAACACAGCTGTATCATAGCTCTGCAGCTCTGGCTGCATTGAGGAAGAGGGGTGGAAGAACTGTAAGAGTCAAGAAGTCTACTGTGAAAGTCTTTCATAGAAATGGCCGCATGAACGAGACTGGAACAAGAGCAATATCAGTGCACATGCTAACGTGGGAGGAGGAAAAACTGTACCAGGTCTCGGGGGAAGGAGAATTAGCCTCTCCCGGGGAGGAGTTCCCTTACTCGGTTTACAGTGCAGTGGTCAGCCTTGAAACCATATGCACACAACCCAAATGGACTCAGCATGTTGTATGTATATGTATGTATATATGTATGTATGTATCTATCTATCTACATAAAACATATATTTGTGCAAACATATACAAGCATAGTTATACCTACCTGTGTGTGTATGTGTATGCATCAGTAATAATGAGAAAGAGCCTATGGACTTGAGGAAATGGGAGGGGCTGAGGTAGAATGGGTGGTAGGGCCAGGAAGGAAGAAAAAGAGGGGGGACGTGGTGCAGTTCTATCTCAATTAAAGACACTTGATTTTTTTTGGGGGGGGGGGAGAGGTACTTCCAGTAATAGAAGTGGGCTAGGGAGCTGAGGAGCGAGCCTTAGAATGATCTGTCATACAGCATATGGTCTTTCATAGCCCCTCACATCCTCTTCTTGTTTGAACTTAGAAGGCCTTAGGGGGCAAGCTCTGTTTGTTAGATGATGCCAGGGTAAGGAAGTGCTTCCGGTCTTTCCCTGCAAACTGGCATTGTTTGGGTTCATCTCGATTTAGCGTTCTTCAGTTCCTCTTCTTCTGCCACCATCTCATGGGCCCCTCCAAGTTTCCTGCGTAGTGCCCACATTCACTCCACCTAGACACAAATATGTAGCCGTTAGTGACTAGGGATTGCGCACGGGAGAGAATATATGTCTTGGTCTTTCCGAGCCTAGCTTACCTTGCTTAGCAGAATATCTTTCGGTTCACTTTTCTGCAAATTTTATAATTCATTTTTCCTGATGGCTCAGTGGAATCCCGTTGTGTTTATGCATCATTTTGCATTGCCTGCTCATTTGCTGATGGACTTCTAGGCTGATTCTATTTCCTCGCTCTTGTGAAAAGAAGAGGAAGAAACGGGCAAGACAGCGTCTCAGACGAGCACGTTCTTTTAGATTTCTATTAACTAGCAGGGAAAGCCTGTCCTTCACCAAAAGCTGTAGGTGAGAGCACTGAGAATGGGCATCAGCGCGGGCTTTTGAGACCCTCCACCCCCTGCACTGAAGCAGCAGCTATGAGATTGGCAGTGGGAAATGTGGGGGAATCTTCTGGACCTCGTCCTCACTCCTGCTCCTTCTACAGCAGAAGCCTGGCTCTGAATTGATTAAAAAATCCAGCGCCTGGCGGGGAGGGAACGGTACGGATGCTCTGCGGATGCCAAGTGCATCTGATGGGGACACGAACCTCCAGAGCACTGGGGACACCAAGCCCTCACTGTGCTGCCTTCGATTGGGCATGCAGAGCACCAAAAGTCATCACGACTGTCCCTAGGAGTCCGTGACTCTTAACACCCCACAATAAAAACAAAATAAGTTTGAAAGCAGAGGCAGTTTCCAGTCTGATTTAAAAAAAAAAAAAAACCCAAAACAATAACATTTTAATTGAAAAATTCAGATAAAGGAAATGGGAAGTAAAGAGGTTAAAGAGCAGCTTAGCGAGGCCGTGTTTTGTGGATTTAATACACCATAAGGAAGCATACTGCATGTTTACTATTCGGGTCAGCTGACAGAGGGCAGGAATGGAGAGAGAACCTATAGAATTGCCAGGTGACAGGGCATGGGTGTTCATAAGCCTTGAGTCAATCGATAGTCACCCTGTTCTGTGTGATACTAGGTGACTGAAGGGAGAAAACGAGTTTATTTCCATCGAAGTCCTGGAGACCCACGGGCCTGTGCTTGGCGAGGGCTTTCTTGCTGACCAAGGCCCCAAGTGGCACAGGCAGTAGAGCCGCGCATCTCATTATTCGCACTCAGGAGGCTTCACCTGGGTGACTCTTCTAGCCATGAATACTTCCCAGAGGCCTTGCCTCTCAAACCCGCAGCTACGCGTCCACTCCCTTAAAACCTCACAGTGGGGATTAGCTTTTAACATGGGAACCCTTGGAGACTCGCTGAAGCCTGGCACAAACCGCAGCAGCCGGGTACAAACCGCAGCAGCCGGGCACAAACCGCAGCAGCCGGGCACAAACCGCAGCAGCCGGGCACAAACCGCAGCAGCCGGGCACAAACCGCAGCAGCCGGGCACAAACCGCAGCAGCAGTTAACTGTTTTCCACCCGGCGCCTTGGTTCGCATTTTATTTTGACTCAAGACATAAAGACTTGGCCAGCGCTTAGGGAAGCCCTCTCAGGCCTCTGCCCTTTGCCAGGGTACATACTTGCACCGCTGAGTTCATAGATACAGCCATCTGGGATAGCAGCCATCCCCTTACCTCTGCTTACCACGGCCACCCCCAAATTCACCTCAATCCCAGTGGAGAATACAGAAATGGAGCTGAATGGTGACGACCCACACAGCACAGTCTCAAGTCCTGCGCCTTCAGGATGAGCCAGCTGCTCCCTGTGGATCACCCTGGCACTGTGAGGAGCTTGACCACAGTTCCTGACATCCTTGTTAAATGTTTTTCAGGGTCTTTTCTCTGTGGATCGAACCTGCGCAGCCCAGAACAAGGATACTGAGTGTCCCTACTGATACAACCTTTAGACATATTACCTTTTCTAGAAAACCATTTTAAGTTTGTGTGTGTGCACACATCAATATTGTGTAGAAAGCAACCAGATTAAAGCTAGCATGTACAACAGCCTCCATTCCTTCTCCCAGATGAGCCATTTCAGCTTCTGCTTATAAAACCCACCCCGTTTAAGAAAAGCCTCAAGAATTTCTGGTACCCATTATAATTAGGCAATGGCCTACATTCGTGACTCCAAGACTGGTGACCTCCGACTCTCAGGAGGAGAAGGCAGCTACCGGCAGAGGGTATCCACTGGCCATCTGTGTCGAGAAGGGGTGTTCAGCTCTCCCATCTCTGGCCAACTCTTAGGTCAGGGTTCAGAACCAACAGCACTGTCCAAGAGTCATCGGGAAGCTGGTCTGGCTGCCGGAACAGGAGGAAATGCGGAAATGGGATGCCGACATCCACCGGAAGCGGTAGACGCAGAAGCCTAACTTCTATGCACTTGGCTCCGCAATTATGGTTGAGTTGCCTACCCAGCCCACCCCAGCAAGACAGAGAACAGAATCCAAACATTTGTGTCCCTTCTTGTAGAGCAGTTGTGACCTGCGTTGTCACTGAACTAGGTGCCAGTACCAGTGATAGGGGGGCAGGATCGACACACGTTGTACGTAGTCAACAACCAGGATGCCGGCAGCTGACTCTGAGGCAGGTGGTGCTTGCCTACCTTGCCTACCGGTGACTCGTGACAGCAGGCGTCTCTGACTCCTTTCCATTCTCCTAGCAAATGGCACCAGCAGCCTTTGGGAGTATTGTCCCTATCATGCCTCCAAAGAGTATTCCTTAGTTTGGGGGATGACTTTTCCTGTTCCTGAAGAGGGGGTGGCTTGTAGCAGAAGCGTTTTAAAGTATCTGGGAGGCAGGAATTTTTGGAAGCTTTCTTACAGCTTCAGTAATGCAGGTTGAAGACCCTTCTTAATGCCGTAGGTCTTTGGAACCAAGAGAGACGAACTCCGAGGTTTTAGTAAGCTGTGTCTGTTCAAGCACGGCTGTATCAGCTGCTCATTGTGGCTATAACTTAAAGACTTAACGCTCTTAAGTGTTTGAGCCTCAGCTTCTCCTACGGTAAAATGGGCAGGTTTCACCAGCTACAGTTAAAGATGACGTCATGTGTCACATGACACTCAACCACGTGACAGACACCCTGCATCTAACTCAGTCTCATCCGGCCTATGAAGTAGGTGTCCTTGCACCCCTTCAATTACAGAATAAAAAAGCAGGGTGAATTGTAGAAAGCAGGTATTCCGGGTTTCTCAAATAGTTACTACACTAAGCACCCAGAAGAAAATGCTGTCTTTCTTGATTGGTCCATCTGATAACCAATGTGAACGCTGTTCTCCAGGTTTTGTCAGGCAGGAGACTCATGCCCGGACCCAGGGAACAACACAGCGAGGCCAGATCCAACGTCGGTTGGGGTGGGAAAGGCAGTCAGCTTGGAGCGGCAGCTGGGGGTGTCTGAGTAGCTGCCTCGTGGCAAATAGGGTGCGCTCAGGCCTTGCAGTCCTTTGCTTCGGCTGGCTGGGGAAGGAATCTTTCTTTCTAACAGGCCATTGGCTCTGATTGATGGAGAGAGCGGCCTCTGCTAGGAGAAGCTGACAAAGGCAATTTACCGAAGGGTGCGCACAGGAGGAATTGAGCCTTGCGCTGACAAGGCAGATGTCGGCCAGCGCAGTCCCCGGGCCACTGCTGCGTGGTAGACACTTGTCAACTCACGGTGTAAATGTAGCAGCCACGTCGTTCCACTCTTCGGCTGGGCCCGAGATGGATGGTGAGCTCTGTGGAGGCCATCCATCATCACACAGGGAGAAAGCTATGTGTTACTAGCTTTCGAGCCGGGATGTGGGACGTGCCAGTCAGCGCTCAGACCCTGGGACGTCCTTGGCTGTACCGAATGGGTCTTTACCCAGGATCCCCTGCTGCTTCTCTGAAGGGCAGGAAATGCTGAAGAGACTGACTCACTAAAGAGATGGCCTCACTGCCGTCAGGCCTCCTGGGAGCAGGGTCTGCCCTTTCTTCCCAACATGCTTATGAATCTATATGAAAAACAAGCTCGAAAAGCTCATGATCTGTCCTATATCCTGATGCAGAGGTTTCTCATCCCTACTGCCAGGGCCGTAGAGACCACCAGTCAGAGAGGCTGAGGTCTGGGAGCCACCAGGCCAGTTGAACCTCCCTCAATCCTCATGTCGGCTCAACCAGCAGATTCAAGGCTCTTCGGAAGTATCTTTCCCATAGGACATCAGAACATCTCCAAACACATCTGAAGCAAATGTTGAATGAAGAAACAACCCTCCTGGTGCCACGCCTGCAATGCCCCTCCTGGTGCCACGCCTACAGTATCCCTCCTGATACCACGCCTGCAATACCCTTCCTGGTGCCACACTTTCAAGAACCCTCCTGGTGCCACGCCTACAGTATCCCTCCTTGTGCTGTCCCTGCAATGCCCCTCCTGATGCCACACCTGCAATACCCCTCCTGGTGCCACACCTGCAATACCCCTCCTGGTACCATGCCTGCAATATCCCTTCTGGTGGGATGCCTGCAACGCCCCTCCTGGTGCCATGCCTGCAGCGCCCCTCCTGGTGCCATGCCTGCAGCACCCCTCCTGGTGCCACACCTGCAATACCCCTCCTGGTACCATGCCTGCAATATCCCTTCTGGTGGGATGCCTGCAACGCCCCTCCTGGTGCCATGCCTGCAGCGCCCCTCCTGGTGCCATGCCTGCGGCACCCCTCCTAGTGCCAGGCCTACAATACCCCTCCTAGTTCCACACCTCTGGGAAGTTTTATTTAGTTTTGCTTCAGTAGAGAAATTCTAGCCTTGACTCACAAAATAAAGGTTATTGTTTCTAAATGATCAAGATTCATAGTTTGAAAAACATTCTCCTAGCAATCTGTTAGATCTAGTCTGCTGTATCTGTCTCCAGTGCCACCTGGCTGGCTCAGGAATTGGCCATCTTCTCCCTGGACAACCACACTGCCCACCCCCAGCCACTCTTTTCTTCCTCCATCTCCGGGGTGGCAGGCGATGGGATGTCTGTTAGCCATGCTGCGCTAACTGCACTGCTTAGATGCTCCGAGTTCTCAAGTGACTCGGACGGCTTTTACAGCACCTCTGGACCACAAAGGGAATGGCTTTCACTTCCCAGGCTTCGTCCCCAGCCGTTTCTTCTTTCCTTTCTTTAAGACAGTCCCACTTAACGTCCAGGTCCTCGAATGTGTTGCACTTCATGTTGGACCCGGGTCTTGTGTGTCATTCTTTTCTCTGTATGAAGTCCCCCTTTCTTTCCTGTCCCTTTAGCAAGATGTCCCCAGTGAGAAGGAAACATGAGGTATCAGAAATGCTTGGTACAATGCAGGAAGACTCCAAACGCTTAGCATGTGGGAAGGAATATTGGGGGGACATTTTCACAGGCTAATAACTCACATGCCCCACGTGCCTTAAGAGAGTTGAGAACACACGTCTTCACTGTAGGGTGGGTCTATATGTAGACGCTTCTGCCCAGTATTAAGTTCACGACTTCATGAGGCCTGATCACCAAGCACTTAGCTGCTGAGAGCTAGCCTCTGCCTCTTCCATAGGACAGTCCTTTGCCAAAGTGGGGGCATCTACCTGAAACACCCCAGTCAGAGCCAATGACTAACTGAGAGGACTTCAGAGCCTCAGAGTGGCCACCCTGCAGTATTGTCCATACTGAACGCTCTCTGGACACCAGGCTCAATCCGGGGCCCAGCCAACACTGTCTCTCTCCTGGCTTTCTTCTGCTCTGTCCTCTGCCCTCGCTGTCCTCTTGCGAGCATTCCCCAGTAAGCTAGTTCCTCAAGTAAGCTCTCACACAGGCTCTGCAGCTAGGTCACCCGAACCCTAGCAGTTCAAGGCTCTAAAATATACAGAGGAGGCTGCCCTCTGAGGGTTGGTATGTAGGTAGGAGTCCCTGCCATTGAAGTGGCCTTCTTGGTATCAATGTGGATATTTACATAACTGGGTGATAGAGACTAAGGAGCTGCACTTACCCCAGAGGCAAGGCTGGCATGATTTTAGTTATAGGCAAATAACAGATGGTCTAGCTTCGTGTCAGAACATTGGGTTTCTTGCTGGTGGCCGATTGGTCTAGCCTCTTGTCAGACCTTTGGGTTCCTTGTTGGTGGCTGATTAGTCTAGCCTCTTGTCAGACCTTTGGGTTTCTTGTTGGTGGCCTATTGGTCTAACCTCTTGTCAGACCTTTGGGCTCCTTGTCGGTAGCAGAGTGGTCCTAGCTTCCTAGTTTCCTGGTACTACAATGAGCAGTCAACCCACAACAGCACTGTTTGAGTTAATTAGCTGAACACACTCTGAACCTCCCAAACAGATGGTCGATTTATATTACTAGATACACGGTTAAGAGCCCTCACTGATTCCTGTCTGAGATGGTTCATCCATCCAGTCTTCTAAATGAGCAGATGTGGCACCTACTGGAGCAAGGACCTGATCATAAAATTCTAAGAATACCTTATACATTCTGTTCCTATCCATCTCTAAGAGCCGGGCAGCTATTCACAAGATTAACTACACTGGGAGAGGGACGTGTCCAGCCACTTAGTGAATTACTGGTCTTTGGCTCCCAGAATGGACTGCAGTCTGCGAACCAGAATGTGGCTATCAGCGGAAAGTGATGATTTGGCACAATTTCCTGTTTTGGTCCACATCCATCTCACAGAGTATGTGATCACTCCATCCTGTTTCCAGGGTCGAATCGTGAGGTTCGAGTAGATGAAATTAGTCGGAATGACTGCACTGGCTCTGTCCGGTCAAGTAAGCCTAATTTCTTTCAGATGGGACTAGAAAAAGCCCTCAGAATAGTCTCCAATTCACCAAAAATAAAAACAAAACAAGCCGGGCATGCCTGTAAGAGCACAGGGGAGGCATAAGCAGGAAGACTGTGAGTCTGAGACCACTCCGTCTTGCAGCATCTTGAAAATTAAATCAACGAAAATACCAAAAGTTGTGGTTCTGAAACACCAGCCATTTTAAGTGACATTGCCTGCCTCTGTGTGATCACAGTTGTTAGCTTTAGCCTCATCCCACAGATGAAAACCCCAAGGTGCAAAGAGGGTAGAAAGTATGGTTCTGGAAAGTCCTCTAGCTCTCAGATCTAGGCCTTCATCATCCTTCCCAGATATGCCTATCCGCCAGGCTCTGGCTATGTGGTGTGTGTGTGTGTGTGTGTGTGTGTGTGTGTGTGTGTGTGTGTGTCTGGCCATGGAATAACTGTCTGTCAATCCCCAGCAGACAGTTCCTCAAGTATTTTACCCCTGATTAGATTTCTAACAAGAGTACTGCTGAGGACTCCTCCCCTTAATCGACATCATTATCGTGGGACATTTTATTCTGCACTTGCCTTCTGCTTGAAGACTGATTATGGGGCCGGCTATGAATTGTGGCATAATCTTCACTAATGCATAATTAATACATGCTGATTCAATTAGTCAGAACACCCCACACACAGTTTTTCTTGCTAAAAATTTACATTTATATTAGAAAATTTATAACACTGTGAGAAGGGAATTAAAAAAAAAATCCCCTGGAGCTCTGGCAGCCCACTTCCCTTCCTCTTATCTGGTGTGTTGTCTCTAGACACCTGATGGCTTCTCAGCTCTCAAGTGCTGCAGGGGTGGAGACAGGGGCCCCTGACTATGGTGGCTTGGCAAGGAGCTGCTTTCCAGCAAATCAGCAATGAGCCTGTCTACCCAGACAGCTCTCCTTCACGCCCGTGCCCGAGCAGCTCTCTCGTCATGTTTCCAGTTCTTCCCAAGTGTCTCCTTGGCATGGTGTTTTCTTCTCTCACACATAGGCCGCTCACCTCATACTTAGAGATACAAGGCTTCCCGATCCATCTTTTAAAATCTTAATTGGCGCCCCCATCTCTGTGTAAGTTCTTTGACAATTTCATGTGTGTCTATATTGTATTCTGCTGCTCTCCCCTGTACCCTATCGTCTTCTCCTCCCGCCATCAGCTTCTCCTGCCTACCGGGACCTCTTCCAGACTCCATGACACTTGTTTTTAGGCTGTGACTCGTTTAGTTTAACCATGCCCATCAGTGTGACCATGAGATTGGACGCATCCATTGGAACCTGGTAGGGTCACCAGTAGTATACCTCTGAAGGAAACCCCTGCCCTCCTTTCCCTGCAAACAGTTCCACAGTGAGGAATGGGACCCCAGAGGCCGTCCTCCACCTGGGCTCGGTGACAGATGGGCCATTATTGTTGGACTCGCTTCAGTCATCTGCAAATCTCCTTGGTGTTCAAAGCATTTTCACCTTGCCCAGAAGAGGGGGTTCCGGAGCCCTTCTCCCTGTCCTCTAGCTTTTACATGCTTTCTGTCCTCTCTTTCACAGTGTCCCCAAGCTTTGGAGTGGATGGTATACATGTCATGTTTAGGGATGAACACTCAGCTGTCACTTATTCTCAGTACCTTGTGCAACTATGAGTCTCTTCATTCGCTGCAGTTCATTGGGAAGAGAGGATTCTCGGGCTAACATGGAGTGGTGGTTGTCTGTGGCTATAAACTTACCTATGTAGAAGGTGGTTTGGGGCTAACATCATTTAGACAAGCAACAGAATTAAGTTCCCCCTTAGGGACTGTGACTTTCCGTACTATGGGTTTGTTTGAGTGAGTTTACAGTTCCAGGCATGGATCTCCTCTTATAGAGTCAACCTCAAATTCAATCAGAAATGTGTCCAGCCAGAAATCTGTCCGGCCCATCTTTCTTGTTTCCGTTTCCTTCTCCCCACTCATTCTCTCCACTTTTGTCTTAAAGCAGTCACTAGTGCAGGCTTTAACAGAGAACTTGGGGTGTTCCCTATCACGATAACCCTTTGAAACTGTAGGCTGCCAGTCAACCTTTTCTTCTATAAACGGCTATGGTCATGCTGTCTTATCTCAGTGATAGAAAAATAATGAAGACAGAAATTGGGACCAGGAGGGGGTATTGTCATGACAGGCCGGACTATACTGTTTTAAGTAGGGGACTGTAGCATGAATTCTAATGGGTATTAGTAATAAAAACCCAGAGTCAGATGTAGGGATCAATGCTGAAGATCAGAGAAGCAAAGCAGTCAACCACTAGAGAGTTCTTTTACCTCTACCAGTGCTCAGACCGAAGGGGTGATCCTGTCCCCAGACTGTCTCTTCAGACTTCATCCTCAGACAGCAATAAGTTCCTGTCCTGTCTCCTCCTGCCTTCTGTTCCTCTCTCCGTCCAGCCACATCACTCCTGTCTCTACCTCCCGGGTGCTGGGATTAAAGGCACGCTCCACCACTGCCCAGCTGTCTCCCAAGTCCTGGGATTAAAGGTTTGTGTCACCACTCCCTGACCTCTAGTGGCTTAGCTCTGCACTCTGATCTTCAGACAAGCTTTAGTTGTTAAAACACAAACAAAATATCACTACAGGGGACATGGAAGGCTTTGGGACTTGGTCTAGAAAAGTGGTTGAACACGTTCCGTGGGCTAAATGGGCCATCCTGGTTTGAGCTTGGAAGAAAGCAGTGTGAGCAATGTGGACAGTGGAGGACCAGCTCAAGGATTTTAAAGGGACACAGTGTTAGCACCCGGGCTAGAGACTGTCTCGTGATATTTTGCAAACAATGTAGCTGCTTTCTGCCTTTGTCCTAAAGCTTTGACCAAGGCAAAACTGAAAAACAGATTAGCAAGTGGAACAGATCTCAAGACAGCCTAATACTGGCTTTTTTTATTTATAATTAAAAAAAAAGAGCATTCAGAACACAAAGAAATACAAAGTGTAGGGGCTGGAGAGATGGCTCAGCTGTTAAGAGCACTAGCTGCTCTTTCAGAGATCCTGAGTTCAATTCCCAGCACCTACATGGTGCCTCACAACCATCGGTAATGAGATCTGGTGCCCTCTTCTGGCCGGAAGGCACACATGCAGGCAGAGCACTGTATACATAATAAATAAATAAATCATTAAAAAAAAGAAAAAGAAATACAAAGTATTTAGTTTTGATCCAAAAAGAACTCTGGGAGATTTTAGTGTTGTAGTCAAAGCTTGGGCTAAAAAGATAGGAGAGACCCGTGAGGAATGGATTAAAGGAAGGTGTGCCCTCAGGTGAGACCCTACACAATTGCACTTCCTACTTGAAAAAAGGAAATGCCTGAGGAATTTTCTGGTCCTAAAAGGCAACAACAAAGAAAAGTTTATGCAAATGTGATTCAAGAACGGGGGATGGGAAGCCGGGTGGTGGTGGCGGTGGTGGTGGTGGCGGTGGTGGTGGTGGCGGTGGCGGCGGCGGCGGCACACGCCTTTAATCCCAGCACTCGGGAGGCAGAGGCAGGCGGATCTCTGTGAGTTCGAGGCCAGCCTGGTCTACAAGAGCTAGTTCTAGGACAGGCTCTAAAAAAGCTGCAGAGAAACCCTGCCTCGAAAAAACCAAAAAAGAAAAAAGAAAAAAAAAAAAAAGAACGGGGATGGGGCGACTGCACTTGGCTGCTGTTTCTGGTTTGGGAATCATGAAGGATATGTAAATAAAGGGGTTGTGGAATCTTCCTCTGTGATTAAAGAGAGCTGTTGGGGCCAGGATGTGGCAACTGGGTCCCTCCGTGAAGGCCCTGAGAGGCCATTGTGTGAGACTGTCCAAGTGAAACCCGGCTTGCACTGGAGACACCAGGACATTGGAGCCGCAGAGTCATGAGACAACTGCCAAAAAGAGCTGAACACAGGGAGTGGACCCCAACTCCAGAAGGCTGGCGCTAGCAGACACGTCTGACATTAGACCTGGAGCCGCAGGATTTGCAGTTCCCCTGCTGGGTTCAGGTCTTAGCTTTGGTCCAGTATTTTCTCACTCTATCCCCAGTCCTCCCTTTTGGGATGGTAATGTATATTCTATGACATTATATTTTTTTTTATTTTGTGCGTTTTTATTTTGTTTTTACTGAGCGGGGGGGGGGGGGGCAGGGGGGAAATGTTACATTTAAGAGAGTGCCTTGGGTCTCAGAAGAGACTTTGGACTTTTAAACTATGTTGAACTGAAAGGCTAGTGGGACTCTTGAAGTTGCACCAAACACATTTTGCATTATGTCATGTCCATGAGCCTTTGGGGGCCAGGGAGTAGAATGTGGTAGCTTGACAGGTAACGGCCCCTATAGGTCATTTATTTGGATACTAGGTCCCTAGTCTGTGGACTACTTGGGAAAGATTAGTAGGTGTGTCCTTGTTGGATGAGGTACATCACTGGGCACTGTACTTTCACGAGTAGCCTCTCCTAGGCTCTCTTCATGGTGCCAAGTCTCAACTTCTTTGCATGACCCCTTCAGGTCTGGGCCTTCTGCTGCCAGTGAGGCTGCATGTTCACCAATGGCCTCTCACAAGGGCCAAGCCTCAGCTGCTCTCCACGACTCTTCTATGCCTTCAAAACCGGTACAAAGTTCAGCTGCCAGCACAAAGAACAGCCTTGGCTCCGTCTGGAACAAAGCTTGTGTGTGCTGCTATGAGCAAACACTTCCTAGAAGATTTCACCTCAACAACACTGGTCTCTCTTCAATCACTGCTAATTTCTTAGCTCCAGCTAACTGGCATCAAATGTCCTGGTAATGAAAAGATTTCACTTCAGTGTTGCTGATTTCTTATTAATTATGGCTGGCTTTTCATCCCAAGCTGGCAGAAATAACAAAATTTCAATCAAATTAACAAAGAGCACCAGGAGGTGGTGGGCGCATGCCTTTAATCTCAGCACTCAGGAGGCAGAGGCAGGCAGATCTCTGTGAGTTCAAAGTCAGCCTGGTCAACAGAGTGAGTTTCAGGACAGGCTCCAAGGCTACACAGAAAAACTCTATCTCGAAAAACCAACCAACCAACCAAACAAACAAACAAAAAAACCAAAATAGCAAACAGGTACAATAGAGTCTTTAAACTTCCCTCTGAAACGTCACAAGGCAGGCCCCATCTTCTTAATTGCTCTCCACATTCTTATCCTAGCTCGCTGGATTCTCAATACTTAATGGCATTTCTAGCTCAAACTTCCAAAGTTCCTACACAATCCATCCAAAAACATGGTCAGGTCATAGCAACACCCCACTCCTGGCACCAAGTTATCTTAGTTAGGGCTCCTTTTGCTGTGACAAAACACAAGTTTTGACCAAAAAACGAGTTAGGAGAAAAGGGTTTATTTCTCTCAGACTTTGATATTGTTGTCCATCACTGAAGGAAGTCAGGACAGGAACTTAAACAGGGCAGGAACCTGGAAGCAGGAGCTGATGCAGAAGCCATGGAGGGGTGTTGCCAACTGGCTTGCTCATCATGTCTTGCTCAGCCTGCTTTCTTCTAGAACCCAGAACCACCAACCCAGGGGTATTCTTACCCACAATAGGCTGGAACTTCCCCATCAATACTAATTAAGAAAATGCCTTAAAGCTGGATCATATGGAGACATTTCCTCAATTGAGGTTTCTTCCTTTCAGACAGCTATAGCATGTGTCAAGTTGACATAAGACTAGCCAGCACAGTTATACTTGGCATAGGTTACATATGATAGCATCCATGTACTAAATTTTCAGTAAGATTTTGGGCATGGGATACAGCTAGTTAGCCACCATACAGAATGAGATCTAGAACATCTCAGAAGTTCCTGGAGCATCCACCAGCCAGTTTCTCTTTTCCATGGGTAACCACTTTCTAGTCTCCTTCACCATAAGTGACACCGCATGATGAAGGATAGTCCTCCATCTTTGACTCACACTGTCTTCTAACCAAGACTTCTGTATACAGCGTATTGATACAACTAGGGGATATCTTTGGTCATGGACCCTGTATTGGTTTCTATTAGAGTTATAACAATTTGACATGAACTCAGTGGTATGAGACAAGAAATCAGATATATGTCAGTCTTAGGGCTATGTTCCTTCCAAGAAGAATCTGTATCCTGTCCAGCTTCTAACGTATGCTGTATTTCTTGGTTCACAATCCTTTCCTCTCTGTTAAAGGCTTTCTGGGTCAGTGTTTTTGTTATATAAGAACTTCTCTGTTTTAAGAACTCGTAATTATATTGGACCCAGTAGGTAATCCAAAATAATCTTTCCATCACAATGTTGTAATTCTTAATTACGAGTTCTTTTTAAATTTGTATTCTTTTGCCACACAAGGTAACAAACTCACAGGCTCCGAGAATTAAATTGAAGACATCTCTGGGAGAGCATGATTTAGCTGAACACAGCCTTTCCCTATTCCTCATCTGAGGACATTTTTTTTCCTGCAGGGGATATTTGACTGCCACAATTGATGGGCTGAGGACAAGACTGCTGGTAAACAGTCCTCAGTGTGCAAGTCAGCATCACACAAGGACGGATTATCCATCCCCAAACGCCAGTAAGGCAGAGACGGAGAAACTCCTTTAAACTGAGAGCCTGGATCTTAAGGAGGTTTTTCAATTGGCCGATAGGGAACGCAGCTTTTGTCCTTAGGTGGATGTCTTCTCAAGGCTGTCTTCAGAGTCCTGAAGGGAAACAAATTTGATCCTAGAGTTAATGCCAGCTAACCAGGAGGGGGAGGGGTGAAATATGGGGGTGTGAGTATGTGTGGTGGTACAGGAGCAATGTGGAAACCTGAAAATACTCGTCAAGGTCGGCCTCTCCTCCTACACTCTTACGTGTGAATAGACTCTTTGGGACGGAGCTCCCAAGAGCATCAGGGCATTCCGGAGAAGAGGCAGTCGCATATGATTCGGGGCATGTGAATCCAGCTAGAGAAAGACAATAAAAACAAATCCCCTAGACCCGGATGCACAAAGACTCCTCACCCCACCACACAGGTTCAAGAATCATTAGCTAGAGATGAGCTATAAATACTTAAAGCCATGTGAATATTATTTAAAGTTTTGTCAAAGGTCACCAGGGCAATAAAATAAGAAACAGAACAAGGAAGAGAAAGCATTTTGTGCCCTGGTGTGATTCTGGTAGATTCTTTTTATTTCAGACTGGTGAATGTATTATTTGTATACTAAAACTGATTTAAAATATTTAAAAGATCCCGAGTCCCTGTGATTGTCACTGTCCAGCACATCTTTATAATGAGTTTCCCTTGCTCATAATTCTAGGAAGAGTTGGAGGCAAACCACATGTCAACAGCAGAGGACTTTAAATACATTATGATTTATCCGAGCCACTGCATAGTTATTAAAATAATGGCCTTATTGAAAACTAATGTAGAAATACGAAAAATGTTAGCAAATAATGTCAAATAAAATGTATGTATGCTTCATAAAATTACTGCTATTGAAAAAAGAAGTCTCAAAAAGGTTACCCCAGTGACAATATCCCTTGTGTTAGCACCATGGGGACACAGAAGATGCTTGACTGTTTCTATTCCCTTAGCCACCTCCCCTCTGCTCCACATGTAAAGGCAGTCTTACGCTGGGAAGGCAGTTTCTCTTAAAAAGAGTAGGAATACTTAGTTTTAGATGCCTGAGGAATGTGGAGGCTCATAGCCCTGGCTGCTGCTGTTTGGAGAGAAGCCTCTGAGGCTTCCGAAGCAGGAGATGGGAATTTACACGGAAGCAGCTTCTCAGCTTATCTTTCTTTTTTTTTTTTTTTTTTTTTTTTTTTTGGTTTTTTCGAGACAGGGTTTCCCTGTAGTTTCTAGAGCCTGTCCTGGAGCTAGCTCTTGTAGACCAGGCTGGCCTCGAACTCAGAGATCCACCTGCCTCTGCCTCCCGAGTGCTGGGATTAAAGGCGTGCGCCACCACCGCCCGGCCTCAGCTTATCTTTCTTAATGGAAGGAAAGAAAGAAACTTAGATAAAACGTAGATGCTCCTCTGTGTGTGTGTGTGTGTGTGTGTGTGTGTATGTGTGTGTGACTGTCTGCCCGTCTGTCTTTTATGTGAGTGCTGGTTTTACCAAGTAGAATGTTACCACATTCAGGAAGATCAGAGTGGCACCGGCTACCAAGAGAAACTTAAGACCACTTGATCTGAACAAAGTCTGGGCTCTGACAGCCCTGTGATGGATTTGAGCAGAATAAAGACCAGAGATAATTTAACGTAAGAATGCAAAAAAAAAAAAAAACCCACATTGATAATTCTTTTTATCAATAAAGGGCGAATATCAGACACTGAAGACTGGTCCAGGACCATCCGTGCCTCCTGGCGTGTCGCTTGGTTCGATCTTACGCTTGCTCATCTCGAGACAATGATGAGGCTTGGTGTCTGCCACTCCACTTCCTGAGCACCTGGTTAGGTTATCCGTTAGGAAACCAGCCTCCGTGAAAAGCCAAGCTGCCAGATTTGTCAACTATAGAGTAGCCTTGAGGAAGTCTTCAAAGAAATTAAATCATTCATATTTGAATCTGGGCCCAAATTGTGGAAAATCCCAAAGAGAACAGGGTGGACTCATGGGCAAGGACTCAAATGACGTCAATGAGAACACCTTGTGTGTCCCCGCCAGGGAACAGTGGCTACAAGGCTGGACCGGATTGGGTCTGCCCTCCTGTGGACATGGGACTTGACTGGGACCCTCCCCTTTGAAAGGAGCCAAGTGAGCTGTCACACACAGCAGTGATCACTGCGTGTGAGCTGTCTGGAAAGTGGTATCTTCTTCCACCCTTTGGGCTTTGTTCAGGTTTATTTGGGGAAACTACAAAAGAAGCAGACCACAGAATTTAGTGGTGATTATACAGGCTCTATAGAAGGTCAAGGTAAAAAAAATTGTGGTAGCTCTGCATTTGGTGGAGAGAAGCATTTCCCAACTGAGAGTCCTGTGCAGAGTTCAGAGGGGCCATAGACAGGAGCTGGGAGGAAGGGGGTTGATGGAGGACTCTCATTGGTTAATAAAGAAACTGCCTTGGCTTTTTGATAGGGCAGGATTTAGATAGGTGGAGTAGACTGAACAGAATGCTGGGAAGAAGGGAAGTTAGTTAGACGCCATGACTCTCCTCTCTGAGACAGATGCCATGGAGCCAGACACCAGGTCAGACATGCTGAATCTTTCCCCGTAAGCCACCACCTCATGGTGCTACACACATTACTAAATATGGGTTAAAGCAAGATGTGAGAATTAACTAATAAGAGGCTGAAACTAATGGGCCAGGCAGTGTTTAAATGAATACTATTTGTGTTGTTATTTTGGGGCATAAGCTAGCCAGGCGGCCAGGAGCCAGGCAGGAGGAAAAGCGGGCCTGCCCGCAGCCTTCTACAGGGGGTTGGGTAGGAGACCAGCCAACTGAAGGAGGATCCTGGGGGAGTGGGGACAGTTAGGATGAGAGGCATATAGAGCTGGGAAGGAATTCAGATGGCGAGAACTCGAGCAAAGCATACCCAGCTTTGTCTCCTACTGCCTGGCTACCAGCCCCGCCTGTGTGGACAGGATGCTGAAGCATACCCAGCTTTGTCTCCTACTGCCTGGCTACCAGCCCCGCCTGTGTGGACAGGATGCTGCCGGGTAAATACCTTCAAAATATCACTGAATGCCATCCCATCCATCCTGTATCTCCTGTCATGTCTGCCCTTTCCCCCCACTCAGACAGTAACTGGATCACTTGGGAGTGTTTGTCTCAGACAAGGGTTATTGCAGCTGAAAAAAGATAGGGAAGAAATAGAGTTTAAAAATGAAGCTTCAGACACTTGGGCCCCAAAGGCAATCAGGAACTGAAAACTGAAGCTGGAGCTAAACACTGGGAGTGTGTGGGCAATCATCAGGTACCACCCCTGCGTCACGAGTGGAGATACAATACAGTGTGGGATGATGGAGGGAGTCCTGGGCTGTTCTGCCACTCCTCTCCAAGACTCAGCATGATAGAAACCCATGTAACCGAGAGCCTTTGAGGGCTTGGGGCCCCCCTGCACACCCCAGGCAGCTCTCGTGAATTTGTTGTGGCTCAGGAGACAATCCAGGGTATAGAGAGGGGAACAGGCAGGTACAGTGTAATAACTGTTTATATCTGTTTTGTGTTGACACATTTAACACACATTTAACAGCTTAAAATGCTGCTTGTTCACTAGCTCACAGTTCTGTTTTCTGAGGCCTGGTACGGCAGAGCTGGATGCTAGGCCCAACATCACGAGACAGATTTGAAGGGCCAGATGGCTAGGGTGAGCCATTGCCTTGAGGCTCTGGGAGACACATACCCAGTCATTCTTGGCATATGCATGGGCATCGTTGTAGTGCCTGCGGTCATAGGACTATGGTCCAGAATGTTCCTTCTGGTGACCAGCCAGTGACCCTCTCAGGCCAGCCTTGAGGTCATCCCTGTTCCTTACTATGTGTTCGTTCTCTTCCATTTTAACACTCAATTTCTACTTCCTTCTCTGAGATGGATGGGTCTTCTAACAAAGAAGCTGGTGCCCGCTAGAAAGCCAGTTTGTTTGGGATGTCTCTTCTCCAAGGATACCTTTACTGACTTTGAGTTGAGACAGGATGTCACATAGTCCAGGCAGACCTTGAAGTTACTATGTATCTAAGGCTGGCATCTTCCTGCCTCCACCTGCCAAGTGTTAGGATTACAATCATGTGCCCCCACACTGGCCTTATACCGTGCTAAGGATCGAACTCAGGACCTGGGCATGCCAGCAAGCACTCTACCAATGTAGCTTCATCTCCCAGCTCTCAGAGCGCCTTTACCCAGGATGGGTATTTATTTGACTAACTGGGAGAAGGTGTGTGTGTGTGTGTGTGTGTGTGTGTGTGTGTGCATGCGTGTTGATGCCACGAGCCCCTAAGAAGCATTGCAGGACAAAGTAAGTACACCGGTCCTGCTCCTTCTATGTCGTGGCCCCAGGAAACAGGCACAGGGCATGCTAAGATCATCTAGTCAACTGAAACTGCCCAAGAACAACATCTCTAGAACCTAGTGTCTCTGGGCTGTCTGTCCTCCTCTCTGCTGGGTCCTGAGCACACTGCAGAACTTCCCACAGTCCATCACGCTCATGGGGAGACCCAGGGCTCAGAGCCAGACTTTAGGATGGGGCAGTGAAGGCCACAGCTCCCCTAGGCTGCCTCTGGGCCCAAACCACATGCAGGAATCAGACAAACGGAGCATGAGTCTCCACCTTCCTGGACAGGGGTCCTTCAGGGCACCACATCAAGGGAGTTCCATTTTGTAAGGAGAGCTGTACCAGGACGCAAGTGGTGTTCCTGTTCCCCCCCGACTTCTGCCCATTGCTCAGCTGGCAGCATCTCAGGACAGCCCCATCAGGTCTTTCTGGACACTGGCTGCTAGCGCCAGTGTAGGGACTTGCAGCACATCTGCATCTTCTCGCCAGCACTACAGGTACAGGAGTTCCAAGCACCTGGAGATGGCACCAGGCTTGCTTGAGGGGAGGTGTCGCCGGGACCGGAATGATGACTTTGTACTTTGTTGAGAAAAACTGTAGAGGTGTATGAAAGATTCTGATGAGGGTCAGCCCTGCGAGCAGCTGTAACGCTTTCAGTGAAACCGAAACGCTAGCTTACTTTAAAAGTAATAGTATACCAAGAAGCCCTGGGTCTCGGCGTCTGCTCCTTGCTTTCCCCTGAGTGAGCAGTCTGTGTAGTGGAAACTGGAGAGACTCTCTGGCCCCCAGGCACTCTGGAGATGTAGGGAGCCCTGAGCGGTGAAGGCCAGCCAGTGTTTGTTATCTTGTCATTGGAACTGAGCCCAGATCCAGCGTCTTCCCTCCGTCTTCACTGCACCCTTCCGAAGCCAGGTGCTCCTGCAGTGATCCGCTGTACTTCTCGCTTCCTTTCTGCCTATATTCTATATATATTCTATATTCTCATGATCCATCCATCTCCTGTAAGATACATAAAACAGATCGCACAGCCCCAATAGCCCCGATAGACGCAACAGATCCGACCCTCTCCTGCCTTCTTCCCAGAGGATATAATCTGTCTCTACTACCTTGCATTGGGCTACTTTGATTGTTCCAAACCATGAACTGAACCTCTTTCTTGTAGCGCAATTTCTAATTAGTCTTAATAATAAAAACCTGGAGTCAGATATTAAGGGGTTAAAGCTGAAAGATAAGAGAAGCGGAGAAGCCAGTCACTAGTTCTCACCTCTACAAAATCCTCAACCACGTGGGGTACCCTGTCTCTACCAGTCCTCAGACTGAATCCGGAGCTCCTGTCTCCTCCTGCCTTATATTCCTCTCTCTGCCCAGCCATGTCACTTCCCGTCTCCACCTTCCTCGTGCTGGGATTAAAAGTGTGAATCACCACTTAGCTTTGTTTTTCTTTTGGACTAAATCAATCTCGTATAGCCCAGGGTGGCCCTGAACTCACAGAGATCTATCTGCCTCTGTCTCCCGGGTATTAGGATTAAAGGTGTGTGCCACCATTATTTGGTCGTTATGGCTAACTAGTGTGGCTAGCTCCGCGCTCTGATCTTTAGGCAAGCTTTATTTGTTAAAGCACAAACAACATATCACCACACTTTCTCACTCAGGCTGCTATACCTTACTGTCTTCAACAATGTTTTTCTGCATATAGAAGTACAGTTTACACACAGTAAAATTATTTTGTCTCCTTAGATGCATATTTTAATTAATTTTGACAAATACATACTTACATAACCAATATGTCATGAGGTGTAAAATATTCTTATTATTTGCAGATTTCTCTCATACCATACTCCTCCCTTCTTTCCCTCTTTCCTTCCCTGTAACAACAAACACTTTTGTCTTACGTGTCTTCTTTGCTTCTTTCACTTAGCACAATCCATGCTTTCTATGACCCCTTCTCATTCCATTTTAGTAGAGTAGTGTCCATCACACATGTACCAAGTTCACCATCATCCTTAGTACAGTGTGCATCACACACGTACCAAGTTCACCATCATCCTTAGTACAGTGTGCATCACACACGTACCAAGTTCACCATCATCCTTAGTACAGAGTAGTGTCCAGCACAAACATGTACCAAGTTCACCATCATCCTTAGTACAGAGTAGTGTGCATCACACACATGTACCAAGTTCACCACTCATCCTAGTACAGAGTAGTGTCCAGCACTCACATGTACCAAGTTCACTATTCAGTTTAAAGGGACATTACAGCTGCTTCTAGTTTTTATTTTTATTAATATAAATGTATGACTTTTCATATGACATTGAGGGAACATACAATTTCACTTCTGTTGAGTAAAACCTCTTTTGGACATCATTGCTGAAAATTACGATATGTGCAAATTTACCATATTTTCTTATGTGATGTACTAATTTTCATTGCTGCTAGCAGTGTTCACAGTTTTCAGTTGTTAGAAATTTCTGCTAGTCCTTTAAATTGCATAGTAGAGTCCTAGATTTTTTGTGTTTGTATGAACGGGTGGGGACATGTAGTGACACACATGTGGAGGCCAGAGGACAGATTTTAGCAGCCGCTTATTTCCTGCTATATTTATGCCCATTTTAGGATTCGAATTCAGGTTGTCAGGCAAGTGATTTTACCTGCTGAGCCATCTTATTGGCCCCAGGAGTTGATAAGTTGTATTCTATAGGTTGGTGTTGAGCTAGCTAGTTTTATGTCAACTTGACACAAGCTAAAGTTATCTGAGGGGAGGGAACCTCAATTAAGAAAATGCCTCCAGATTGGGTTGTATGCAGGCAATTTTCTTAATTAGTGTCATTTAGGCATTTTCTTAATTAATGATTGGTGAGGGATGGTCCAGCCCTTTGTGTGTGAGGACATCCCTGGTCTGGTGGTCCTAGGTTTTATACAAAAATCAGGCTAAGCAAGCTTGAGAAACAAACCACTAAGCACAACCCTTCCATAGCCTCTACCTCAGCTCCTGCCTCCAGGTTCCTGCCCTGCTTGTGCTCCTTTTCTGACTTCCCTTAGTGCTGTTACCTGGAAGTGCAAGCCAACTAAACCCTTTCCTCCCTGGAGTATGGAGAGTGGGTCCCAGCTAGCTTATACCCTGAAATAACAACACACATCTGTAGTAAGACAAGCGCTCAGTCAGTAGAACATGAGACTCTTAATCTCAGATTTTGGGCATAAGCTAGCTGGGCGGCAGGACACAGCCCGCGCTCCTCTATACTACAGAGTGGCACCCAACATGGGGCTGCCCTATCAAAAGGCCAAGGCAGCTTCTTTATTCAACCAATAAAAGCAACACAAATAGAAAAAAACCTCCTACACCACCTCCCCAAGTCGTCTTTGGTCCTAATATTTCATCACAGCATTAGAAACCCCAAGACGGGTGTATGTTTTACTTCTTTTCCTTAATGACTATTGATGTGAGTCTCCTCATTGGTTAAGTATCTCTTCAAATGTTTTACTCATATTTAGTGTGAGTATTGAATTATGAGGGCTCTTTGTGTATTCTGCAATATATCTTTTATTTGGTGATCATTTCCTAAGTATTTCTTCCTGTCTCCTATGTTATCTGCTAGAAATTTTACAGCTTACATTTTTTACACCTATCCCTGGACTCCACTGTGAGCTGGTTTGTGTGACCGAGGTAAGAGCTGCTGCTGATGGGACTTTTGTTTGTTTGCAAACGGACGTTTAGTGGCTGGCATCATTTACTGGGAGGCTGTTGTTTCTGTAATGAGTTCATGACATCATCACTGAAAATTCAATTGAGCTCGTGCATGTATGGGGGGGGGGGCTCTTTCTGGACTCTAATCAATCTACCCTATTCCATGGTCGTGATTAATGTTGCTATGAAAGGGGACCTGGAAACCCACCATGAGAGTGGCGCCATTTGTTCTCCATTAGAGTTGTTTTTGCTATTGTCAGTCCTATGTTTTCGCATACAAATTTTATTCTCAATTTGCCGATCTTTACCGGGAACGTCCCGTTGAGAGTGTGATTGAAGTTGTATTAAATCTGTTAGGAAATGGAGTCTGTAGTTAAAATCCTCCCACAAAGAAAGACTTCAGGTCTAAATGACTTCGATGGTGAAATTTAACAAGCATTAAAAAAAAAAGCCATCAATTGAAAGCAAGATTTCCCAGAATATAAAAGAGGAGGGAATAGGTTCACACTCACCAACAGGATGCCGAGTATACAAAAACCACAATATTATAGAAGATAAAGGAAGCGAAGGGCCAATAGTCCTCAATGTAGACACAGAAACCCTTAATCAAATGGATGGTTTAATCTAGCCTTGAATCCAATTGTTTTCCCAAAGTGCCCTGAAGTGGATGCAAATACTAGTGAGGGTCACCTCAAGACAGCTGGACAGCGGGGGTCCTGGTGAGTCCCTCATGACTACAGTGGTCTCCGTTTACTGCCCCTCACCTGTCCATTCTTCCAAAGTCACTGGGTGTGGAGTTAGGAAAGATGGGTTAAAAGGTTATGTCCCACTACCCAGTGTGGGTCACATTCCTTCCCATTATGCCTCTTCCTGACCCACACCCTGCTCTTTCCCATTCTTCACTTTTCATAGTAACTGCCCCACCCTCCTTTCCCTTTACTATCTGCCAACTTCCGACAGCTCCAGTCAGCCTGCCACTTCCCACGGGGCTGTCTCTTTCAAGGCCAGGGGCCTTGCCGGCTCACACCTTAGACAATGAATATGTATATGTGTGTATACATATATATATATAAATTATTGTATATGATTATATATTATATTATATGAAATATAATAATATGTATATATAATACTTTTCTATGTTAAAAGTTACCTTTGAACACTTCATCCAACACTCCCCTCAGCCCCAGCCTGTTAGTGGTATTTGGTGCTTCCCTGAGTGGAAAAACTGGGGCTGTGTTGGCTGACCTTATGTCAGTTTAACACAAGCTAGAATCACTTGAAAGGAAGAACCCTCAATTGAGAAAAATCCCTTCATAAGATCCAGCTGTAGGGCATTTTCTTCATTAGTGATTGATGGGGGAGGACTCAACCTATGGTGGGTGGTGCCATCCTTGGGCTGGTGGTCCTGGGGTCTATAGGAAAGCAGACTGAGCAAGCCATGAGGAACAAGCCAGTAAGCAAATCCCCTCCACGGCCTCTGCATCAGCACCTGCCTCCAGGTGCCTGCCCTGTCTGAGTTCCTGTCCTGACTTCCTTCACTGATGAACAGTAACTAGCTTTTTGGTCATGGTGTTCCATTGCAGCGATAGAAACCCTGACTAAGAGAGAGGCCATTAGGCAATCTTGCTGGAGCGACTTCCTCAACTGGTCACAAGTTCGATGATGTTGGGACACACAATCTCTAGAGCTATTAGTTGCTGGAGCAACAGCAGACATTCAGATCTGAACAATTTTCGACAAAGATCAGAATCTCTCTTCCATTATAGGTTAATAAAAACAGAGGCTGACCAGTTTAGTTCCCCTGTGACAGAGGGAACGCCTCTTCCTGGACGGTAGGACAGGTGGGTTTTCCAGAAACCCTTCAGCAAGAGCAGGGTTCCCCAACCTCAGAGCGCCTTTCTCCGCCCACGCTGCCACTGTCGGGTATAAGGAGCTGGTTTTCTTGGCTCTTGCCTCAGAAGCTTGCCTTTTCTGCTAGTGTTGGGGAATATGAAAGCTGACTTGTTAGCACGCACTCAAGGTAGGGGGTGCATTATGAGGCAAACACAGCTTTCCCCTTCTCAGCCTGAGGGGGCTTCATGCTCCCTTTCCACCTCCCTTCATAGAGCTCCGCCCCTCTTTGGGCTTTTTGTTCTCTGAGCCCTCCCGCCCTTCTTTCCCCACTGCTGTTCCTAGCAGCACTGTAAAATCCCTCCTAGTTTAACTGAACGTTTCCCCTTTGCAGCCTCCTTTCTGCCCCTCTCCTCACCACGCCAGCATCTGGAAAGACAAGCCTCCATTTCCTGTCCTCATTTCCTTACCTCCTCCTGACTCCCAGGACCCTGAACTTACTGACTTCACACTGATACACTCTGGTGTTGTCCCTCAGAGTTGGATGATGTTTTGGTTAATTTAGTGCAGTAATTGCAGCTGGCTATGGTAGTTGAAGATTCTTGGTTGGATGTCCTTTCTGGGTGGCAGAAGATCGAGCTTTAGGTTCCTGCTGTTAGTGGATGTCAAGCAAGCTTGATGTCTGAATAAAAAGTCTAAGCAAAAGAGACACTGCTCTCTGCTCTAAAAGCACTGGGCTTGGACCTGCCAGACTCTACATCCCCCTCTTCTGGGTTTCAGGGTTTGGACTCAAAGAATAACTATGCCCATGGCTCTCTTTGGTTTCCAGCTGGCTGACTGCAGCCCTGGCACTGAGCCCTTGTATATGAGCCAGCTCTCTATTGTAACTCTCTTGCTTGCTTGCTCTCTTGACTCTAGAGGACGAATCTCCTTTATTTTCTATGGCATACACCCAGACACACAGATGTACTGAAGCATACAGACATATATAAACACATACATACACAAAACACACATGCAGAGACACACAGATACTCACACATATACAGACACAAACACATGCAGTAAAACACATATGCAGACAGACACACATATACACAGACATACAGATCTGTACATATTCAGACTGACACAAATGCACTTAGACATACATACATACAAAAGCATACATATGGATAGATACACACAGTCATACACGGACAGACACAAACACAAGCAGATAGACACAGACATATAAACAAGTACATATACAGGCAGACACAGCCACACACAAATACAAAAATGCATGCAAACAGACACAAACACAGGCAGGCACACAAGCACAGAGACATGCACATGTTACAGTCACGTGTAGACACACACAGATCACTAATTTGTTCTGCTTCTCTGAAATATCTAAACTAATCTGGACAGGTTCCGCATCTGTCAGAGCCCGCTGTGGTTTCTCCTGGGCCTGGAGTCCCTCTACCTCAGTTTCCAGTCCCTCATCCAGATGTAAGGGGCACTTTCAGCTACCCCTGTGATAATTTTCTGTGTTATTGGATATGATGCTCTCCCCAGGAGCTGTTTTTCTATTCTTCCCTTACTCCCACATTCCATCAAACCCCAGGCCAGTATCCCTGGCAGAGGAAGCCTTGCCAGCCTCTGGCTCTGCCAGGTTCCTAAGTTCCCCTCATTACTGCTTCTCAGAGTCATCAAGTATTGTCAGCTCTTTCTTGTCCAGCTCAACACTGAGATTTTCTTTTTAATGATGAGGACTTTTGCTGCAAGTTTTTCTCTCCCTAGCACCTAGGACAGCCCTTGGCTCATGTGGAGTGTCTGCAGTTTCTTGGTTCAGTGAGGGAATAGTTGATGATATTTCAGTCACTGAGAGAACATGGAGATGAGCTAATGCCCACAGAGGGAGGTGGGAAGAAACTTCAAGGGTCCCACATTCTCTGGTTTCCTTTGGCTAATCTGTCTTTTAGCCTGTGGTGGGGCTGGTATTTTTTGAAGAGAGAATAGCCATCTAAATTGTCTCCCTTGGTTGGGCTATGTTAAGGAACATTTGGCACCTGAAACCTCTCCACCCCACTGTATTGACTCCAGACTCAAGCCCCAGTGAGTTGTCTGTTCAGCCCCAGATACTCAGATATCTTGAATCTACCAGAAATGCAGTTCAAACTAGAACTGATGCCTGAGACCTCCTGGAGAAGCAGTTTGGGTCCTGGCCACAGACAGAAGGTTAGGAGGACCCAGTGCTTACATTACCTCCATCTCTGGGCCATGTGTAACCTCTCTATCTGCTTTGCTGTCTGCATGAAGAATCACTGAACCCTGTGACTAATCCACTCCCTTTATGACCGAGGATGGACAAAGCGCCCAAGATGGCGGTGCTTGGGCTGACTGGATGCTGAGAATTAATTCACAGTGAAATAGTTCTGTATTTCAGCAGTATGACATTCCTGGATTGCATTGCTAAGACCAGTGAGCAATACTAATTTTCCTTCCCTTTCACATGGGCTTTCTGGATCCCTCCTGTCCTCAACCCCAGGGGACTGCATGTCACCTAAGCGGATCCCAGTTGCCATAAGCCCAACACTACAGACTGAAGTGGACAGAATGAGGGGCACAGTGGTGGTGGGGGTTCCAGCAAGGCTATGACTTGGGATTGGTGACCAAACCTTCCAATCCTGCTACCTCAGCTTGGTCACACACGGTTCTCTCTTCATTGTCACCACCCCATAGGATTCCTTCCCCTGCTTTGGTGCTGATGAGGCCATGATCTGAAGGTGTGGATTCACTTAGGGATACAGACGTAAAGCAGGGTGGCTCTTGTCGCTGTCAGCCCAGCACCTTGAAGACTCAGAAACAAGGTGTGTCCTTGAAGAGTCTCCTGTGCTGGAACTGCTTCATCTAGAGGGGGTAGGTTCTTAAGATTTGCCTCAAGCTATACTGCTATAAAATATTCCAATGATTTATTACTAGAAAGAGTATAAAAACTTAAACCCTATTCATTAAGTGAATCTTTAAAAAAAAAAAAAAAGCAAGTGTTAGAAATTGAATCTCAGGCTCCCAAGAAAAAGGCAGGGCCCACACTTCCCTGGGAACTCCTCTGCACGCACCCCCAGTGCTTTCCCTCGGAACCTCCTCTGCACGCAACCCCTCCCAGGAGTCAAAGAACACATTCCATTTGCGAGCTGTGGTAGTTTTCCTCCACTCCTGTTCTAGCTTCTGAGTGCCCAAGAAGAGAAAAAGAGGAGGCAGAAGTTCCCAGCATGCCTTCCCCCACCAGAGGAGGTAGAGGTGCTCCCCACACTCGGAGCACGTTCTGCCTTCCTACTGCACTCGGTCCTTCAAACTTGAGCACGCTTCGCTTTGATTCCTAAGCGAGCATTGGCTGCTGCGGCTTCACGGCTTCACAAGCCGTATGTTACTTCCGCTCAGTATACATCGGAACATCTCCTGACAACGGGCACTGACACGAGATCTGAGATGACAAGCTTACGTGTCCCCTTTCTCTCCCTCTGTTTACCCTCATGCACACTTGTGAATGTGATGGCATTACCCAACCCTTCTGGCTGTCTGAAACTATGGGGTCTCCTAGACATGCTGAGGGGGGCACTCCTTCAGAGGGACACTGAGGTCAAAAGCAAGACTCAATTTTTTAACCTCATAATCTGAATTGCTAAAGTGTTTTCGAGTTGAAATTATCCCATTCATAACAGATCTAAAATATAAATTTTATCCCTTAAAATGTTGGAGAGGGGTGGAGTGGGGGGTATGGGTGGAAGGGGGGGGGGGGGAGGGGGGAGAAGGAGGGGAGGAGATGGAAATCTCTAATGAAAAAAAAATGTGAAAATAAATCAAGAAAGTGAAATGTGGTTCTGTTCAGAGCCTGAGGACAATGTTGAGTCAGCAAGAGGGGCCCGTGAGTATGTCCGACACAGAGAAAGATTTGCTGATGTCCAGTGTAAAGATGTAATCTGTCTTTGTGTTCTTCCCACTGATTGTGTGTGTGTGTGTTCATGCATGCACACATGCATGTATGGTGTACGTGGACATAGCATATAGGTGTACATATGTAGAGGTCAGAACAGAATTTCAAGGGTCATCCTCTCTCTCTCTCTCTCTCTCTCTCTCTGACTTTTCATTGAGCTGGAATGTCAGTTTGGCTAGGTTGTCTGGCCAACAAGTTCTTGGGATCCCCCTATCTCCACCTCCCAATCCTGGGGTGACAGGCATGCTCAGTCATGGCCAGATTCTTACATGGGTGCTGGGAATTCAAACTGAAGTCGTCTGAACCACCTTACACACAGAGCTATTTTCAAAGTCCCAGGACTTTTAAGTAGAGTGATGTGTCAATGAACGGAGAGTCAAGAGTTGTATCAGGCAATATACTGCCGGTTCTTGTGTGCCTTTGTGGGAAACAGCCTGCGCTTGATGGTTAGTGGGAAGACTATTTTTAAAATCTCAACTCAAGGCCTTCCTGATCTTCATACTTTAATCCGTAGTAGGGTTCTTGACTGAGGATAAACAAGGCAGAGCTCCTAGGATATAGTTGATCCGCAGTCAAGCAGAAGGGGCAAGGACCTGGTTAAGGAGTTTGGTAGTTCTGAGACATTTCTCCTAGTGTGTGCACTCTGCATTGTAGAAGCCGAGGTGATCTGAGGTGTGCTATGTGCAAGCTGACTCAAAAGAGGGACTCTGTCCATACAGCATTGCAGAACGTACGTACGAAGGGGAAAGTAGGCCTGGGGTGCCCAAGTGACAGGCATTTGCCTGTGGTCTTGATGGTGTTGCCATAGTCACAACCACTAGCTTAGTACTCACTTACTGTAAAATAGAAATTATTTTGTTAGTTTTATGGGCTAGTTGCATTTTTATTACTACACGGTAAAATAAATGGCATACCTATAAGAATGATGAGCCACCTTAGTATCTCTGTGGGACCAAGAGGCTCACACAGCACTGAGAGAAAATAGGAAGTATTCCAGGAAGGCCAGTAGGAGAGTACTGGGTGGCAGTAGTTTTAATATTTATGTATATATATATATTAATATATAATTATATACATATAAATATATTATATGTCCTAAGATTTTTATTGCTGTGAAGAGATACCATAACCATGGCAACTCTTATGAATGAAGACATTTAAATGGGTGGTTTATAGTTCAGAGGTTCGGTCCATTATCATCATGGTAGGCTGTGTGCACGTAGATATGGTGCTGGAGAAGTAGCTGAGAGTTCTGCATCTTGTAGGCAAAAGGAAGTCAACTGAGATATTGGGTGGTATTCTGAGCATAGGAAACCTCAAAGCCTGCTCCATAGTGACACACTTGTAAGTGGAGACTGTGTTTTTATTTCCCAGCCACCCAGACCTGAATAATCACACAAAATTATATATATTAATTACAATATAATATATATATATATATAATATAGTCCTAGCTAGTTCTTACATTTAAACTTAACTCATTTCTATTATTTTATATTTTACCACAAGGTTCGTGGTTTGTTACCTCACATTTTGCTTCTTGGGCGACTACATGGTGTCTCTCTGACTCTGCCTTCTTTCTCCCTGCATTCAGTTTAGTTTTCCTGTCATAGGTCAAAGCAGCTTGTTTATTAACAATGATAATAAAACATATTCATAGCATACAGAGGGAAACCCACATCATCTCTCCTTTTCTGTCTAAATTGAAAAGGAATGTTTTAACTTTAACATAGTAAAATTACATATAACAAAACAGGTATCAAGCAAGAATTACAGTTATAATACTTAATTTATTTGTATCTGACAAAATTAAAGAAAGTATTCTATCATCTATTTTATCTTTGTGAGTCTAAAGTTTCATCTCTAATTCATCTTTTATCATAACTAAGGAAAACTATAACTACAACTATCTGTCTTCAACTCCATCAAAGACCCCAGAAGGATGTAATATTACCAAGTAAGCAGAAAGTGCATTGTAAACAACTTCCAATTGCTTTGACAGAGACATCTCACTGCCTGGAGACAGTCACCTGTCACCCAAAGTTCTTCTGTAGCCTTGTGGCATCCATCTTCAGGCTACAGGCTGATAGTATCCAGCAGACTTTTCTATGAAGCAGGAAATTTGGAAGACTGTTTTGCCTATATTGACAGTTTATCAGTCACTTTGTTCTATGTCCCGTAGAATATTTGGCAGGCTCTTTCATGAAGCAGGAACCCTGAAATACTGTCTCACCTTCTTTTGGCAAGCTCAGTAGTCATTTTTCTTTGGGTCCTGCATGTCCAGTCTATATAGCATACCATCAAGCAGTCCAGACAAGAGCAGTTTCTGCCCAAATGGCTAGCAAACTTTATAAGAAGCCTCTCTGATGCCCATCTTCCTCTTAAATTTGTATTGTATCAATAAAACAAAGTATATATTCATTTCTATATCATATACCCCCCCCACCTTTGTTTAGCAAGAGATTGACTGTGACCATTAAGCACTTACAACCAACCTCCTCTAAATGAAAACAAAAATTTAAAAACAATCTTTTTGGGAATTTGGGCATAGTTTTCTCCAAACTATTTCCTACTGTTTGTTGGGTGAAGTATTTTTAGGGCTCATGAAGACCTTTCTGGGGCTCTTGTTCCATCAAACCACATTAGCCTGGAAGGAATCCACAGGTTCTTATCTTCTGGGGAAACAAAACAGAACTTGTTTTCCAAAGTAACATATCCTTAGACTCAAATTTTGAAAACATGATACCTTTAAAATATATATGTTGGTTTAGTTTAGCAGTTCCCAGAATCAAATGTCTCTCTGTAGTCAAAAAATTTAAAGAAAACACAATAACATACAGTATTCAGACTCTCTGTATATTTTCCATCTTAATGTGGCTCCCCCCCCCCCCATTTCTCTTATTTTTTAAAATTTTTTAGTTTTTTAAGACAGGGTTTCTCTGTATATCTTTGGCTGTCCTAGAACTCACTCTGTAGACCAGGCTGGCCTTCAACTCACAGAGATCTACCTGCTTCTGCCTCCCAAGTTCTGGGATAAAAGGTGTGTGTCACTATGCCTGGCTACTCTATTTCTTTTTTTAAGGTTTTATCCTTTTTCCTTTTTCTCCCAAGTCTACATATATTTTTAAACACACTGTAAATTTAGAGGGTTTTTTTTATCTGAATCTGTCTTTACTGTATATCTCTATATTTTTTTGAGCACATGAATCTTTAATCTGCTAAGCGGCATGGCTAGGATTAAAGCAGCAGCTTTGGCAGCTGCTCTGCTCATTCCTTAGCTTTCTTAGAGTCTAGCTTCATTTCAGAGGTACTGGTGGCAACCACATGCTTTGCCATAACTCTGTAGAGTGTCTAGGTCCATGCAGCCACCAAGATGTCTGATGTTGGTTGCTCATAAACATCATTTAAGTGTTTAATGACAGAGCCTCTTACAAGAGCTGCAAGGTTTTTGCTGCTAAAGCTGAGCCAGGAAGCCTCTTAAAGGAGCCACATCTCTGCTTGCTGCCAACAGAGTCTACCATAGGAAATATGGTTACCAAAAAGCTCTACTTGACTCTGTTCTTGTCTCTCTAGAATTCTAGAATGAGACTGCTCTATTATTTCCCAGCCACCCAGACCCAAATAATCACACATTTATATTAATTACAACACTGTTTGGCCAATGGCTCAGGCGCACACCTAGCTAGTTCTTACACCTTAAATTAACCCATTTCTATATATTATTTTATGTTTTACCACAAGGCTTGTGGTTTGTTACCTCACATTTTGCTTCCTGGGCGGCTACATGGTGTCTCCCTGACTCCACCTTTCTCCCTACATTCAGTTACATTTTCCTCCTAGCTATATTCTGCCCTGCCACAGGCCAAAGCCGCTTCTTTATTAACCAATGGTAATAAAACATAGTCATAGCATACAGAGGGGAATCCCACATCACATGCTTCCTCCAACAAGGCAATTCCCATCCCAGCAAAGCCACACCTCTTAGTAGTGTCTCTTCCTATGATATTATGGGTCCAATTACATTCAAATTACCACATCACACACACATACACACACATACACACACACACATGTCATGGATCAGCCTCAACGAAAGTACATCTTGACAGAGTAGGGGTGTGAGAATTTAGAAATATAAGTAAAGAATACAGAGACGTGTGAAGAATAACAGAAGGGGGGAGATAACAAAAGACTTTATTAACATGATACAAAGGATAACTCCTACAGCCAATTGCTTTATCACTCTGAGACATCAAATCACTAGCATGTTGTTGTCCACGTTGCCAAACTGATCTAGATCACATATCCTGAAGGCAGCCTCTCCCCAGGTGACCTCGTAGTTACAAAAGAAGCAGTAGTTCGCTTATCCTGACCACCTGTTTAGGGTTGTATGGAGCTATTTTAATGTCAAAAGAATTAAGCAATTACATTCTGAGCTGTGACAGTAACTATGCTGGTCAATCATTTGAGCAACCTCCAACTCTCTGACTGGCAGACAAGGTGGAAATGGGCCCACATTTTGGGAAAACAAATTTAAAAAAAAAAATTTACTTTTCACCATACCTATTTTTTGTTTATATTATACCTTTCGTTAAATATATGTCTATATAAGCAGTGTTTAAGCTTTCCACAATAAACCATATTTTTTTCTGCAGTAATCTTTAAAGTTTCCAGGAAGAAGATGGGGCCCCACAACAACAACTCCACCTGGTGATATGGTGTCATAATTCTGACTGATTGCGGGTAGCAGCTGCTCAAGATGATTCCAACTTGGTTAGCTAAAATGGTACACCTTACAATGTTCTAGCCAGAACTCCAAATAAAAACTTCAAAAAACAAAACCTATTGACAACTCAATTATACAATTATACCAGATAGTAATCTTAAAACTTAACCATCATTTTAGTTTTACAAGATCCCATAAAAAGAACATCACCCCCATGACAACTAAAAGTATTTTAAAAGACAATGTCCTCTCTCCCAACAAAGTTTGTCCTCAGGGTTAGGGACATAAATTAGGGGTTGACTATAACTAATACAGGGTTGGGGATTGGCATAAAATTTTGTAGGCTCAGGGATCTCACTACAAAAAAGAAGAAATTGAATGGGATAATAGGTAGATTAGTGTGAGCTTACTCACACTAATAATAATATTGAGTAATAGAGCTATTATTTATAGACAATTTATGTTAGTATAAATTCTTGTATATTGATACAAATTCAAATTATATTTTTATATTAAATATGCTCCTATTTTGTTTTTAATATTTGTACACCTATAAAAAGTTATTTTGTCTAATTGTATGCATGCATGTTTCTATCTCTCTTTAAGACATTTTGTATATTGATACAATTATAGGATATATTTATCATATTGCACTATACATTTCTACCTCTGATCAAGAAACCTATACATTGTTTAAATTTTGAGCCCATTGTTCTTATTTGCTGCATAGTTGTTTAAAGATTTTTTTAATATTCTAATATAAAGTCTTAGTCTTTAAGTTATACAGGTATTAAGTATTATGGGTTAATAGTCATCCATTTTTGTCATACTTATAGTTAGACTAAACAGGTGATTTAGATACATAGAGATTGTATTCTGCATACACATAGGTAATCTTCAACCATTTCAAAGAACTGTAGAATATAGCATTTAAATAATTTAGGGTTCTGTTGACATGAGACACAATTGCTGCTGGCAGCACGGATCTATTCCTGTAGAATGTTGAGTGCCAAAGACACTCCACTTAGGGCTTGTTTTCTTCTTGCCAAAACTGGCCTTTGGGCAAGAAACTGCCCCTGCCTCAACCTCTGACAAAATGCACAATGTCTGGACAGGACAAGCAGGATACAAGAAACAAGATTGTCAAACCTCGTCCAGACAGAGTAAGACAGTTCTAAAAATTTTTCTGCCCCTTAAAATGGTCTGTCAGTTACTTCAGGCCTTAGCCAAAGTTGGTTGCTCCAATATTGCAAATGAGACCAGGTGACTGCCCAGGTAGCCAGTTGTCTCGGTCATTTATTGTATATTTTGGAAGCTGCTTGATTGCACTTCCTATTTACTCAAGTAATAATATTTCCCTTCTCAGGTCTTCAATGGGGTTAAAGACTAGATAATAGTAGTTACTTTCCTCTCATGACTTAGCCAAGCCATTTCTAATACAAGACTTTAGACTCCTTAGGATAGAATGATTATTAAACCATTTAGCATATGTTTCTTTTAATATTGTTTACTCTGGTTATAATTCTAATTTTTATACTTGATGTTGGTTCTTTTTGTATATAGTTTTGTATTGGATTTAAAATTCTCTTATTTAGACAAAAGGGGGAGTTTATGGGAAACTTCCTTCAGCCAATGGCCTTTGAGAGGTTGGACCAGGTTGGATGTAGCCATGTGGCCTGGTACCAAAAAAAGTGCACATTTCCTGCTCTCTTGCTCTCTCTCTCTCTCTCTCTCTCTCTCTCTCTCTCTCTCTCTCTCTCTCTCTCTCTCTCTCTCTCTCCTGGATACTGAATCTGGTTCCTGTTCCTTGTTTGTAAAAGAGGACTGTGATCTTTGAGTTTCCCCTAAATTATTACACTTCATCCTGAGCTAGTGTGGGATTAATTTATTTGTGTTCATCTACACACACACACACACACACACACACACACACTACATTCAGCATATATTGTCTGGCTGTCTGGCCCTGTCCCAAATCATTAACACAGTGCTTGCTTAGAATGCTATCAGCTCAGGTATAACAGTGTTGCCTTCCTTGGATGACCAATTGATGATTCAAAAAACAAACAAACGAACAAACAAACAAGCAAAAACCACATGCAGCTCATCAGGATGGATAGGGTCTTTCAAAACATATGTATTCTGGACTAATGAACACATGGGTTCAAGTACTGGAAAGTAACAGTCACCTAGAGATTTTAAAAAAATGCTAGCATTAGAGAGTTTGGCTCATGAAGTCTGCTACATCCTTTCCCCTGTCTGAGCACTCCACCAGTTCCCAGTCTATTTCTTCAGAGCAGGAGCACTCCTCAGGGACCAGGGACGGAGTTATAGGCTAGTGAATGGGCTGAGTAGCCATAGCTTAACTCAAACGACAGCATTTGCCGATGGTGGGTCTTTGGGAAGTGGTGTATACGAACCATTTGGAAGGATATTCCTTATTCCTCGCCCCTATTCAGGGTCACTAAGGTACCTAAATGACAGAAACTGTTTAAGATTGTTTAATAAATCAAGGAAGAATAAATGAGAAGGGAAGATGTTTCCAATATGCCACCCATCACTCTCCACAGGGCATATTTTCTCTATACAACAAAGCCAGCATGATAGTCCTGTCACCTTTCCCCCAGAGCAAATGTCTTCTGAGGGTGGTACAGAGGGCAGATCTCAGAACTTGAACTTTGTCATATAGGAATCAGTGGACACCCTGAGCCTAGCTTGTCTAGAAAAGGGATCTTCAAGGACACAATAAATACAACCCAAGATGGCCACCAGATCACCCCATTTTGTAATAGCACCAGCTATGACACAGTGGGTAGATGCTATGACTTGGATATGGTAAAAAAAAAAAAATGGGTTGCCACTCCCTTCATTATCTTCAAAGAAAAATGCCATTCCTATTTTCAACTCATCACATAAGACTGTCCTCCCAGACTTGAGAGACACTGTCCCATTGACCAGCAGGAACCTGCTATGTCTGGGAACTATGGGTGGCCCCAAGCCACAACCAACAAAAGAGTGGGACCTCAGCATTAGGACTCCAAGAAGATGAATTCTGCTCCCCCCACGACCTGGGACTGCATCTTCTCCAGCTGTCTCTGACCCCACAGTCCTGGCTGACCTGAATGGAGGGCAGGCAGAAAGCGGTTGAGGCCAGGTCTCCTGGCAGAACTTCGAGCTGATCAGTGTGCGCTGTGTAAGCCTTTGCAATGACAGTAAGTTGCTATGCAGTGATAAAAATGAGTACAAAGGCCTTTATGCAGGGCTGAGGCCAGACTGTTAAAATCTCATTTAATTTTCACAGGACCCGTCTGACTTAGACCCACACTTGACCCAGTTTTATAGACGTGGAAACGAATGGGAGGCTTGATCCGAGATGCAGGTCAAGTCACCGCTTAGGACTAGGTTGGAGGCTCTGAGTTGTGTACTGTGAACCCCGTGTGTCACAGAGCGTACATTAGGGTTTCTTAGCTTTTGAGGGACACATTAAATATGGTGTGCACTGCTGGAATGAGGTGATTGATAGTTTCAGGTGGGATCGTGCTGCAGTCTGCTTGGGGGCACATCTGCGGCAAGCTGGATTTTCAGTGGTTGTTGCCATGAAAGTGAATCCTGCATAAGAATCTATCACAGCCATGATGACCAGCCTCTGGAAGCTCAGGGGTTGGGGGAAATCCCATGGAGTCAGCAAACTAATCTCTCAACTTGGCTTTTCTATCTGAGGGATTAAAATTTAACTCTTTGTAACTGGTAAGGGGGCTAAACTTAGCTCTCTGGGACTGGCAAAAAAGGGAACACACACACACACATACACACACACACACACACACACACACACACACACACTCTTAGGGTCCATTCTCTATTCTCTCTCTGTTTTTTCTTTTCTTACGTCTATACAGATGTACCCCTTCTGTCTCTCTTGATGTCTTCCCTCTAACTAACTTTATTTTCCCTTTTACAGCTTATATACCTCAGCAAAATCTTTCAAGCAATACAAAAATTACAATGTGGTTACATTCAATTTTTCAAGTGAATGATTACAATGAATACAAGTATAAAACAGCATGTTTTCCATCTCCCTTACATGATTAAACGTTTTATGCATTACAGGTAAAAAACAAGTTGTCCCAAGAACCCACATATATTGATGTCCAGGCAACTTGTAGATTAGAAGAGCGTAAGAAAGCAAGGTATTTTTCTCAGCCAGTTCTTTTGCTGGCAGGCTGCATTTTGCAGTTACAAAGAAAGGCCAATCATTGTATTACTTATCTCAAAAGGTAATCTTAGAAGAATCACAAACCTAAACTTTCATATAGGAAAAACAAACAGCCACCTCTATTTTAAATCCTCAAGGTGCATATCCACTCATCAAAAGTTTTTTCATATATATATATATATATATATATATATATATATATATATATATCAGGAAAGCAGGGCAGAACTGGGTCCAAGGAATTAACCATCATCTTTGACCACCTGCCAATTCTAGCAGGAAAGGCACACCAGCTAATAACGGAGCCACTGTGTTCTTGTTCTCTAGCCTTGATGAGGCCCTCACTCAACTACGTGCCTTTCTAAACTTCAGATACTTTCCCAAGGTTTTTCATCTCAAAGCTATTAACACAAGCATTTTAATCTAACCTTAAGTCATTTTTAAAGCTTTGTTTTATCTATAATACACATTGAAACCTATGTACACATCTCTAAATATGAAGATTAAAATACTTGAGCTAGTTGGGCTTCTGGGACTCAACTGTTTCTCTTAATCATTAACCTGAGCTACTGCCTGGTCCTCAAGAGAAATTCATGTATTCCAGTTATGTGACACTTCCTTGTTATTTTCTGTCCTCTGCAGCCTCTGCTTTATCAAGAGTGGGACAACATCACATATTGCTTTTATGTATATTGGTTTTACCACTAAGCTAACCTTTATTATAATCTCTTACTATATATATATATATATTAAAGACTCCCTACCATCAAAATTCTCTTTAAACTAACACCATTTTGTTTAAACTCATTGCTTCAGTTAAAAAGTACATCTGAGGGGGAAATCATCTTCATAATAATCCACAGGTAAAAATGTCCAGCAAAACAGAATATTCCCATGAGATAATCACATTATATTAAAGGCAGTGGGGAACTCCCTGCACCCATTCACACCATGCCAGAGACTAGAGGAAAATGGTAGCAGCAAACATGTAAAGACATGTAGTGGGAGCTGCAGGGCACTTCCCTCCGTCTGGCTCCTGCACAGCTAGCTTAGCCCCAGAAATAATTACATGGAAACTGTTTCATTTAAACACTGCTTGGCCTATTAATTTTAGCCTCTTATTGGTTAATTCTCATATCTTGCTTTAACCCATATTTAGTAATCTGTGTAGCACCACAAGGTGGGCTTACTGGGAGGATCTTAGCCTGCGTCCATCTCGGAGAGGAGAGCTATGGCATCTGCCTGAGATGTCTGCCTGACTCTGCTTTCTTTCTCCCACAATTCTGTTCTGTCTACTCTGCCTACCTAATTTTCTGTCCTATCAAAGGGCCAAGGCAGTTTCTTTATTAACCAAAAAAGTAACACATAGACACTTCTCCATCAAAGACACAGCACATCAGCAGTAAGAGATGCTCTGGACCAAAGCCCTTGGAGCTGTCGGGAATTCACCTACCAGTGACTTGCATGCTGAAGTGCCAGTTCTCTGAAGTCAATTGCTACTTGCTGCTCCTCTGGCATGGCCACCTGTAAGCAGAAGTTTTTGTTCCACCCTATCCTGCAGCCGTTGAGTTCTAAAGAAACACACAGAGGCTTACCTTAATTATAAACTGTTGGCCTATTAGCTCAGGATTATTGTTAACTAGCTCTTATAACTTTAATTAACCCATAATTTATATCTATGTTTAGTCACATGACTTGGTACCTTTTCTCAATGCAGCATTCTCTTCTTGCTTCCTCTGCAATCTGGTTAGTAACTACAGACTTGAGCCTTCCGTCTTCCCAGAACTCTCCTAGTCTGGTTGCCTCACCTATATTTCCGGCCTGGCTACTGGCCAATCCGCATTTTATTAAGCCAATATGAGTAACAAAATCTTTACAGGGTAAAAGAGCATTACCACACAGCAGCCACCAGTAAGACTCATCATGGACTAAGAAATGAGGGTGGTCAGCTCTAATTTCATTCCAAGGTTGGAGTGAATGTGCCATGTCCACCCCTCACCCCTTCACCATACACATTAGTTAGCCATTACAGTGACTTAGGAACAAAAGGCAAAGATAAATTGTTCTTTTCAGTAATGTGCAATGTTTCAAGTAGGCATTATGTTGTGAGGGCATGAGTACTTCTCCAGTTGGTGGACTATAAAGACCTAACAGAGGCCGACGGGTTTCTGCGACACCAATGGACCTCTTGAGCTCTTGGGCATCTCTGTAGTCAGTGCTGAAAGTGCTGACTGATTCGCCTTGCTCTTGAGGGCTGGGACAGAATCACAGGGCAGAGTTGTAGGAGGTCGACCAGGTCACTCGAGGACTGTCTGCTTGTGGTCCCACCACACCCGTGACCATGGCCATGGGAAAAAAAATGGCCTCTCAAGTGCTAAGGTCTTTGTTGAGGGAAATGACCCAGCAGAGGCTAGTCATTTGTGGACTACATGCCTTGGACAGCTTTGTACTTGCATCAGGTGGGATCAGAAATGAAAGAGTCACCAGGACTCCCGCAGGCTCCCAGGACCCTGGGCCTCCACGTGTGGTCTCTAAGAGCCTGTACCTGAAGTTCAGCACGCTCTGTTTGTCTCACAGAACTCGGGGGAACCTGAGAGCTGAAGACATTTTTAAACTTTCTCTTTCTTTGCTTTTTGTGTCTTTCACATCATGCATCTCCGTCCCATTCATTTCCTGTCCCTTCATATCCGCCCTCTGCCCTTGAAACATCCCCACAAAATAAAATAAAATTTAAGAGAAAAAAAGAAAAGGAAAAAATCAATCTTGTCATGGAAGCTGTAGTGTGGCACTATGAGTCACGCAGTAATCCCTTTTGTCCATACATCTTTACTTCCGAGTGTTCGCTGCAAAGTCATCCGTCTGGTTTGAGGCCCCTGGTTTCTGCTACACAATCGATGCTGGGCCCTCCCCCGGGTCTCCCCTTGTTTGTCCTGTTGTTGTCCTGTGCCATGGAGATCCTTCAGCCTTGGGTCTGCAGGACCGGCCCTTTCACGTGCTTCAGCAGATCACAGATGGGCTGGATGTTGGGGTGGGCCAACTCATAACCTTGGTTCCGGTTCTGGGTAGTGAGCTGCAGGCATTCTTAAGAGAATGGCCATGTTTACCCAAGTGCTGCCACCACTGGGAGGACCATCCACAGTGGCCTAGAGAAATGCTCTCCTGAACATCATAGAACTTCGTTCCTGGAGTGCAGAGGAATGCCATCTGGGACTGGACAAAGGCACGGCCATTTTCTTTCTTTGTTCTTTCAATCATTCTTTCTCCTCTCTCTCTCTCTCTCTCTCTCTCTCTCTCTCTCTCTGTGTGTGTGTGTGTGTAGTGCGCATGTATTTGCATTGTGTGGGTCCCCTTTCCCACATGTGAGGGGATGCCAGAGGTTGACATCAGCTCTCCTCCTCAATCACTTTTCCACCTGATGTTTTCTAGGCAGGGGCTCTCACTGAACCTGGCTGGACCTTGCTCTTTGAGCGAGACTGACCTTTCGCTGTCACCCGGCACTGGAGTTAGAGACACACGCATCCACACTCCACTTTCATGTAGCTGCTGGGGACCTAGACTCAGTCCTCATGCTTCTACAGCAAGCGCACCCCCACCCCCAGCCATTCCTTAGCCATTCTCAGTAAGTGCCTTTCACCCCTGTCCAAGGATGCGGTTCTACGTGTCATTTCCCAGCCACTGGTACAGCATCGTTCTGGCAGGGTCTCCATTAGGAGGCTTACAGCGAGTTTATTCTTACAGCTCTAGAGGTTCAACATTTGGGGCTAAGGTGAAGCAGGGTTTATTTCTTCTGAGGTCATTCTTTCCAGCAGCGCTCCATCCATGATTCCCATAGAGACAGTAGTCCTCGGAGAAGGCTCTCTTCCCACTTCATTTCAACCCAATTGCTCCTTTAAAGCCACTGTCTCCAAAAACACTCAGGTTCTGAGATGAGGATCTCAGATCTCGTTAACACACCCCATAGTCTCCTTTTATATCCTGCTCTCCCAAGGGGCACAAGTCAACCAGCACAAAGCAGGCACTGAAGGACTCTCACTTTCTGCCTCGGAGCCTCAGACAGTCCCAGGCTGTAGCACCATAGAAGAAAACTGAGGTAAGGCAAGCTAGTGAAAGATCAAAGATGCTTCTGCCAGATCCCGTCAATCCTAAAATTCCCCAGGGAGAGGCGCTTAAAGAAACCAGTGCTGGCCAGGTGATGGTGGCGCACGCCTTTAATCCCAGCACTTGGGAGGCAGAGGTAGGTGCATCACTGTGAGTTCGAGGCCAACCTGGGCTACAAACGCTAGTTCCAGGACAGGCTCCAAAGCTACAGAGAAACCCTGTCGGTGTGTGTGGGGGGGGGGGGAAGCAAAAACAAAACAAAACAAAACACAAACAAACAAACAAACAAAAAAAAAACCCCAAGAAATCAGTGCTGGAGACCAGGAGAGCCCTGCCTCGCTCCTCTCAGAATGTGAAAACCAGGTGGAGCACCACATGGCAGCGAAGGGGGAGGGTTCGGGAAGGAGGGGAGTACGAGGGTGGGGGCGGGGAGTAGGCCTTTTCCTGAGAAGCACCACGCACAGAGCCTCCGCCTGCTGGTTTCTTTGCGGCATGACAGCATTTCGAAAGGCTGAGAACTCAACAGAGGTGCCTATTCAGTGAACAAAAATTAAACACAGGCACCGACTGTATATACAGTGGAAATCTTGGGGGGAACCTGAGGAAGGAGAATGGGTACATTTCTGGAGTCTTGTGGGTGCTAAGTGCTCCCTCTGCCACTTTTACCCCATCAGGTAGATTTTGCAGATGGAGGCTGCTGGGTTTTGTGTTCAGTGCTCCAGAGAATGTGGCAGAGTCATGATCTGAACGCAGCTCTGCTCGCTCTGAATGAGGAGGGACGCCTGCTCACAGTTTCCACCCAGAGCTGGCACTGGTTCCCCAAGCCTTAATGGCTTTGCTGAGATCACAGGCCCTCACAGCACTGCTAAATAGGGAGGCCAGCGAAGGATGGGGGGCGGGCAGTTCTTGGGCCACAGGTGAGGGCTCAAACACCAGACCGCAGCAAGCCGGCCCTCTGTGGGGACAGTCCAAACACAGCAGAGGCTTATGCCCCTGCAAGGGACCTAAGGCAACCCTTGGTGTGGTAAAAAGGCTCTTGGCAGGCCTTATTTGTGTTTGAGTTTTTTTTTCTCTCCCAGTGATTTCTCTCCTTGAGGAAGCGGAGCCAGGATGGCAGTGTCAAAGACGGCTGATTCATTTTAAACACCTCATTCTCCCGGGCGACCGGTTTCTAAAAGCAGTCCCACTCAACGCCCCTTCTATTTCTAAAGTTTCCTCACTCCTTTCCACGGAGATTCAGATTTCATTAGTGATGTGAGCCGATAAAGACAGACAGCCCATCCGTGATTTTAAACTCGATGTTCTAATTTAATCTCTCCTTTGATGCCTGTCGTTTCCTGGTAGGGGAATCAGCTGGGTTTCCTTGGCGGCTGTTCATAGCTCTGATGTTTAGCTCTGGGGTCAACGTCTTTGCCCTTCCCCAGCCTTTCCCTGGAGAAATCTATCAAAGCAACCATTCCTCTACCTGAGACAAATGCTTGCTCCGTACCCTCCAGATATTCTCACTTGGTAAATCTGTCAGCTCTCTTCAGACCTGCTCTGCCACAGACCTCGTGTAGCCTGGGTAGGGGGCACGTGCAGGCTGTGCCCGTCCAGGTGTGCACCTGCCCATCTCACACGCACTGTGTCTGTGCCAGCTGCAGGGCTGGACAGCCTTTGAGGCTCTGTGCAGGTACTGGGGGAAGTTACCTGGACAAATTCGTGTTATGACGTCACTTCTCCACATCCCGTCATTGCTTCAGTTAGGCAAGTTCAGGTAAATTCTAGAAGTTAGAAGTTTGTCCTTTCCTTCTTTCTTTCTTCCTTCCTTTCTTTCTTTCTTCCTTCCTTCCTTCCTTCCTTCCTTCCTTCCTTCCTTCCTTCCTTCCTTCCTTCCTCTCTTCCACCCTCCCTCCCTTCCTCCCTTTCTCCTTCCTTCCTTTTTTTGTGAGGAGTGCGTTTTGAGACAGGCTTTCTCTGTGTAACAGCCCTGGCTGTCCAAGAACTAACTCTTGTAGACCAAGCTGGCCTTGAACTCACAGAGATCCACCTACCTCTTCCTCCCGAGTGCTGGGATTAAAGGCATCCACCACCACTGCCCAGTTCCAGGCAAATTTCTAAGGAGCGCAGTCCCTTTGCTTTCTGTCCTAAGGCTTAAGGACGCGTTCCCATCCTGGAACACAGGGAAAATGGAGAATGAAGTCATGTGACTCTGAGAACTTTCATTTCTTTATTGGGAGCAGGGCTTGTCTTTTCTACATTTTGTTTTAAACATGGCTGTTGTTTCTAGGTATTGACCTGAGCCTATGTATTCCTGCCCATATTTATCTTTCCAACGTTTGCCTTGAAAACGTGGGCAACAATGAAAGTGTAGCCTTGAAGAAAAGAGGGCATACTTTTTCTTTTTCTCTTTTTTTATTAAGAATTTTTAAATATAATCTTTTCTCATTTTACATAGCTATGCCCTTTCCCACTCCCTCCCCTTCTCTCGATTCTTCCACCTTACCCCTTACCCCACCTCCTCATCCACTCTTCAGAAAGGGTAAGGCTTCTCATGGGGAGTCATCAAAATTTGACACTTCACTTCGAGGCAAAACCAAGTCCCATCCCCGCCCCCCCCCCCACCATATCTAGGCTGAGCAAGGTATCCCTCCAAAGAGAATGTGCTAGATGCCAGTTCAAGCCCTAGCGATAAATCCTGTGGCCCCGCAGACTGTCCAAGTCTCACAACTGTCCCCCACAATCACCTACATTCAGTTGGCCTAATTTGGTCCTATGCAGGCTTGCCCATTGTCAGTCCAGAGTCAGTGAGCTCTCACCAGCTTAGGTCAGCTGTTTCTGGGGGTATCACCATCATGGTCTTGGCCCCTTTGTTCATATTATCTCTCCTCCTTCTCTTGGGCTGGTCTCAGGTAGCTCAGCCCAGTGCTTCACTGTAGGTCTCTGTATCTGCTTCATCAGTTGCTGGGTGAAGGTTCTATGATGACAATTACAGGGGAAGGCCAATTTAGGTGTCCTCTCCTCTGTTGCTTAGAGTCTTAGCTGGGGTCATCCTTGAGGATTCCTGGGAATTTCCCTAGTGCTATGTTTCTCGATAGCCCTCTAATGGCTCCCTCAATCAAGATACCTCTTTCCTTTCTCTCCTTCCCTGTCTTCCCCCTTCTTGAGCATCCCATTCCCTCGTGTTCTTCTCCTTCTTCCCCTCCTACTCTTCCTTCTCTCCCGCCAGCTCCTAATTTTCTCTAGAGCAATAAGACAACGAAAGGAGATCAAAAAGTTACAAATCGGAAAAGAAGAAGTCAAACTTCGGTATTTGTAGATGATACATAAATGACCCCAAAAATTCAATGAGGGAACGCCTACAGGTGACAAACAGTTTCAGTAATGTGGTAGGTTACAGGATCAACTCAAAAAAATCAGTAGCCCTCCTATATACAAATGATAAAGGTGCTGAGAAAGAAATCAGAGAAAGATTGCCCTTCACAATAGCCACAAATAACATAAAATATCTCAGGGTAACACTAACCACAGAAGTGAAAGACCTGTTTGACAAGAATTTTAAGTCTCTGAAGAAAGAAATTGCAAAAGACATCAGGAAATGAAAGGATCTCCCATGCTCTTGGATAGGTAGGATCAACATAGTAAAAATGGCAATCCTACCAAAAGCAATCTACAGACTTAATGCAATCTCTATCAAAATCCCAGAGCAATTCTCCACAGACCTGGAAAGAACAGTACTCAATTTCATATGGAAAAACAAAAAACTCAGACTAGTCATTCATTTTCCTCTTGGTAGACACCTGGCATCCAGTATTTGTTCAATATAATATTCTGTAAACATTTGCTTTTTTTGGTTGACATATATTTTTATTAGTCTTAAACAGATACCCAGGAGTGTAGCTGCAGGACTGTGCAGCTGGTGTGTATTTACTCTTATTCAGTACAGTCAAGTGTTTTCTAGCTTGGTCACACGTTTTTACAGGGCTACTGTCAAGGCCTGAGAGTTCCAGTTGCTTCACAGTCTTGCCAACATTTGATACTATCAAGCATATTTATTTTTAGCATTCTGTTGACTATATTGTAGAATTTAATGATGGCCTTAATTTGTATGGCCTAATGAATAATGCTGAGGAGTATCTTTTCCATGTTTTTGCCATTCACATTTATCTTTCTCTGTGAGTTATTTGGTTCTCACCATTTTAAAAACTGGATTGTCTTGCATCATAGGGTATAGGACTTTATTTCACATGTAAGTTTTTAGATGCATGTTTTGTTGTTTTGTGGTTTTTCCTCCCATTTTATGCCATTTTATTCTTTATTTTTTTCTTTTTTTGATTTTTCAAGACAAGATTTCTCTGTGTAGTGCTGGGTGTCTTAGAACTCACTCTGTAGAGTTCAGGCTGGCCTTGAACTCACAGAGATCCTCCTGCCTGAGTGCTTCCTTCCACTTTAATGAGTGGATTTCGTTAACTTTAATGAAATCAAATACTCAGTTTGTTAATGTTGTATTTTCTATCTTGAATGTTTGGACGGTTCCCTGAATCACAAACTTGTGTTTGCTTTTAAAATGTCTCTGTTTTCATCTGTTACCTTAAAAGTATGAATCATCTTAATTTTTTGAGTATCAAATACAAAAGCTGTCAAGTTCCTCTCTTTCTGTTATTTGTTTCCATTCCTATTTCAGCAATTTCTTTTCACATTTTATTACTTAGGTTCTTTGTTCAAAAATCAATTGAGTATGTAAGCTGTATCCACTTCTAGGCTCCATTACTATTGTCCGCTTTTCAGTCCCTATGCCAAGACCACTCTACTGCAGGCTAGAGCTTCCTTGTTATCTCCTACGGGGTTGCTTTGGCTACTCCAGGACCTTTGGATTGCCATGTATGTTCTGGATATTCCAGGACCTTTGGATTGCCATGCATGTTCTGGCTTCCTGGTAGTGCTGTTCTGATACTTCAGAAAAGTGCAAGGAACTGCATGTGTGGGTTTGAATCAAAATATCCCCCATAGGCCCATAGGGTCAACACTATTAGAAAAGTGTGGCCTTGTTGGAGGAAGTGTGTCACTGGTGGGGGGTGGACTTTGAGGTCTCAGATGCCCAAGACCAGGCCTAGTGTCTCACTGTCTCTTCCTGCTACCCATAGCCCCAGATGCAGAACACTACCTCTCCAGCACCATGCCTGCCTGCATGCAGCCATGCCTCCTGCCATGATGATAATGGACTAGATCTCTGAATAGCCCCCAATTAAATGTTGTCCTTTATAAGAGTTGCCATGGTCATGATGTCTCTTCACAGCAATAGAAACCCTGACTAAGACAAGGAATCAGGTCAACTCATAGAAGAAAGTGTTCATAAGAGGTCTAGACACCGCATATCCATGGCCCATCCACTCTCCATCCACTGCCCAACCACTGCCCAACCACTGCCCAACCACTCCCCATCCACTGCCCATCCACTGCCCAACCACTGTCCAACCACTGCCCAACCACTGCCCAACCACTGCCCAACCACTGTCCAACCACTGCCCAACCACTGTCCATCCACTGCCCAACCACTGCCCAACCACTGCCCAACCACTGTCCAACCACTGCCCAACCACTGTCCATCCACTGCCCATCCACTGCCCAACCACTGCCCAACCACTGCCCAACCACTGCCCAGCCACTGCCCATCCACTGTCCAACCACTGCCCAACCACTGCCCAGCCACTGCCCAGCCACTAACTGAAATCAGTCCAACCTTTTTTAAATTTAGCTCTAGTCAGATTCTTAGGACAGAGAAAAAGCAGTCAGATACTCTGTCAAAATACCATAAGAATGATCTCTGACTCAGCTGCTAATATTGCTCCCCTCTGAAACCTCTTGAGCTTCGTCTCCCCAGTTCACATTTCCCTCAGCACTACTGCCTTCCAAGCTCCATGAGCTGTTAGAAAACTGAGAACAAGGGCTTATTTCCCTCACACTTCCCCATCAGAGTGCATCACTGACGGCAGCTGGGACAGAAAGTCAAGGCAGGAACAGGAGGCAGGAGCTGATGCAGAGGCTGCGGGGCTGCCGTTTACTGGCTTGCTCCTTATCGCTTGCTCAGCCTGTCTTCTTACAGCAACTAGGACCACTGCCCACAGCCAGCTGAGCTCTCCCACACCAATCTTTAGTCAAGAAAGTGCCATAGACTGGCCAACAGGCCAGTCCAGTGAGAACATTGTCTGTTGTGGTTCCCTTGTCCCTGATGGCTCTAGCTTGTGTCAAGTTGACGTGAACCAGCTTGTACCGTCCTGTTTAGAAAGTCCTCATATGTACCTCTGTCCTGAGAGGTACTCCCTGCCTTTTCCTCCGGGAGTTCCAGATTTCAAGGTTTTACGTTAAGGTCTTTGATCCGAATGGAGTTGAATTTTGTGCAAGGCAAGAGATTGGGATCTAGTTTAATTCTTTTAGGTACTGGTATCAATGTTCCCATCTACGAATATGCTGTTTTATTTTTTTCTCCAGTGTATAATTAAAAACTCAGGAGGCTCAAGTTGTATGTACTTCTATTTCTTTGGGTCCTCTATTCCATTCCATTGATCTACATGCCTGCTTGTGTGCTAGTCCCGCAATGATTTTAGAACTTAAATTCAGGTGTGATAATACCTCCAATATTAGTCTTGTTTTTTTTCCTGTTTTTTGTTTTTGTTTTTGTTTTTTGTTTTTGTTGTTGTTGTTGTTCTTACTCCCTGAGGATTGCCAGGGTCATTTGGGCTTTGAACTTTAATATGCACCTTAAGATACTATATAATGAATACTATTACAATTTATCAGTATGCTACACTTTTATCCATTTATCTGTTGCTGGAATATTTAAATTTTAGTTACTGGGATTGGTGCTATAACTAACACAACAAACACTTACGTTTTCACGTGCTGATTTAATTTACATAGATATCCAGGAGTGTGGGGGCTGAAACATTCAGCAGGGGTGGATTTAGTTTTTGTGAGGACCCCAGCGCTGCTCTCCATAACTGTTGTTTCTTCACATCTTATAAGGAATCTGTCCAAGTCTCTGCCTCCCTCCACGTCTCCATCAGCATGGATTTACAATGTTATTCTAACTGGGGTGAGATTCCACTGTGGTTTTGATTTGCATTTTCCTGATGACTAATTATGTTTTTCAGATAGTTTTTGAAAAGTGCCTACTCAAATTATTTGCCTATTTTGAGTTGAGTTTTGCTGTTGTTGCCTGAGTTTCTTATATATTTGAGAATTGAACACTTGTCAGGGGGATTGCTTAGCGGCACTCCCCCCCTTCCTGTGTGTTGTTCCTTGTGCCTCTGCTTGTTTACCAGTTCCCTGTTGTCTCACTGTTTGTTTCTTCTTTTATTCCCCATGTTTGGGAGGTTATCAAAAACTCATTGACTATGCTGTTTCCTGAAATGCTTTTCCTATTTTGTTCCCCGGTAGTTTTATTGCTTCAGGTCTCAGTTAGGTCTTCAATCCATTTTGAGTTGAATTTTGTACAGGGTAAAAAGTGCAACTCGGTCTTTTATATTAATGTCCCAACATTTATTGCCAGTAACAACCTTTCTCTACTGTACGCTTTGGGTAATTTAGTTAAAAAAAAATTTGTTTGTTTCTGGATTTTGTTCTATTGTCAATGCTGCTTTTATATTAGTACCATACTCTTTTGGTTATTGTGGCTCTGCAGTGTGTTTGCAATCAGGTATTATGATGCCTAAGGCTTTATTCATTTTTTGTTCTAGACTATTTCAACCATCGTGGGTAGCTTGTGGATCTATTTTAAGAATTGAAACATAATTAATAAAAACTTAGAGACAGATGTTGGGGTTCAGCCTGAAGACCAGGAAAGCAAAGCAGCCAGCCATTGGCTTTTAGCTCGACCTCAGTCCAAAAATGGTGATCCTGCCTCTAGGAAACCTCAGAATGAGACTGTCTCCTCCCATCTTATAATATATTCTCTCTGGTTCTAGGATTAAGAGTGTGCACCACTACTGCCTGGTTTCTATGGCAAGCTAGTGTGGCTACTGTGATTGAAGCTGTGTGTCTTTGCTGCCTGGTCTCTAAGGCTGGCCAGTGTGGCTCTTTTACTTTTCTGATCCTCAGGCAAGCTTTATTTATTACAATACAAATGAAATGCCACTATAGTTCCAGGCTCTAATCTAGGGTCCCATCTTGCATTTCTATGTCATTAGGTTTTATTATCTCTCACCAAAAGCCTTTATTATGATGAGTATAAGCTTTCTACACCAAATTTCATCAGGGTTTTGTTTTTAAATCAAGGGATATTAAATTGCATCAAACATTATTTTCTGCATCCTTTGAGATGATCTTTTGATTTTTCTGCATGTTCTGAGATGATTTTTATCCTTCATTTTATTGGTGTCATATATTATATTTATCTTTTCATTTGAGACAACCCTGAGACAGATGAAAGTTGATCACGGTGAGTATTCTGCTAGTATTTTGTTGAGGATTGTTTCATCTGTGTTCATCAAGGATATTTATCTTAAGTTCTCTTCTGTATTGTTCCTTTGAGGGTTTTCGTTGTTGTTGCTGTTTGGTAACTAATGACATTGGGCATTTTTGTGCTTTATTGGTAATTTGTAATTTTTTGATAAAATGTTGATTCAGACTCTTTTTTGCTTCTTTTTAAAGTTGGCTTGCTGGTATGACTAAAGAGGTCTAGAAGTTTTCTAGATCTTCTAGAATCAAGACCAGTGTTAGATAGTTGTTGGTGAATACTTCTGTCTTATCACTAGTTCAGTTTACTGCAGGTGTCCTGCACAGAACAAATGTCTTAAATTTCAGGAGAATCCAAATTATACTTTTCTTTATGCATTGTAATTTTTGGCCCAATTCTATTTTCTTGTTTTGTCTAATCCAAGAGCACAGAATTTTTTTCTATATTTCCTTTTATAATTTTTTGTTTGTTTTGTTTTTGTTTTTTCAAGTCAGGGTTTCTCTATAGCTTTGGAGCCTCTTCTGGAACTAGCTCTTGTAGACCAGGTTGGCCTCGAACTCACAGAGATCCATCTGCCTCTGCCTCACGAGTGCTGGGATTAAAGGCGTGCACCACCACCGTCTGGCTTCTTTTAGAATTTTTATGGTTTTTCTATATTATAATTCCATCTATAGTCCATTTACATTTATCTTTACTTGGTAAATTGTAATGGCCAAAGACAAAGGTTTTTGTATTAAGACACCCACCTGTTCTGGCCCAATTGTTAATTGGTAATAGTTGTACATATTGATCTATTTTGAAATCAGAACTTGGCTACACTGACCTGTTTTAGTTTTTATGAAAATGCAGTACGGTTTGGCTAATGTTATTGTAAGGTAAGTAATATAAATTGTCTTTATTCCCTCTCAGAATATTTGGCTACGCTGAGTCCGCTGACTTTACACTGAAGATCTCCTGAGATTTTTTTTTTGGAATTGAAACAAATCTTTAGATCATCTAAGTTGAGGTGATATCTAGATAATAAGAATTTTAATCCATAGGCATCCACTTTTCTTCATTAATTTCTCTTAGCAGTAGCCATTTTTTTACTGTACCCTTTGTGTATATTTTTACATATTTTATTTATATATTTAACTAAATGGTACAATTTTGGGGTACTACTACTGTAATTTTAAAAATTCTCTAATTGTTGCTAATGTGCAGAACTCAGTTGATTGGTAAGTTGTCCTTTCATCCTGCAACCCTGTCTAACTCATTATTTTAGGACCCTTTGGCAGGATGGGGGGGGTGTGGGAGGAGAATTTCCCAGTGCATTTCACATGGAGGATCAGTTGATGAGGTGATTTACTTTGGTCCCCTCTCTTTACACCACTGTAGGGCAATGAGGAATTAAAACAGTGAGCGCAGGCGTTCTGCTCTTGATCTTGGTTTGGGAAGCACTCACTTTTATCACTAAACGCCACGAGAGCTGTTCACGGGTGTGCTTCTTCAGCTGACGGCACTGCTTCCTATTACTTTTTGATGATTTTCTCATCAAGGGGGAGCAAGCTTTGCCAAATATCTTATGGACCAATTTTCAACTGAAGCTCCTCCCCACTCCAGCGACTGGGGCTGACGAAAAATTGACATAAAACTAGCAAAACTGACCCCTTGTCACCTTGACACACAAACACATCACTATTAAGTCACCTTTCCTTTCTTATTAATCCCTAAGGTCTCGCATTAATGTGAACATCACAATATAAAATATTCCAAATTTTAAAAGTCCCACAGTATTTAAAAATTCAAACACTTTAAAGTTCAGCTTTTCGAATATTCAAACTTTCTTTTAAAATCTAAACTTTTAGAGCTGTAAAACTCAAAAATCTCCTTAAAATTTTAAAGTCTCTCAACTGAGCTCCTATTTCCCAGGATAAAGTGGACTTTTTTTGTTTTTTTTTTTTGTTTGTTTGTTTGTTTTTGGTTTTGTTTTGGTTTTGTGAGACAGGATTTCTCTGTGTATCATCCTGGAACTCATTCTGTAGACCAGGCTGGCCTCGAACTCAGAGATCTGCCTGCCTCTGCCTCCTGAGTGCTGGGATTAAGGTGTGCATCACCACTGCCTGCCAGAATGGATATTTTATACATTTTATTAATTATCAGATTTAGTTCGTCTTTACTTTGGGAAAAGTTCATCTACAGTCATAGTGAAGATGAATTTATAATTTCTTACCAGTTCTCATCCCATGTTCAACCATACTTTCTCATTAGAGTGACTGGAGAGTCTTCCTCCTTTGCTTCTCCCCGGAAGGGAATGACTGCTCTGTCTGCCCCTGCAGAGCTCTACTGTGTATGTCTAGGTCTGGGAGTATTTGGTGGAAATATCTTTATTTTCTTATACTTATGTTTTAAACTTTCTACTCTAAAAGAGATAAAGATGAGCAGGAGCTTATGTGGGAAGAGCTGGACAGGGTCACCCTGGGTGGGTTTGCATCATTTCTCCCAGAATCTGGTGAGACAGTCCTCAGAGCAGGCTCAGATTCCATTGCTTCCTCATGCATCCGTGTGTGGTAGTATTTTATCATGTGCTCCAGCCTGCTAGTACTGAACTGCAGCATGGTCAGACTCCCACACAACCCAGACATCATTTGTGTGATGTAGTCGGAAGTTTCTGTCCTGCCAGATCCTGCAGCTGTTCAGTCCAATGGAAACAGACAGAGGCTTATAGCAATTATAAACTATTTGGCCTATTAGCTCAGGCTTATCGACTAGTTCTTATAACTTAAATTAACCCATAATTCTTATCTGTTTAAGCTAGCCACACGGCTTGGTACCTTTTCTCAGTGAAGCTTTCTCATCTTACTTCCTCTGTGTCTGGTTGGTGACTTGTGCCTCTTCCTTTCTTTGTCCCAGAATTCTCTTAGTATTGGTTGCCCACCCATACTTCCTGCCTGCCTACTGTCCAGTCAATGTTTAATTAAACCAATACGAGTGACAAATCTTTACAGTGTACAGGAGGGTTAACCCACAGCAGTGTGACTTCCGTCAAGTGAAATCAGTGTGCATCCAACAGTGGCCTTTTCACTGAACACGCTTGCCTTGAGGTTTGTATCAGCTGTGTATCACTATTTTGCTCTTTTTTTTTTTTTTTTAGTGGGGATGAATGAACCATGGTTGTCTTGACTGTTTACCTGTTGATGACATTTACATGATTCTAGTTTGGGGTTATGGGGAGAAACCTGCTATATAAACATTTGTTTAGAGTTCTGGCATGAGAAGAAACCTCTAGCTCCCTGGAACAATGCTCTAGGAAGATTGGACGTTTTCTTATACTTCCTTGTCTGCATGTGTCTTGGTGCCTGTGCGTGGGTGTCAGGGGACAACTCACAGGCGTCATTGTTCTTCCGCCATTGGGTCCCAGGGGTATTGGAGTTAGGCATCTGCCTTGCTGCACCCCCCCAGAAGATTTTAAACATCTGGCTTCAGTCCTACTCTCTGGAGTGTCTACTTCTTCTTGATTTTGCTTTGGTACATTAAGGTTTTTCTAGGACGTTGTCAATTCTGTTAAGTTTTTCATACTTATCAGCATGAAGATTATAATCACTCATTTGTTCAATTGCTGTTTCTGTATTTGAATTGACCTTTTCATACCTAATATGGCTCATCCTTTTTCCTTAGGAAATTTCATTAGGGGATGATTTTAAATGGTGATTATTTTAAGTCTCATCAGGACTCAGCTTTCTCCATCCTGTAGATTGCTTCTCTGTGTCACCCTTATGCCAATTTATGGAAAACAGAACACATTTTAAACCTTTTTGTCCTCCACTGTACCTTTAAAATCTGTACAGTGAAGTCTCCCCGTAACCTTGCTCTGGGATGGATATTCAGACACAACACAGGGCTCTCAGCAAGGGCACTATTGGCCAGATAATTCTTTAATGGAAGGTTCTGGGATGTGTCCTGTAACCCGCTGAGCAGCATCCCTGGGCTGTGCCTAAGTTGCTTGCCAGTCAGTCCCCAGTTACAACACTGCCACACATCCTAGCGGAAGGAGACAAAGCTGTTCACAATTCTTAAATTCATTGTTAGGAAACATTAAGCACCAGAATCGCCATTTTTCTAATGGGTTCATTTGAATGCTCAGCTCATGCATTTTCAGCTTCATTTTCTAATGTAACCCTTTTGTTGTTTATTAAGTTTGGGGTGTCAGGAGACTCAGTTAAATTTATTTGCTAAACTAGCAAATTTCAGGCATCAGGTATTCTTCCTGCTGCCCTTTTCAGTCAACTCTCTGGTCCTCTATACCTGCTGATCGATCCTGTGACTTCTGGTTTTTCTAGCACAGCATCTGAAGAATGCACATTTACAGCAGACGCACGGTCACACTCACCTTCCTGGAACATCTGCTCTGCATAAGAAATAGTGGGGTAACCAAAGTAGGACCACAGGAAAGGGTATGTAGGAGGGAGAAGGGAGGAATGGGAAGAGACCAAGGAAGGAAGAACGGTGGTCTACTGTTTTAAGTTTCTGTGGCTACTAGAGCCACAAAGGGGAAGGCTGAATTTGATGTGGTTTATTTTTAGAAGCCCTTAGAGTGACCTGACTGGGGTTGATGGCAGTCCCTTCTCTTGCTTGGTTGTCACTAGAGAAAGTTGCAGCCTAACGTTGAGTTGTTCCTTGGGAGGCTAATGCTATATGCAGCTCTCAATTGGGAATTGCTTGTATCTAGGTCTGTCTGACCTGTTCGAAGTCCCTAAGACTATGACCTCTATGGGTATCATTGACCAAAAACCCCTCCTGCCTACTTCCTTTCATGAGTCACTGATGACTTGCTGTCTTCCTCAGTGCCATTTGGGCTACAGGACTGCCATCATCATTCTGATATTTGTCGGGGGGGGCACATGGGGAAAGGTGGGCAGAGGCAGGGGTCACAAGGGGCTGCTGAGAGACACGTGTGTTGTTAGAGCCTATAGGTGTAAATCATTCATTGGCTTTTCCTCAGTTCTGGAGAAAACATCTGGTAGGCTTTTAAGTGTTTTCAACAGGAAGGCAAAAATCTCTGGATGTGAGATAAGATGAAGCCCCACTGACATCTGGGACAGATGCGCTAGAAGAGTCTTTTCTAAAGCCACCAGCGCCTTAGCTCCCTGTGACATTTATTTTTCTATCGATTCTGATATTTGTATTTCCATGGTAGATCAATTAGCCTTTAACAATGTCTTCTCTATTGACCTTACCACTCCCCACCCCATGTCATCACTGCTTACCAGAGAGAGACTACAAAAGAAACAGTTACCAGAAATATCTGATTCCTGAGCTGAGAATGGGCAAAAGGCTTAAAGTGAGCCACCAGCTGCTCATTACAGGGCGTTCCTGTGTCTCAGCACTTCTGAATGGCCCAGGGTGAAAGGCCGGCCTCCAGCTCTCTCACTACTAGGAGGTAAGGCTTAGTGGAAAGCAGGTCACCAGGGTATGACTTTGTAGGAGTATGGGGACCCCAGATGATCATCTTTCTTGCTGCCATGATGAGAGCAGGCCTTCTCTGCCAGACTCCTGTGATGATGATGTCCTGTGTCACAACAAGGCCAAGTCACCTGGGCCAAGTCACCTGGGCCAAGTGACCACAGTAAAGGCTCTGAACTGTGAACACGATAACCCTCTTTAGAGTTGCATCTTTTGACGTTTGTCAGAAAGCTGGCCCAGCAATAAGCAAAGGGTCAGAACTCACTCTGTAGAGCAATGGTGGTTCAGGAATCCATCATCCCCACCCTGCAAATGACCTCAGACGTTAGAGATCACAGAATCTCAAAGCTAGAAGGGGCCTTTGAGATCAGTGTTGTCAGGAGGCAATAGATATGGAAAACTGTTGACAGAGGTGAAAGGGATTGGTTAGAACGCCCCCATGAGGCCATGTAGGGAGGTGAGCACCACAGCCAATGGAAGCTAGAGAACAAGGCTTGTGGATGGCAAAACCCTGGGCTGTAGAGAGCACAGGAGCAGGAATCACAGCAACTCCGCCCAAAGGAAGCATTCTGTCCTAAAGAAATCACTAGTCAAAGGGAGGGCACAGTGATTTGTAGGCATCAAGTGCCACAGAAGCTCGGGATTTCCAGAGATGCTGCTCTTTCCTCATGGGGAATGGGATTCAGTCGGGGAGCCAAAGTGGCAGGTGCACCTGGTCCTAATGAAGTCAAGAAAGGCAGAGGTGGTCCAGGATTCAGAGAGAGAGATACTGGGCAAGCAACTCAACTCCCACACAGACAGTGATGGGCTGTCAGAAGGTGCTCCAATCCAGAAACACCCAGACGGTGCTGGGTGGTGTAAGAGCAGAGAGGTCAGGAGATGGGGTGGGCGCTGTGCTTATCCTAGTGCGCGGGCTGGCTTTATGTCAACTCAACACAAGTTAGAGAAGAAGTCTCAACTGAGGGAGTGCATCCACAAGATCAGGTTGCAGGCAGGCCTGTAGATCATTTTCTTATTAATGGTTGATGGGGAGAGATCAGCTCATTGTGGGTGGGGCCATCCCGGAACTGGTTGTCCTAGGTTCTGTAAGACAGCAGGCTCAGCAAGCCATAGGGAATGAGTCTCCACAGCCTCTGCATCAGCTCCTGCCTCCAGGTCCTGCCCTGTTTGAGTTCCTGTCCTGGCTCCCTTGCATGATGAACAGTGCTGTGGGAGTGTGAGCCAAACAAACCCTTGCCTCCCAAGTTACCTTTGGTCATGGTGTTCCACCCCAGATAATAGTAACACAAACTAAGACACCTAAGAAGCTGTGGGTTGCCCTGGGAACACAAAAGTAGAATACTATTCAAGCTCAGGACTTAGGAGACAGGACTTGGCTTAATGCAGACAAAGTAAGCAACAGAGAAAATATGGGATCACCCAAAACCTAGGTAAATAACAGCATGCAGTATTGAGATGGGCATGCAGAAGCCAAGCTCTGCACCAGAGCGAGCATGATGGACAGGTAGGCATCTGAGCTCCTGCACTTCAGCGTGGTTCCAAATATCAGCTCCAGCCACCTTTCCCCCCTAAATTCTCATGTTACAGCTAAACAAGTCATGTTGTGAAAAACAAAAGAAAATCCCTCAAAATACATTTAAGAAAATTCTGACAAACTCCCGAAGCAGAAAACTTGGACTGCATTTCAATCTTGAGATCTCAACAGAAAGAGACGATTGGACTGGGGCACCATAGCCATCATCATCAGGACTGATGCGCTTAATTACAGAGAAACCCAAAGCTAATAATTTCATGCAGTGCTACAGCCAGAGGAGGCCGGTTACCATGGAAATCTCACTTTCATTTTCTTCTTTTCTGAGCATATTTATGTGGTAGAGGAAGAGAAATGTAAACACGGCAGAAAGATCAAACAAGACACGGCACAGTTTGCTGTAAATATTCTACATTATTACAAGAACACAGTGAAAAGCCCTGCAGACCAATGAATGGTCTCTGGCAGGAGAAAAGAAGGCTGTCCCCCCAAAATGGCCCAACTTTACAAAAATGGTGAATCTGTTTTAAAAAAAAATGTAGAAGGCAATTTTCAGAACATTCTGTAATGTTAGCCAAAATTCAAAGTGTATTTCTTCTGAATGCAAAATGTAACAAATAAATACATGTTAAGTACAGATCCGAGATACAAACGACCAAAGGTAGACAGCTGACTGCTTCATACGCGTAGCTGTCATCCATTTTCAGAATTGTTTACAAAGCCAGAAAAGCCTCTGTGGACCTTGAACATATGCTTTATACTATATATTTCAGAAGCACCCTATTTCCAGTGTTTCTTTTATCTACTTCACAAATATATTATTTTAAAATAAAAAAAAGAGATTAAAGGTGCTTTAACCTGATATTAAAATGGCCATACAATGGTGCCCAAGAAAACTGCGAACTGACCACAGGGTGCTTGGTTCACAATGACGCTTGCAGATGGGACACTTGGACAGCAGGTGGCTGAGGGCAGCCCTGATCCCTCAACACTGAGTTCATCTCCAAGTAACAAGCAGAGAAAGCAACTCAGGAAACTATTTCTGCTCCTGCTCTCTGTGTTCCTGTGCTGGGAAAATGGGGGAGGGGGGCTGAAAGCCCACAGTAGTTGCCTGGCCTGGGCACACAGAGTGTGATGGGTTTTCTTTTTGTGCTCAGTTTGCTTGGATTCCTGAAGAAGTCAGAGTATTTGTGTGTCTATGATGCTAACTTTCATCCTCTGGTATTCTCTTTAAACCTGGTGTGGTTGCATAGTTATGCTTTTGGAGAGTTCTGGTATTCTAGAGCACTTACCAAAGCACTCGGACCAGACTAAAAAAAACTCAGACACAAACTGTGGCTCAAAGTCAACAGGGTGTGCACCAGCGTTCGTCCCCGCTGTCCCCAGCTGCTCAATCGTTTACACACTGAAACACAAACCTAAAACCTATGGGCAGTTAAACATCTAGAGGTGTTTGACTCAAGAAGCTGATTTGGCAGGCAGTCTTGGTGGTCTATGAAGGAGGATGGAGCTATCCCACAAGAACTGTGCCCACACGGACAGCTTGTATCACGTGATAAAGCTGGGCAACAGACTCTGCGTTAATGAAGTGAAATTTCAGCAGACACAGGGTGTTTTGTGTCTCTGGCCACTCTGACCCTGAATTTGAACTAAATGAGCTTCTTTTATGTTTGGTTTGATGCTCAGAGCCACTTGGTTGTGAAGCCTACCTATAGTAGCCTGTTGAAGCTGGAGGAAACCATCCTACTGCCAGTAAATAAAAAGCAAGCTCCGTTGGAATGTGTCCACATCCTGGGTATTGTGTCTGTGCAAGGCCCAAGGTCTGAGGAGTGATGGGAAATTCTCACAGTGGAACTGTGCTGTGATTTTTCTTGCTCTTCTGACTGCTGTTAAAGAAGAGCGATCACAGCGAGCATGGGACGTGCCCCGCAGCACCCCATGGCTGATTTACCACAGCCCTCTATGCTCTGGGTGAGGATCAAGCTGGGTGCCTGCTACCATGTTTGTACACGCTAACAAGTCCAGCATTATCTTAGGAGCTGGCAAGCAAGTTTTCCCCACCAGATTCTTTGTAAGAGGAAAACCCTTCAAAAAGAAAAGGCATGGAATGCTGAGCTAACACAGAGTATCAGTAACAACAGCTGTCTGAGTCCTCTTCATCTCTAAGGGTTTGAAGCCAGGGCCTCACTGTTTGCCCTGCAGTGATTGTCAGGAAACTCAAACACCTCAGGGTGATTTGACAAGTGCGCCACGAGGGAACGGGGACTTGGACTCACGGGCAACTTCTCTTTGCATTCCTTGGGTTCTTGCTGCACTCACAGGTGCCTGAGGCGTGTCTCTTATGGGGTTCTGTTGTTTGCTCTGGTGGTCACAGGCAGACACCTGGCTTCTTACTAGGCCAGTCTTGCATATGCTGGGTGGCTTTTACAGCCTACTTATTTGATGCTACAGAAATTCCCAACAACAGAGAAAGTGGCAATGTCTGGTTTTCGAGGAAGGGAGGTACTCTGGGAAGCTACGAGGAGAACTGATGTCTTCGTACAGTGTTCTGGGGTACCTTGTAAGGCAGACTGGCTTACTTTGAACCCTCACCGTGCCCTCTTAGTCGAAGCTTTGGAAGACCACTTAACATGATGTAACTTGAATAACTTAGATATTGCTCTTAAGAAGGGTTTAGAGGACACCGCGTGTATTAGCCTGGAGTAGCGTGTAGAAGAATCAGATGTCCAGGGCCTTACTGTGGAGTATTCAGTCCCACTGTTTCTTTGGGGGCAGGAGGTCAGCTTGCTAGCTCAAGACACTAAGGAAGCCTTCAACCTGGACACGTCCACTCACAGTGGTCTTGATGTCCTTAGAAGAAGTCCCCAAGCCTTTTTCGATAAGGCGGCTCATTCAGCATACCTGCCGCCTAATGACGCTGTCTCCACAGGTCACCTCCTCTCATAGGCTCACTGTGTGCTAGGGCTTCTTTTGAGAAGCCTGCATTTCCTGTAAGTCAGGGAAGCCCTGAAAAGAACTCTTGGGTCTATAAGCCAACAATTAGGCTTTTCTGTTCTGGTAAAGAGAAACATTGCAAAGCCGAAGATGAGAAAGGATAGTAGCCAGCAGTCAAAACCGAGTACGGAAAGCTGCAGCTCTTAGCCTTCCTGGGCCTGGCATGGCGGTCGGGAGGGGAAACACTCTGCGACAGGCTTCTTGTTGTCTCCCAGCACTCCAGGCCTCTGTGGAACACCTGCATCTTACTGGCTTAACAGATGTTTGGGCACATAATCCTGAAGGTCAATGAGAGACCTCCATAGATATTTCTGCTTGAGGATTCTTACACGTAAGGAAGCTAAACCTGCCGCGTTACAGATTTCTATTACTAAAGTGAAACCCATAAACATCTGACAGTTTCCTGTAGACCCCACACTAAGGTGTGTGTGCGCTGCAACTCAGTTTCCCTATGCTTAGGAAATGAGCTCAACATCCACCTCGTAACTTTGCAGAGACCTGGAGGTGGGGCTGGGGCATAAGGCAGGCCAGAGAGTCTACTGAAGCCCTTGAAGAAACTGTTCTAGAGGCTGAAGGGGCATTACGTTTGGGACTGTTCATGAGGAGGCCGGTTCCCTGTTGCCTGGTGTTTGGGTATTTCCGTGGGTCTCTCTGATGTTTTCACTGCCTTTGCTGGATGCCCACTCCCTTACCCCACTGCACTGTGCTTGGCCTCAGAATGTTTCTATTTTTCTCCTTCCCTTAATTGTTACTAGTGTAAAGTCAACAAACATGGCTACTTTTCCAGCTTCCCTTTCATACAGCGCAGCACAGCAGGACCCCTCAGCAGGGAACTCCAGGAACCACGGAGTTACTTACTAGCGGTCAAAGGTGTCACAAGATGACATCATTTAGGAATTAGCTTCTACTGCATAAAAAAGCAACCTAATGAGATGTGAGGAATCAGTGGCCTTCGCCACGGATGTTTGAGCATTGATAACTGGTGCAAACGTGGAGAGAGGCTTTGGCTCCTCTCCTTCAGGACCCAGCACAGGGGACCACGTGGAACGTCACCTGAACCAGTGTCAGCTCTGGGAGGCGGCCAAGCAGTTCTGCTGCAGGGAGTGGCCCTGGCTCTTTTGCAGATTTGGGGCTGTTGATCTGTTCTGGGTTTTGTGGGAATAGTTTGACACCTGGCGGTTTCCTCAGGCTTCAAGGGGCGTTGTCAGCCTTGTCCACTTTCTCCCGCTGCTCCAGGGAACTGGATCTTTCCTGTTTTGCCTCCCTGCATGCCTAGGCAGCTCACTGGCAGACCTGCTGCGCCCTGCTCATTGCTCTTGGGCACTGTAAAGGAATGAAGAATGTCACAGCAGGTTTTTCCCTGCTGTCCCAGAATCTCCATGCCTTTCAGGATAGAGTGGTTCTAACGCCAGTCCTGAATTTAATCTTTGAATCAGTAGAGGGCAGAGGGGTAGTTTGTGGAGGTGACGGTGCATTTCTCAAACTGACTTAGGGCAGTGATACACAGTTGATAGACCATCTCTATTAGAATGTGACTTTCAAAGGGACATTTTATGGGAGCTTAAGTCTGTACCAGTAACTCCTTGCAGGGTGTCTTGCTGGCTTTTAAATCAGGGTCTTTTCTTATACAGAAATGAGTGATACATAGTACACAGTCACACTTGACATGAAACTAATAAGTCCAGAAAAATATAAAGTAAAAAAATCTAATTTAAAATAGTGATATTTAGAGTAAATCAGTTAATAAAAGGTAATAATTTTGACAGTAAACTCTCATGCCGCTTTAATGATGGATTTCATGTCATATGAAGGCTTTGATTCCATCTACTGATGATAATGGCACATACAGCGTCTCTGCAGCTCTCTTTCAGTTCTGGTGCTAGTTTGCATGAGGGCTCTGATCTTCTGTGACAATAGCATCTGCTGTCAAGAGACATGGAGGAGGTTGGCGGCGTGACAAGTGGAGTGGGCTGGGAAGAAGAGGGCTCAGGCAGACAGCCACTTTCAGATGTCACTCTTGCATCAAGGACACACGGTACATTAGGAGGATAACATGGACCATGAAGGGCTATGCCTGAGACTCCTCTGACCATGACGCACACCACAGATCTGTGCCTGCAGCCGGTTTGCTCACTCCCTGAGTCCCAAGGTGTAGCACATATTGCAACCAAAATGCTTGCATAACAACAGTCTTGGTACCAGCACCGTAGAGTTGGTCAGGGGGGCTAGTGAACAGAAATGGGGCTCAAAAGGAAACTATTATAATCTCGGCCATAAGAAATTGTTTCCCAAACAACCATGCAGTGGAACCACCTGTGAGAAGCCCACTGCCGACTCCAGGCTGTACTGATGTCTGTGAGGTGCCAGCTGTGACGAGGAACTAACTCTACCATCCCTGTTGTCTCCCTGTGAGCCTTGTAGCGGGAGGGGCTGAAAGAAAGGGTCACAACCACTTATGGTTTTCCTAAAACACAGCTTTGAGAAGAAAGCTTAGGTCACACAGGATATACAAGGATGCTGATTTGGCAGAAAAGTTCCCTTCTATAAAAAATGATGAACTACTCGTTTCTAATGAAGGCTTCTTGTGATTCAAGGTAGGAAAATGCAGACGGAAAGTCAGACCGCTCAGGTTTACAGTCTTCTCCTTCACGCCCAGCCAGCTACACTGAAGGAATGCTGAGTGTAGCTATGAGCAGGGCTATCAGCAACTCTTGGATAATCCATTAGTAAAATAAAGGCTTGCGGCCAGGCTCAAGCGTATCCACACCAGTGGTAATTTTGGGCAGCACTGTTTACTATTATTATTCAACAAGACAAATCCTAGAATTTTGTGCATGTCTACAGCCTCTTTTCCCTAAATCAACTTGCAAATCAGAACTGTATTTATATGTGCACTTTTTGGGTATGGATTAGCCTCCTAAAGTACATAATTCCAATAATTATCAGTGACAGAAGGGATGAATAAATTATGCTTCGAGCATAACAAAATTAACAGTAAGAATGTTTTGCATAAGCTTTTCTTAATGCATGCGCCTATGTTAAATTTAATATTCTATACGACTGACATGATCCTGAAAGGCTCCCAATGAGTTAATCTCAAACTGTACCTCTGCCTGTTCTGGGACAAAGAATAAAATAGAATTTAAATGCTGCAGATGTCAAGATGTTTTGAAAAGCTTTTTTAATTTAAGCAAAGAGTTATGATGTGAATTGCAAATCCCAACAGCCTAGATGAGTGAAATTATCAATGCCATGTTCTCTTTCCAGCAGAATGCAAGGATTAAGCTTCGGGTCTTGTTCAGAGTTAGAGCCAAGTCGGTCTCCTTTCCCTGGCTGGGAGAGTACCTCTGAGAGGGGCTTCTTTCTTTTTCATAGACAAAAATTGTATTATAGGCGGATTGACTTGGAAATCCTGAAAGGGAACATCTTATCTCCTTCTGAGGGCTGGCAGATGTCTGGAGAGCCCAGTGCCGACTGGGAATTCTGGAGTCTGCGCTTAGGTTTCCATGGTGGGTGCCATTAAAAGCGAGCTCTGCTTTAGCAGTGTCTGACCTGTGGGAACACCGTGCTGTGACAGGGCTGCTCTGTGTGGGGCAGTGTATGCTGTGGGCAGGCACACATGGCCTTTACTTTAGTCTGCATGTATGATCTTTAAATGTGTAGAAAGTGAGCAAGGAGGTTGGAATGATGGGTACAGTCATGCTCCTCTACAGTGGCCTCCTCTGGAAGTTAGAGTCTGGTCTATGCTCTATGCTGCCCGGAAGGGAAGGGAGGGACTTGTCATCTCACAAGCTCTTCAACACAGGCCAAGGAACCCCTAAGGTGATGTCTGTCTGAACAGAGGCCTGAGGGCTTACTGAAGACTTCTGGGCCACACCTTCCCGAGTAAGACCACCTCCCAGACACACTGATCCTGAGATAGCTGTGGATAGACCATGGGGCAGTTCCCTGGACACAGCTAAGATTCAGTTCAACCAAATCCTAGTTTTAACTGCTGTATACTTGATAGGCCAGAGACACCTTTAATGATGAGCCTGCTTGCATACTTGTGAGCTATCAGGAAGGTTTCTGGGCACTGCCTTTAGGGCAAAGAGGAGATGGAAGTGTGGGCATCCCTAGGGCTTTTTCTTCTTTAAAAGTCCTTGATTTCTGACCCATCTATTTCATTCCTAGCCACAGTACTCTTCAGGAGGTGCATGTGGATGTGTCTGTGCATATGAACCATGGGTTCTGAAGGTTCGGAAACTAGTACAAGGAAAGGGAACTCCACTCTGGGACTGTCCCCTGGGATGAAGACACACGATTATTATCATGCTGCTCCTTCTGTGGACTTCAGTATCTCTAAGAAAGTTTCCACTGGGCTCTACGAGCTCCTGAAACATTTCTTAGCCCTTGATAGGAAATTCAGACCACAGACACAGTGTATTATAAAGGTGCAAATCTGGAAGGAAGGCCGGCTGTTTTATCTTCTCCCTGTTGGGCACTGGCTAGCTGCTATTTTCCCAGCCTGCCATCCTGGTCACACATGTCTCTTGCCATCCCTGTCCTCTGCAGTCTCCTGCAGAAGCAGCTGCCTCCATCCTGTGTGCTCTCTGGGAATTTTCCATGCACTACTTTCTGCAGCCTGGACCGAGGAGGTAAAAGACAAAATAACTCAGAGGGTGTGCTGTTCTCACTGGGCTTGTTCTGACAGGAAAGAAAAGAAAAACCCTAGGAGGTCCAAGTAATTCCCAATATATGATTATATTTATAGATACAATCTCGCCTTGGCAGAGGAGAAAGCCCACTGTGGTGGGAAGGCATCCTGCGAGCGTGCGCTACCAACGCTGTATATAGCACCGACTGAGGAGGGCCTGTGGCAGAAGCCCACGGGCTGTGCCTCAAGGAAAAGGCCTTGGAGGGACATCAATGGTCTTAGGTAGGAAAACACAGGTCTTTTATGTTCTCAGTTAGGCCTGTGCTTTTCTCTGTACAGTGGCCTCAAACGGTAGGGTTCTGTGGTTAGCTAAGACGGCCTTGGGTAGGACTGTTTATTTCTTGAATAAATTTGCCTTTAACATATTTTAAAGTGGAACAGACTTTTAAAAACCCAGTTAATAAAAAACATAACCTTCAAAGATGGCTGAAGTAAGGTGGTATAAAGTCAGGTTGGCTGAAGACAGAGTCCCATAGGTGGAGTCTGACCCTTGCTGGCACTATGTGATTTTCTTCTTGATGGCTGTGAGCTCTTTGTGAAGGTCGCTGAACTTAGGGCGGTTCTCAGGTTTATAATCCCAACACTTCATCATGATTTTAAAAATCTCTTCTGGACAGCTCTGTGGGGCCGACATCCGGTATCCTGAAGATTCAGAAGAGGAGAGAACTCAGAGCCGGGGAAGATATGGACACTCAGACATAAACTCAGAGCGGGGGAAGATACGGACACTCACATAGGGCATTACGCTGTGTATAGTATGCTGCTTGTAAATATTAGTGCCTTATGCTGTAAGCAGGGCAGAAATTACAGATCACTGCTGGTGTTGGGTGTCTCCCTGGCAGATGGCATTACAGAGCCATGTGTGTGTCAGCAGACCTGCAGTAAGCTGTAGCACACGCACCTACATAGCTGAGTTCTGAGGATCAGCTTCCAGAATTACCAGATGCAGACTCTGGAGATGTGGGTTTATTCTGCACTGAGCAGAGAAGGAACAAGTTCCAGCCTTCATAGGCTGCTGTCTGGCAGCGCTGGGGTCCTGGGCTGGGAGGTGTGTGTGTGTGAGGTGTGAGGATGGAAGGCAGGCACCCCCACACCCGGGCTACCCATGGCAGGCTGACCACAGGAGCGAGGCTGGGGCAGATCCAACCAGAACATGGCTCTCGCTGGAAGCTGTGTCCGACACAAGCATGTCACAGTGTTACTGCCACCTGGTCCTGCCTGTCGCCGTCAGGAGGACCACGGTGCTTCTTCAGATCACAGCTTCTCTAAATCTTTCTGGAAACTGAAGCCTTTCCACTTGGATAGCACAGGGATCTGTCTGGTGTGGAGCACAACACCACTCTAAGGCAGCCTGCCTTCTGTCACCTCAGTGGGGCAGGGACAAAAGTGATGTTCTCTCTCTAAAGTGGAGGGTCCTGCACACGGACACAATCTCACAAACTGTGGTATCTGCACAGTTCACACCTGAGAACTGCACACGGACACAATCTCACAAACTGTGGTATCTGCACAGTTCACACCTGAGAACTGCAACTAAGTTACAGAAACGAATTGCAAAAGAAAATGATATTTTAAATACGTTCACAGTTGTGCTGGCCATGTTCACAGATACTGGCTGTTAAGAGTTTGCCTCTCTTCTACAGGAGCCAGAGCACCCATGGTGTTTGGAAACAGACTGCTCTGACATGTTCCTCCCTACAGCATTGTGACCCTTCCCTCCCAGATCTGGTGGCGGACACGCCATGGGCACCACTGTCCTGGTGCCCATGGACACAGAGCACTGAGGCTGGCGGACATGAACGTGACACACCCAGGCCTTGGCTCACCTCTTTCCACCTGTTCCCGGGCCTGCTGGTTCGTCATTCCAGGGTACGGACAGACTCCTAGGCTGAAGGTCTCCCACAGGAGGATGCCAAAGCTCCACACATCACTTTCAGAGCTGTATCTCCCTGAGAGGGAGGAAATGGTCATAGCCAGGTGAGTCAGCAGGACAGGGTAAAGGGATAAGGGCTCGGCTCTGAGTGTCGCCTGCATGCTAGCACGGCTAAGCCTCCAAAGGAATGCCACAAGTACATCCATTCTTGGTACTTGTGTTAATTCCACGCCAAGCAATGTTAAGAATTAAATGAAGTCTTCAGGAGGCTAGTTTAATCAAATGACCTATAAAATAATTTTCTTCTTTTCCAAAAACAAAAATTCAGCCAGCATGCAGGCTTACTTCCCCTATGGTATCTGAATGAGGTGTTTGGTTTATATATAAAAATATAAATTTGCACACATCAGTCCCTAGGAGATTAAATAAGAGCCCTACAATTTGGCCTTCTGCCTGCATCATTTTTTTTCCCAATAAAATTACAAACAAACTTAAAGCAATAAGGAAAGTTTCTTAACTTCATTTTTTTTAACTTATCACTGTTTACAGATATTCTTACATGTTTAAAGGTCTCATTTTCCCCACTGGTAGTTTCATTTGCAGAAAATGCATTTCTCTGTGAGGTTTGAATAGAGCGGAAATGAACATAGCTGGCTGATAAAAACAACTTCTTCCAATTACACGCTGCCTTGTTTTGTCAGAATACCGTGCTGCACCTGTGCGGAGCTACATGAGCTGAACTCTTAGATTGTTTTTCCTTCCGGTGGCCTTCAGTGGAAGCACCGAGATAAAATCCCACCATGCCTTCTGGAGATGGATATGAGACCAGGGAGGAGAAGTAGAAACATCCCTCTCTGTCTCCAAGACAATATGCACTTGCCCAACACGTATATATGCACACTGCCACACCAAACTCCACCTGCAGTGATGTTAAGGCTTTTCTGTTTTTTAAAACAAGGTCACGTGTAGCCTAGGCTTGCCACGTTGCCTAAGGCTGGCCTTCGAGTCTCGATCTCCCACCTCTACCTCTCCAGTGCTGGGATTACAGGCGTGTGTCACCATGCGCAGCTTGGAGGTTTCTTGACTCAGCATTTTCTATCCATCTGCTACCCCAGGATTTACAAATGCCACTCCTGAAAAACTGTATTCTTCTTCTAAAACAGAACGGCCTCTTCCGTCTCCTGAAGGAGGCAGAACGGCTGGAGTGGGCGTGTGCTGGGGTGGCACTCTCAGAAAGGACGCACTGAGCAGCTCCTGCCGTGGGAATCAGCTTCCCACTACGGAGAAGGTCACGATGGACATCCCCGTCATCCCCGTGCTGTTGGGTAGGAAAATTACTTTTCTTCTGTACACATCAAGTCTTTTCATGAAACTCATTCAGCGGCTAAAGGTTACGGCTGATTTGTAAAGAAGTGAAGATCTGGAGACACGTAGCTTATGTTGTCTGGTGGAGATCAAGAAAGGCGCTCTGTGTGTAAACAGACCACACTTCAGAAAGCCTACGGAACCTGCCTGATCTTCGAATCTGGTTTGGTGGATCATTTGAACACGACAGAGTGGGTCAGAGCAGCATTTTGCCACTGTCTTGCTGCACTGACCCTGACAGTGCCCGTCTGGAGCAGAGGCACTACAGTTTGTATGACCACAGACGAGGAGACACCCTGCCCAGGTCCTGTTGCTGACTACATAACTAAGGAGAAAATGCTGTCTCCCTCTCATTCCAGACTCTTGGGAGCTCCTTCACACCAAGAGGAGTTTCTCCTAGTTAAGCCATGATCCGCCATCATCCCTAAACAATCAGGTGGCAAGTGGTTAACTTTTTCAATAATTTCTGAGATTATAATTACAGCATTTCTCCCTCTTTCCTCCACCCATACCTTCCTATATGCCTCCCCACCCCCACCAGATTCAGCGCCTCTTTTCTTACTGTTATTGCATGCACAGCTGTATGTGCACATTCATACGTCTTCCTAAGTATGTACTTGTTCAGTATATTATTATGTTACATGGCTGCATGCTTTAGGGCTGACCATTTCACACCGGACAACCAATTGGTGTGTTCTTTCCTCTCTCCCACTCCCTGATGGAAAACTTTCCCAATAACTGATAAGTAGGTGATGTTACTTCTTAGTTGAAGACAAGTATACTCCTTTTCTTTATAAGTCCACGACTTCTGTTGAAAACTACACCGAGAACGGAAGGAGTACAGTCTGAGTGTGCTAGCATGTAATGGCTGGGGAGTGTTATGATTTACATGTGAGCTGCCCCTTTACAGGCTCACGTGTCATCCATTAGTCCCTGAGTGTGGTGTAGCTGGGACGGTAATGAAGCCTTGTGGAAGGAAGTAGGTCACTGCTGGCAGCTGTTGATGCTTTAAAGTCAGGCCCTACTTCCTGTTCGATGTAATCACCACGTCTCCCCTGCCATGGCAGGCTATGTCGCTCTATAAATACAAGCCAGAAATAAACTCCTCCTCCCAGCGGTTCCTGTTGTCAGGGTATCTGACCCAGCAATGAGAAAGTAACTAAGCTAGACTGTCACAAATACACAAGACGAGAGCACAGAAAAAGTATCTGTTTCTGGAAAGGGAGAGTACATGGCTAGAGACAGGTGTGGGTAAGGGGCCTTTAACAGTGCCTGATTCTTAAAAGCGTTTTAAATTAAGTAACACTAATGGCACAGCTGAATCCAACAGACCTAAGCCAAAGCTGCAAGAGGATCACTTTGACCTCCCTGACTCTCCCTGGGAGATTGGAGCGCAACTGCAGCAGCCTGCAGCGAGAGCCAGGGAGGGAGCAGTGGAGAGGAAGAGCTCCTGGCTATGAAGTAAGGAAAGACTCGAAGTGTAACAAGAATAAGGACTTTCACAAGATGACCCCCAATCCAAGTCTGTGAGGACTAACACAGCAATCAGGGTTGTCCTGAGGCTGTCTTTCTCGGGCATCTCCTCCTGGACTGGACGCTAACTACGAACCTGCACTGTTGTTGGCCTGTATCTTCCTCCTCCTCCCCAACGGCATCGTACAGAATCTGTACCAAAGGCAAATGTTCGCTCAGGGTCAGCCTGAAGGCTTCCTACATGTCCTTCTCGCTTGAAATCCACCTGTCTGGCCATGTACCTGGAGCTAGCCCTCAGATTTGTAAATACTTCAGTGAGGTTAGTATTTACAAAAGCACACCGTGAGTTTTACTTGTCATAAGCACTCAAGCACAAGAAGAAAATCCAGGCACAAGGGCCTTTCACAAATGTTTTGCATCTAAAGAAACACTCTGTACAAATACAAGTGTCATAGTCTTATCTTTCATCCAGTCGTTTCTCCATGAGAAATAGCACCCAGCTCTGCGAAGACGCCTCTGGGAGATGATGGGGTCCCTGAACTCTAAGGCTGGTGTAAATGACTAGGAAGTTCACAAGAGCCCCTCTTGCTGGCATGAGGCATCTGACTGAGCCCTGACAAATTTCCATAACACTTACACTCAAATCTTTACCTAAAAAAAATCAAGACGTTAAACTAGTTCACACTCACATCCTGGGCTGCTGGGTGCAGAAAACACCATTGTGTGAAGTGCAGTGCCAACCACAACAGACACACTGACAACTGCGGGCGGACATGGACTGCCTTCCACACACTCACACGGCATGTGTGCACGTCTCACAACAGAGATATGTCAAATTTTTCAGTGGACAATAATAATAATAATAATAATAATAATAAAATAAATGCCTGCTCTCATGGAAGACAATACCTACATCTCTCTTTGCTCAAGATTTATGTAAACTCCAGGGACAGAGGTTGAGACCAGGACCCGGCGGAGGGAGAAATGAGGACTTGACCGATACTATGTAACCTTAGATGAGATTACTGAACCAATTATAAGACATTCAAACTAGTAGACCAGACCCTGCAACACTTGATGCAAGTATACACCAAGTGTGCATGTGCAGTGTGCAGTGTTCTGAGGAACGGTGCATAATGGAAGGGAATCATCTTTGAACACGAGACTTCTTGGATGCCTAGCCACACTCACTGGCTACTGTAAACTAGCAATCTCACAGGTATGAACACTGGGGACTGTGACTAAGAGCCAGGTAAGAACATACACTCCATCTGTGTTGCCCCTGGTAGTTCCAGGCTGGATTCTGCTCTACCCCAACCATGCTGTGAGTGCTTTGTGCTGATGCAGGCCACTTCCACTATCGAAAGGCAAACTGGAGTCTATTCATACCATAATTAAGAGCCTCTGGTGCTGTCCATTTAATCGGAATCTGCTTTAAGCCGGAAGATGAATATACTCCGCCGTCTTCTTGCCGAGACATTCCAAAATCACTGATTTTCAGAATATTATTTTCACCTACCAGGCAGTTTCTTGCAGCCAGGTCCCTGGGTTATAACAAGACACAGAGAACGCCCATTAAAACAAGTTGAAAGCTGCTTTCACATTTATGACTTCCACACTTTGCATTTTCACATCTTCAGTGTATCTATAATGAGGTTAAGAATGCTCGCGATTTACCAGGCTTCCCATCAATTCTGTCACAGGTAAAAATCACCCAGGAGAACATTTGCATATGGAGCAGGCCACATGCTAGTTTTCTAGGCATCAGCCAGATTTCCATTTAAATAGAAAACCTCAGATTCTCTGTTAAAAGAGGAAGTCACAGAGGTGGGGCTAAGAGAATTTGACATTGTTTCTATGTTGACCGGCTTCCCTAGGGCAGCACTGCCCAAGGGCTGCTGGGATAATGGACTGTTACCTACTGTCCACAAAGGCAACTCGGTCACATGTACTGCTGTGTATGTGCAGCGTGGCTAGCGTGCCTGAGAAGTAGCGGCAGGTGGCTGTGGTAAAAGGCCATCTCCAGAGGCTCCCCAAGGAGGGGGAAAGGCTAAGGTGGTAAGAAAGTGGGCGAACTATTCTACTGCACCGGGGACAGACCAAACTGCACGGTGGCTCGGCTCTGTCTCCCTCGTATCTGCTCTATCCACGGGATGTAGCAGACCTAACGGTGAAGTCCCTTCCCCAAGTCTTGTGAGAGGGCATGCAGCAATCAGATCCATATATAAAGTCATGAGTGTATCATCATATGACAGGATCTGTGGTGCGCGGATGTAAACGTGTGTAAAGGGACAGACTCACAAGAGGGAATCCTAGGTTAGACAGGCTTGTCCGAAGGCCTCTTTGATAAATGGTTTACTCAAAGACCTGGAGAGTATGTGTCACTTAGGTGTGGTCTGAAGGAAGGGTTTGACAGAGACAGTTTCCTCCTGACATCCATTTCTTCCACTTTAGTAAAGGAACCCGGAGTTTAGCTGAATGTTTGGCCACGTGGTTTAAAACATGAAGCTTTCTAGAGTCTCCGGCAGTTAGGCGTGGCTACTCTTTAGGTGCTGGCTGATGAAATGGCAGCATAGAAATTCTCCACAGTGTTCACACAACTGTTTGAAAGCAAGGAGATAGACTGTAGCTCTCTCCCCCTCCCTTCTGCTAGCCTGAGCAGGGACATGAAGCAAGGTGTGAGCAGAGAACACCTAGCACGAAGAGGAACCATAGCAACACCATCAGAACAGCAGGCAACCAGGCGCCTGGGATCACTTACGAGTTCCAGAGAGTTGCCAGCCATATTCTGTGCTTGGATTTGTTACATAGGAGAATTCTTATGCTGTTTAAACGGTTTTCATTTCTTAACTTTGTGTGTGCGTGGTGTGTGTGTGTGTGTGTGTGTGTGTGTGTGTGTGTGTGTGTGTGTGATTATAAGCAAAATACAGTGGTGAACCTGGATTTAGATACCTTGAGTTGGAGAGATCTATGGGATGTCTCAGTGGAGGAGGAAGTAAGCAGCTGGCATATCAATTCTGAAGTCACAAGAGAGATCAAAGAGACGGCTGTAGTTTTTAGATGGCATTTGAAGGCATGGGATTAGAAAAGCATGCACGGCCAGTGTATCCAAAGATGACACACTGGTCTAGGGAAGGGCCAAAAACAGACTGAGGGGGCAGCACAGAGGCAGAGAAAGCCCTACCTCTCTGTTCAGTCGGCCGCTAGGGACAATTCCAGGGCAGGCTGTGAGCTGGCTACTGACTGGTCGACAAGGACTAGGGCAACCTTAGAGCTGTGGGGGCTGCAATAAGAGTGTGACCACGGTGGACAGCGGAAGGGAGAAAAGGCAGCTAAAAGCTCAGCTGAGCACGTCTGCCATAGAGACAGAAGTAGAGAGGTCTACAGAAGGGCTTCAGCACGAGGGGATGCCCCACCCTGCCCAGTGCAGAAGCTGGTGTATGTGTGCAGGCTGGGAGATGAGGCAGGGAAAAGTGGCCATCACAGAGGTGAAGCTCGCTCTAACCACACATGAATCCTGCCACCTCTTGCATTCTCAATTTAGATTCCTAACGTTCAGACATGTATGTGGGACACAGGAGGTGCTCACAAACACTCTGTGAGTGGATACCCTCTCATATAAATGTTCCAGGATAAAGGCATCCATTCTGGGTTTTCATTTTAAATTATCTTCTCCTGAGTAAATAGTTGGTTTTCTTTTCAACTGGTTCTTATATATGTGTTTTTGGGACACATATATAAGAATCAATTTTTGGAAGTCTTGAGTCATATTTAAAGTTGTTTTTTTGAAATGAGGTCTCACTGGGCCCTGGCTGGCTTTGAGTCATTTCAATCCTCCTGCCCCAGCATCCCAAGGTCAGTGGCTCCAGGTATACACTATGACACCCAGGTAAGTCTAATTTGCATCTTTAGTAAGAGACACACAAACATCCCACTGGTACCTAACAGTACCCAATTAACCTTACAATCACAGGCCACAGTTATGACTAGAGAAATAACATTTCCTTTTCGGTAGGGATCTTGGCTGGCTGTCCTTATAGCCATTCACAAAGAAACGGGAGGCATTTTGCTCTGCTGATTTGCAGCGACTACTTTTATTCATCAGATCAAGACTCACAACGGAGAACCATGGAGGAAGCCCAAGTTAGAAACTGAAACTGACTCACTGCCCGGCTTTTAAATATGGCAGCTCACCATGCGCTCCCACGGGGGGAGTTTCCTGCCAAGGCAAGTGGCAGTGAATGGCTGGTTTATAATTCACTGCATCTGTGGGAAGCTGCTAGCCATGCTGTCCTGGGAGCTCCAGGTCTTACCAAGGGTTGGCTATACTACACCCCAGTCCACTACCTGTCTGTGTGGCCTTGGCATACTTGGCTGTGCTTTCCTCATCTAACAAGCAGAACCTAGCAGGGCTAGGAGGGGTAGCGCATACACAGTGGCAGCACACGGTAAACACAGCATCAACTTTCAGTGAGCCACTGTGGGTGCTGCCCTTGCTCATGGGTTAGTCGTGCTGCTGTTGAAACTACCACTCTTACACGAGGCCCGGAACAACACGTGGACATCATTTTGCAAACCATGTCAATATCAGAGTCTGTCATGGTCACAAAGGAATAGGGGCAGCCCCTGAAACACGACTGTGCGAGGCTATAGAACCGTGGTGCAGAGATGTAATCAATGGCGTTTCCACACTTTCACATGTTTGACATCCTCTTGAGACACCGAAGGAGTAAGAATGTCGACTCTCTCATGTGGATGCAGGCCTGGCTCATCCGGTTTGGGAGGTGGCACTGTGGGTGCGCTGTTTCTGCAAGGCTGCACTGTAACGCTGCACACAGAGGAGGATCGAGAAGGGGCCTGGTGCTCCTCTACTAACTAGGTTCAGATCAGGCCACGTTACGTCATGGCGTCAGATCTCATGGCTCCCTCCTTTCCCTTTACCCTCTTCTGGGGATGAGGAGGACATGTTTTCTCGTACCTTCCTAACAGTCATCAGATACAGATCTGTGGTTAGTAACACGGGGATGATGTGTGGGAGATTTCTGAAAGGTTGTGGCTACATTTAATTCAGAGGATCTACTGCAAACAACACAGCCTTTTAAATTCTGGATCCAGACAGTCTTCAAAACCCACACTTGTAACTTTGGTTTTGCCATGGCAGTCAGCCCATAATGCATTGCCTGCTGGTTTTAACTGAAGTCTCCAGGTGAGCCAGACAAACACAAAGTTTTGAAGATTCATGCATATGATTCCAGAACGTGACAGAAACCTGGAAAGGCAACACAGGGGTCCCCTCTCCGTTCTGTTGCTCTTCAGTGCATTTGAAGCATCCCCCCAAAACAGGCAAAGAGCAGGCACCCGAACTAGTTTCATAAATTCCGCAGACGGCCGTCGTTCTACCTAGATGAACCTGACAGCTTCCAGGCAGAGCACAGGGAAATGAGTGAAGAAGCAGAGGGCTCTCCTGACCCATGAGGGAGTGTGCACGCCCTGGCTGGCGCCCCGAGTTACTGCTTCTGTGGCACATACCCACACTCACTGAAACTAACGCTAACAGAACAGCAACTGAAGACAGACGTTTAGTCTGAAGCAAACGATGTTTTGGGACAATCATTTTGTTCCCAGCATGCTATGGCAGGGATCTTGAGTCTATACACTCATGATATTAAGACTACAATTCAGATTGCTTAATGGCCAAAACTTTTTTATTTTATTTTATTAAGAGACAGGGTTTCTCTGTGCAGATCAGGCTGGTCTTGAACTTAGAGATCTGCCTGCATCTGTCTCCCAAGTGCTGGGATTGAAGGCATGAGCCACCACTGCCTGGCCAACAGTCACAACTTTTAAGTGTAGGCAGAGCTGTAGTTTGTTTGGTGACATGAAAAAACTTAGCAAGTTATGAAGGGCTTTAGGTTCATTCAACAGCACCCTACACAGGGTCAACTGACCAACTGTTGATTCTAAAGGTGAAGGGGAAATACAATCAACGAATACCAACTCTGTGACAACCAGAAAATAGATTCAGACACAAAACCAAAAATGAACAAACAAACTTCATGGCAGCCATTAAAACAAAATACACTTGCATGGAAAGGCAGGAATTATTTGCAGAAATTTAGAAATATTTAAAATATTACAACTTGAACATACAATATCTGGAAACAAACAAAATAAACAAAATACTTGACAGGTCAGTAGTGGGCTAGTCACCACATTCAAAACACTACAGGATAAACAATTACAAAGCAGCCAAACTGGAGAAATAGAAAAATGTGAACAGGGTTTCAGGGAATTGCAAGATAACAACCAAAATGTGCAAGTAGAGAGACAGGAATCACAAAATAATATCCAATGGTCAAAAAACACATAAGCAGATAAACTCAAGAAGGAAGCAGAAATTCTATTTGAATAAATATGTGTATATATTCAACAATGCTTGTGATATCCTATGAGATAAAATCCATACCTGGCACATTATTAGACCAAGATGGAGCTAAATGGGGCACAGGAGAGCCAAATCCTAACCACTTATCATTTTGCTCATAAATTAGGACATCTTTGAGTCCTTAGCGGAGAGATTTCTTTTTGTAGTAGATGGCCACCAACACAAAGACCCACAACTGGCCAAGGTGCAGAGAAAAAGAGACTGTGGAATGCTCCGCCCCAAATGGGACACCTTCATCACACTGCTCCTCCCAAACCTCAGGGATCTTTGGAGAAGAGGAGGGGACAGTGTCAATCCAGAGGCAGTGAGTGACACAAGAAGACAGTGTCCCCTGGATACAGCTGGACAGCTGGACGTGTAAACTCACAGCAGTTATGACCTCATGAACAGGACCTGTGTGAGCTCAAGCCAGACCAAATCCCGCCTGGAGAAGAGAGCTGGGCCCTTAGCTGAGGAGCTATCCGCAGCTGATGGCTGCTCGGAGAGTCGGTTTTCTCTGAGTGGAGTCACTAGCAAGTTGATCATGCTCCAATGGAAGGCCACACATCCAAGAATATATGGGTAGCACAAACTGGACTTGATGGTATTTAATAAAAGAGACACAAGGCTGGGAGGTTAGAAAAGCGGGGATGTGTATCTGGGAGGAGTTGAGGGGAAGGCCATGGCTATGACTAAAATACATTGTACAAAATTGTCAAGAAATTAATAGTAAAAATATATGTATATACACACATGGTCTTTGAGAACTCCAGATAAATATCAAACAAGTACACCCAAAACATCATCGGGCACTGAAGTCTATGGAAAAAATTTAAAAATCTTAAAAGCTGTAGGGACAATGACATCAAGTAAGAACCGTGTTTCAAGTGACTGCAGATTTCTCAACACAAAAGATGGAGCCCAGAAGACAGCAGAATGATATATTTAATGTGCTATGCTGGAAATTTCTTCTGAGTTGACTCACAGTCTTCATGCTCTCTCTATTAACATATTAGCCGGTACATTTGTCAACTCAGCGTATCCCATAAAGATACTGTCAGATAAGAAAAACTAAAAGAGGTCGATGATAGCAAATATACTTTACCAGAAATGCTAAAAATATTTAAGGCCAAAGGAAAACAATATGGGGGGTGGGCGTTGAGACACAAAGAAAAGAAATACTATTTTATTTATCTTCATTTTCTATATAATAAACCTGAGTTGTGAAACCAATACAACGCCACTGTCTTTCCAGGTTTTCAATGTGTTTATACGGACGCTGCACATGGACTGGAAGAAGGGGCTCAATGGTGAAGGTACTCGCCTCGTCTGATCCCTGAGATGCACGGGATGGAAGCAGAGAACTATCCCTGACCGCTGTCCCCTGAGCTCTAAGTGCACAGCATGCTCCTCCCCAAATAAACAGGTGTGACACGTGGGACAGTCACCATACTAAGGGGAGGTGTGAGCACGTGAAGCTACATTGTAGGTTTTCTCCTCCGGGGAGAAGGGGTGTAACATCGGTTGTAAAGCCTAGGGTGGTGTAGACTTGGGTTATTCTAGTGCTAGAACAACTACATGGTGACGTGAACTGATACTGCAGAAAAGTCAAGAAAAGATTTAATCAACAATACCAAGGCTGAAAGGAGTTTGTTATTAGTGTTTTACAGACCCTGAGATGGCAGCAGATCTGACGGCATATATAAAAGAAGTTCTTATCTTACAAACATGACTCGCCAAAATCAACATGAAAATCCCAGTAGCTTCACACTTGCTAATAAAAACCAACTTGGTATCAAACCTTCCCCAGATTGTGCTCCAATGGCTCCATTAGTAATTTCTACCTCCTGGAAGAAATAATGTCAGCCTAACTTTGGAAAAATAGAGAAGATCATTGTCTACATCATTCTACGGGGTCAGCAAAATTTGAACATATGATCCAACATCATAAGAAATTTCCCACCTGAACACACAAAGCCAGATATTATACATCACAAATCTTTGCAAAACAAATGCAACCACACACGCACACACTAACATCTATAACCAAGTGGGGATTATCCTCATAATGCAAGATTGGTTTATTATCTGAAAGTAATCAAATGTTACTAGGTTACTAGAATCCAGTGGGGAAAGTGACGATTGCGTCCAATACTGAGCAACAGTGGGCCAAACTCTACATTCACTTACATTAAAATGCCCAGAAAAATAAAACTATTAAGAAAGCTAACAAAAGCCGAAGGGGAAACTGATCTGCTAATATCAGACTTGAGAGTAATGGAACAAGATTTTCTTCCTGAGCAAGTTTACTGCTTCTACTGAAAAACATGTTTTTTTTTCCTTCCTGCCTGCCTCTTTTCCTCTCTCCTTCCCTCCTTCCTTTTATTTTTTTTTCAAGACAGGGTTTCTTTGTAGCTTTGGAGCCTTCCTGGAATTCGCTTGGTAGACCAGGCTGGCCTCAAACTCACAGAGATCCATCTGTCTCTGCCTTCTGAGTGCTGGGATTAAAGGCGTGCGCCACTACCACTCAGCTTCTTTCCCTTTTTTTTTTTAAAGATACGTATCTTTTTTAAAGATTTATTTATTATGCATATAGTGTTCCGTGTGCCTGCATGCCAGAAAAGGGCATCAGATCTCATTATAGATGGTTATGAGCTAACCCGTGGTTGCTGGGAATTAAGCTCAGGACCTCCGGAAGAACAGTCAATGCTCTTAACCTCTGAGCCATAAGACATAAAAACAAAAGCAAAAAGGGCTAACCTTCAGAAAATAATAAAACAATCTCTACTCATGGATGTATTTTCTTTAAACACAGAAAACTTCTGGTAACTTCTATGCCAGCAGTTTTAAGCAGTAAACTAATTTAGCAAGGTTCCAGTTACAGATGAAAGTATTCTATGCTGGTAACATAAATGTCACCCATTGCTTTTAACACAAAAACATCCTGATGGAAGGAGACTAGATCACCTGAATCTGCCATAAATTTTGCACATGACGGTAGACACAAACTCATGAGCTGTTTCTTAGAGCAAACCAGGAAACAGGTGGGCAAGGAGGGGTGTCTCGGGAAGTACAGGGGGCATCGGGGACCCATTTTGTTCCTGTCTGTACCAAAGGCCAGACTTAGGTGAGAGTGATAGGTCAGCAACTGGCCAAAGAGGAGACACAGCAGCTGTCGGGAAACAGCCAAGTCCTCTCTTCACAGGCAGGTGATGGAGAGCCACTGCGGGCCAGCAGGAGACGCTAGCTGGACAATCCAGCTACAAACTCCATGCATTCTCCTTAGGAAACCACATTCCCACGGGGCTGTGGAGTCCCAGAACTCCGGAGGCGGGTAGATCTCTGTGAACTGGAGGCCAGTCTGGTCTACAAAATGAGTTTCAGGGCAGTCAGAGCTGTTACACAGAGAAACCTGTCTCAAAAAACAAAACAAGAAAACCACATTCTTTAGTAGTTAAGAAGAACTGAAGATAGATGCTGGAAAAGTATCAGAATCAAATTTTCATAATCGCTAATTTATCCCAAGAGGGGAGAGGGGCCTGTCCTTGCATTTCGTTAGCTGCTGTAGTTAATCTGGGAGGCTGGAAGCTGTAGGAAACGGGCTCTCTGTGCAGACAGTGTGAGCTGTTTCCACCATCTGTGCATGCACTGTGAAGAACACTGGCTCTCTAGAGGTTAACTCTGGCATAAGGTTTAAACAAACTCCGACTGATGATTAAACCCCTTAATAGTCTAGTCCAGATGAAGAGGGGGAGTATTAAAAGGCATTGGTGAGGAGACGATGTTTAAATCCCTTTAGTTCACAGATATGCCAGATTTCCAAGGGTGATACCACAGAAGTGTTTTAAGACATGCATCAGGGCCAGAAGCTATGGGAGGCTAGAATAACAGCGCTGTGAGGGCCATCTCCCCGGTCACTTCAGCAGACGTGACAGGGACTTCTATTTCTAAAAGACACCTGGGAAGGAGGTTTAAAATCTGCACTTCCCTCTTCTGAGACGGTAGAGGGAAATAGAACTTACTTTCTTAGGTAACAAAAACACAAATACCAGAATCAAACACAGTGTTAATCATTCACTAACAACAGAATTTAAAATGCTACCCAGAGCAGCACTGAAAGAAATGACAAGACCATTCCTAACTGAACAGCCACCATGGTAATGGCAGTCATTTATTTAGTGCTTTGTAACTTGACACTCAACTTCATGCATACTATGCTACATGCTAAATCCATTTTACAGACTTTTCCCCCAAGGCAATAATTTACTGTTAGGACTTCCAGATTAGGAATTTGGAGAGTGGACATCTCATCCAGTGTTTTCCTAAATAAGCAGTTTATCTGTTACACATTATTCCCCTGGACTTTGGTGTAGTGATATTTTGGTTGTGTTTTAACAAATAAAGCTTGCCTGAGATCAGAGTGCAGAGCTAAGCCACCAGAGGCCAGGGAATGGTGGCACACACCTTTAATCCCCCCTTGAACTAAGAGGGATCACTCTTAGTTCAAGGCCACCCCTGGCTACACAAGAATTAATCTGTCTAAAAGAGAAACAGAGCTCATACAAAGGTGATCCCAGCACTTGGGATCCCACACCTTTAATCCCAGCACTAGGGAGGTGGAGACAGGAGCGATATGGCTGGGCAGAGAGAGGAATATAAGGTGGGAGGAGACAGGAGCTGAGTGTAGTCTGAGGCAGCAGTCTGAGGACAGGATCACCCTTTTGGTCTAAGGATTCAGTAGAGGTAAAAGGTCTCTCTAGTGGCTGCCTGTACTGCTTCTCTGATAGCCCAGATTTCATCTCCTACTATCTGACTCCGGGTTTTATTATTAAGAACAATTAGAGCTGAAAGCACCATTGTTTCCTAAGCATGAAGACCACTGTATAAAGGAAAGTAATTTTTATTTTTCTTTTTTTCTTTTTTTGGTTTTTCGAGACAGGGTCTCTCTGCAGCATTTTTAGAGCCTGTCCTGGAACTAGCTCTTGTAGACCAGGCTGGCCTCGAACTCACAGAGATCCGCCTGCCTCTGCCTCCCGAGTGCTGGGATTAAAGGCGTGCGCCACCACCGCCCGGCTTAGGAAAGTAATTTTTATAATTCTTTGCCCAACATCTATGTGGGCACGAGAGCCATATATTTTATGATGGTTGACAGAAAGAGTATAACATGGTGAAAGGCATTAAAGATCCAACAATATTTTGAAATGATTTGTAATCTAGCAATGACAATAGTAAAGCAGGTCGGCATTTACATATACGGAAGCCGTGCTATCTCAGATGCTGCTTCATGTACTCGTGGAAGATAAGCAGTGACTGGAGGGGTCAGAGGCTGGCGGTCCATTAGCGAGTAGCAGACAGAAATGAGGGAAACGTTTGCAGGTTACCAGTGCATTGAGCATCACAACCCAGCGAATGCCAGTCACTCTGGGGAGGCTGCTTTACGAGAATGCCAAGAAAGTGTTCATCTGCTCCCTGTCCTCCACTAAGCCTTCTCCGGTCTCCCCTTCAGCACTGCAGCAGCCTGCTGGCGGGTGCCCTTCTTCCACACTACCTCCATCTTTGCCACTTGGTGTGGACGCAGCTTGGCTCTTTCTATCCAGCCCTCACAGCCTTCCCTTCTAGCCCATCTCCATTTTGTGTGTGAGTATTACTTGCTGACATGTAGAAACACTTTCTACCAGAGACCTGTAGTGGACACGCCAGGCAGGTGCTTTCTCACTATCCTTCCTGTCCCCCATTGGGCTCTGTCCAGACTTTAGGTCCTGTAGTAGTCTGTTTGATGGAGTTCCCCCCTTCACCCCAACTCCATTCACGGGAGACTTCACTTCTTGGTGCAGACCCAGAGTCCCTATCCTTTCCATCCCTGTTTCTGAGACTCATTCTCTGTCTTGCTGCAGCCTCCACTCCCTAGGGACTCTGCCTCTTGGTGCCAACCCAACCCTTGGTTTGATCTCGCAGCCTCTCCTCCACGCGCATCTTTATTCCGTTTTTGTCACCTGCCTACCTGACCGGCAACAGAACTCTCTGCCAGGGACTTCACAACCACCACACCTTCCCAGGATCCAAGGGGAAAGAGCAACCAACAGTGGAGCACACACCCAATACAGACACGACCAGAGAGCAGAACCCAAGAGCTCCACCCTCATAACTACAGATGCCTAGACCATGGGGCAAAAACACAAGCATGAACAGCCAAGACGCTACGATTCTACCAGAAGCCACTAACCCTACTACAGGGCCCTGGGATGTGCTATAGAGCAGAAGCATAAGACAAGGACGTGAAAATAATGATTATGAAAAGTTGAAGGACCTTAGAGGGAATATGAATAAACCACTTAAGACCATGAAAACGCAAAGAAATAGTTCAATGAAATAATGAAGACAGTTTAAGACATGAAACTAGAAATGAAGTCACTACAGAAAACCAAAACCGAAATAAAACTGGAAACGAGAAATTCAGAAAGACAAACAAAAGCCTCAGAGGATAGACTATTCAAGAGAAGAAGACATGGAAGAAGAAGCTTCAGTGGTGGAAACAAGTAGAAGAAATGGATACCTTAGTTATAGAAAGCATTAAATTTAAAAAACATTAGACATAGAACATAAAGGAAATTAAGGATAGTATAAAAAGACCAAATCTATGAATAATGGGAACACAAGAAAGAGAAGAAACCCAGGTCAAAAGCACAGAAATGAGTTTTGACAAAAATGATAGAGAAAAAATTTTCCCAACCTTAAGAACAAGATGCTTATCAAGGTACAAGACGCATATGAAACATCAAGTAGAGAAGAGCAAAAAAGGAATTTCCAATGATCGCTAATAATCAAAATACTAAATGTACAGAACAAAGAAAATTATTAAAAGCTACAGGGGAAAAAGACCAATTAACATCTAAAGGCAGACAGACCCAGGAGAATAACCTGACTCTGCAATGGAGACTCGGGAACAAAAGGGCCTGCACAGATGTCCTACCAACTGTGAGAGAACACACACACCAGTCCGGACTACTGGACCCCATACAACATTTCACAATAAAACCAAATCCATGCAGGTTGTATCCTTTGATTTTTAGTGAAATTTACTTTTGCCAACTTTTTGGTCACAGTTATAAAAAGTATTGAAAAGGCTTAAGGTGGACAACATGATTTTATGTTGCCTTAAAAGATTTCCAAGAATTAGCAAAACTAATGACATCAAAACCACAAGGTAAAACATTGCTGAATTCCTGGTAGCATTCCACAGGGGTGCAGGGCTACGGTGGCTGACTACACAGCCACCACAGTGGCCAGGCAGATTTGGGAAGAACTCAGTAAGAATATGCAATACCAAATCATTTTGGAACTATCAATTAGCATTAGGTTATTATTTAAAGGTGATGGTATTTTAAGCAAAGCAATCAAGATATCTGCAAGGAGACTTCTGTTCTTGTGACCTTACTTCGGAATATATGTTCACAAGTCTGACATTACACATGCACAACACAAGATAACTGGAACAGACTATGAAGCCAGATGATGGTGACGAGAAGTCATTGCTGGCTATGTGATTCAGGAATTCAAGAAGGAAACACTGGGTCATCTCTATGAGTCTGAAGGCTCGAAGAATACTGAATACCACGATTTCCTTGATATACACTAGAAGCACCGAGCACACACTTCCAATTTACTTTGCACTATTTCCATTAGCTTTTTAATCATAGAATTTAATCTCTATGTACACAAAACAAGGCCCATATGCGTGTGGGGACGCATCAATAGATTACCCCATTACTCTGTGCTAGGTCCTTTGCTGTACACTGCACACAAAGATAAGTTAATTCTTCCTTTCAAGGAGTTGCTTCTGTAAGAGAAAACAACTTGACTGCATATATTACAAACCTGGAAGTTACATGTTTGGAGGTAAGGTTGACAGGTAGACCCTTAAGAAAGGCACAGCATGGGAACCACGGCCAAGCAATTTGTGAAGGATATGACAAGAGAGTCCTTCAAGGTTCTGGATAGAGACTCCAGGGTACCCTGTAGCTTTCACGTTTGTCTTCCTGAACACACAGATACCATGCAATGATGTCTAGACGTGTGTGAATGTGTGTGTATAATCCATAACTTCCAGCCAGCATAAAGGTTCTAGTCAGTCAAACAAGCCTTTATTATTATACTCTCTAGTCCAGTGGAGCCATGTTGACTCTGGAGAACAGGCCTAGCTAAGCTGTTGACCCCGATTGGCAGAATAAGAAGAATGAAAGTCGCTGTGGTGAACTGCTGTGTTTGGGGTGACAGGTCATGTAGTAATAAAGAATGAGACCATCTATTAATTAACAGGCACAAGTACTACCGCTCAGCAGGAACAGACATGGCAGAGCTGGTGGCCAGAGAAATACCACCGCTCAGGAGGGGCCTTCCTTCTGTCTCAGCCTCGCTACCAGCAAGTGGTCAGAGACCTTTTCATGGCGCCATGCTTCCTTTCTTATCTGGTTTCATCATGGGGTACAGACACAAACTGGCCCTCTCTTTGGCTTTCTCTGCTCTAAACTCTGCCAGCGATGTAAGCGTGACTTTTTGTAGACATACTGGCTGGAGCAGTGTGTCCCAGCAAATGATACTCTGAGTGCTTCCCTCCTTGCCTCACAGTCCTCCAGCACTACTTACAGTGTGACATAAAGAAAAAAGGAGTGTGTTAAGTGTTTACACTTAACACAGCGAAGCCAGCTAATTTAGAACTAGACTCCTTTGAGGGAACTTTGGGGAATTTTGTTATCAGATTAAAATATATCACAATAAAGAACATAAAACAATTCATCAATAAATGTTAACTATTATGTGCATATAGTTGGTAGCAAAAAACCTGGAAAACAAACACTTCATAATAATTTCATGAAGAGATTTAGGGTTTTCAGGGGGCAAAGACCGAGAACTAGATTGAGTGCATTCCTTCAAAACCTCACATTTATTTGATAGGCAGGGCAGGGAACAAAAGCAGACAGGAGTTCACAGTCCTCGTCTGTGAGTTGGCGAATGAAGCACCATTAAGTATTACACAGAGGAGTTATTCAAGGACACGTTCCTTTTAATGTAAACAGGGAATCTGAAAAGGGGCCAGAGGAGAGAAGCAAAAAACCAGGAGCAAACAAGAGGATGTGATGGTCCTGCCCGCATTTGCTGTCCTTAGTGGAGACGGCTCTGTGCTAGATGACTTCAGGAGCAGGAATGGGGAGAGGGTTATGGAGTATGATGGATATGTCAAGCTTGCTCCCTACTCACAGAGACAAAATTAGTACAGATTGTGGCAATATTGCTTTCAGACAGCAGAACTTGAGGAAACAGAACCAATCAAAATAAAAAGTACTGTTCTGTATTTCTAAAATGTAGAATCTGCTACAAAAGACATGCTAACGCGTCTAAGTAGAAATGCAGCAAAGAGTGAGAACATGACCCAGGCACATCTTCACGAAGGGAGAGAGAAAAGCAGTGCAGTCAGCACACGCATGCAATGCACGGGACTGCTTCAGGAGGGGCACGCACAGGCCACGGACCAGCATGTCGGCCACAGCTCACAGATGAAGACAGTCTCCGGCGCAGGACAGTGGGCTTAGAGGCAAACAGCAGCTCACATATCAGCGAAGAAGGAACATGGAGGCCGCCTTTGAGTGTTTTCTTTTTTTAAATTTATTTATTTATATTATGTATACAATATTCTATCTGTGTGTATGCCTGCAGGCCAGAAGAGGGCACCAGACCCCATTACAGATGGTTGTGAGCCACCATGTGGTTGCTGGGAATTGAACTCAGGACGTTTGGAAGAGCAGGCAATGCTCTTAACCTCTGAGCCATCTCCCTAGCCCCCCTTTGAGTGTTTTAATAATAAAACCACCAGCGAAAGAGAGGGCCCTTCATGTCTGGCCTGTGCTGGAACAGTCAGAGTAACCGCAGAGCTACACCGCACCAGGGCCGTCTGACCATCCTGCAGGCAGCAGCATTGCTCTGAGTACAAGTCCAGTCTACTTCACTGCTCGGTTCCTTTCAAACAGGGAACAGGCCCCTGGGAGCAGATGTGTCTTTGAGAGAGAATGGGAGAGTTCTTCTAGCCTTTTCAGCTGTTTTCTCGAAACCAATTATCTTTCTAAGGCCAGCTTGGGCAAGTTTAACACAGTGTAGATATACTGTGACTATTATTACAAGACCAAGCAAACAGCTGTTATGCAGGTAATCCCCTGGCTTTACCGCAGAGCGCCTCTGTGACTCATTCTGTTTGCGATACAGCAATGCAAATATTACCAGACTACCATGAAATTATTGTCTATACCATATTGGGCACCCGGAACAGTATGTAATGGTTTTTCCTAAATTCTGAGTCATATTTATGAAAGGGTATAAAAAATAGTAAATGGAGTTAACATTTTAAAATTATTCATTGGTTAAAATAAAATGTAACTATATGCACCCAACTGTATTCTTTCTTTCAACATGAGGAGAGCAGATGCTTATATTTATTCCACATCTCTCTAAAAACCATCTTCCAAAAAAAAAAAAAGTCAGCAAAGACTTCCACCCATGGTAACTAGTAATAACTCAGGAAGAGGAATAATTGCTTTAGTTTTTCATAAAAATGAAAGACTTCCTATTCCTAAGGTACTGTGACAAAGAAAAACCCCAAACTCAAAAGAATCACACTTCTAAAAAGTGAAAAGCAAGAATTGGGTGTGTAAATGCCCACAGAGCATTTAGGTATCAGAGAACCAGCTGATAACTAAATATTTTAGCTAGTCTGCTTCTGACTGCTATGGACTGATGTGTCTCCTACCTGTGTATAAACGCTGATGTCCCAGCCCACTGACAGTATCAGGTGGATAGTCCTGGAGACACGATTGGGTCACAAGTGTGGAACCCTCATGAATGGAGTCAGTGCCCTTATGAAGACAGGGGACACAGTTTTTTTCTTTCTCTGCTCTCTACCTGAGAAGATGGTCACTGGAAACCAGGAAGTGGGTCCTCACAGAGAGCAGACTTGCTGGGCACTTTGATCTTCGAATACTCACCTTATAAATGTGAGAAATTAATTTCTGTGATTTGAAAACCACCCAAGTATGTGGTCTTTGTTTCTGGCAGCCCAAACTAAGTCAGAGATTAAGAAAAACAAGAAAGTTCTGAAAAAAGTCACAAAACGGAGCAAGAAGTCATGAAAAGGGGGACAGGACATAGAGGGGAAGAGAAAGCGTTAAAAATGCTGGGCGTAGTCCATAGAGAGTGGGGTGAAAATAATCAGAATGTATTATGTACAAGCACAAAACTGTCAAAGAATAAATTTAATAAAAGCTTTCAAAACCATGGGTCTATACTATATAGCAGATGAGGGGCAGAGTTCTTGCCCATAGGACATGCCAGTAAGGGTGAGCTCACAGACCCAGCAAGAATCCCTGGGCTTGTAAGATGCAGAGGAATGGCATGAGTTACAATTGGGAAGCACAGGTTCCTGCCCTTACGTGGCTTACTTGTCCAAGGAAAAATACCAGTCTTGCAGAAAAGATAACATGAGTCCACAGAGGGCGTGGGAGAAGGGGGCAAAAGGCAGGAAAACTTCCTGCTTGAGAAGAAGCTTCCTGGCCTTAATATTCAAAACAGCTAACTGCAGAAGCAGTCTATAGTCATGAGCAGAAAGCTGTAACCAAGCGAACACTTAACCCCTCAGAAACAACAGAGTTGAAAGCGGAACTCAGGTCCAGGCAGCATCATGAACATGAGGTAACCGCTCCTATTAGAGACTTACAAATTATGTTATTCTTTATCTGTGCGTTTGCTGTTTGGTGTTTCTGAGTTACAGATACCCCAAAGTCTCTAGTAGACCCTAAAGAGACAGAAACTGAACTGCATCAGTATGCACAAAATGCAAGGATAAAATAAGAGCCCATGATGGGTTTGCCCAGCTTCCACACATTGCCTTTATGAGTTTGAGCCCACTCCGGAAAGGAAGTTCAGCTACTGCACACTTATTTTTATTTTAAACTCAGTCTGTTCAGAAAAATTCTCAGTGCTTTTATAGCTATACAACTGGTCTGCCCAGAAACGTTCCTCTCTGCTGTCCTCTGTGATCCAGGCAGGTGCCATCCTGGTTACAAAGACACTTTCAGAGGATGTGGTGTGGCTCAAGAGCTATCAACCTTTGTCTCCACTGGCTTTAAAGAGAGATAACATTAAAGGCAACAGAGACGAGCATAAACTGTCAAGACACAGAGATGATAGGAAGGACAGCTTAAGCCATGATTTTATTGAATTCATTTCACACAGAGAAGCAAGATTTAACAGCTCTGGCTGTGAATAGCTGAATTAGAGAAGGAATTCTGTACAGTGGCTGGTATTGTGCAGAGCAAGTTGTGATTGCTACTTCCAGAAGAGCACTCCTCTTTAGAAACATTTACAGAAAATGTTTGAAATTATCATGCACATGATGTTCCTTTAACTGAAGCTATATTTAGATCCCCAAACAGAAAGGAGGGAAAAGTGGACTGAACTGGCTCTGCTAATACCCAGCAGGCTCACAAATCCCTTCTCCATGGCCGCAGCCCCACTGCTAACCTTTAACTTTAGGGGAGTCTACCCAGAATGCCTCACTTCCAGTTATCACGTGTGACAGGAGTATGTGAAGATACCAACTAATCATTAAATGCGTGATTTGAGGCAGAAAGATGCCATTCCTCCATTTCTTCCCTCTTGAGCTAGAACAAAGGAAAAATACTCATCGTTTCGGCCACATTGATAACCGCCATGAGGAAATAAAAAGGCAGGTGAACAGGAAGAAGCCAAAGAGCTGCTAAGGTCGGATGACCTGCTCTGGGGATTAGTGGAACATCTACTTCCGTGCAGAGCCAGGATCAAAGGACTGGGGGAAGAGACAAGTCTAGGCTACTCACTATCTCTAGCCCATGACTTTCGTTCCTAATTTTGGCCTTCAAATGCCACTGAAGCTTGTATCTCAGTAAAAGTGCTACTTTTAACAGCTTCCGTTTCAGTCATAATCCTTGCATTGCATTTTGGGAAAGAGGAATCTATGGGCAGGCTTTAGACTCTCCCTAGTGTTGACTACATTGTTGATTATACACTCCCTTGACAATTCTTATCCTATGCTTTGAAGTCAACATCCATCTCTCCCTTGACACACCGTCTCCCTAATACGATGATGAGCTCTTCACAGGGAACAGCTGTGTACGTTGAGAGCGACCATCAGCACTCCTTCACCCAGGAGCCACTGTGATTTCTGTGTGTGCACATGAGCTGCCACGGTGGGGTTTGATACCCGTGATTAAAATGTAAGGAAGAATGTGATAATGGGTTATAAAAGCAGCACAGAAAGTTCCTGGCAGCAGGGGACATAAAGCTTATTCTCGAGGCTTTCTGTGGGTCACACCTGTAATTCTAAGGCTCTAACTGAAGCAAGAGGATTGGCAGGAGTTCGGGGCTATCCTGGGCTACGCAATGAGTTCCAGGTCCATTTGTGCTACAGGGTGCAACCTTGTCGCAAACATACAAAAACACAGTCCAGAATTGTTTCTGGTTGGTGGGTAGCAAGCAATCTATGAAGCAAGGAATAAGTTGAACATCTTGAAGGAAGAATATAGTTTAAAACACTACTTCAGAAGTTGAAAAAATTTAAAATGGTTGAAATGATTCCAACTACTTCTTTTTTGCCATAGAAGCCCCACAAGTCTACTGTGAAAAAATCTTGTATATACAAAACAGGGCAAAAAGTGAGGACAAAGGAAAGCTCTCATGTAACCAGCTAGAAATAATGATGTGTGCCTGAGTTGTTTTTTCTATAGTTCATCTTTTAAATTGTTCTAAAACAAGCATTCAGCACTGTCTACCTGTTTACCCAGCAATATATTAACTCACATTTTCATAAGAACCATTCACCCAATAGTTATTGTTAATGCCATTTTGGGATTATTTTAATTTTGTAACTAAATTTTAGTGAGTATATTGGAATTCATGGACATATCCACATTTATTACAGGTATTTTTCATGGTAGCTTTTATTTATTTATTTATTTATTTATTTATTTATTTAGGTTTTTCGAGACAGAGATTCTCTGTGGCTTTGGAGCCTGTCCTGGAACTAGCTCTTGTTGACCAGGCTGGCCTCGAACTCATAGAGATCCGTCTGCCTCTGCCTCCCAAGTGCTGGGATTAAAGACGTGTGCCACCACCGCCCAGCTTCATGGTATCTTTTAATCTGAATATACACAAAGGACTCTTTACCCTACAGAAATACATTCATGTTTAATTCTACTCCATTCACAACAGCAAGGAAATAGAATCAGCTTACATATCTATCAACAGGTGACTGGATAATAAAATTGTCATACATATATTCAATGAAATTTTATTTAGCTAAAAAGCAGTGGTTCTCAACCTGTGGGTCATGACCCCTTTAGGGGGCATCAAACACCCTTTCTAACACCAATAGGGGTTGCATACTGGATATCCTGCATATTGGATATTTACATGATTCATAACAGCAACAAAATTAGTTATAAAGCAGCAATGAAACAATTTTATAGCTGGGGGTCACCACAACATGAGGAGCTGAATTAAAGTGTCAACGTGTTAGGAAGGCTGAGAACCGCCGCTGAAGTCATGAAACTTGCAGGAAATGGATGCAAGTGGGAGATGCTGTGTTAAGTGAAGTAACCCAGGTTCAGAGAGCCAGATCCTGCATGCTCTCTCTCACTAGCAGATCTCATCTTCTGATTTTTATATATGGGTATTTATGGGGGAGCCAAAGTGGTGCTGGTCACAAGCTAGAAGGGGCCCACGAGAGGGGACACCGTGTTTTACAGGAAGGCGAGGATGAAATACGCATGCCATGAAGCGGAAGGAGGGACACTGAGTGCAGACCAAGAGGGAGACAGGGAGACAGGGGGGAGCAGATCAGCAGGCAGGATCAACAGAAACAATGGACGCATGAAAACGTCACGGAGGAACACAGAAGAGGCAGGATTTGAACCAGGTAAGAGAAGGTGAGGATACATGTGTGCAGACGGAAAGTGGAGCCTCAGGCAAAGTGGGTACTCCAGCTTTGAGGGGGCCAGTGACTGCTCAAGCTGCCTGGAGACTGTGGAACACCAGCTGCTGTCAGAGGCCAGACCAGAGGCACTAGAGGCACTCCAGATAGAACTGAGACTGAGAACCCAGTGAAGTGTGCAAGAACACGGCAGCCTGAGGATGAACAGAGGCCATAAATCTACACGTCCAGAGATCTTCAGTCAAGTACTCTCCCTGCCAACATTTTGTTTTCTAGTATGTTTCAGACTCACCTGTGTCTTTCTGTAAAATATAGGCTATTTTGACAGAGAACGTTCTTTTAACTTTGCCTTTACTTCCTGTCTTAATCTAGCTAGATTGTGCTCACCCCCAAAGACCGATCCCAGCACCACTGCCTTTGCGAGCCCTCCTAGCTGCGTCGCCACTGCATGCTGCAGCATTGTCTCTCATGAACCTTTTGGATCTAGAACCTCAAGGCCTAAGCACACGCACGACACAGTAGCTCTTAATTCATGCTTCATGAATAGATGCATGAGTTCCCAAGTTCCCAGTTTCCAAATGCCACCCAAATCAGGAACTAAAGGGAAACTAACCTTATACTAGAAAAATTCTCAGTAGGAACTAAAATCCATGATTTTAATATAATGAAATTACATAGAAACAAAGAGTCACTAAGGAAACGAGTCAATTATTTCTAGAATCCCAGTCTCACAGTGGAAAATGTATCAAAGCTAACAGTATTGGGGTTCAGTGGAGGACTCATTAGGGAGTTGTTTGAGATGCACAATATCAGAAAAAGAATAGCAGAACTCACCGCCTGTGATCAAATAAAACCACTAGCATTGTCCACTCCAGCTGGAGATTCCAGTGAGAAGATAAATGCTTTGCAAAATTCCAGTACAGACACGACAGATCAAGGGGGACCGAATTTAAAACAGTGGAAATCTTACAGCCTTCTCCTATTGCTGATCATAGCAGTAAATCACATTTTAAAGTGCCTTCACAGAAATGGTTACTAAGAAAATCTATTTAGTACTGAACTGCCAGTAGATTTAAAAACCATAACAGAACATCTCGGAAGATAATAAAGACCTGATTTAATCTAATTGTGTATATATTTTCAAGTGATTGAAGAATAGGAGGCCTACTGTACTGACTGGCTTGCGATGGAGTCAGTCTATACCAAGACTCCTCTATTGTGACACAAACAGTATGCACACACATAGCTCGGTCCTGTCTCCATCCAGTGTAATTTACACACTCAATGTGTGCTCTAGACTTGTCTTTTCAACTGACATTTCCCATAATCAGCTGAACACAGAGGTCCTGTCTGAGTCCTGATTCCACTCCACAGACCACTTTTATCTCCTCTCCTGATGTACTGTGATTTGATTTTGTCTTGTCTCCCTGCTATACACAGTCCTGGCCTGCAGGCAGCACTTGGCTCTGCTTGGCTCTGATCTCCAAAACCCTTTCTGTAGTCTCCGAGGCACCAGTCCACTTTGACAATGTACTTTTTGGTTTCTTTTGCCCACAGATTTCTTGAAATATAATATTGCATGAATTTTGGTCATGTTCTTTCTTCTGACTATAGGGGATGCATGTGTGATCTTGTACAGTGGTTGTTCTCAACCTTCCTAAGGCTGCGACCTTTTAATACAGATCCTCCTGTTGTGGTGACCCCAACTATAAGATTATTTTCATTGCTACTTCATAACTGTAACTTTGCTACTGTTGTGGACTGTAATGCAAATTGTTTTTGGAGACAGAGGTTTGCCAATGGGGCTGTGACCCACAGGTTGAGAGCCACTGATGGACACCCTAATGGCTCTGCCTATCACCAAATGCTCATGTCTCCTAATTCTCTAGCTCATCATGTGTTTATTTTATTCCATTCAACCTCACTTTGTGCCTTTTGGCTTATTTCTAAAGTGAGCTTCCTTCAGTCTGTGTCCATATTATAGAAAAAGCGATTCTTCTAAAATGTGAGTAACTTGATTATTGTAACTATAACCTTAAATCCCTTAAAATATTTAAAGAATTCTCATCATTTGGCTCAGTTTTTCATTATTTATTTTAAAAATATTATTATGTTGGTGTATGTGTCTACAGGCATGCACATGCCATGGAGGTCAGAGAATAACTGTCAGGGGTCACTCTCTCTTCTCATGGTGGCTCCAGGGCTGAACTCAGCTCACTGACTTGTTTATTTCTCCATTTCATTTGTCTTTTTTTTTTAAAAAAAATTCTTCTATCCTCCACTAATTATAAACCCTGTTAACTGGATTGCCAACTAGAGTCTTTTTCATTATCTGGAACAGAAGATTATAATGAGAAATGCCTTCAAATACTTAGGCAAATCTGGAATAAGCACAGCTTTTCTCCAATCTACCCACACAGGCACTCACTCTCAAGATAGTACACCACCCAACTCACGAAGACTCCCTTGACAAATAAATGCTTTCCCTCCTGTGGATTCCCATGTGATCAACAGTCCATTTTAGTGTTCTGTAAGAGTATCATCAGTCCAAGTTTTCAGGATCTATGTCTTCACTCTCGTGACAAATCAAGACATTATTTGTAGATTCCAATCCTCCCCAAGTCTTTAGATTTCTCAGAAGTTTCCTGTCGTCTGGGTTACACTCTTCACATCAGGTAAGAAGCTCACTTCAAGTTCTTATACTATACCTACTATTCCCGAGCTCCAAGAACCTTAGTGATGTCGAGTGCCACCTCCCATGGACTGTCACCTGTTAGAGTGACCACATCTACCCAAGTGATGTCTCTATTCCTCCAACTTTGACCATTACTCACCCACACTGGCTTTATCATTGACTACTCATATTGTTTATTCCAGCAATTCTGGTGTTTCTCATCAGGGACAATATCAGGCAGTATGATTTAAGTTATTTATAATACAGCACCACCTGACTTTTTCACTCCATAGGACAGTGGCTGCCCTTCTGAGCCTCGGCAGTTAGGTGACCAAAGGACAAGGGGGTGTGACTTGTGATAGGCATCACTTTTGAGCAAAAGGTTGGAAAGCTCACCACTGTCCTCTCCTCTTGAGAAGGAGAGCTCTGAGCACATATGGAGATGGCAGACATCTGCTTCCTGCGAGTCACTGTCTGCATTGGTACAGATCTGCAGATCGCTCCTAAGAATTCCTGTTTTCTACACAGTCACTGAATTTATCCATGTGACCTCAGCATAGCACGGCCTTTCTTAGTCAACGGAGGCTTTCAATCACTATTTTAGAATTTCACTTCTGAAGGGATCCCTTCCCAAATTTAGTGCTCTCCTCTCTCTCTCTCCTCTCTCTCTCTCTCTCTCTCTCTCTCTCTCTCTCCTCTCTCTCTCTCTCTCTCTCTCTCTCTCTCTCTGTGTGTGTGTGTGTGGTTTCTAAGATGTTGTGGCAGGACTCGGGGTTTGGGATGGGAAGATCATCCTGATTATCTGGGCAGTCCTAGTGTAACCAGAAGTGTCCTCATGAGAGAGAAGCAACAGGACTCATGTCATAAGAAGGAAATATGACAAAGAGTTTGAACTGATGTACTATGAAGATGAAGGAAGGGACACTGAAGGAAAGAAGATGGAAGCCTTAAGAGCAGTGGTTCTCAACCTTCCTGATGCTGCAACCCTCATGTTGTGGTGAGGCCCAACCATAAAATTATTTTCTTGCTAATTCATAATTGTAATTTTGCTACAATTAAGAATCACAATGTATATGTTTTTGGAGAGGGAGGTTTTCCAGTCGGGTTGCAACCCACAGGTTGAGAACCACTGTTACAGAGGATAACAGCACTCCTGACGCCTGAATGAGAGGCTCCCGAGACCCATGTAGGACCCTGAACTCCACTGTGTCTGTGGCAATTTGTTATCGCAGCAATGGGAAAGTACCACGGATATGAAACAGTGCTTGTGTTCTTGGAACATTTCTCAGTCATTTTCTAAGGTATGCATATTTTAAAAACACATTCCTCTCCGTTTTCATCTCCATCCCAGATGTCAGTGGCTAAGTTTATGGGACGAATTCCCTTTTCCTGAATTTTTAGTCTTCTAGATGCTTATCCCAGGAACAGGTTTTGCTTCCCCCTCCCAATGTGCTTCCTCTCTCATTTCTGAGTCCATGGAGCCTTTACCCTTTTACACTGTGACAGCAGTTTCCCTTTAACACGCTCGAGCTGGAGATCTGCACTGGCAACAGGAGGGTGAGAACCATGACCTCGGAAGGGTTCCCCCTGTTCTCCAGTTTTCAATATTTGGGTTAGTTCAGAAATGTTCCAGCTGTCCCTGATGCCTGCCGTGAAGGATAATGACAAGGCGTGTTTGTAGTCCCAAAGGAGACTTCTCAGGAAACTTGACTCTGACATAGATGACCGCTTCTTGCAGGAGTATGTCTTACAAGGGAACCCATTCTTGTAGGGTTTTGCATTGTCTCCAAATACAGGTGTTTGTGTTCAACAGCTGTGCTCTTCCTAGTGTTTCAGACAATGGTTGTGAGAAAACATTTGTCAAAGTCATCAAGAAAAATCACCAGGGAAGAATAATCACTGCTCCCCTGACTCTTGATTCTACCTGTTCCAAGTAAACTGTCCAAAGCATTTAAAATGGGAAAGGAGAGCAAAAGCAACTTTCCCAAGTCAAGAGCCAGCAGCTACCGGTTAAAAGCAGATCCTGGTCTGGGTCGGATACACATTCTTACTTAGGAGGCCACCTCGAGCCTCACTTTCCTTGTCTGTAACAGGGACAGCAGTACTAACCTGCCACAGGGTGAACACTAAGTGGCTATAATTCAGAGTCACACTGGTGGATGGTGACTGTGAAGAGTCTCTGTGCATTATGCACTGCACCAATGATGCAGTTAGAAATGCAAGGGAACCTGGCGCTCTCTCCACTACCAACCCTGGGTCTTTAAGCAGATATGGTATCCTTGATGGGCTAGCATATTTTATCAGCAAAAATACAACCATAAATTCAAACTTTGTTCTTATATTTGAAAAGGCATATTTGTTTTTATAAGGCATGTTTAAGATTTAAAAAAATCCCATGAAATGCTCTCCCATTCTAACTCAAATACTTCCCTAAGTATATGCCCCAAGAAAATGTAACTAAATCAACAGATAATATTAGCGATCCCATTATAGGCAACCTTTAATTTATTTATTATTATTTTCATTTGTTTGTTTTTTTTTTTGTTTTTTTTTTTTTTGGTTTTTTTTTTTCGAGACAGGGTTTCTCTGCAGCTTTTTTAGAGCCTGTCCTGGAACTAGCTCTTGTAGACCAGGCTGGCCTCGAACTCACAGAGATCCGCCTGCCTCTGCCTCCCGAGTGCTGGGATTAAAGGCGTGCGCCACTACCGCCCGGCCATTTGTTTGTTTTTTGAGACAGTATCTTTCTATAGAGTTCTGGTAGCTCTGGAACTTGCTCTGTAGACCAGGCTGGTCTCAAACTCACAGAGACCCACTTGCATCTGCATCCCACCCTCCAGCACTAGGATTAAAGAAGCAAGCCATCATGCCTGGTTAGGCAAACGTTTCCAATGAAATCTCAAATGGATGCCAGAATTTGTGGTTTTTACTATAAAAATCTGGTTCAATAATTCAGTTGAGAAATGTCTCATCAAATCTCTCCCCTTAGAGAAACTGGCAGAAAGAAGATCCAGAGCAGATGTAGGACACCAGGGAAACAAAGTCTTCTATACACAGCAGGACTGATACATGTATGAGCTCACAGAGACTGTGTCAGCAGGCATAGGGCCTGTATGAATCTGCACCAGACGAGGTCCCAGCACTGAGAAGTGGACAAGCCCCTGTCCCTAATCCAGAAGCTATGTTAGTTGGTAACCACATGCATGAAAGGTCAGTTCTCTCCAGTGGAATCTCACTGGGGATGCAAACCACACTTAAAGTCGGGCCCCATGCCCTGCAGGAGATGGCAAAACAAATTCAGGGGTGTCTTTGGAAGTTCTTTGTCTCGTAATAGTTTGACAGGCCTTCTCTTTTTTTTTTAACCTTACAGGTTCTTTGCATATATAATATGACTTCCAGTTTTGAGTTTTTAAGGGGATTCCTGTGTGTACGAACAGGTGTCGATATGAACATGTGTCTATGTCTACATGCGTATCTCATGCATTTTCTCTGGCTCTTTTTTTCCTTCTGTTTCTTTGTTTTGTCCTATTCTAGTTTGTTTGTTTTATTTTAACTTTAAAAAAATTCTTTGAGATGCCTGTTTGTTTTCTAATAAGAGAGTTAGAAAGGGTGTGGATTCTGATGAGAGGGAAGGTGGAAGGAATCTCAGAGGAGTTGGAAGAGAGGAAACCATAATTAGAATATAATGTATGAAAACAATCTCTTTTCAATAAAAGAAAGAAAACCCCATGCCTACTGGGCCATCTCTAAAGCATGAGAAAGAGGACCCTGTGAGCGGCGTCACGCTACATCAGAGGATGCTTCAACAGCTCTTGAGACTACAATCTAGTCCTTCTTTCTTTGTTGGAGCCATCTCTCCTGGAGTCAAGCTCTTCAGTAATTTCTGCCACAACAAATGTCACAATTTGCCAATGAAGGAAAACATGACCATTAATGAAGGCAAGGGAGAAACCATGCACTTTGCTACACGTGCAAACTTAGCCTCTCTTACCTTGTACCTGGAGTGGAGATCTGTGGTTTTTGTAGCAGCTTTCAGATTTACTAATCTATGCATTTTCTTATTAGACAGGCTCAGTGTTTCACGGTTTCTGGAGTGACAGAGCTCAGTATAACAGTATGTAAAATAGAAAATCAATTTTACATTTGAATTGAGCTGTTCTGTAATTGAGTTTAGCCTTCTATTTGACAGTGATATGAGAAAATGTTGCCTTGACACTGAAAATACAGGTGTATGATTTTAAAAATCTAAAACTTACATCAAAAAATATCACACCGCCGGGTGGTGGTGGCGCACGCCTTTAATCCCAGCACTCGGGAGGCAGAGGCAGGCGGATCTCTGTGAGTTCGAGACCAGCCTGGTCTACAAGAGCTAGTTCCAGGACAGGTTCCAAAGCCACAGAGAAACCCTGTCTCGAAAAACCAAAAAAAAAAAAAAAAAAAAAAATCACACAGCAGAAAATAATTATTTCATGAATTACAATTTTTTTTATTCGGCAAGACTATTTTAAACTATTTCAGACAGCTTGATCACCCCTCTTACTATCTTATCACCTTAATTTTGACACTAAATTAAGCTTATTTGATGTCCTTTACCCCTCACCATAGACTTATAACACTCTCTAGAGTATGCATACTAACCCAAATGAGCCCTGGTTTGTTAAGTAGAAGACAAGCAAATGCTGCATAGACTTTCTTAATATCTGCTGGCTTACATTATAATTACATAAGTATATATTTTAAGGTCTGAGAAGCCAGTATCTCCTTAAAGGGATTGCTGCCCCAATACACACACTCATCCTGAGTATTCTCATGTTCTGTAAATTACATGAGACGTCATTAAAGATGAAGTTTCTTAGTTGTATTGCTGGTGTTGGAGTAGTCATTTGCGTGTGATATTTTAAAATATTTAAAAGTAAAACTTGTTGAAAATTTTTCTGGTACAGGTAAATCCTTACCAATCTGACAGCATGAATTATTACTCAGTAACCAGAATGGCAGTTTATAAACTATAATCATATATGCAAAGTCATGGCCTCTAAAATGATAAACTATAGATAAATATTTTGGCCAAGATAAAGGTGTAGTTAATTTAATGAAAAATTTGCTAAAATTCTGCCCTCCTAAGACATCCCCCAGGTCTGAATGGTATAGATCTGCTGGTAACCGGGTGTCTCCTTTCTGCTTCCATGGAGAGAGACGTAAAGCTCAGATAGGTGGCTTTATCAGGAGGCTGGCATGTGGGGTTGGGGTGGGGGGCTGGAAGGGAGTCAAGTTCCTTCCAACTGATGGAAGGAAAAGTTTTGAGAACACCAGGCATTGAAGCACATGGCTGAAAGGTAAATTTAAGTTCCCAAATTGAGATGATGAAATTTATAAGCTTTTCTTTTTCAAGCTATTGCTACAGAACTCTGCCAAGAGGAGGTTTTCACGGTCGAGAGATTTCAGTTGATTTCCTTTGGAGCCCTGGCGCGGGTCACCTTGTCCTCTAGAACACACGGAAGAGTCAGTGACTTCACACACATTCAACCCTAGAGTTGTCAGAAAGCTCACACACAGGCAAAGGTGTATAGAGTTTCCTATAGTGGAGTTTGTGACATTATCTAGGGGCTAAAGAGATGGCAGTGGTTAAGAACATGTCCATTCTTGCAGCACACCTGAGTTCAGTCCTAGCACCCATGTCAGGTGGCTCACAACTGCTTGAAACTGGAGCTGCCAGAGGGACCCGATGCCCCTGGCCTCCTGTGCCATGCTAATTCTGAGTATGTACATATATCCTCGTGATCTTTTATCCTTCATCAGACCCCTAACGTAGGCTATGTGGCAATACGACATTGGTTTATGGCTTTGTCCGTTTTTTCCTATAGTACTAACCAGAACAAGAGCCATTTGGTATTCATCAGGCTGTCACGGGGTACAGTGAAATAGCTCTGCATGTACAGAGTGCATCCAGACCGAAATAGGGGTTAGTATCACTGCTCCCTAAAGCCCTGTTAAAGTGTGTAGTGATACATATTTATGGAGGTGGTGTGATGCAGTACATGCATATAACATGCATGGGTCAGATTAACCTGTCCCCAGCATTCCTTTGTGTTTGGAGCAGCTGACCGCTTCTCATTCCTGGGGAACCCCAGAACTTCCTCCTCTGTCTGCCGGAGCTTGGGTATTCCTGACTAACCTCCTCTGCCCCCTTTGGTCCTCTCAGCCTCTAGTCCTCACTCTTCTCTTCAGAAACACCCAGTGTTGGAAATGATGTGGGATGCTGTCTTTGTGGGGGGTAAATGTGCACACAAGTGCAGGTGACTAGAGACAGTCAGGATGGAGACTACCTGCATGACGGACAGATGGGCTGGGGAGGGAGTGAACTCTGAGCTGAGGAAAAGATCTTTGAATTGACATGTTAGGAAGGTAAATGATCTGGGAGGAAATGTAGGTCAAATTAAAAAAGTTTTTATATTAGACATTTGTTAGGACTGATCTCAAATGTTTTGCCTATCCATCCTTTAACTCGACACTCACGGGTTCGTTGGAGAAGGCATCTCCATCCCCTAGGCTGGCGTAAAGAGAACTACAAGCATATGTCTCTACTGAGGCTCTCTGTTGTACAGGATAAACTTTATTTGTTCACCCATGACTGTGGGTGGTTCTGGCTAGAGTAGCCAGCATCTCATTCCTTAATGAAACTCTTCCTGATGTCCTGAGATGGTTCCAAGTGCCGACGCTGGCTGTTCGAGGTATTTAGTGGAATGGCAGAGCTCCTAGCATTTGTCCCTGACTGGGACCTCAGTCCTAATGAAAGGGGAGCGTGTCACCCAGCATAGACAGATTCTTGCCTACAGCAGAGTGTCAGAAGTAATGCAGTGTCACTGACTTAGATCATCGCATTCCACCTTCAGTGACAGGACAACCCTACCCCACCCCTCAAAACAAACAACAAATAAACAAAACACCTCAAAAATCCATTTCATTATCTGGCAATCAACTCATATAACATTAAAAAGGCAAGCTTTTTAGGGTCTCATTATCTGGTACTAGACTACAATCTACAATTCTAATATACTATTTTTTTTGCTTTAAAACCAAACAATCAAATAAACGAACCTGAAACCCAATACTAGACTTAATAAAAGAGGCCAAGTAGAAAGGACAAAAGGACGGCATGTCTGAAGAACACAGTGACAACAAGAACTTTCCTCCCCTCTCTTCTCCAACTGAATTTGCCTTCTGATTCCGTAGGCTGGATCTTTCTCCAGCCCCCAATACCTGTAATACAGTGTGTATTTGCCTGGAGTGTTCAACAGTCTTCTGCACAGCACCAGCTCAGTAAACACTCATAAAGGTGTGACATTCTTTGCAGAATCCTCAAGCATGGCTCTTTTAATTTCTTAAATAAATTTTACAATCCCTAAAACCACATTTATTCCATAAAACATCCTAGATCAGAGCCTGCTTCTTTATGTAATTCCTACCCATATTTGCTCAGTAATTCAACAGTCAAGCAATATATTCATCTTTGCCATTCACTGATGCCATAAAGAGAAGGGAGCTGGTTCAGATTATTAGGCAAGCAGATATGGACCAGGTCTTTCAAATGCTCTAACACTAGTGATTCTCTTGCCACAGTTTTTAATCTGTTGGTAATTTGAGTATAAACCATGAATTCCATGACCACCCAAAACAAAACAAAACCTTACTATGTAAATGACAGAACGCAAACAGACTGTATAGCAGTTGCTGGCATTCTATCTTCAATCTCCTAAAAAAGATCAAGAATGCTGCTTCTAAAACTATAGAGGAGGTGATAATTTTCAGTAGTAACAAATCAAGAAAAATGAACGTTGGCCTCCACCTTCTGGTTGACATACTGAAGAGATGGCCATGAGGTTCAAGGACTCTCCAGCTGATGTGCTTAGAGACATTTATGGTTTTAAAACCATAAATAAACTAAGAAGTAATGCACACATCACTAGAATAGCACATAAAGGAACTGGTGTGATAGCTATGCCACAGGTCACAAATACATGGTTGATGTGGGAGGGTCTTCTGTTTAAGTTGATTTCATTGGTTAATAAAGAAACTGCATGGCCCATTTGATTGGCCAGCCCTTAGGTGGGCGGAGTAGACAGAACAGAATGCTGGGAAGGGAAGTTAATAAATCCCCATGCTTCTGCTCTCTGGGTCAGACACAATGAAGCTCCTGCCCAAGATGGATGTACGCTAGAATCTTCCTGGTAAGGCACCACTTCCTGGTGCTACACAGATTATTGGATATGGGTTAATCAAGATGTGAGTAAGAGGCTGAAACTAATGGGCCAGGCAGTGTTTAAATGAATACAGTTTGTGTGTTGTTATTTCGGGTGTAGAGCTAGCCGTGCGGAAACCGGGTGGACGAAAAGCAGGCCTGCCCGCAACTCCTCACTACACATGGTGCCTTTCCTTGTAGGAGGATTCGTCCTTACCACCCTACACACAGGCATGGCTATGGAACGTGATTTGGTCAGTGAAATGTGAGCTAGTCATAGCTGTCACTTCTAGAAAACAGTTTTTAGAAGCTAGCCTGTAGATTGGCAAGTTCCCTGCCTCTGTTTATGGGAGAGATGGAGAGCAGTTTTCTGTGTCCTAGAGGAGCTCTGTGAAAGCTGGGCTTGGGAACCACACCCGTAACCCAGTCCCCAAGAGCGTCATTTCCATAGAGCAGCGGGGCAGAGGAGCTGAGCTCACACAAGACCAACCTCAACAGACAGACAACAAAGACAAGTACAGCTGGAAGCAAAGCTTCCTCCCCAGCACACGGAGGAACAAAGGTCAACTCCAGAGACTCCACGCTGTTTACTAAAGAGTAAAGTATGATAACATCCTAACACCAAAGTCACAACTCTTCTACCCCCTGGTCTGCTTAGAGAGCGGTGGCGTTCCCGGTCAGTCTACAGTACCAACTATGGTTGTTCAATTTTGTCATCAAAATCTTTAAATATTTTTCAAGACGTGAAACTCTCATGAGTTTTCTCATTCCTGATACACAATCCTAATGCACAAAAAAGGGCATCACTAATACGGCTTATGAAAATTAAGAAAAGTGAAATTTGTATTATAAAGTATAAATTGCTTACTCCTCCCCAGGGTCATGGAGAATTCTTCACATTACCCCTACAAAGGCCACCACCCGTCTGTCGGTTAGGGTCCCCCCATTAGGTGTTATCCTTGAACAGACTTTTGGTCTGCTCATAGTAACCACAAGACCTTACGACTTTTTCTAAGTCAGGAGAGGTGACATCACGTAGTCCAGAGGTCCACGATGCTTTCCGCGCAAGCTGGAGGGCAAAGACGGGTTTTGAGAAGGGTGCTTTACCCTCAAGTCTCCACTTACTACAGCTACGGGACTTTTATGTTGGCCACGTGACAACATCTTCCTTCCAATTCATTCTAATGAAAACACACTGTTCTATCATCAGAGGGCTGAGATTCAAAGAGGCACTGCTGGTCTATCATCCAGTGTCTTCTGTTCGAAGATACATCTGAACTCTAAGACCGCCAGAGAGGCAGCACTAGACACCAAACCATCTGAACAGGTTTTAGTGTTTATATTTTCTTTCTGCTTGCTTAAAAATCATTAATAATTTTCTGATGGAAAATTAAAGGACCATGTTTGGCAGTTGCATGGCATTTTTTTTTTTTTTTTGTATTTAAAACAATGTCCGGGCTTTAGTAAAGTTCTTTCCCGTGTAATTTGAATAACATATTTGACCAAATGAAGCACAAGAAAGGTGACCTTCCGAGTGACAGCCTCGTTAGTTCCGCTCAAGATTCCATGATGTTGCTTCAGAGAATGTATCTTCTTTTCTGTCTTTGTTTGTATTTGTGTAATTATCCAATATAATGGGAAGGCATACATAATTTTAGTCTATTACAGTAAAAAGTCTGCTATATTTCAGTCTATCCATTCTTTTCTGTCCAAAGCTTTATTGAAAACATTAAGAGCCATGAAAATAATTCATTGCTTTTTAATGTGATATGCGTATGGTTCTTTTGTGTGCACAGAAGAAAATATAGGCTTACTATGTTAGTAACAAAACCCAGGCACTCTCATTGTCTACCCCACCAGCTCACATTTATAACAGAAATGTCTTGCTTACTGTGCACTACAGATGTGTGCACTGCAGATGTGCGCATTGCAGACAGGTGCAACTTGAGTCTTTGCAGGGAGCAAGAGAAAAGTAATTTGTTCTTTATTTCTGATTATTCGATTATACACTCACCAGCGAGCTGGTAACTGACAGCTGCCGTCTCTCTTTAATTCAGTTTGTACACTGCTATCTACCCAGGACTGTGTAGGCCCTGTCCTTGAGCTGGTTCCCCATCATCCTAACTGATATTCACTCTAGCCACTGTAATATGGAGAAGTTTTCAATCGATTCCTATCCCCGGGCCAATTCATCAGAGTACTAAGCTTGAGAACACGTCAGCAAAATGTGTGTTCCCATGACAACACAGCATATCAGAAGAACACTAAAGGTTTGCTTTCGTAATAGGGCATAGAGTTACCACGATTTTTATGCTGACTTACCAGAAAACTTCTAAATTGTAATAGGAGAAAGCAGTGAAATAAAAACCAGTTCTGACATCTGAAAATAGAATAACAGTCAAACTGTATTTCCTTAAAAATGCTACCTTGGTGATGTCCAATAGGACTATTTCTCTCTCTTTTAGCAAGCTTTCTGGGCTGTGAAGAATGGAAAGCTTTTGGAAAGAGGGTTGCAATAGGAACCTTCTGCAGGGTTGAAAGCAAGACAGAGACTCAAAAAATAACCCAAAGAGGGCCTGAAAGAGATTGCATTATGTTGAGAGAAAGCCTGGGTTCACTGGCTCCCCTCTCTACAGATGCTGCTCTGGCCTCAGCCCTCACCCACTTACACCTACAAATCTCATCCTTTCCAGTGGCTTCAATGGCCACGTAAGTATTGGCCAGTCTCACTTTTATAGATTTCACCCCCACCCCAATATTTTATCTGGAGTCCATTCCTTTTCCTAGATGTTCTAGTAGGCACCCCAACTCAAGTACATCCTTCTGGTCCTGCTGCTGCTGACCCTCTCTGAGGTCCTCTAACACCCCAGGTCCCTGAGTCATGTTAACAGGATCTTCCCTCAGAGTCTGTGTGAGGCCTTCCCTCTCCTTTGTCCCAGTTCCCTAGGCACCTGCATTCACTTCTTATACAGTCCTGCAGGGCGACCACTTAGTACTTCCTGAAACTCACGATGTGCCTGTCATAGGTGAGACTCTGAAAGGGCACGTGACCCCACAGCACCCAGTCTGTGAACATCAAGTGGAGCCTCCACAGGAAGGAACAACCGGAGAAATGAATAATTTTGACATAAACATTACTTCAAGCAATAAAAATGAGTTTAGCAGAAAATAACTAAATCTAAGGCTTATAGTTGACAACAAGGCCTTCACTGAATGTTTCCTTTTCTTTCATTTAAAAATTAATGGACAGAAATGGAACGTAATGACATAATTTAATACGCACTGCGTAAGGATTATCACCAAGTAATTGCATGCTCTTCATCTTCTAGGCTACACCTTAGACACCCAGAGTTTTTTATCTTGTTACTGGAAGCTGTACCTTCTTCCATGCCTATGGATTTCTCCCCTAACATCTTTTTACTCTCTTTGCTAATGTTTATATCAAGAACATAAAACTACTAACAAATAATATGGACCATGAAAATCTTGAAGACCTGCAAATGTCCCACAGAAACTCAGAGAGTTACTCAGTTCTCACTGAGCAGAAGTAGAGTTGCTCCCCTTCTCTGGACTCCTTCCTTCCCCTGTGCATGCCCTGCACTTGCTCCTTTCATGACATGCTTCCCTGTCCTCTCTGCATGAGGAGACACGCTTCCCCCTTCCTGGGGGACAGTGAGGATGCAGAGAACTAGTAAGGAGCACATCAGTTAGGGTCTCCCCAGGGTTAAGGGTACTCAGTTTGCCTTCAGAAGGATGCTAGGCTACATCCTTCCCAAGTTAAACAACTCACTAGCTACTAGAGCAGAGCCCAGACCACATGGGAAAGAGAACCAAGCAGCCTTTGAGACCCCTTAACAGCAGTGGAATTAAAAACTGGCTTTGTTCATCTTCTGGGCTACAGCACAGGGTAGCTCTACTCGCCTTCTATGGGTCTCTAATCTCCACCACTCATATTTCTATTTTTGTTTGTGGCTCTTTTCTATCAGATGAGCTCTTCCTTCTGTGGATGAGAGAGTCACTACACTTCGTGACAATTCTGAGGTCCTCCAGGGCCTTATTCTTTACAGTTAGAAGTCAGTCTTGTCCTAACTCTGATCCTTTCCCAAAAGCTAGGCCAAGGGTGACAACTTAGGAGAGGCTTTAGACATGTGCACAGAGAAAGAGGTCTGGCAGGCAGACTCATCAGGAAAACTCCATAAACTCCAGGGAGAGCATCCACTGAGAGGTGCACGGGTGTTGAGCAATATTTGTACACTGTATGAGATGTATTGCTGTGATTGGTGAAATAAAAAGATGAACAGCCAATAGTGGTATAGGGAGGATCGGCGGGATTTCTAGGGAGAGGGAGGAAGAGGAGGAATCTAGGCATGTGAATCACACCAGCAAGATGCCAGTAAGAAATGGAGAGAATCAGACATATAGAAATGAAAGAAAGGTAAAATGCCACATGGCAAAACAGATGAATAGAAACAGGTAAATTTAAGTTTTAGGAGCTAGTGGGACAAGCCTAAGCTAAGGTCAAGCTTTCATAATTAATAATAAGCCTCTGTGTTGTTTGTGAGCTGCTGGCCAAAAGCAAAATCTGACTACACATGGGCACACTGGTGCCTAGTCACAGAGTGAGAGATCAGTTTTGGTGCATTTCCTTTCCTTCTTCCAGACCTCCCCATACACAAATGTGCATGCACTTATGCACACACACACAACACTCCCCCCCACACGAGTGTGCATGTACTCACATGCAAACTCAAACACGCACACATACAAATGAGAATTAAAGTTAGCATGTCCAATTCTGCTGTGGAGAAAACATCCCTGCATGACTTAATCTGGGTTGGAGGCTTCCTTCCATCCCCATGTCTCTTCTTTACAAAGGCTCAAGAGAGCCCTAGTGAGCAGACTAGGCAATCTGCTTGTAGAAGACACAATTTACTTTCAAGAAAATGAAGGCTGTGCAAACAGTAGTTTTAAATAGACAGACTGTACAGTCTGTACTACCTAATATTATATTAGGATTCCTTTTTGCTTCATGTCGATGTCAAAATTCTTTTACAATAATGACAAGTTCTTGAGGATGTAATATTTATACAAATGTCACAGCGGTAACCGAGTTAAAGCTTGGACTAAAATCCATGTGTTTCCAGTATTACTGAAATACAATCTGATATATGCATAAACATGATTACAACAAGAAAAAAAAGGATCAGACTTGGAGGTAGATATTGAGGTCAAAGCCCTGGAAATACATGTGTTCTCACTCAGATTGTGTTCTTTCACTTACGCAACAGTGATGATTGCTTCCCTTGACTACTGTCAGAATCAGATGACAATCTACATATGAGAATAAACTGCAAGCTATAACCAGCTAAATTCAACTCTATCGTTACTCTCGAGATCATTTTCTAAAGAAAATGTCTCAGTAATGAAATGAAACATTCCTGCTTTACATGTGACATGTATGTGTTACTGTCTTTCCATACATTTTCAAAACATAGGAGGAAAGGCAGAATTAGAATAATTTAAAAACATATACCTTTTAAAACACTCTCTTATAAAGCTATCCTGCTCCCAGTTTTCCTCAGTGTGGTTTGTGGTTGACAGGGACGCCCAGGCCACACAGCAGAGCTTCAGACATCTTCACATTCTTGTCCACGTTTGAGTGCAGATTGTTTACCTCTCTGTGCAGCAACAGAGAAAACCAGAAGGGAAAGGCAGAAGCAGAAACCCAGAGACAGCAGAAGCCCAGTGAGTCCCAGCGGTGAAGAATCAGACTAGTTTATAAAGGAATGGCGTAAGCCAGGCTTGCAGTAGAACTGTCCCGAGCAATTCCGAACAACAGCTCCAGAGTGCCCTTCTCAGCGTTCTTGAAAGGAATTATGAAGATCCTGTAGCTCATTGGCCCAAAGCTCTTGTTTCCCTCACTCCAATCCCTTCCAAGATCCCACCTCCATCAAGGACACCCAAGCGCTTTCACATGCTGTGAGTCTGAGCCACCTGGACTTACCAAGACCTATTCCTTTAGGACTCACCCACTGTGACAGACACTTGGTGGTGCTGTGGCTAGGCTGACGTTCATAATTAAGATGGAAGCCCCTGCTCTGTGAACCACACTATAAATCCTGAGAACTGTTTATATCTTCATACCTCTACTCTGCTCTAAGAGGAGTACTCTGAAATGAAGGCCAGGTGACTACAGACTTTACTGTCGATTGAAAATTAACAATTTACTTACAAGATAAAGAACCTTTTTCCAACAACATAGCTATTTCCTTTCCAGCAAAATCAGAAGTTACAGTAAAAACTTACACTGTACATGTCCTCTGCAAGTGAGCTAGACGGAATCATTTTACAGTTTATGTAATAAAGAACACGGAAGATAAATGGACAGCTCTCCCCCAGGCTGTATTTATTTCATTGCTCTTTTCAGTCAATGTCCCTATGCACCATGCACTATCTGAGGCTGCTGGGATTACAATGTTACCTGAGTTGGACTCAAGGGACCTATATCCTGTGAATGGGGGCAATGGGGTTTTGTCCTCATGCTCTGTCTTGGGGTCTGGTGTTTTACAGGTCTAAGGAGAGCTGACTCCCTTGCTGGGGCTCCGGGAGCTTCTATTACTCCTCCCACCTGTCCCTGACGCCTGATGGAGTTAAGGCCAGGACCTGGCATTCCACTGGAATAAAGAAGAATATGAGGCAGTAAGTATCGTCTGTTACAATCCCCCACCTACGAGAAGAGCAACTGCCATGTGATGAGCATGCAGGGGCTTAATCAAACAAGAGCCTATGCATGCAGGAGAGAATCTAAGCATACAAGAGCCTAAGCATGCAGGAGAGAATCTAAGCATGCAAGAGCCTAAGCATACAGGACAGAATCTAAGCATGCAAGAGCCTAAGCATGCAGGAGAGAATCTAAGCATGCAAGAGCCTAAGCATACAGGACAGAATCTAAGCATGCAAGAGCTTAAGCATGCAGGAGAGAATCTAAGCATGCAGGAGAGAAACTAAGCATGCAGGAGAGAATCTAAGCCTGAAGGAGAGAAACTAAGCATGCAGGAGGGAATCTAAGCATGCAGGAGGGAATCTAAGCCTGCAGGAGAGAATCTAAGCATGCAGGAGCCAAAGCATGCAGGAGAGAATCTAAGCATGAAAGCATGCTTAAGGAAATGAATGATAAATATACTCCTATGGTTGCAACTTATTTATTTACTTTAGTTGTCTCCTTTACAAAAAGAAAAATAATTTTCACTTTGTTATAGCTTTCCTTTAGGTAAAGACTGAGGTGCCACATTCCATAATACCAAATGCAGCATTTGAGTTGGTATCAGGTGATAACTTTGATTTCTGGGTTTTTGCTACTTTTTAAGTTTCTAAAGTGGCCTGCCCTTGGCTCTCAATGTTGACAGCAGCATGCTGGGTTCAATTTTCAGAGAAGACTTAAATAATAGCAACAACAACTATGCCAATTTCTGTATATTCACTGTGGACACATACTTTAGTTAGGCACATTTGTTTCAGGTAATGCTTGGAATTACTTTATGACATTGGCAACACTCTGAAAACTGAAGATGCTGGACAAGAAACAAAACCTGAATTCTAACTGGTCTGTGGCTATTTCTGCCAAGCCATCTCGGTTTATACACTCGACTAAGCAGTGACCATGACACCAATCAGCTCAACAAGTTCTTCAGCACTGACTAAAATACAACTAAGCTAAGCGTGTATCAGCTGCTTTTAGCAACTAAGACTATCCAACACATGGTGGCTGCTCAGTTATTATTGACAAGCCCAAAGCACCCTTTCCTGTTATTTATAGCAGCGTATGTGTGGGAGACTGTAGGAAGTTGAGGCCTACCAGGCCAAAAGGAGCAAACCTGGAGTCTGCCTGGTGCTGTCAGAGGTCGTGATCGTGTCTAGCCAAGGAGGGACAACCAGGCGATGCTGCCTGAGGGCCCAGCAGTAGGTGCCATCAGAGGGCCTGACTGTGCCTGGTCAATGAGGGTGACCACACAAGGTCAACTATCAACAGATCAGAACGCCTGGTGCTGGGAGAGTATATAAGCTTTTCCCCGCTGTTATATAAATGAGTCTGCTATAAGCCTTCTACCTGACTCCCAGTGACTGTGACGTTGACACTGCGCATTCTCACCCCCTCCCCCGAGGAAGACGTTAGGTCCCAGCAAAAGGAGATCATCTCACAAGCCCAAAGAGCAAACATAGTACTGATCCCATATTTCCTAGTACAAAGACATATTTTTCCCCAAGACAGGATTTTTCTATAGTTTTACAGCCTGTCCTGGAACTAGCTAGCTCCTATAGACCAGGCTGGCCTCGAACTCACAGAGATTCACCTGCTTCTGCCTCCTTAGTGCTTGGATTAAAGGCGTGTGCCACCACCGCCCGGCCATAAAGAAATTTTAAATAGCCCATGATGTAAAAGTTTAAATGTCATATAATTCAGTCAAAGAAAGTACAGAAAAACGATAGTTGGTAATATTACAGCTAATGCACATGGTTTGATTAATGCTGACAACTGCTGTCTGTCTCCATTGAGGGTCACAGAAGGAGAAGTCTTCTTAAGACTGGCAGGGAGAAATCCGTAGCTGTGGGTTATTCAGTACAGAACAAAGTTATAGTAAGTCGGGACCCTAAATCCACAGCTCTCAGCCATTGCGGATGGCTGACCTGAAGCACGAAGAGACTTCAATGTTTCCACTTATATTGCTAAATGCTATACAGCTACAAATTTGGTTTGTGGAGCTTTAACATGTCATGTTTCAAGAGACTAATTTAGCAGAAAAAGAGCTTTTCTCTTTTTTGTAACTTAGCCTCTTCTTCTCTAAGTGCCTCTCAACAAACCTACATTAGTTATCTAGACACGTAGAATAAACATTCACTTCTGTAGTTGTGTGCCAGTAGCACAGACGGGTGTGCAGGTGCACAGTATGGCAGAGTAAGAGAGGCACTGATAGGAACAGGCTCCATTGCAGAGGCAGATTCAAATGCTTATTAAACCCAGGCACTGTACTAGGGGTTGGGGTGTGAGAGTAAACAGGCCCCCTGGTCCTCCAAGAGTCTACATCCTAATGTCCTCTGCGGTATGGCTGCCACTAGCCTCATTCATTGGAAAGATGGCCCATTCAAACTGAGATATGCCTCAATTTAGAAAATTTGTATTATAAAATACTACTTGGTCAGAAATATTCATACAAGTTGTAATCTGATTAAAAAACATACACTGACAGTGAGCTATTAAAATTATCTGCTTATTTGTACATTTAAGGTGGCTTACTTACAAAATCTTAATTATGTGTATAATTCCTATTGTTTTAGCTATGGGATGTGGTTAACAGAAGCTACTGAGAGTTAGCAGAGGGGCTGCTGTGCTGCTGTTGTTCAGCACAGTAATGCAGGGCTCTGAGGAAGGAACACTGTGGTGGTTTGAATAAGATGCCCCCAGAGGTTCATATATCTAATGCTGAGTCACCAGGGAGGGCCAGTTTTCGATAGGATTAGAAGGATTAGCAGCCATGGCCTTGTGAGAGGAAGTGTGTCACTGGGGGTGGGCTTTGAGGTTTCAAAAGCCCATGCCAGGCCCAGTGTCTCTCTCTGCTTGCAACTCAAGATGTAGGTAGCTCTTAGCTCCTTCTCCAGCCTCATGCCTGCCTGCCACCATGCTCCCCACCACTATGATAATGAACAACGCCGGAAACTGTGAGCAAACCATCAACACAATGCTTTCTTTCTAAGAGTGCCACAGTCACGGTGACTCTTCGCAGCAACAGGACAATGGCTACAATACTGAAACGCCTTCTTGAGGGGAAAACATTTATTTTAATAAAGTGTGTGAAAAAACAATCAAAACCCATAAAATAATGATGGTTCATTAAATACCAAAGTGACTTTATTCCTGTGCCTGACTCCAATCCTACATCAAGCAGCTACCTGTGCTCAAACATCATGTATCCAGGTACGTTCCCACTTAGTTAACCAATCACTTTTACTAAATCCTGAATCTTTATTTACACGATAGTCTATTTTTCACATTATATTCTGTTTCCTCCCATTATTTTGCATGTATATGTCTATACATTATTACCCTATTATGTTATATTGTAACATATATTAATGGGAAAATTACTCTTTATATCTCTATTTTTGTTTATTTCTGGCATATTTATTTTTCCATACACATGTATGATCATTTTGTAAAGTGCCCAATCCAAATTTTTCTTTCGATTTTGATAGAAAGCATATTAACTGTGTGATCCATGTGCTAATACGAACAGTACAGACCATTTTATCCTGTATAATGTGAACTTAAGTACATTGGCATGTAACTACTCTGGTAGTTTACAATTAATTAGCCCATGGAAACTGCTTAATATTAATATGGGCACCTTATTACTTGCAGTCCCAACTCTGGAACACCCCATTGGAGCCTGAACAGTGTAAAATGGATGCTGTCTATAGGAAGGCAGGCACTACAAGAGTGACAATGATTACACCTGCTTTCTTTCTTGATTTTAATTCAGTAATTCTCAAATAGAAAGTAGAAAAGCATCACATTATTAATGAAATCAGGGAAAACAGATTAGAATCCCAAACTGACATTTAAAGTGTTTACTAGGAGTGCTTTAATTAAGAAAAGCCTGTTGTTTTATATCCTCCCCAAAGCCACCTGTAAATAGTCAAAGATATTTTTAATCATGATTATAAGTAAAAATGTAGTTTGACTATGTAGTCACTTATAAAACAAATTTCCTGATTTAAGAATTGCATGCAGATGACTTTCATAGAAAAACTTCTGTTTTTCATGACAGTACATAAATATTTACGTGACCATGTGTGGGGGAAGGGGGGTGAGGCAGAGGGTGCCCCACTCACACTCGAGGCCGGGCTGCAGCCACTGCGGCTGCTCGGCTGCCCTTAGGGTTCACAGCAGCTTCAACGGTAAACTGCAGACCTATGAAAATGTATTTACATTATTGTTTATAAAACTAGGAAAGGCTAAAATAAAGCACGGAGGAGGAAGCAGTACTGTTAAAAAAAGGCAGGGTGGTGGTGGAGAGATGGCTCAGCAGTTAAGAGCACTGGCTGCTCTTCCAGAAGTCCTGGCTCATACCCAGCACTCCCAAGGAAGCTTTCAACTCCTGTTCCTAGGGAATTCACACCCTCATACAGACATACATGCAGGCAAAACACCAAGGCACAAAAAACAAGTAAATTATAAAAAATAAATGTTTAAAAAAGGAGATGAGATGGTTGTATAAACTGTGTTATTTCCTCCTGCTGGCAATGGCCATTCATGACACTCAATGACATATAAAATTACTAATAATTCTTAACAACAAAAAATGCATGAATAATCTGCTTGAAATATAGCAACAATAGACAGGTACCACACATGAATCATTTCAGCATCCGTAGCTTTGGCACCCAACAGTTCCTTGTACACAGTATGGACTTAGGTACTCAATCATGATGGCTCTACCATGATATTTATTAGTTCATGGACTCTACTGCTAAGAGTCAAAAGTTGAAAAAAGAGAAGCAAGTTTAGCAAGCATATAAATGATACATAAAGATGAAGAGTTTAAAAATATTTCACACCTGGAGTTTCATACTATTATTAAACACATGCACTAACAATGACCTAAAGTTTCCCAGAATGCCTATGTCTACGCTGGAAGGCAACTCACAACTAAAGCACGTACAATAAATGCCACCAATAATGTCTACCGATCACCTTAGGATTTCTCCATCATGGGAACTCAGTAGGCATCAACTGGCTTCTGTGTTGGAAGCCTCATGACCTGCCAGGGTGGAACAGAATTATTAGGGCCTTCCTTCTGGCTGCCGGGCACCATGACCTTTCACACGGAGCCCGGTAGCCCAGTCACACGGCTAACTCTCTGAGTTCTTACTGAGACGATGACGCTGAGCTATGTGAGATTCCCTTACTTGTATCCTGCTTGCTTCTACTCCAGCATGCGCCATATTAGTGGATATCAATTTGGTTCTTTACCTGACTTTATCTGCGTCCTCTACTCGACTACAAATCATACAACAATATGTGTAACACCTAGTGCTGTGCTTGGCACAACATAAACAGTTTAGTGAGAACCTGTTGGGTGGCTGACGGATCAGTGTTGAGAAGGTCTTTGCACGTGTGAGGAAGCACAGGGAATACATTCTTATTCATTAACCAGTCCTTTTGTAGATAGATGAAAAAGACAATTAATTCAGCTTACAATTTTTGTTGCTATCCATGTTTGAGCTTTAAGAGGAACAGTGTGCAAAGCAACAGTCAAACTCCCATTTCCAAGCAGTGTGGTGTCTCCAGAAGCAAGCAGGAGACTCATCCTGTTCATTTCAGCCCTTCCAAGAGGAATGGAAGCGAAACTGTGTAAAGATTGAGCATGGAAGCCGGGAGGTGGTGGTGGATGCCTTTAATCCCAGCACTCGGGAGGCAGAGGCAGGCGTATCTCTGTGAGTTTGAGACCAGACTGGTCTACAAGAGCTAGCTCCAGGACAGGTTCTAAAGATGCAGAGAAACCCTGTCTCGAAAAACCAAAAAAAGAAAAAAAAAAAAAAAAAAGATTGAGCATGGAGAACATAGCCTCCACCCTCCACACACATAAAATGGGACATTGGTGACTGCGGAGGAGGAAGGTGAATGCCCTCTGTATATGAGCAGCCACCGCCAACTGCAATAGGAGTGTTTAAAGACAACAGATGTGATTATCTCCGGGAGCATAACTGCAGTTTTCCACAGAGAATCTGCTACAGGTCAAGGAGTAGGACCCAAAGTATCGTTTTCGAACCGACCCAATTACTGGAGGCAGCAGTAAAGAAAAAAACACTGAGAAAGGTATGAATTCTGAATGCTGCAAAGGAAAAGAGCTGCCCCTGAGAGCTGTGGTGTCAGCCCTGACTGTTGCTCCCTTCCGGGGAGCCAGAGGTCCTGGAGAAGCCAGGAAATGCCCCAGAAACAGGCCTGGCTTAGGAGCAAAGCTGGGGTGTGCCGAGAATGCTGTCACTCTGAAACTCCTACCCTCAAGTGACAAGAGGAGATTTACACATGAAGCATCACGCATTTTAGAAGGATTAGAGAAAAAAATCCAGTCTTCTGTTACTTAAACATTCTAGAACCACTGTCATTACTGCTGCTGCTCAGACTTGACTTAAGTTTACAGACTGAGGCTGGCTAAACAGGGCAGTTAGGAAGAGGCTTTCCAGCCAAACACAAGAAAGTAAGATACAGTGGTGTACACCTATAATCCAAGTGCTCAGGCGGTAGGGATGGCAGATCCTGGGAACTCTGGCCAACCAGCACACCCTAAGCAGAGGCCCAGGTCCCAGACAAACACCTTGTCTCATAGAACAAGGCAGATGGTACCTGAGGGGGAATGGTGAGTTTGTCTTCTGGCCTCCACTCGTGAGCACATATATTCTCCTTCATATACACACTGACACAGACACAGACACACACACACACACACACGCACACACACAACGTTTGCACTGATTTTCAGAGAGGCTAGAACGTGCTAGGCACCGTGCTGAGCACTTTACGTTCAGTCTTCGCCAATACTCTGCTCCCATCCTAATTATGCATGGGTTTGAGAAAGGGAAGAAACGGGCTGAAATTATCACTCAAAGTACAACTACCATAGGATGGAGTAAACTCAGTCCCTCAGGAAAATTCAGGAGACAGGGCAGGAGGGGCCGCTCACCAATGAAGAGCATGTCGTGGTCTTGCAGAAGACTCAGGCTCAGCTCCCAGCATCCATGTCTGGTGGCTAGTAACTGCTTCTAACTCCAGCGCCAGGAGACCCAAGGCCTCTGGCCTCGGTGAGCACATGACTCATGTGACCACACACATGTCATTAAAAGTACAAGTACATCTTTAAGAGTTCTAGTAGACAGACTCATGTCTGTATGTATATAAACTGGCTTTTTAATCACAACTTTTTCAGTGACTACATTATGATTGTATAACTATCTAGGAAATAGCTCACAATATACTTAAGTCCACTATATTATGTAAAGAGATCTAAAAATATGTAAGAGAAAAAGTACAGATAGTATTTCCAAACCTCGAGTTCCCGGGGGCTGGGTCTTCAGGGTAAGAGAGAAATCTATTGCTATGGTGTAGGCCTGCAATAGGAACACTTGGGAGGAGGAGATAGGAGGATCAGGAGTTCAGGTTCATCCTGGGCTGCACGGGAATTTTTACCAAAACAACAGTAGCAGCAGCAGCAACAAAACTCAAAACACAACAGTCAAGGTTTTTATGCTGATCCAGGCCTCCCAGCTGAGAGCTCAGTTAGGAGCCTTTTATCTTTCAAGAATTTTAGAATTATTTTTAACTATGTGTATGTCTGTATGTGGATCTGTGCATGTGATTATGGTGCCTACAGACTGTGTGGGTTTGTGCACGCGAGTGTACCGTCTCCAGAGCATGTGGGTTTGTGCAGGCGAGTGTACCGTCTCCAGAGCATGTGGGTTTGTGCACGTGAGTGTACCGTCTCCAGAGCATGTGGGTTTGTGCACGCGAGTGTACCGTCTCCAGAGCATGTGAGTTTGTGCAGGTGAGTGTGGTGCCTTCAGAAGCCACAGTCAAAAGGCCCCCTGAAGCTGGAGTTACAGGCAGTGGTGAGCTGCCTGAAATGGGTGCTGGGAACTGAACGTGAATGCTCTGGAAGAGCAATGCCCATTCTTAGCTGCTGAATGAGCCATCTCTCCAGGCCCTGGTTTCTGTTCTCCTTGCTGTAAGTTTCTTTGCTGACACTGGGTATCGAGGACCCACAGACATGGGATGTTTAATAAACAGGTTAAAGAATCAGAAACAAAGCAGCAGTGATAAGAATGTGAATTGAGCTCCCCCCTCCAATCCTCCGGGATTGGAGCTTCCATCTTGCCACGATGGAGATGCACCGTGAGCTGGGAAGCGTCAGTAGTGCTCACAGCCCCTCAAATAAAGGTAAAGACCCCATCTGTTAAGATGAAATGAAAGCTGAATGCTGGGACAAATTGTCTCACAGTAGGTCCCCTTCCAAGGTCTCTGGTATTTATGACAGAAAGTAGCAAAACACTTTTCATCGTAAGCCTCCAAATTCCACTCTCTTCTGTTCTTTGACCTTTGAAAAGAAAGCATCGTAACACACAGGGTTTTTACTGCTATTATCCGCTCTGCTTTAGTACTCTGACCTAATGAATAGTTTTTTACACACAAGAAGTAGAAAATGACATTATCCTTAAAATTCTCTTTGCCTGCACTCAAACTACGCATTTGTCTTTACTTACAAAGAGCTCAGGGACGCAGCTCCACAGGTAACAATGATCACAAAAGGCTGGCAGCCTGCAGTCACGGCCATCGGCAGAGCAGGCTGCTCACTACTATTTTTCTGAGCAAGGCAGGTCAGCAGCGTTTAAACACACGATCATGCTGACAGGCAGTCTTAGAACCAGGAGTCTAATGCATCTGTGGACACTTCAGATGACAAGCTGCCGAGCTGTGCTTGCAGAGGGAATCAGTGTGATCCACCGACACCACGGTTTTGTTTTGATCGTCTTACAGAATTTCCCTTAAAAGGGGGAAAACTGAAAACTCTGTGAAGCGAAAGGAATAGGCAAGCCTTCCACCGAGGTCACAGAGCAAACGATTCTGTTAAAGCTCTAAGTGGGCTCAGTAAGATGCTACTTATCAGCATCTACTAGTAAAGAAACTGGCAACAAATACCTTCACTGGTTCCCATCTCCCTAGTGTAGGCCAGACATCTTGGAAGTGTGAAGACCTCCCCAGAACACAGCTGTGGTCAGACTTAGGCGGTCAGGGGAACACATGATAACTCCTACAGGCCCAGACAGACTATATTCTCTCATTTTTTTGACCATCCGAAGACATGTTCTCCTAAACTAAACCACTGAATCTAATTTTTTTGGCTCCTCAGTTTGCTCCATGTCACAGCCTGGGTGTCTAGGTGTGTTTCATATCTTCTTTTGGATGAAAGCCCTCTTGATGAAAATTTTTTTATACCAGAAATAAAATATGCTAAGCACAAAGATGTTTAACATGGCTTGAAAAAAGAAGAGTGTGTGGGAAAAAAAGGAAAAGATTTCACTAAAAAGTCTTCATTTTTTAATAAGAAAGGAAAAGTGACTAAAAATTTTAATAATTAGAGTATCAGAAATCAGTCATCAGAAGCTGACACTTCTGATTTTTCAAAAAAGAGCAGAGGACTCTTTCCTGGAAGAAGAATCCTACAAAATCTGTGTGGTTGAGCACTAAAATGAAACTTACTGACACATGTACCCATATCCATCACACATGTGCCCATGGCAATCACACATGTACCCATAGCCATCACATATGAGCTCATAGTCATCACACAAGCACACACAAGCACACAAATAATGATTAAAATTTAAAAAAGAAATTCCTTCAAATAACTTTAATCTGACAATTCTAAATTGGATAACCCAACATTTAAAAAACCCACCTTTATCACAAGTCTCAAAAAGCTCACAGACTGAGGAGCGTTTCCCATATAACTTGTTATTCGAATGCCACTCACTGTGCTGTGCCCAGACAAGGCCTTTTCCATGCACGACCACTCCGCACAGTTCAGTTTGGGGCTCGGGAGCCCAGGAGTCACCCCCACTCACCTTGGACAACTCATTAGTAACTGGGCCAATTCTACCAAACAACCTTTAACTTTCAGAGATTTTACAATGATATGTTAGAAAAATGTAAAACCTTAATTAGCATTAATAATCTCAAATGAATGGATATGGTGATAGAACCCAGAAATTAAAATAATTCTTCACAACATACTTTATATTTATAGTTAAGAGTTAAATCTATTTGGAATTTATATTTGAAATTATACCTGATGTAGGTGGGTCTTTTATCTATCTGTTGCTTTCATTGGTTAATTAATAAAGAAAACTGCTTGGCCTGATAGGTCAGAACATAGGTAGGTGGAGAAGACAGAACAGAATGCTGGGAGGAAGAAGGCAGTGAGACAGACACCATGGAGCCAGCCGCCAGGTCAGACATGCTTAATCTTTCCTGGTAAGCCACCACCTCGTGGTGTTACACATATTTTTAGAAATGGGTTAATCAAGATGTGAGAGCTAGCCAATAAGAGGCTAGAGCTAATGAGCCAAGCAGTGTTTAAATGAATACAATTTGTGCATTGTTATTTCGGGGCATAAGCTTGCCAGGTGGCAGGGAGCTGGGCGGTAGGAATGCAGCCTGCTGATTCTCACTACATATACCTCCTGGTTTGTCTGGATCATAGGACTCTATCACTTCCCTTCTCACTATGGAGCAGCCATGATGTGAGCTGCCCGGCATGATGTGGCACCTTGTCATGGGCCAGAACCTCAAACTGTGAGCTCAAAGTACTTTCTTTTTATAAGTGACTATGTCAGGTTTCTGTTATGACTATGGCAAGATGACTAATACCAAAGACACAGAACACAGAGGCAAAGGGGAGTGCAGGCCGTGGAGTAGGACTTGATGCTTGAGAGGAGGACGTAATCCTCCTTTAAATGCTTCTAGCTCTCTTTCAGAACTTGCCATCCGACAGTATTTCAGATGAGTGGCAGCGGGAAGACCTTGTGAAGCACAGACCTAGAATAGCTCAGCGTTGGCCCTCAAGATAAAGTTCTAGAGCAGGGATCCAGATGTCCACCTATTCTCTTCAGAGGCTTCATGTAAAGCTCCATCTGTCCTCAGAAGCTACCAGTTCCTGACATTCCCACATGAAAAATGGGAAACCAGCATTATTAAATGTTATCATTTTAATAAAGTTTACTTTTATATGCTGATATATTTGCAGTGCTATAATGATTCAGACAGGGTAAATAGAAACCAGTGAACGATAGTACTGGGAAACTCAAAAGAATTACCAATATCAGTTTTAGTCTTCTGTGTGCTAAATGGCTTTTCAAAACTTTTTAAAAAAGATATATCTTTATGTGTATGAGTGTTTTGTCTGCATGTGTGTCTGTAGCCCATGGAGTTCAGAAGAGGACATCAGATGCCCTGAAATTGGGTTTACAGATGATTGTGAGCCACCATGTGAGTGCTGGGAACTGAACCAGGGTCTTCTGCAAGAGCAGCAAGTGCTCTAACTGCTGAGTCACCGTTCTAACCTGCCCACTGGCTTCTTCTCACTGCACCCACAGCGAATTACAAAAGACAAGGCCTTTCCTGGTCCACTGCATAGCAAGTCTCTGTGTATCAGAGACAGTGGGAGGCAACATGTGAAGAATGCCACTCATGACTATGCACATGCAGATCACTCTGCAGGGACAAACACTTCCATTCTTGGAATGCCACCTTCACTCACGACACCACAAGGTGCCATTCTTAGGACTTTGTGTGTGTGTGTGTGTGTGTGTGTGTGTGTATTCTTTTTTTTTGGTATCTTGTTTAATTTATTCTCCGTGGTTTTCCTCTTGCATATTAAAGCATCCACTGCTTTAGTAGGAGATCATATTTTGAGTATATTTTTTCTGGAGCAAATCAGGCAGATTTATTTTCCTTACCATATATCATAAAACATAAATATTAAGATCAAGAATAATTTGTGTTGTTAAAAAAAATATCAAGATTCTTTTATCCTTAACCCTCATTTAATTGTCTGATGCATGAGTTACTTGGTCGTACTACATGCCAGGCACTGTGTTTGTCAACAAGGATGTTCTTCAACATGAAGAGAACATGGTTCTGCCTCAAGAGGCTCCCAGGATGGATACATAAAACCACAATTTGAAGCACCTTAGAAGCAGTCCAGAGACAAGAGTTTCAGTAACATTCTTGGATACATCTGAACTGCACCCAGAGGTAAGAATGAGATCTCTTTTAACAGTGTTTGGAAATGGCTCTCAGAATCTTTTTTACAGACTATAAAAACTTCCCAAACTACCCAGAGTTTCATATTCTCTTGCTTTTTGTGGTTGTTGTTAGAAAATGAGAAAGGAATATATTTTGGTGGGCTTCTGTGATCCACACTGTTTCTTTTTCCACTCCAGCAGATTGAAAGGTCTGCTGACATTCTCACATGGTAAGTACACAGCAGGGGAATTTAGAACTGATCGAGACAAACAGCAGAAGACAGCACTCATTCTAGCAGAGGCAAACAGTCCTCCTTATCCGTGAACTCTGCAGCTGTCAACTGGGAAGACGAATCCTCGGGGTCTGGAGTGCTCAAGGCCTATTCACATCTCTCAGCAAAGTACAGAGGCTCTAGATCACGGCCATACTTTCTAACACAGGCAGAGACAGCAGGAAAGGCAGTGAATCAGAAGGCGCAGGTATATGGGAATGTGAACTGCTCTGTGCTGCCGTGAGGGGAAATGTGCCCTCTTCTCCGTGAGATCCAGGCAGCATCACTGCAGAGCGTCACAGCCTCTTACCTCCTAGATACCCCCTATGGCAGCCTTTGAATGTTTGATCAGATGACTTCAGTTGAGCTCTGAAATGGTGATGTCATAAAAACGCACTGGGGAAAAGTGAATTCTCCCTTTCCATAAAGAAATCTAGCAGGCACAGGCATGTCTGAAAAGGCTTTCTCAACAACACAGTCTGTTTCTTCTAAGTAAATAAAGCCCTGCAAATGGAGATATGGAAATGTAAGAGTGAGTGTATGTGCAGCCAAAAAGCTCTGGCATATGATCGGCCTGGGCCTGCTGGGCAGCCGCAGCCAAGGAAGGCCCTGAGATACCTGGCATTGCTGCCCACCCAAGTTTCTGCCACAGGGACCGACAGGGTGAGTGTCTGGAGAGGATACAGAAGGCCACACTCTTCTTACTTAAGTATGGTTCTTGTCTACACTTTCAATACACTATTCAAGTATTTTTTTTTAAAAAAAAAAAAAAAAACTAGAACATCTTTAGCCAAGTTCTTTCCTGATCAAAATGCTCTTAATTTCCATCTTTTAAGATGCCTTGGCATCCAACTCCTTCCTTGACACCTGAATAGTAACTGAATGCTATAATCAATTAGATTTTGGAAAGGCTTTTATGACTCTTATTATGATTAAACCTCACAAGCACTGACTACAAGGTAGGTATTAGCAAACCTCAACAGATGACTAGAAAAACCTACGGAAGAAAGAAATATACTTTGTTTCCTGAGAAGTTTGTTTCTAAATTTGTTTTGTTATTATGGAAAAAAGGGAAAATGTTTCTATTTTAGAAAAACCAATATATGTGTCTCGAGATGTGGAAAAAAAATAGCTGGGAGCTGGAGAGATGGCTCAGAGGTTAAGATTATTTACTGCTCTTCCAGAGATCCTGAGTTCAATTCCCAGCAGCTACATGGTGGCTCACAACCATCCATAATGAGATCTGCTCTCTTTTGGTGTGCAAGAAATCATTCAGACAGAACACTGTATACATAATAAATAAAATAAACTTAAAAGAAAGAAAAATAGCCATATATTCTACTGTTTTCCAATACTTGGTGCTGGAGAGGAGAATCAAGCAGCTCACTTATTTCATTGCTAGCTTGTTTCAAAGATCACCGGGAGTTCTGGTAAAATACAACGAAGGTTTCAAAAAAAGAATGATGTTAGTCTCTAGATTTTTTCCTATGCCCCTCCCCCAATACAATGATTTCCATGCATGGAACTTCTACAAATCTGTTTTTCTTACATAATTCATTGGAATGGAATCTGAGAAATTTCTGAAGACCATAAAATACCTTTCCCTTTTGTTATCTAGGTGTTGTTCTTGTGGGAGTGGAAACTTACCAATGCTAATACAATTTGTTTTAGGGCTCTAAAGGAAGCACTCAGCCATCAGAATGGTGATTTAAATAAGTCACATAAACATTATTATTTTGCTATCTGTAGACCGGTGGTACACTATCATCCTAAATTAAAAGTAATTTGATGCTGAGTATTTTTTTTTTTAAATCTGAAGGCAAAATTAACTGTGAACCACAAGAATCGTATGTCCACTTCTCATGGATTATCCTAGCATGTGCTCATCTTTAAACTTGTCTTTCACTGACTAACTCAAAGCTTTGCTGCCTCAGTCCGCCATATGGTTCCCACTATTTTCACAAGGTTATATCTAAATCAGGCTTTCCCCCTGATATATACGTATCAGAGTTATAAAAATATATTTATATAAAAATATATATACATAATATTAACTTGCACAATTAATAGCTTCAAAACTATTTTATGGACATTCCACGTTCAACATGCTACAAATTAAACCTTAAACACAATGCTCTCCTGCCCACAAACAAAACATTGTCTTGTAGAGTTTCTAATAGAATCCAAGTACTCAGCTGTACAGCCCAGGGTATTGATTCCACTGTCGCTGTGTCCGTGAAAGCTTCCTTGCCTGCTGTGGAACAATGGTCTTTTATCCTGTCACTTGTGTTACTTTTAATAAAATGCTGAATGGACAGTAGCCAGGCAGGAAGTAGAGGCGGGCGACCAGGAGAGGCGGGGCAACAAGAATGCTGGGAAGAGGGAAGTGCAGTCTGCAGTCCTGACCCAGCCACAGAAGAAGCAAGGTGTGACTGTCTCGCCGAACAAGGAACTGAGCCACGTGGCTAACATAGACAAGAATAATGGGCTAACATAAGTTACAAGAATTAGTAAATAAGAAACCTGAGCTAATGGGCCAATCAGTTTATAACTAATGTGTGATTTCTATGGGACTTAATGACTGTGGGAACCGGGCAGGACAGAAAGCTCAGTCAACACTTGCCCAGTCCTATTTCCCTTCAGCGTGGTCTTGGTTCTTCTAGGCCACAGTGATTTATAATAAACATGAATTCCCCTCTTGGAACACTACAGTGACTTCCCCTAGCTCTGAGGGTCAAGACCAACTCCATGAGCCTGCTCTATTTCATAGTCTCATGCTGCAAAACCTTCAGATCAAATCTCAAGTCAGCAGTCAATCCAGTTCAATCTGATCCCTTTCACTGCCATGAAGTCATTTTCTCTCCCATTTCCAAGCCTGTCTTCCTTCTAACTGATCATCTTCCTCTCTTCCACTTTCCCTTAGTTACTTTTTAACCTTTAGCTGAGATGCTTTTCATGATTGCATTAAGAAATGATATCTGTGCTTACATCCTACCGTGTATGAATTATATGTCTGCTTATTAGACTTTATGCTCCAGAGGAAAGACACCTTCTCTGATGTGCTCAGCATTTTATCTCCAGCATCTACCACACATCCTGCACATGAAGAGCACTCAGCTGTATCCTATGGATTTAGCAGACTACGAAGCATTTGTCATGTGGCTGCTTTTCAACCTAAATGCTTGCAAAATAAGTAGATAAAGCATTCCTCAATTACACTGGGGGAAGTGAAGACTTTAGAACATTTGGCTGAGTAGAGTAAAAGGTTACCTCAGAAATTCCTTATTAAGTTTTAATGAAGGTGATCATGTAAAATTTAATAAGTCATTGAATGTTCATTGGCCATTCTTAGACCTTAGATGGCTGCATGGGACCTTTTCCTTCAGAAATCTTATCCCTTTTCTTCTTTGTTTTCCTCCACACAATGCAGTATTGATTAAATTATCAACACAGTTTTAGAGCTCCAACTTCATTTTCCTTGAGTAGGAAGCATGTCTTTTACAAATAAGGCATTTAAATGGGTAGGGATAGAGAGATGGATCAGTGATTAAGAGACCTTGCTGTTCTTGAAGAAGACTCTGGAACCTGATGCTCTTCTGGCAAGCAGGGACAACAGTATAGATGTGGTGCATGTTAGTATTCAGGCATGTACCGGCCTGACCTCGGGTACACACCCTCAGCTGTAGCCTCTAAGAACAGCTCCTCTGCACATTCACTATGTTCCCTTTAAAAAGGGCCCTGCCCACCTCCCATCTCTCTCTCTTCGTTCCCCCCACTCTCTCTCTTCTGCTGCTCCTGTCCCCAGAGGTCCCTTCCCCTTCCCTCCGTTTATGTTCCCTTCCCCTAATAAAAACCCCTCCATGTGAACTCTGTCTCATGGTGTCTTTCTCTCTCATGCCACTTTTTTTCTAAATTACAATAGTGTGTACATACATACATGCAGGCAAAACTCTCATATACATAAATTAGATAAATCTAAAACTTTTTAATTAAAAAACACATGGATTTTTTATTGGTATCATCTATGGGACTTTAGAAATTACAAAGACAAGAAAAAAGAATTTAATCAGTAAGAGTATATGATATTATAAAAGAAATACAGAAAGCTCAATATTCTGTTTGCACTAGAATATGTATTTGAGTATATATTTTTCATGAAAATTTTTATTTTCTTTACTTCACATGGTATACATTTGAGAAGAACCATATCTTATGATACGGGGAACTGGTGAGATGGCTCCGTCAGTAAACTGCCTGCCATGAGGACCTGAGTTTGGATTGCCGGCGCCCACTGAAAGCTAGGCACTATGGTGTCAATCTGTAATCTACCTGGTGATGATGCCAGTCTAGATAATTAGATGATCTGGGTTCCCTGAAAGAGCCTGTCTCAAAAACCAAGCTAAAAGTAAGAGAGGAAGACATCCAAACACCAACCTATGGCCTCCACATGCACCAAAACCTACATGAAAACAGCACATGCACACATGCATCCAAATACCACACATTCCAAGTTTTATAATTAAAAAAACATAAGATAGCACAAGGACATTTTTAAAAATGAGAAAATCTTAAATTTCACATGAAGTATGTTTCATTTGGTTATAGACATTTGTAGATTATGTTAATGTCTTGCCTGTGATTTTTATAGGTCTTAAAAATCACAGGTACAATTATTTTATCCATTTATTAAATTATGAGTAACTAGAAGTCTATTTTTAAAGAGGCAAAATGTATAATTTAAGAACTTTACCCAGTGGGGACTAACATTCCTCACAGGCTTTCTCTCATCGGTAAGGAACTAAGTTCTCTGTCTGAGTCACTGCTGCCTCCATAAGGAATGGGCTGGTCTCACATGGTCACAGAGACTCAACGATGGTGCCTCCTATGCCACACTACACAACATCACACCTGCTCCTTAACAATACTTTCAAAATACATGTCAGAAATGAACACTCTGGAAAAATTTTGCCACTTTCTCCAGTGCGCAGTGACCATGGTCCCAGAGCACAGAGGACACAGCACACACTATGCATTGCTGCTCTCTCCAGTGCGCAGCGACCATGGTCCCAGAGCACAGAGGACAGAGCACACACTATGCATTGCTGCTTTCTCCAGTGCGCAGCGATCATAGTCCCAGAGCACAGAGGACACAGCACACACTATGCATTGCTGCTCTCTCCAGTGCGCAGCGACCATGGTCCCAGAGCACAGAGGACACAGCACACAGTATGCATTGCTGCTTTCTCCAGTGCACAACGACCATGATCCCAGAGCACAGAGGACAGAGCACACACTATGCATTGCTGCTCTCTCCAGTGCACAGCGACCATGGTCCCAGAGCACAGAGGACAAAGCACACAGTATGCATTGCTGCTTTCTCCAGTGCGCAGCGACCATGGTCCCAGAGCACAGAGGACACAGCACACACTATGCACAGCCGGCTGTGTGCACCTTTGGTGACAGGATTTGGAGGAAGGCATGGACACTGTCATCTTATAACGCTGGAATAATCACATTCAAACAATAAAAAATAAATAAATGTCACTGGCATTCCAAAAAGACCTTTGGACTATGTATGTATAAGCTTGCCATCGGATAAGATTAATTCTTTCATCATCTACACAGTGTAAAGAAATGAAAAAATACAATTGGAAGGTTAACATTTATGAGTTAAACAATTATTTTATAGAGTCCTCAGTCATCTGATATCAATACTTTGGAACTTTTATTGACCAATTCATCCATCATGTGTCAAAGTTTATTCCTATTCTGCTATATGAAGAGTGCTCATTTAAAATGTGCACAGAACAAAAAACTAATAACACAATACAAAATATTTAAGATTATCATCAAATGTCCAGGCCAGATAGTCATAAATGTGTACTCAGCTACTGTTTATCACACATCTCTTGTCAATCCTGTATTTTTAGCTAACAGGAAGGGCAGAGGAAGGTCTCTAAACAATAGAGTGCAGAATGAAAGGAATTCAAGTTCTAGCTACTCAGAGCCGCAGTAACAAAGCATTATGGCCCTGAGCATCTCTCTAAGATCCCACTGCACAGGCATCTGCTGCTCTCAGCAGATCTAAGCCAGAGCATCCAACAAAGCACCATTTGGCCTTTCACTTCCCATCCCCTATTGCTCAAAGACCCTTTCCATTGAAGCCAGGAAAGTCTCACACAGACCTTCTCTGAAACCAAGGACAAAACCAGAGCTGAGACTCACTATGAATCCATTCTTTAACCTATAAGTGCCAGACGCTATTGCAGGGTTTTGTATTTGTTTTTTGTTTGTTTTTTCCTTTTCAGTCAGCTGAGAATACAAGTAAAAAATAAAGAAGTTTTCACTAAATACTCTTATTACAGTTGTTGTTACTTAGCAGACACACATGACCTCATGTTTCAGGCTGCTATCAAAGCAAGGTATGCTGAAAGCATTGTATGAAATACCTCAGGCATTACATTTAAGCGTATATGAGATGCAAAAAGTTCTGTGCTTAGACATGAGTCTCATTTCAAGATATCCCAGCATGTATCTGTACATATTACAAAGTCTACAGTACTTAGAACATGTGGACATGTTACAAAGTCTGCATTACCCAAGACACGTATATGCACACATTATGAAGTCTGCAGACAGAACATGTCTGGTGCCCAGCCTTCCAAGGAATATCCAACTTGTTCAAGGCCTACTAAATACAATAAAGAAACAAACACAGTCACTGGAGCGATAGGCACTCTGTCCATGTAAAACACTGTGTAGACTGTAGTTTCTTAAACTGATTCCACAAGCTTAGGGCATTTTAAATAATTATGGTGATAAAATAATGCATATTATTATAATTAATATATTATATATCTATTACACATACACATATCAAATATTTACTGATAGTTCATAAAGAAGTTTATTTTAAAATATTTAGCATAAAGAATATTACAATTTTTAAAAATTAAGTCAAAATTTTACACTAATGAGAAGGATATTCTTGTTTATTTTTATTTTTAGAAACTAAATTTAATTAAGATTTACCAGGAATTAATTTTTGCTGGGTGATAGTGGCCCATGCTTTTCATCCCAGCACTTAGAAGGCAGAAGCAGGTGGATCTCTGTGAGTTCAGGGCCAGCCTGGTCAACAGAGTTCCAGGACAGCCAGGAGCACACACAGAGAAACCCTGTCTTAAAAAAACAAACCAAACCACAACAAAAAGAATTAAATCTTGGTTGAATGATTGATACTAAAGGACTACCTTTTCAGAGTTCATTGATGCTGTGATTTTGTCAATGATGAGCATATTGCTTCAAATAGATACAAAATGGCGGAAGTATGTTTAGGACAACTTCAAATATTTTAGAAGTGCTAACTCCAAGTAAAAATTCACATAGTAAATTTAAAATGCTACTCAAGCAGCAAATCAAGGAGCAATTTTTAAAAATCAAACATTCTAATGTAATCCAATCTAATTTGATCTTTATAGGCTAAGAATGACAGTAAGAAAAATCAGGATCTTTGTTTTCTGTAATTGAACCATTATGTCTCTGTATATATGCACGGTAAAAAGAGGATATTCATGACACAACAGTCTTGAATCTGAGTCAAGGTGCTCCACACACTTGTTGTTGGTGTGTGTTGTGATGATGCGTGTAGTTCCTAATGTGTATATTGTGTGTTGAGGTCACACTATGCCACACAGACAAGAGACACCAGAGACGACGACTCCAGAATGCATCTGACTTTGAACCAAGCTGTGCTGCTCCCGCTCAGTGACCTCCCACTGCTGTCACACTCTCAGTCCTTCCCACATTCAGCTCCATCCAAGAGGAAGTCAGGATGACCGTTCCCTGTGATTCTCTCCTGAACTGTTATTTAAAGCGCCTCTAATGATCACAGGATCACAGGGTGTGTGAAGGGGCAGGTTCAATGTTATGTGTGCAGTGCTGATGGGGCCAGAAGAGAATGTCCTATGCCCTGGAATTTTAGTTACAGATGGTTGTGAGGTGGCGGTGGAAACTGAACCCAGGTCCTCTGAAGTGCAGTAAGCAAGTCCTCGTAACCACTGAGCCATCTCTCCCATCTCCTAACTCTTCTTCAGGTAGACTACGCTCCCTCCTATCGAGCAATAGATCATCACACCTCAGTGTTATTCCAGTACCACACAGTCCCCACACGAACACCAATAGGTCATAGTATACATTCTTCATAACCCTTTCAGAGAACCTTGCTCATATCATCACAAGGTTGATTTTTCTCTTTGTGTTATTATTTTGTTGTTACGCCATCTGGAGTCAGGGACCACAACTGTCCCACTGTACCACTGCACAGGTTAAGTGATTCCGTCTGTGAAATACATAGTGCATCTTCCTTATTGAAAATGGACAAGGTATTTTAGATTTCATAATTTTATCATTTGAATATACATAATGGAGTATGTTGGGGGACAGGATCTAAATCTAAATGCAATATATTTTATATTTAACATATACCTTAATATATATTGCATGATAATAATTTTATAAATACATAAAGCAGTTTCAAAATGTGGGATTTTCCCACTGAGTCATTATGACAGTGCTCACAGGTGTCCTGATTTGGAGCATCTTAGATCTCAGGTCTCCAGAGTAGGAAGACAACTGTTCTGGAGACAAAGGGCGTGAGAAACCCTTCAGGAGTCCTAGGCATGGCCTGTCAGACTAATTTATAGAGCTGTTGCTTCATAACAAGAACCTTACCTCAAAAAACCAAAAAGGGGGGGGGGGGAGAGAAAAGACTTAAATCACTTTTTAATCACCTTTTTGTTATTGATGATGATGAAATGGAATTAAGTAATATTCTCATACCTCTGTGTAGATATGATTTTTAACTGAAGCATGTAACAATAGAGGTTTATACTTTCTAAATGTTCATAAATATCCAAGAATGGCAACATTCAACCAACTTTTAGGAGTAAGTCAAAATAAAATCTTACAGTGAGATCCATCAGAAATAAAATCAGACAGCCCATTGCTGCTTGTATCGATTATGTTGTTAATGACGTCACTTCTGGATTAGTCGTGGCTAATACCCTTTATGACATGGACAATAATCTGATAGCACAGTATGGAAAATGCCACAGCACAGTTCCTCAGTGGAGTTCAGATACAGCAGAAAAGAATTTCACTCTGGCTTATGAAGTTATTATAAAGAAAGTTGAGTTGATTAAAATTAAGCCCAAACAAACATGTTCAAGTCTCTATCAATGAGCAGAAACTGCTACAGCTAAAAACTATCAAGAGAACTGTCGCAGAAGTTCATGGAAACCAAGGCAAACAAATTCCAAAGGCAGGCCATATCTGAATGCTCTCTTACTTTCTCCACTGGATTTACACCACACTTACTTTTCCTTCATGAAATATTATTTGGGTTTTTTTTACAGTAACACAGAAAGAAAGGAAGGAAGGAAGAAGGAAGGAAGGAAGGAAGGAAGGAAGGAAGGAGGGAAGGAAGGAAGGAAAGAAAGAGGGGGGAGAGAAAGGGAGGGAGAGGGAGAAAGGAGGAGGGAGGGAGGGCAGAAGGGAGAGAAGAAGGGAGGGAGAGAAAAAGGGAAAGAAGAAAATGTGTCACTCAAATGTTAAGGAAAAACATTTGGCAGAGAGACAATTAGAAGTATGTTCACGTTCTGAGTTCTAACTTAGTCAATGAATCAGTGAACAGGTAAACATTTGTAAGTCATACAATTTGAAGCATATTATAAATTGTTGCTTTGATTTTATAATCTTCAATATGTATTTATTTTACCAATTTTTAGGATGTTAAAAATGAGGCTCATGGATTTATTCATTATCTAAATAATAAAAAAATTTTCATCATGGTTTATATTGCTTAAATTAATTTTTAAAATACTCTGATTAGAAATTATTACAAAGGTAAAAAAAAACCTTTACTGAAGTAAGTACAACATATTTTGGGCATATCTTTGATAATATGGACTGACTGCATTTTTAAATATAAAGCAAGCTGATTCCATTGTAATTACCACTTTTCCCAAAGAAATAGCTCCTCAGCCTGGAGCACAAGAACAAACTCATGACTATTAAAAAAACACAAAGAATAATTTATTCTCTCAATACAATGCCATATATTGCTGTATTAAATGAAAAGAAAAAGAAATACATCTAAGTTTAAGAAGGAACCAAAACCATCTGCTGTGGATATGAAATTCATCTAGTTCTCATGATAAGCAAGGGAAATAAGAGATATATTAGAAGAATTCAATGGTTATATATTATATATATTATGGCTAGTGAAAATCATGTCAAAGACTAAGCATTAGAAATGAACTTATGAGAATAAAGACAGAAGGTTACTGAATGCCAAGAACGACAAAATTGGGGCTTTTATGTTAATGATTATCATACATGGCTAATCAATTACCAAATCCTGTAGCAGATCCTGGATTTCTTCTTAACACATGGCACAGAGAGCCAATACGAATCACTGAAGTTTGGATTTAACTCTGAGACCTATTTATTACTCTGACTCTCAGTGACATTGTTCAAGATGCTCGAGAGTGAAATCTTATCAGCTAGTGAACACACACCGCTGATATGACTAGTCACGCAGAGAATGCAAAAATATGAAACATATTAAAAGGGAAGATGAAAAATAATATTACATCATATAATGATATGATTTAGACCGATGAACAAAATTAAATGCCATTGCCATCTGCAGGGTAGAATGGTTTTGATATGATGATTAACAAGCCATCCTCTTTCAGGGAAAGTCACCACTGCAAATAATATGAAATTAAAGCAATGGTTCCCCTAAATGCAGCATACCAAAATTAAAGATCATTATAGGGCTGGGAGATTATAAGTTTATGGCCTGCTTGAATAACATGTTTAATTCAAGCGTACCCTGGAAAACAGTCAGACCCTGTCTCAAAATAAACAGTAGAAAGAGATTTGGGATTTAACTCAGGGAAAGAGCACTTGTCCAGCACATGGGAGGCCTAGGTTTAACCCCCAGGATTTGTGGTGGGAGAAGGAGGACACAGCATATTACAGATGGTTCACAAATTGTTAAAATAATATAATAATGCATATTACTTAAGTCTTCCAGCCATAGATGCCTAATAGAGAAAACTCTAAGAGCAGCTACTGTAGAGAATGTGAAGAAATGTTTGATGCACAAAATACCTTAAAATCTCAGAAAAAAATTGCAAATTTTCTCAAACTGTAAAAACAAGACCTTTTATGATTTTAGACTTACAGCTTGATTCATCGCCAGCTTGTCTAAACTTAAATGTTCCTTAGGGTTTACAAATTTCTACAGTGTGACTTGGTACGTATTTACACAAAGTTAGGCAGAAGTAGAGAGTATGGCTTACTCATAGTCATCTTAGTCACTAGGAAAATAGTATCCACCCTGACATTTTTAAAGAGTCAATGCGATTGCTGAACAATATTGAAAGAGTGCTGCAGAGGTGGTTTTGCTGTAATTCTGTATTTTACAACCTCCCCACAATGTGGAATCAATACTTGTAACACAGCATCAAGTCAAAGGCCGTGTCATGACAGACCTCATTCAAAAGTGAAGCACAATGAAGAAACCAGCAGCAAGAAAGGGCTGCTGCACCTAGTGTGACAGTGGAGCCCCTAGCTCACGCAGGGTGGTGCACTGCTTCCTGCAGCTAAAACCCGCACGCACCAGCGCTCTACATCATTTTCCCCCTGTCCACTTAACCACATCTGAGACGTGGCACAGACTCTTCAACGGCTCTCCAGGTGCACTACGTTCCATATTAAAGGTCACCCTCGTCTACAATTAAACCCCAAATCTAGGGGCAGCAGAGGTGGCTCAGGGGTCAAGAGCTTTACTGCTTTTATAGGGTTCCCAGCACACCTGGTGGCCCAAAAACACTTGTAATTCAACCCCAGGGGACTGGAAACCCTCTTCTTACATGTAAAATAAAATTTAAAAAAACTTTAAAAAATAAAATAAAACCATAATCAGTAAAGTAGGAGGACCAGGCCACTACACAAAATTCAGAGATAAGTTTTCTAAAATTTCCTTTGAAATAATCATTATAAATTTTTTACCCTTGGCCAACTTCACAGTTAAGAATTATTGTTATAGCCGGATGTGGTGGCTCACCCCTTTAATTCTAGCACTCAGGAGGCAGAAGCAGGTGGTTTTCTATGAGTTTGAGGCCAGCCTGGTCTACATAGCAAGGTCCAGGACAGCTGGGATTACAGAGACCCTGTCTCAAACAAATAAGAACAAGAAAACAGCACTAGGAAGGAAAGAATTATTCTTACAGTATTATGCTATTCTATGATTTCAGAAAATGACAGCAACACATGAAACAATTTTCTAACTTCAGTGTAGGCCATCTCAGGCTATTTACAATTACAATAAAGCAAATGCTAATTGCGAAGTTAATTAAGTACTTATATCTCTAGTAAGGGATGAATCAAGTATTCCTGGAAAACTGTCAAAGAAGGCTTTCACACAAAATGTAAAAAGCAACACATAGACTTTATGAAAGGAATCGGCTGTCGTAATACAGAAAATGTGTTAGTTTTGCAGGGTTGTGGTAACAACAGTGAAACCGTCTCTAACAACTCCTTACCTGTGTATACAGTTTTTGCTCTCCAGATACAACATGCCAGCAGCGACATCCAAGGAAAACCTCACTAGCTGCTTGAGCTTCAGTTCATCCTTCCTCTTCCTCAGAAAGGACAGGAAATCACCCCCTGGAGAAATTGAGGAAGAGAAACGAGATGAATTGTTTTTTTTTTTTTTTGTTGTTTTGTTTTTCGAGACAGGGTTTCCCTGTAGTTTCTAGAGCCTGTCCTGGAGCTAGCTCTTGTAGACCAGGCTGGGAAACAAGATGAATTGTGACAAGAGTCATATGTCATATTTATTAGGAGGCTTGACAGCATGAGAAGCTTTTGTCCCAGTTTCTTATGCGGGGACAAAAGAAACATGGAAACAGCACATCCTGGGAAGCAGGTGCCATCACTTTTCTAAACGCATCGAGTGCATTAAGTGCCTCAGTCATGAACCACCGAACACATAAACGCAGTCAAAGACAAACTTATCCCTTTGCCACTGTGTGCACTGATTTACTTTATTGACATTTAAAAAGAAATTTTATCTCATACAATAACAAAAAAGCCTAAATAAAAACTTAAATGATATTAATTTCTAGGGACTTCTAAAAATTAAAACTTTTTAAACTAAGCCATGCTGTGAAACATTCCTTTACACTGTGTGAGTATATGCCTCAGTGATTGGTTTAATAAAGAAGCAGACTGGCCAATAGCTGGACAGGATAAGGTTAGGTGTGAGAGCCAAACTGAGAATGCTGGGAGGAAGAAGGGAGGAGAGAGCAGTCACAGGCAGATGCAGAGAGAGAGAAGCAAGATGGGCATGCTGTAATGAGAAAAGGTGCCCAGCCACAGGGCAAGCATAGATAAGAAATATGGGAAATTTAAATGTAAGAGTTAGCTTACATTTAAAAAGAAACCTGAGCATTTATAATTAATATTAAGGCTCTGAGTAGTTACTTGGGAGCAGCTTGGAGGACAGAAACTTCTGTCAACAAACGGTATTCTGACATGGGGCAGGCATTTCCACATAAGACCTGACAAGGCTTCAAATAGGAATGTAAAAACACAAGAACGGAGTCAAACTCAGTTTCTTGTTGTTACCAAGGTAGGCGCCGTTTGCAGCAGCAGAGGTGCAGCTCTTTTAAGAGACAGCTTCTTGGCTCAGTGCTAGCCCCCCCAAAACAGGTGGCTATTTTAAGAAAACCTGCTACCAAATGCTTAAATAATGTTTATGAAAGTAGGTGACACACTACTTGGTGGCTGCATGGGACCCAACATTTCCCAAGAGTTGGGGTAGTTAATGTGGCTCTTGTTGGTACCTCGTAATGAAGCTTAGCTCTCAGAGAACCAAGCAGGTCAGAGCCAGCAACCAAAACAGAGGTCCTAGCCATGCCTCTTACCAGTATAAAGGCTCACAGGTTCAGAAAAAGATTACAGATAAGTAGTAAAGTCAGATTCAGAACAACAGCAACAAAAAGGAATCTTTAAATGGGCTACAGTGTGTTTAAAAATAAAGATCTGATAGGTTTGGAATACAGTCTTAGGTTAAAAAATATAGTTTTAAAATAATAAAATCCTTGCAAAAGGAACAGAATAAAAAAAGGAAGGCACATAAAGACAGAAAATACAGAGTCTGGATTCTGTATGCTATTGTGCTGTCTTTAGATTTTCTGATTGCTAATAAGGAATGACAGCTGCTAAGACACACCGAATTATGAAAACTGTTGGATTAAACCAACACACACACACACACACACACACACACACACACACACATATATATATATATAATTTAAAATATGTTTTGACTTCAAAATGTAAGTCAAAAGATATGTTACTTTGGAGAAGAAATTATGCTTTTATTTCCACAAGAAATGAGATTTCTGGATTTTGTAGATTTGTTGAAGGTTAAAGATGATCAGGTTTGATCACGAAAGACCCCCTAAAATACTGGCTACAGCCATAAAGAAATAAACCTAGAAAAACTACAAAACAAGTAATACATATTTTACCTGCTCAAATATAAAACAAAAAAGCATCTTTGGCTGACTTGTGTATAACACACCGTCTATACTTGTTTTAATACTGATATGGATGTCACCTTTATGTATTTTAAGGTTAAGTATTTTAAGAACAAGGGTACAAGACACCAATAATAATGGATCATCTAGGTGATCCAGTAGCGCCAACATGAGGCAACTATGTCCACAAAAAAACCTGAGGAAACTTAAAAAGAAATTCTAAATACAAAAGAACAAAGTTAAGCACAGCTTCTTAGTACCTGCATTTTTTCAGAAAGGCTCTGTTTTGTAAGAAAAGACTTACTGACTCAGCAAAAGAAACAGCAGCTTCCTGGTTTGGGCAGCATAAATTTTGGCTCTTGCAGGAGGTCAAGCACTTGAAAGGGGTTTGTGGGCAGCATGCTTCAAGTTGCTTGGTGGCAGCATGGTCAACTGGTTACCAGAGTTGAGGTGGTGAGGACAGCTCCCACCCAGAAGTCTCAGAGGCAGTGAATGGACCTCCAAAGTGTTGTACTAGGCAGAGTCGAAAGGCAAAGAAAGCAACCTTAGTCCTAGCCATGCCATTTAGCATTTTAAGAAGCAGTCCTGGCCAGAAAAGGATTACAGATATTCAATAAAGACAGATCCAGATGGAACTGACCTCTAAATGGGTCACAATGTTAGATAAATGCACACTGGCTTGACAGAGAGAAGAAAAAGAGTTCTGGCAGTTATAATATACAGATAGTCACAGGTTAAATTGGTAAAGATAATAAAATAAATATTAAATTTGTAAGGAAGGTAATAGAGTAAAAAAACTAAGCCACTTAAAGATAGAACATACACAGAGAATCTGGATAATATATACTGTTGTGTTTTCTTTGAATTTTTTGACTGTGAATGAGCTAAGAACAAAAAGATATTTCATTGTATGGGCTGCTAAACTGAAACAACATATATATTTTAAAGGTATCTTGACTTAAAAATTTGGGTCAAAGGATATGCTACATTGGAAAAGAAGTTCTGCTTTTTTTTTTCCACAGAGAATAAGAACCTGCAGATTCCTTCCAGACTAATGTGCTTTGATGAACCAAGACCTCCTGTAAGTCTCCCTGAACCCCAAAATTACTTTGCCTAACAAATGGCATGAAACAGTTTGGAGAAAACCATGCCTAAATTCCCAAAATGATTGTTTATAAATGTTTGTTTATATTTAAAGGGGAATGTGCTATAGAGATGAATATTTTGCATTGATATGGATCTTGGTATACTGATACAAATTTAAGATCAATTTTGTTATATGTATATTTCTGCTCTTGATTAAGGTATTGTGTTTGTGCAGCTTATTTAAAATTGAAATGTATAATTAAGAAATACATGTTAATAGATAGTCATCTATACTAGTCAAGCTTATAGTCATGTTAGCTAAGTTTTCTAGATGTATATTTCAGATGGATAGTTATTCTTCAAATCTTTCAAATAACAAAAAAATATGGCATTTAAAATGTTTTAAGAACTCAGGACTTTTCATGACAATGAGACACATCTGCTCCTGGCAGTACTGATCTACTTCAAGAAGATGATGGATATCAAAGAGGCTCCTTATAAAGTTTGTTTGTCATGTGGGCAAGAAACTCTCTTGCCTGAACTGCTTGATGTTATTCTATAAGAACTGGATGTGCAGGACCCACAGAAAAATGACTGCTACCTTGATTAAAGGTGAGACCATCCTTCAAGGTTCCTGCTTCACAAAAAGAGTCTGCTAGACATTTTGCAGGACACAGAAGAAAGCAACTGGTGGACTTTGCCTGTACAAGGCAGAACAGATCTTCAAATTTCCTGTTTCAAGGAAAAGTCTACTGGATACTATGGGCCTATAGGCTGAAGATTGGATACTCCAACGCTGCAGAGGAACTTTGGGTGACTGTCCAGGAAGCAAAATGTCTTCTAATTCTAGAGTTTAAGGAAGTTGCTTACAATGCACTTTCTGTTAACTTAGGTAATATTATATCTTTCTGGGATATTTGATGGAGTTGAAGAACAGATAGTTATTGTTACTCTTTTCATTAGTTATGATAAAAGATAGATTAGATATAAAACTTTAGACTCACAAAGGGATAAATGATAAAGTATTCTCCTTAATTTGCCAAATATAAATGAACAAAATATTGTAACTATAATTCTTGCTTGATAATTGTATTGTTGTATGAAATCTTGCTATGTTAAAGTTAAAACCTTCCTTTTTATTTGGACAGAGCAGGAGAAATGGTGTGGGAAGTCCTTCTGTGTATGTGTTGCTTTTATTGGCTAAAGAATAAAGCTACTTTGGCCTACAGCAGGGCAGAATAGGGTAAAATGGGAATTCCAAGCAGATAGAGGAGGAAAGAAGGTGGAGTCAGGGAGATGCCACGTAACCTCCAAAGGAGACAGACATCAAAGAACCTTGCAGGTAAAACACGAGCCTCATGGTAAAATATAAAATAATAGAAATGGATTAATTTAATGTATAAGAGTTAGTTAATATAAAGCCTAAGCTAATAGGCTAAGCAGTGCTGGATTAATACAGTTTCTGTGTGATTATTCTGGATCTGGGTAACCGGGAAATGAACAAGCAGGCTCCACCTATAATCCAGTATCTAGAACAGTTGCAAGGCACTGACTGAGATGATCCAGGCTCACAGAATACTCCAGCCAAGACCTAACAACCTGATATCTAAAGGTTATCCAAAAAGATTCTAGTACCCATGGAAAACAGGAAGTTATCTAAAGAACAATGCCCACATTTCCAAAATATTGGCTATAAATGTTTGTTATTACTTAAGAGGGACTGGTTACAAGTTGTTATTGATAATGTTCAAAAAAACTAAACAAAGGTGATTATATCTCAAGGATTTCATTTGGAAAAAATGAGGGATACAGAAATGATAGGATAAAAAGGTAGATTATTGAATCTACTTTTAAACCAAAAAAACTACTAGTCTTAAATATTTCACATTGGTATGTATTTTAGTATATTGATACAAATCTAAAGTTAATTTTGTTATACTGTTTAGGTATTTCTACTCTTGTTTGGGGTATTGTGTTTATACAACTCACTTAAAAGTGCAATATATAATTAAATACAAGTTAATAGTCATTTATAATAGTAAAACAATTATATTAGGTATGTTTCCAAGGTTATACACATATATTTATATATATAGATGGTCTTCAAATACTTCAAAGACCTACAGAATATGACATAACATGCTTAATAACCTAAGGCTTTTCATGACAATAAGACACACCTACCTAAAGCTGTACCAATTTATTTCAGAGACGATAATGGGCATTAAAGAAACTTCATATGAGTTTGCTTTCCTTATGGCAAAACTAGCCATCTGGGCAAAAAAACTACCCTTGCCTCAATTGCTGACAGTATACTGCTCAAATTGGACCAGGAGGACATAAAAGAAAGTGACTACCAGACTTTGCTAAGGCAAGGTAGGACTGTCCTTCAAAATTCCCTGTTTCTTGAAAAAGTCTTTCAAAATCCTAGGCCTGCTGGCCAAAGTTGGATGCCCTAATGTTACAAAAGAGCTTTGGGTGACTGTCCAGGTAGCCAGATGTCCCTGTTATTAAGTAACATTTCACCCTTCTGGGGTTGACAGAGTTGAAGACTAGATTAGTCATATTTAAGTTTTCCTTGATTATGATGAAAGGTAAATTATGTACAAAACTTTAGAGTCATAAGGATAAGATAGATAATAGAATATTTTCTCTAATTTTGCCAAATACAAGTGGACTAGATATTTTAACTGTAATTCTTACTTGGTAACTATTTTTGTTGTATATAATTTTACCAAGTTAAAAATAAAACCTTCCTTTTTAATTAGACAAAAGGGGAGAATGCTGTAGAATAATCCTTTACACTGTGTGGATACATGTCATTGTGAGTGATTTAATAAATAGGCTAACTGGCCAATAGCTGAACGAGATAATGTTCGGAGGAAGAGACAAACAGAATGCTGGGAGGAAGAAGGGTAGAATATGCAGCAGTGAGCAGGTGCAGAGAGAAGATAGGCATGTCATAATAAGAAAAGGTGTCAAGTCATATGGCAAAGCATATATAAGAAGTATGGGTTAATTTAAATGTAAGAGTTAGCTAGTAACAAGCATGAGCTATTGGCTGAACATTTGTAATTGATATTAAGCTTCTTATAGGTTACTTTGGAATGGCTGGTGGGACAGAAACTTCTGCCAACATCATGTCTGTAAGAACAGGCATACACATACACACAGATGTGCACACACAAAACATATATGCACACATGCTCACACACATGTACACACATACACAGCAGGCTCTGATTCTGACATGACTTTGTTATTCACCTACTATGCATGTTTTTATATCAAGCAGATCCCACTGATGTCTTTCTGGCTGTTGGCCCAGCCTCCAACAGCTGAGCCATGTCTCCAGCCTCCACTGATGTCTTAGAAGAGCTTTATAACCATCACAGTCTAAGACAAACATACTATGATCCAAACAGTAATTTAAAAATTAAAATCAATCTTACTTTATAAGTTAGAAAAAAGTTAGTGTTTTAACAATATATTTCCCTTATCTCAATAAATCTCAAATCTTTGACATATGATAGTTTACAAGCAAATTTTTCTTTTAAATATTTAGTTGACATTTAGATTTAATAAAACATAGAACGGAAAAATAGATTCATGTTTAAATTATCCCAAATACTCTTTCTTATTTATTTATTTATTTTTATTTGTATTTTATGTATGAGTGATCTGCATGTAAGCCTGCAACCCAGAAGAGGGCATTAAATCCTATTATAGATGGTTGTGAATCACCATGTGATTGTTGTGAATTCAACTCAAAATAGAGGAGCAACTAGTGTTCTTTTTTTTTTTTTTGGTTTTTTGAGACAGGGTTTCCCTGTAGTTTCTAGAGTCTGTCCTGGAACTAGCTCTTGTAGACCAGGCTGGCCTCAACTCAGAGATCTGCCTGCCTCTGCCTCCTGAGTGCTGGGATTAAAGGTGTGGGCCACCACCACCCGGCGCAACTAGTGTTCTTAACTGATGAGCAATCTCTCTAGTTCCTATCAGAAATATTCTTAAAAGTTCTGACAGCTAAGTCACGTATAAAACTTACATCTAAATTGATTACAATGAAATGAAATTGAACTTCAGTATTTAGAAGCACTGACTACATTTCAAGAAATATACATGGCCAGTGTCACGCAGAGCACTTAGTGCAGCTTTATTTTATCACGCATGCACTGTACTGTTGGGGAGCTTTAGACACGTGGGGCTTCACACATGCTGGCTCTCACACACCCTGGGCCTCACACACACTGGCTCTTACACACAGTGGGCTTCACACATGCGGGGTCTCACACACGAGGGGCTTTATACATGTGGGGTCTCACACATGCTGAGCAAAGAGACAACACTCAGTCAGAGCTGCAGCAACCGCATTTGCTGAAGCAGAACCAGGTTATCTCTTCCCTCTTCTCCTTCCGCTCCACCTGACGAGTCGTTCCCCACAGACAAACCTGGTGCCTTGCACATGCCAGGCAAACGCTCAGGCCCCACTCATTCTCAAGAGATGGGTAACATCTGTGGCTTCTTCTTTTTTCCTCTCTTTTTCCTTTCTTTCCATTTTTTTGAGGATTGTTTATAATTTATGGCAATAAGCAGAACGTAAACTATGTTTGAACACATGGTCTTGAAAACAACCATTCACTTCCTATCAGGCCTCTGCATTAAAGTCCAAATTGTAAGGAAGGATTACTCCCTGGATGCCATTTCCTGGACCCCCTTCATGCTCTGCTAAAGATTTAGATTTCCTTAAATAGAAAAACATTACAAGAGAAGAGAATGTTTTTTTCTTTGGTGTGAACAACTGGAAAATAAACACCCACCTAAATCTCCTTAAAATTCCCCTTTTCTTATCTTAGTCACAAATTAAGTGTTACACATGTTTTGTGGGCCACTTAGAAATCAACAGGCTTTTTGTCTTGTCCCGATGAGGAGCAGAAGGAGCGAGAACATGAGGGAGAAAGTCAGGAACGAGAGGGGTGCGTTCACTCATGGAGACGGTGGGACAGAACTAATGGGAGATCACCAACTCCAGTTGGAATGGGACTGATGGATCATGCGACCAAACCCGTCTCTCTGAGTGTGGCCAACAGCGGGGGCTGACTGAGAAGCAAAGGACAATGGCTCTGGGCTCTGATTCTTCTTCATGGACGGGCTCTGTGGGAGCCTTCTCAGCTTGGTCGATCACCTTCCTGGACCTGGGGGGAGTTGGGAGGACCTTGGTCTTAGCATAGAGTGGGGAACCCTGATGGCTCCTTGGCCTTGAGAGGGAGGGAGGGGAGGTATGGGTGGAGGGGAGGGGAGGGAAGGGGGAGAAGGAGGGGAGAGAAAGGGGAGAAGGAGGGGAGGGAGGGGGGAGGAGGAGGGAAGGAGATGGAAATTTTTAAATATAAAAAAAAAATAAACCATGAGAAAAAAAAAAAAAAAAAAATAAACTTAAGAGGTAGATAATTCACCTTTTTTGTTCATTTTAAAGATTTGTTTGTATTATTTTAAGAATATATACATAACATACTTATGTGTGCCACAGGCTATACAAATATTAAGTAAGATGAAGGGTTTGGTTGGGCTCAGCAGTGGAGAGAATCCCACTTTGTCACTCTGTTAGGGTCAAGCGTAGGGTCAGGGAGGAGCTGGGCACCATCTAGAGAAAACCTGTTATCTGAGATTGAGCTGTAGAGGCTGAGAACTGCGAACCACAAGAGAGGAGTCTTAGTTTTACCTGCATCAGTGCCAGAACAAGAGACTCCTAGGAGGAAGCTGAGGAACACGAGAGGAACAGAGATTAACACTGAAGCTGAAAAGTACAGGCTGTGGGAGGCTCTACTCAGCCTCCATATGACATGTTACAGCGAAGATATCAACACTACAAAGCAAAGAACCCATATTAGAAGCTGTAACAGAAAAACACCAACTTACTCATGAAGGGAAATAAGTCAAAATAACCTCTCTCATCGACACTCTAAATACAATACATGCATTTATTTCAAGCCCTGGAAGTAACAGAGAGGAATAAACAGCACAAAGACTTCTCAAAAAAGTCATATGGAAGCCTACTATTTATCTGGGGGCTTCATCCCAGCTCCTGGCATGACCTCTCTCCCCTGGCAGTTGCCTCCACCTCTGAGAAAGCCAGCCAAATGGTGACCCCTCCCCAGGGAGGGTCAAGACACTCCCACAGGCTATTTAAACTGCCCCTCAGAGAATGAACATGTGGTCTCCGGGTTTTGCGTGGTCTCCCCTTCTCTCTTTCCCTATCCATGTTTTCCCAGGGGCTACCCAGGAGTATTGTCATCTATTAAACATGGGCATCTTTTAATTCGGTCTGATTTTGTTTGATTGGGGTTATTTGTGTCGGTAGAGAGGTTTGTTGGCCAGAAGAAAATACTTAACACCTATGACTGTAAAAGTTCCCTAAAATATACCTATATACATACATCAAAACAATTAAAACAGTTATTATATAACAGAACAACAACATCTATACTAGACACCAGACGTTAACAAATAAAAAGCACATGTCTATAGGTGATGAATGCAGAAAGGTGGCCAGGAGCGGGAGAAGAGATGTCATGGGACGGGAGAGGGAGAGGAAAAGTAATGCAGTATCTGTGACAAAAGAGATGGGATAATTAAGAGGTAGATATGGGAGGAACAGGAGAGAGGCAAGAAGGATGGGGGCCAGTTGTGGGGGAGGGTGATGAATTACAGCTGCAGAAAATGATGACCATTCATGAAAACACCCCAAGGGAACCTACTACTTGATATGTTAACTAGGGAGAGAAAGAGGAGGGGAGGGCTAGAAAGATGGCTCAGCAGCAGCTGCTCTTCCAGAGGACCTGGGTTAAATCCCCAGAACCCAAATGAAGTTCACAACTCCAGTTCCAGGGGATCCAACACCCTCACAGAAATAAACTCAGGCAAAACACCAATGCACAGGAAAAGAAAGAAGGAAAGGAGAGAGGGAAGGAGGGAGGAAGGAGAGAAGGAAGGAAGAGAAAGAAAGAGAGAAAAAAGAAAATAGAAAAGAGCAGTCAGAAGGAAAAAAGAGCCCTGAATTAGAAAGTAAACTCCCATGGAGCAGACCATGGTACTGAAGTTAGGGTAACCAGAGAGCAGTTCAGCCTTGGGCTATATAGTTCTTTCCTTGAACACTACTTACTTCTTCTAGTAAATAAGGAACCTGACACTTGCACAGTTCTTAGATTTTACTGTGAGGTTAGTACAGTAGGTGGAGTTGCTTTATTATCATTTTCATTGAGTACAGAGTTCCAAAACCCTTTTAGATTTTGTGATATATACACACAATATTTATACATGTATCATGATATATGTATATGATAGTGTATAGTGTGTGACATATGGGTATACATGTATTTACTTATTTATACCTGAATACACACGGCATAGAGTACCACATTTTATGTAGTATACAGCATGTGATATATGTGTATACACATATTTACATATTTACATCTGAATGTGCATGGCATAGAGTACCACATTTTATGTAGTATATAGTGTGTGACATATGTGTATACATGTATTTACATATTTACATCTGAATGAACATGGCATAGAGTAACCACATTTTATGGATGGAGCGTAACAGATGTGTGTACACGTATTTACATATTTATATCAGAATGCACAAGGCACAGAGGACCACACTTTATGGATGCAGCAAACATCTTGTGCTCAAAGTGGGCAAAAGAGGGTAAATAACTTCCACTTTACAGTTCTGTCCCAACAAAGCTTTTGACTGCACTGCACAGTAAAGCAAGAGAGGATTATCTTCTTGACTGTACAGTGATAATGAACTTATAAGAATATTCAATGAGTTTTCAACAGCAATGTTGTTTTACTCTGGAGGGACCATGGCATGATGAAATGGATGGATACTGAAATCACACTGTCTAGGCTTCATTAACCCACACAGCCTTGAGTACTCTATAATCTCTCTAAACTTGTACAAAATAGGCATCTAATACCATCTATTAATGAAAAAGAACTTACAGCAGCAAACATCTCCTAGGATGCAGAACATACTTATAGTGGCTTATGTGGCTTACATTATTTTCATAAAGGAGCATGGAGCCACAGCGGCTGCACTGTGGGTTATGCATTTCCTTCATTCACTGAAATGTCCTTTCGTGAACCATGCCATCCTGTTTCAGATGGAATTAACCTCATCTTCAGCCATCATGGCGGTCTTAGATTGTAACACATCCAATGATGTCTGTGCATCTTCTGAAGTGACTGACTAGTCCAGAAATTGGAGCACAGGTTCATCCAGCCCACTGAGAATCCAGACTGTGCTTAGACAGACACTGTTTTTGTTTTTGTTTTATTTCTGAAGAACTATCAGAAGTTTCAATAAAGTAATGCATAACCCAAAACTTTAGGATAAAACATCTGGTATCTAAAATGTGTCAGAGGAGCCAGGTGTATCAGCACACACATGATTTTAGCATTCAAAAGACAAAAGATAAGAATTGTAAGTATGAGGCCCAACAGGGACATACAGTGACAGACTGTCTTGAAAAGGGAAGAGAAGTAGGAGAAGGGAAGAGAGGGGAAGGGAAGGGAGGGATTAGAGGAATAGGGAAGGGAGGGGAAAAGAAGAGAAGGGAAGGAGGAGAGAGGATAGGAGGGGAGGGGGAAGGGAAGGGAAAAGAAGGGAAAGGAAGTAGGGGAGGAGAGAGAGGGGAAGGGAAGTAGGAGAGTGATGTGGGAAGTCCTCCTGTCTCTGTGTTGCTTTTATTGGTTAATGAATGAAGAAACTGCCTTGGCTTGTTGATAGGGGAAAACTAAACTGAATTATGGGAGAAAGAAGGACAGAGTCAGAGAGACACCATGTAGCCCTGCTGGAGACAGACGCCAGAACTTTAGCCGGTAAGCCACAGTCACATGGCAATACAGATGAACAGAAATGGGTTAAGTTAATATTTAAGAGTTAGCCAATAAGAAGCTAGAGTTAATGGGCCAAGCACTGATTTAATTATACAGTTTCTGTGTGATTATTTCAGGGCTAAGCGGCTGGGAACAAACTAGTGGCAACCTTACTACAAATTGTGCTTGGTCAACAGAATGGTGCTCAATGTGTGGACAACTGCATTCACATAAAACCTGTGAGAACCTGGGAAGTAATTCTAGACACAAAATAACAGTGTTAAGCATGGCTTCTTGATAACAGCACTTTCTCAGGTGGGCTCTGCTTGCTAGAGGCAAGAACTCTCATTTAAGAGAGGCTTCCTGACTCAGCTTTAGCGGAAAAACCTTGCAGCTCTTTTAAAAGGTCCTACCATGAAACACTTAAATGGTGTTGATGAAAAGCTGACTGCATACTTTTTGATGGTAGCGGGGACCTTGAAACGCCACAGAGTTGTGGCGATAAACATGGCTCCAGTCGGTACCTCCAACATGAGGCTGGAATCTCAGAAAGCTAAGAAATGGGGTGGATCCAGCCATCAAAGTCACGACTTTAATCCTAGCCATATCACTTAGCAAATTAAAAACTCACGTGGTCAAAAAAAGAGAGATATACAGTAAAGAGAGATTCAAAGGCTAAAAACACCTCTAAATGGTTTACAGTGTGTTAAAAATATATGTAGGCTTGGGAGAGAAAAGAAAAAAAGGATAAAGTCCTTAAAATAAAAAAGACAGTAGTTGGGTGTGATGGCACATACCTTTAATCCCAACACTTGGGAAACAAAGGCAGGCAGACCTCTGTGAGTTCAAGTTGTGAAAGTACACACCTTTAATCCTAACACTTGGGAGGCAGAAGCAGACAGATCTTTGTGAGTTCAAGGTGTGGTAGCACACACCTTTAAACCCAGCACTTGGGAGGCAGAGGCAGGTAGATCTCTGTGAGTTCAAAGACAGCCTGGTTTACAGAGTGAGTTCTAGGACAACCAAAGATACACAGAGAAACTCTGTCTCAAAAAGCCAAAAAATAAAAATAAGAGTTTAAAATAAAGCCACATTAAGATGAAAAATATACAGAGAGTCTGGATACTGTGTGTTATTATGTTCTCTTTGAATTGTCTGAGTGCTGAGGAAGGAGCAACAGCTGCTAAAAGATATTTGTTTATAAATGCTCCTGAATTAATCCAAGATAGATACTTTGAAAATACCTTGGCATAAAAAATTGAAGTCAAAAGGCATGTTACTTTGGAAAAGAGGTTTTGTTTTTGTTTCCACAGGAAATGAGGGGCTGTGGATTCATTCTGGGTTAAGCAAAATCAGATTTGATCAAGGAAGACCCCCTGAGAAATCTCTGATAGGAGTGGATGGCCCAGATGTCTGAGTTCCATATCCAGAACACACTCAAGACTGCTTCCTGAGATGATCAAGTGTCTCAAGATACTCCAGTGAGGACGTGACCATAATTCAAAGTTTTCTTTAGGTCCCCATAAGATTATCAGTATCCCCCCAAAGAGCAGAAAATAGCTTGGAAAACTATGCTTACATTTGCAAAAAATTGGACTATGGATATTTTCCTTTGTTTAGAATGTTGGTTACAAGTTGTTATGGATAATGGTCAGGAGAAAAGCTAAACAATGGATATTAGATTCAGAATTTTTAAGGGGGGGAAGTGCTGTGGGGCAATGGTCTTTTATCTTGTTACTTGTATTATTTTTAATAAAATACCGATTGACCAGTAGCCAGGCAGGAAGTACAGATGGGGCAATGGTAACCAGGCAGGAAGTATAGGTGAGTTGACCAGGCAGGAAATAGAGGTGGAGCAATGAGAACATGAGAATGCTGGGAAGAGAGAAGCACAGTCTGTAGTTGTGACCCAGACAGAAGCAAGATGTGACTGCCTTGCCGAAAAAGGTACCAAGCCATGTGGCTAACACCAACAAGAATTATGGACTAATATAAGTTATAAGAATTAACAAGAAGCCTGAGATACTAGGCCATTCAGTTTATAATTAATGTAGACATCTGTGTAATTTCTTTGGGAATTAACAACTACAGGAACTAGGCAGGACAGAAAACTCTATTAGCAGTGGGGAGGGGAGGGAGGAAGGGAAGAGGAGAAGAGGGAGGGAGGGGAAAAAGAATGGAAGGGAAGCAGGGAAGAGGAGGGAGGGGAGGGAGGGGAGGGAAGGAAAGATTAAGCTAAAGGAAAAAAAAGAAAAAAGGAAAGGAGAGGGAAAAAAAGCAAATAAAAGAACACCCAACCATTCAACCACACCACCAATCACAATTCAGAGTTCAATGAAGAAAGAGACGTCCTGACAAACTGAAGTCATTAGATCATATACTACCTAAGAATCTCCCTGTCTCCTACAGGTTTTACAATAAAGGGATCTAAAAAAAATAGAGCTCTATAGTTCTGTACTATCAACTTAAAGGTGTTTAATGGGTACAATGACTTAATATTAGAAGGGTAATTTGACAATTAATGACAGAAAACATTCAACGCTTTGGAAAAATAGAGAGCTCAATCAAGCAACTGCACACAGAAAACACAAGGCTAGCATTTTCAGCATTATTCACAAGTATTTATAACACTCCATGACACAAAACTTGGATATTATTGTTTTTCTGTTTTGATGGAGCTCTGAGAAACTGACCCTAATAAACCTAAACTCAGATCTTGTCAACAAGAATAGCTTATCAGTCAGGCATGGTGGCATACACCATTAACAGCAGCAGAGACAGGCAGATCTCTGTGAATCCGAGGCCAGTCTGGTCTACAAAGAGAGTTTCAGGACAGCAAAGGCTATACAGAGAAACCTTGTCTCAAACCCTACACCCGAAAAGAATGACTTAATTTGTAATTGGAGAAAAAGAATTATCAAGGTGAGGCATTACCACTAATGACTAGTCAGGGAATCACAGAAAGATCTTAATTTTTATCTGCAAATAACCTCAATGGTTATTGAAGTTAATAAGTCAAATTTCAGGACAGTGAGGGATACACAGAGAAACCATGCCTTGAAAACCAAAACAAAATAAAAAATAAACTCACTACTCAAGGCAAACATTAAATTACAGAAGTATTCTGGGTACTCTATTTGAGTGTGTGTGTGTGTGTGTGTGTGTGTGTGTGTGTGTGTAGGTCAGAGGTTGACATGTGGTGGTTTCCTCTGTTGCTCCCTACCTTATTTTGGAGGGAATGTCCCTAACCCTGGAGCTTGCTGCTTTGCCAATGAGTTCCCGGCACCTACCCGTCTCTTTGTCCCCACTGTTGGGTCATGGAATACACAAATATGTCCAGCCTTTTACATGGGTTTAGGGATCTGGACTCAGATGTTTATGGTTGCCCAGGAAACAAACACTCTACCCACCGAGTCATCTCCTATCTCCTAGAATTCATTTTAAACAATTTTTTTTAACCACCAATGATGAGAACCAAGGATTTTTTTTTTTTTTTTATCAAAACTAAGGAAAATCTACGCTGTAAGCATAAATGGTGAATGTTAACTCAAACCTGACTTCATGGATCACAATCACAAAATGAATGAATAGATGTTACAAGTGGACCATGAGGATGGGACCAGTGAACACAATGAAGGACATGGCCGTGTGTGGTGGTTTGAAGAAAAATGGCCCCCAAAGGGAATGGCACTATTAGGAGGTGTGGCCTTGTTGGAGTAGATGTGGTCTTGTTGGAGGAAGTATGTCACTGTGGGGGTGGGCTCTGAGGTCTCATCAATGCTCAAGCTATGCCTAGTGCCTCAGACCACTTCCTGTTGCCTGTAAGATGTAGGACTCTCAGCTACTACTGCAACACCATGTCTGCCTGCATTCCTCCATGCCCCACCATGATGATAATGGACGGAACCTCTGAACTGTACATGAGCCACCACAAAGAAATGTTCTCCTTTATAAGAGCTGTGGTCATGGTGTCTCTTCACAGCAACAGAAACCTAACTAAGTGTGGCTCAGGAGGATGAGGCCGTCAACACACTGAAGGGCATGTGCTTGTGCAGAGAGAAGGCTTAGCTGTAAGTGTGCACTGGCTGTGAAGTCAGGTGATCACAAGTTATCCTATGAACTATCCCTGGGAGTGCAGCAAAATGCTACACCTGCAAAAGCTCGGCACAGAAAGAGGTCTGTTTGTGAAAAGGGAAGATTACAAATTGAAAATCCAAAAGGTGAGGTCATGGACCTAGCAGATTTCCTAGTTGCATTTTCTTCTGTTTGAAAGATTTACTGAATAGCTTGTTACAGACAACCGAAGTGAGCTCTGAAGAGCAGATCTGAGTATGTGGGCTTCTCCGGTAGGAAGTCTTTAGATGAGGTTCCTAAAGGGCTCAGTTTTACTAGGACTGCAGAATAGCAGGAGCCTTCCATCCTCTCATTTGCAGATCAGCTGAGAACATACCCTGATAATACTTACGAGGCTGAGTCTATGAGATACTAGATGAGCACATTTCCCAGGATTTTGAGCTACTGATTCAAGGGACAGCTTCAGTTTTGGGAGGCATGACATAAACAGCCAAAAGAGACCCTTAGTCAACTGTCACAGTCCTTAGAATGGCAGGTGATCCTTTGAAGGTAATCCACGGCAGCCTATTTATGCTCCCGACCAGTGCACTGGATTTACTTGACTTATATCTTCAGGAAGTGATTCTGATATTACTTACATTCTTAAAAACAACAACAACAAAACAAAAACAAACAAAAGGTTTGGGGTCAAACCCAGCTTTTGGACTGCTTTTGTTAGTAAAGGCTTTCTAGAAGCCAGTCCCATTCGTCCCTTTATGTGCTATGTGGATGGAGGTTTTTCTGATCTGTGGCAGAGCTGCATCAGGGACTGTGTGGCTGCTATTCCTCAAAAGTTACTAGCGGGCTCTTTATGAAAAAGCCGGCACACATGCTCTAAAGCTATCTACTTTCCACCTCTATGCCACTTTTCTTTTGCACCAATACACTACAATTAAAAATCACTGACTGGGCGGTGGTGGAGCACACCTTTAATCCAAGCACTTGGGAGGCAGAGGCAGAGGCAGGCGGACCTATGTGAGTTCGAGGCCAGCCTGGTCTAAAGAGAGAGTTCCAGGACAGCTGGGGATGTTACACAGAGAAACCCTGTCTTAAAAAACCCCAAAAAACCACAACCAAAAATGAATACTTTTCAGTCAAGAGCAGGGAATATCTGTGGTAAATAAAATTCTAAACATAGATGTCTTTTCTCAGTTTTTGTATTTGCTGTGATAAAACTGACATAATAAATTTACTCTTAACGTCTCAGCGACCAGTTCAATATCATGAACCCTATGCATACTGGTGTTCAATTTTATATTGCGAAAATTCTACATTTACTGATAGCCCTGTTCCTGACTTCAGGCAAGCTTGGTAATTGCCATCCAACACTTAGTAGCATTTCTGTGGCACCAAGGGCTTGCAATACCACCCTCATATGCGTCCACCAACCTCCTTTCATTATTGGCTCATTTTACTTACTGGAAAGCCCTCAAGCTCATGCCTGCTGTGGCTTCTCTTTTCCAAGGCTGAGGAATACCCCAACTGGATGCATATGCCACATTTTCTTTATCTGTTCATGGACATTAGGTTTCTCCCATATCTTGACTATTCTGATAATGCTGAGACATATTTACAAAATTCTCTCCCAGTTCCCGTTTCCAATCTGTACTCAGAAGCGGATGATGGGTCACATGATAGCTCTATCTAGGTTTTTCAGCAGTCCATTTTACACAACAGCTTCTTTTTTTTCCACTAATTTTTTTTACAGTCCCATTAGCAGTGCACATGGTTCTCCTTCCCCCACGTCCTCTCCAACACCTGCTGCCTTGTGACAGCCGCTACTCGAATGTGAAGAGCATGTCCTTGTGATTTGATTGGCATTCCCAGGTGATTTGTTACACCGAGTGGCACATACGCATGTTCACTTGTTTATCTTTGAAGAAATGGTTATTCAAATTCTACGTGCATTTCTAAAAATCTGTTGTCATTCTGGTCATTGAGAATGTCTTTCCTAATGATATAAATCCCTCATCTGGTATGTGTTTTAAACTCTTCCATGACTTCCTACAATGCTTTCCCCTCTTAACTTGTTCTATACTGGGCAGAGCATTCAAGTCTGATACAGTCTCACTTCTGTTTGCTTATGATGCTGGTCACATTGAGAAACAACTGTTTACTCAAATGCCATGATACTTTACGTTTTTAATACATCTTATAATTTCAGAGATAATTTCATATTTATATTTGTTCTGTTGTATTTCTGTAACAGTATTTCTCCTATTCTGGAGACTGAAGTCTAGTAGAACCAATGCTCTCAATATCTAAAGAGGAGGACATGGTCTCTGCTCCTAAGACAGTGCTCAGATGCTGTGCTCTTCAGACAGAGAACAGTGTCTGCTCAGAATGGGAATAACAGAAGGACAAACAAACAAACAAAAATACCAATACTGACTGAGAAAGTTTCACTTTCTCATCACTAAATTTTTAACTTGCTCCAGTTATCAGTCTGGAAAATCTAAGTCCCAAATCATACCTAAATATCATGTCAATCACATTAACCCAAGTCAAGGCACACTCGTCACAAGGCAGCGTCTGTGCTTTGTGTGAGACTGAACTAGAGAGGCGCTACACCATGCAGGGAGTCGAGCCTGGCCAAGTCCATCGTGTGCTTGGCTATTTTTACTCCTTTGGGGGTCAGTCCCCCAGATCCCAAATAAATACACATGGAGACTTATTGTTTCTTATAAATGTCCAGCTTTAGTTTGGCTTTTTTTCTACAACTTTTCTTAAATTATCCTGTCTACCCTTTGCTTCTGGGCTTTTATCTTTATCCTATATATCTTTCTTTACTTCTTACTCCGTGGCTTGCTGTGTAGATGGGTGGTTGGCCCCTGTGTCCTTCTCTCTTTTCTTGCTCCTTGATCCTCCCTTGGTGTAGGAGGTTCTTCTGTTTGTGTGTTGCTTTTATTGGTTAATTAACAAAGAAACTGCTTGGCCTGATAGGGTAGAACTTAGTTAGGCGGAGAAGACAGAACTGAATTCCGGGAGAAAAAAAGAATCAGAGATCCACCATGGAAGCACCAGGTCAGACATGCCGAATCTTTCCCGGTAAGCCACGACCTCATGGTGATATGCAGATTATTAGAAATGGGTTAAGTCAAGATGTGAGAATTAGCCAATAAGAGGCTAGAGATAATGGGTCAGGCAATGTTTAAATGAATATAGTTTCTGTGTGATTATTTCGGGTGTAAGCTAGCCGGGTGGTCGGGACAACAAGCAGCCCGCCCCTCCTGTTACGGAGTGGGGGCCACCCCTCCTGTTACACTCCCTTCCCAGATTTCTCCTCCAATTTATTCTTTCTGAATGTCAGCCCTGCCTATCCTTTCTCCTGCCTCACTATTGGCCATTCAGCTCTTCATTAAGCCAATCAGGTATTTTAACAGGCAAAGTAACAAAATGTCACGAGTTAAACAAATGCAACATAAAAGAATGCAATACATCTTTGCATCATTAAAACAAATGTTCCACATCATAGACAAATGTAACACATCTTAAAATAATATTTCACAACACCATCCCAAAGGGAGGAAGAGCCAAGAAGAAAGGGCAACTGTGTGCCTGCCCAGTAAGTTCACAACTCAACAGGGCAAATCAAAGTCAAAGTCTCAGGACTAAGAACCTCTCTAACTCTGGAAACATTGAGGGGTGTCTGGCTCCTAAGACCCCAGCAGCCCTGTCCTATGTCGGTTCTCACAGGCTGAAGCAGAGTGCTTAAAGCTCTCCCAGGCAGGCACAGCATGTTAGTGGTGCTACAGTGTTGAGGGTGGCCATGACCCTATGACTTTTCTGGCACTGCTATACTGTAGGATTCTGTCACGGTCCTTTTCTTAGTACAGTTGTCTAAAGGCAACCATGCCTCCCTCACATACGTACTCTACATATGGAACAAGTAGGACATGTTCACCAAGGTTGATGACCTAGACCTTCTGCAAGGATAGCTCTCAGAGACCACACTGAATGAGTACAGGTCTCAGGAAGTCTAGGCACACTGTACAAAGATAGATTAATTTATTATGATGTTTTCTTAGGAAACGTACTTTCATGAAAGTACTTTTCATAAAAGATTTATTAATGTAGCAATATTCTAGTTAAATGAAAAAAATCAACTCTATATACTTTTATGATTAATTTAAATAGGATTTTACTATATAATTTTATTCTGTAAATCCTCACTCCAATTTTGACAGTAATGAACAAGCTGTCCAATTTCTCTTGATTTCATTCATTACTGAGGAAATTAGGCTAGAATGACTGACCTCTCAGGTCTACTTCAATCAGTCAACAGATGGCAGGAATGTGGGGATTTACCAGGGGTCTTCATTCCCAGTTCTACTCTGAGCGCTTTGCATAAAGTCCCATCTCACTGCCAGTTAAGCCTCCCATCCTCGTCGCCAGCTCTGTATCCTACTGAAACTAGTGTGGTTGTGCCCATCTGAGAAACTTAACCTATTTTTTCTGGTCATTCCAGCGTCTGAGAGTACTATTTCATTGGTCACACACTTTATTCTGTACATTCAACACTTTGCTTCTGTTAGTGGGCCTTTATTATTATATCTTAACCCTTCTTTTAATTTACTTATTATATTTATATATTTATATATATAATAAGTTCAGTGTACATGTGTCAGAGGACAATTTATGGGAGTTGGTTCACTGTTTCTACTCTGTGGGTCCTGGGGATTGAACTAACTTAATCAGGTTTGGTGGGAAGCACCTTTACCCTCTGAGCCAACCCTCTGGCCCATCAGACGTCCATTCTTTAAGCCTCAACTCCTTCCTCATTCAGCAAAGGTAACTTACAACAATACTCTCAACTCTAAAATGAATAATGCACCTTCCTCACCTCTATTTTTACATAGAAAACATTGCATTAATCCTTTATGTAATCTTTGTATTAATTTATCATCTATCTATGTGGCTTTTTCACATTCATACCCACAGAATATTCTATTCATCTTTCATCTCAGGAATTCAGAAAGTTCAGACTAGTGACTCACTTTGTACAACACCACATACAAATAAATAAGCATCTAAAACTGTTTTCATTAAGTTCAATGCCATAGTGAGGCCATCAAAAGAGTAACCTTTCAAGTTACTGCAGGTTTTTTTTCTCATTGAGTACTGATTATTTCCCAACTATGATAGTAAAATTAGATATCATATAAAACAATGTATTAGTAGAACTTCCTTTCCTAATTTGTTAAGGAAAGAAAATAACTCAATTTTTAAAAAAAACTACTAAACTACAACTTTGAACTCAGAGCATGGCAAGGCAAGATACACTTGACTACACAGACAGGCTGACAAAAGCACACGTGCTCTGAGCAGTTCGTATGTTGTCAGAAATAGTTCCCAGACCAACGGACAGAAAGGGGTGAGGATGAGAGAGACTGTGGTTGGCAGGGATTCTGCTATGGCACTGACACTCAAGCTGCAGGGATGTTTCTGCAGGGGAAAGGCTAATCCAAAACTCTGCAGAATCTAATATGACACAATACCGTTAGCACCCAAAGGATTTCTTTCAAGTGGCTTTCCTTGGGTACCATGTTTCCCTATCTGACTAAAATGACCTCAAGGTGGAACTGGGCTATAGCATCTGCACTGATATGCATTCCCTCTACAACAAGAACATTTATACAGCTTCCAACTACACAGACAGTATATTTTGTTACTGCTAAGAAGAATTAAGGGAAACGATTATTGCTATGTTCTTCAATTCATTAAATAATTATAGTACTGTTAGGGTCCAGATGAACTGCAGTTCCTTTTTCTAAGCACAAACTCCGACCCAGATATGGCCTCAAGACTGTAGGAAGACTGCACACCGAGATAAAGGCAGCAAGAATGTCCTCTGGGGCAAAACAGGCCACTAGGGCAGGGAAGCGTGAATAAAACAAATCAGGTAAGGGAGTCAAACAGAGTTTGCTCAAGCTCTGCTCGCAATACTATTGCTAGTAGCTAAACAATATATCAACAGCAGTGGGAGAAACAGAAACTGTTCATTCTTGACGTGAACCCAGAGTCTTGTGCTTCTGTCTACCATTACATTCCGCCTGTTGTTGTGCTTCTGTCTACCATTACATTCTGCCTGTTGTTGCTGCTGTTAGTGTTGTTTGTTTTCCCAAGTAAATGGCCACGATTTCATCCTTTTTGGCAATCTAATACTCCAGGGAATACACGTATCACATTCTCTTTAGTCATTTATTGATTAATGAACAATAATCAATTACATCTCTTGATTGATTGATCTCTTAGTTGATTACATCTCTTGGCATATATCAACTCTGCTTCAATAAACAAAGGAATGCAGACATCTCTCAGAAAACATATTTCATATTCTCTGGACACATGCCCATTGTTAAGACGGTTGGGCCATCTGGTAGTTCTTTTTTTGTTTTTCCAGTTATGAGAAACTTTTATACTTTAAGTATAAGGTTAAGTATGAGAAACTTTCATAGTTAATGGCAAGATTTAACTTATAGGCTGAGACATTATCTCATTGAATATTTGATTTGTATTTTGTAATATTAAACATTTTTCATGGATTTTTTTGGCCATTTGAGTATGATCTTTGAGAAATGATAATGTAGCTCTCAGGTACTCATTTTAAAGCAAAAGAGCTTGTACATATAATAAACGTGGTTCCCACAATATTAGTGACATTTAAATTGTTGATATCAAACATTAGTAAAAACATTAGAAAGAAAAGTGTGACGTGAACCACAAGTATCTTCACTGTTAAAGTCATTAATGAAGAGTTTGGTTTGTAACACAAGTGACACATTCAAAGCAGATACTTTAGATGCTAAAAGGGGCCAGATGACACAAGTTCAGAAGGAATGAGCCTTTCACGTGGACAGAATCATACAGACCTGCTACGTGAAGGCTTCCACAGCTAAGCTCTACTTTCCTAGGTTTCCAATGCAAAGGTTAACTTTTCACACCGGAAACATATTAGTAAATACCTTTCACATATGATGTCTAATATGTTTATGTATGACTTCTGTAGTTATTTTGTATTATTAGTGAAATAAAAAAAAATCCCCTAATTCTCTTTCTTACTTTCTGGGTTTTGTTTTGGTTTGGTTTGGTTTTGGTTTTGAGACAGAGTTTCTCTGTACAACCTTGGTTCTCCTAGAACTTGCTTCATAGACTAGGCTGGCCTCAATCTTACAGAGATTCACCTGCCTCTGCCTCTCAAGTGCTGGGATTAAAAGCATGCATCACCATAATCTGGCTACTTTCTGGTTTTTAATTTGAAGGGATAAAAATTAATCCTTTTAATTAATTTAAAATTTAATTTTAATTAATAAAAAGAAATCCAAGTTTTAAAAGACTTTAAAAAGGTAAGTCTTCATATTGTTACAGACGCTAAAATGAGACGTGGAATATTTAAAATATTTTTTATTTATTTTACTTTATGTGAATGAATGTTTTGCCTATATATATGATGTGCCTGGTGCCTGAAGAGGTCAGAAGAGGGTGCTGGATCCCCCGGAACTGGAGTTGCATACGGTTGTGAATCATCATGTTGGTGCACAGTCCTCTGTGAGGGCAAAAACTGTTCTTAACCATTGATCATCTCTTCAGTCCCAAGGACACAGAATATTTTGAAGCAATTCCTTTTCTAGGACTTAATATGTTCTCAAGGACAATAGGAGTAATAAGTGAATACATGAGCTGTTAGAGACAGTCAGACACATCTGACTCAAAGAAAGGGCTGTTCAAGTGCAGCCTCACCAGGGATATTATGTGGCCATTACCAACTACTGCCTCGCAGAATGTGATGCGATTTGAATTTAACCTCTGTGGTACTTTTCCATCACCTGGTATCAGCTGAGTCATGGGGAGCAAACAGAGTTGAACAAACTCTGGCTGGGGAAACAGTTGAGACACCCATGTGTGGACCTTTCCTTCAAACTGTCAAGACTGAAAAACAAAACTGAGAAATTCCACCTAGAGGAGTGTAAGGGAACGACAACCAAATACAGCGAGCGCTTCCTGCATGATAACCCACAACAGAGAAAAGGCACGGTGCAAACCAAGTGTGAAGTCTGAAAACCTGCTTTACTGATATTAAATGTATTGATGCAACACAGTCACATGAATTTAGTGCATTATAACTTAGGAAAAACATACTTTAGAAGTTACGGTAAATGCTACCTTAAGTAACGCAGTCATAAACTGAATATCTAATAGGTATTTATTTGTCAATAGGTAAACTATAAACATATTATAAAAATTTCAATATATGTGCTGAGCCACACTAAAAGTACAGGAAACAAAGTACATTCTATTTATCTCTCCTGTGCACAGGTTCTGTATCCAAGGATTCAACCAAGGTAGACTAAAAATATATTTAACAATATACATTTGTAGTAAGCATATGGAAAATTTTTTCATTATTAGCCGCTAAAAATACTATAGAACAATTAAGTTTTAACATTTTATTAGGGTACTGTAAGAATCTTAAGATTTAAATTCAAAAGGAGGATGTGCAGAGTTGATATGCAAATATTGCACCTTTGTTGTCTAAGTGACTTAGGCATCTGTGGACATATGATACACAGGAACCTGGAATCAGCTATTCATGGGTACCAGGGGAACCGGGACCATACTTGTACTATAAAGGAATTCTTAACTAATTGCCAAAACATCTTCCTCCACTGAAAATGCTTGAAATGCTAACACATTCCTCACATTTTAAACTTTGTTTTCTTTTTTCTAAACCATACAGAAAATAGTATCTATATTTTAAATAACCTGCTTTTTCCTCTACTGCCTGACTTCTTCCAAATCATGACTCTACTCTGGGAAGAATGGAGCTGCTGGTATAGCAGTACTGTGGTGAGCAGAGCAGCTTTCCAAATCATGACTCTAAATCACAGGAACTAAGAGCTAGAGTTCACCTTAGTCTTGTTTCCTTCACAGCTGTGCTTATGGTTCCTTATCGGCAAAACACCTGCCTCACATAACGCTTTATTTTGGAGTTATTATTTTGCTCCTCAAGGGGACCTTAGATTCCCTAAGTTCTCTGTGACTAGTAATACCAGAGCTAAATCTCTTCTAAGGGCAGATGTGCACGCACAACTCCAGAAACACTTGGTACAACTCCTCAGAGAACAGAAGGACACGGAAGCTCTCTGTTCAGTGTTACAAAGGCATCTCTTGGCATTTATAAGGCAAAGGATGTAGACTGACTGCCACAGGTCCTCTCTCACACTCAACAAATGCTCTATTACCTAGCACCACCTCTTCCAAAGAGTTACTGCCGTGCTGTCCTAGTACTGCTCAATAGCCATGTACATACCTCTATCAGCCAGACGAAACCACCTTCATTGCTGCCTTATAGCTGGAATTACAGCTAGTTTAAAAATGTAGACATCAAATCTTCACAAATTGCACTGAATTTTATATTTTTACTTCTTTGGTTAGTAAAGTAATATCCAAATAGACCTCTTATGGTTCATCTTTCTCAAAAGGGTAACTCACAGAGGTCCATCAACCTTGTCTTGGACAAGGACATTGTGTAAGACCACTGACGTCAACATCATCTCACTCCTCGACATTACCTTGCCATCATCTCTGTAATACTGCCAGAACTCTCCTAACTTAAGACTCGACTACTAGTCTTCAAATTCCTTAACTATTAAAATAAATTCCTTATAAATTCATCTCCAGTAACAGAGGTTGAAATAGTTCATCCAAATATTTTATTATTTAACCCTGCCCTGCATACTCTGGTTTGCTAAGTTGCAACAGATTTCAGGAACTGTTATCCAATTCACTCCTACTTACTCTGAGAGCCTTTGAGGTGGCTTCAAACCACCTATAACTACCTACTTGTCTTCTAAACTTGATTCGACTTTATCCTACTATCAACTAAATGTTTCACCTGTGATTCTGATTGGACCATCTGCCTCCCAGTTCCACTTCTCTTACACACATTTTATATTGCATTTTAAGAACACATTATCCTCAAGCCGAGCAGTCGTGGCGCATGCCTTTAATCCCAGCACTTGGGAGGCAGAGGCAAGCAGATTTCTGTGAGTTTGAGGCTAGCCTGGTCTGTAAGAGCTAGTTCTAGGACAGGCTCCAAAGCTACAGAGAAACCCTGTATCAAAACCAAAAAACAAAAACTAAAAACAAAAACAAAAAAAACCCAAAATATCATCCTCTATATTTCTATCTGAATTTGATGAAATATATAGTGCTGTGGAATAATCCTCTTGCACACTATAAAGATTTGCCACTCAAGTTTAATAAAATGCTGATTGGTCAACAGTCAGACAGGAAGTAGAGACGAAACTGAGGATGATGGGAAAGAGAAGGGCAGAGTACGAGTTGCAAGCCATATGTGGAGAGAGCAAGATGAGCATGCCATACTGAGAAAATGTACTGCCAGGTGGCAGAGCAAAAATAAGGAACATGGGTAAACTTAAAATATAAGAGCTAGGTAATAATGAGCCTGAGCTATTGGTTGACCATTTATAAGTTATATTAAGCCTCGGTGTGGTAATTTGGGAAGCGGCTGCTGGGTACTTGGGACCGAGAGGCTCTGAGACAGGAAACTCCACATACAATATAGTCCATGGATGGAAAGCTGTTATTGCAATCCACTGCGTTTATGTGTACGTAGCTTTTCTTAAAGAATCTAAATGTTCATGCTTGCAAATATACTAATTTATGTATTAGCAGCACCTGTTCTATTATATAACTATTTAAATGTCACTAATATTTTGGTGGGAGTATCCAACCTTTTAACCCTGTGATATGACACGATCATCTTCAAAGTTCAGGTAAGGGAACTGTGAAACTGAATGATGAAAAATATCAGAAAATTCTCACAGTATTTTAATTTAGGTTTACAACTTCATGTTGCGCTACATTCAGAGCAATCTCTAACTGCATGTGGTAGGCCTGGGCTGGACAAACCAAAGGGAGAAGAAAATAGAGTCCTCAGACCATTCGCAGCTATTTAACATCCTAGCTCAACCACCTAAGCTCAAATGCTTTGTAAACACTGTTGGATTTCAAAAAAGCATGTACCACCTATCATGAATTATCTGTGCACATAGGAATTTAATAGCCCAGCAAACTGAAAATCTGAATGCCTTACTTTTCTACTCCTGAGAAGAAACACCAAGATCGTGGCAATTCTTATAAAGGGCAAACATTAACTGGGGCTGGCTAACGGTCTAGTCCATTATCATCATGGCCGAAGGCAAGGCAGCATGCAGGCAGACAAGGAGCAGGAGAGGTAGCTGAGAGTTCTAGTTCCAGATTGGCAGGCAGCAGGAAGAAAATGCCACACTAGGCCTAGCTTGGGCATCCAAGACCTCAAAGTCCACCCCCACAGTGAAACACTTTCTCCAACATGGCCACAGTGACTCCACAAGGCCATACCTCCTAATAGAGTTACTCCCTATATGGAAATCATTCAAACACATGAGTCTGTTGGGGGCATTCCTATTTGAACCACTATAAGAGGAAAGGTTTATTTGGCTTACATATCCAAAATCATAGTTCCCTGAGGGAAGCCAAGTCAGGAACTCAAATAGGGCAGGAATCTGGAGACAGGAAATGATACAGAGGCCATGGAGCAGAGTTATTCACTGGCTTGCTTCCCATGCTTGCTCAGCTTGCTTTCTTATAGAACCCAGGACCACCAGCCCAGGATGGCTCCATCCACAATAGACTGAGTTCTTTCCCTTTAATTTACTAATGAAGAACATGCCCTAAAGGCATCCACCGTCTGCAGCAGGCACTAGGCAGGACTGTCTTAGGCGAGTATATCTTGTGCTACACAGTTATTTCTTTAACACCACTCACAATGCCTTCACCTGATGGCACATTCTGCCATTTTCCAAGTTTGACACAGAAAAACACAGGCAAATTTAATCTCTCCAGCAAAGACTTCATTTCCTAAGGGGTTTATTGGGCACTCAATCTCAGCCACAGCTGTGTCTAGAATTGACATGTGCACCTATAAATAGTAAGAATGATAATCCATGTTAGTTCTACAGGAAGGGTAAATGAAGGTCAATAAGGCAATGACATTTCCACAGTGCCAGTGTTACAGTGCTTTCCAATATTATTCCCTCATTTCCAATGACAAGAGGCTATATAACATTTAGCATAAAGTGCAACCCTCACAATGAATTTGTAGAGACAGATATTTCATGTTATATAGTATCTGAAAATCTATAAGGTAAAACGAGAAGCAACCAATGAGGAGACATTAAATATGATCAGAGAACTCCTGAAGAAAGGAGGAAATAAAACACAAATTACAAGTAATTAATCTTGCTAGAGACAAGTTAAGCAGGAAGCAACTAGAATACCAAGGACATCCTTAAAGTTTTTTCAAAGTTATCAAAGAGGACAAAACAGTAAAAATATGCACATGATATCCACCTGATGCAGTCAAGTGGGCCCTTCTGCCGTATTTGTATGACACGGATGAAGGTTCTACTCACATTATTTCCCTGGGCAGATGAAAAGGAAAGTGGGAACCTGTTCATTTCAAAGTAATTATCATCAATAGCTCAAACTGATAGACATCCTCACTTTGAGCTTCAAGGCTCTGCTTAAATGAACCCCATTCCTCCTGCACCTCATCTCCTGACACTCTTCATCCCCTCTCCTCCTCCAGATGCTCCAGAAGCCAGGGATGCTCAGCTGCTGAAACCCATCTGCTTTGATCCCTCACACCATCAGCTTTTATTCAACTGTCTCGCCCACACCAAGGATTCTAACCCCCGACAATTCGACACTTTCTATCCACCCCATGCACTGAGTCCACTGCACACGTCGTCTACCTCCTGTCCTAGCAGATAGGGGCATACTTCTTTTAGTGGAAGTGGTTTTGGTCAGTTTTCTTCTGGTCAAGGTCACATTTGTCACACCATGGACATTCAGTAACTTTCTGTGAAGACGGCTGAGAGGTCACCAGAGGCCCTATGCTTATGAGCCTTTCAGTAACACCCACCTGAAAGAATACTACTATTACTGAGGCCAGCATTTGGCCTCCATAAATATTAATACATAAGGTCCACGTCTTTGACAAAATTGAGATTTTTCTTTGATATAGTTTCTGAATACGCAGACACTATTTTACAAACGGGTTAAAAACTACAGATAAAGGTAAGAGGAGATGCCCTGTTCTGCTTTCCAGCCCAAGGCCTTAGAAGTGTTCCAAATGCAGTTCCAAGAAAACAACAGCAAAAGCACAGGACTGCACAGTATGTACACAGAAAACTTTGAGCAGGTAGGAGCAGTTGGGAGCAGCCGTCATAGACTATGAGATCCCCTTTTCTCTTAGCTCCCACCTGAACCAGCATCACAGGCTTGTCATTCCTTCATGAACACACTAACAAGGGACCGGAAGATTCACACTCTGCTCTTGGTTGTCAAGAATACTCTGATGATGGCACACGCCTTTAATCCTAGCACTCGGGAGGCAGAGGCAGGCGGATCTCTGTGAGTTCGAGACCAGCCTGGTCTACAGAGCTAGTTCCAGGACAGGCTCCAAAGCCACAGAGAAACCCTGTCTCGAAAAACCAAAAAAAAAAAAAAAAAAAAAAAAAAAAAAAAAAAAAAAAAAAAAAGAATACTGTTTCAATGTCACTGCTAGAAGGCTACTTCTATTGACAGGTAAATGGGTGTTCCCAGGAGGAATGGTCAAGAAAAAAATAAAGTGATCTCATATGCAGTCTGCTGAGTGTCGTGTCGACCTCGTGTGAGCCTCCACACCCCACTTCCTAACTTTCGATGAGGTCTGTCTCATCTATATGCACACACCATTATTATCCTGGAGGGCCACTGCCCTACACTCAGGTAGAGGCTAAGGCTAGATAAACAGCTTCTCCTACTCATATGTGCTTGAGTTTTTAATTTTAAATAAAAATTACCATATTAAAATGTAAGGAAGAACAGTATTATAATAATGTCGGCTACTGCTGAAAAGGGGCTTTTATCTGGTTATCGACAAAATAGTGTCTCAGTGAGTACCTACAGCATTTCAGTGAAAGCAAAGAAATACACATAGTTTTCACCTTTGCCTTGAATGCAGTGCGTATTAAAAACAACTTCTGTTCAACTGAGTTTAAAGATTCTAATAATTCCAGCTCCCAAATGTCTCAATAACTGTTTCTTATAATTCCAATAACAGAAATACCCAGATTAATATGCACTGCATAGATTACTGGGGAAAACTATTTGTTGGCAAAATAAGCAAATAAAACTTCATTTTATATGAAGGTTTTTTTTTAAATTTCAGCTATTTTCATCAAAATTTATCAGTTTTTATTTGCATAAAAGTAAGTAGACTATAGGCCGGGTGGTGGTGGTGCACGCCTTTAATCCCAGCACTCAGAAGGCAGAGGCAGGTGGATCTCTGTGAGTTTGAAGCCAGCCTGGTCTACAAGAGCTAGTTCCAGGGCAGCTAGGAACTAGAGAACCCCTGTCTCAAAAAAAAAAAAAAAATCAAAAATTGAACTGTCATTAATAAAGCAACTTTTCTTATTTAAAGTATTATTTGAAGCCTTGTTAATCTCTGGCAAACCTCAGACTTCTCCAAGTATAATTACGAACACATAAAAATGATGCCTCTAAATGATAAAACTCATCAGAAAACTGAGGAACGCTTATATGTGCAGAAGGACGCAAATGTAGTCATAACTCCCACACTGTCCTTTCCTTCAAGGATCTTCAAGTACCATTACGTCCTTTTGAAAACAGGAGCTCAGAGCAAGGGTAGACAGGGAACACATCATGCTGCTCACCACGCCAGCAACCTCCGCCAGGGCGCTGCCTACCCACAGGCACACCCGCCGTGCCAGAGCACAAAGCACATGAGTAATAAAAACTGCTCTGCTGCAGTGTCCTTGGGAGTTGGTGCCCATGGCAACGCACCAGCATCCGCTTCTTTAAGGCCTCTTCCAGACACGCAATGCTTTTCTTCTTTTGATGTCTTTGGCATTTTACTCAACCTCTGGAAAACAACACCCACTAAAGAAGGGCGTGGTCACTAGAAGGGAGCTGCAGACTCAAGGAGACACAGGCAGGGCTGGGATGTCAACAGGTCATTGATTATGTCAGCAGATGGTAGAGCTGCTGACCTCTGCGATGCTGGCCACTGCCAACTATCTCATCGTGTTTGCATTGGGCTGCCAGCAGCAAACAGCTGCAGGGGCGAAACAGGTTACCAGATGCCATCTTACTGAAGTTGATGCAATGTCTCGTGTTCTATCAGAAGTATCACCTGCGATACTAATAATGCCAACTGGGCACACTCATACTTGGATTATAAAATTCAGGCAAATATGTAATTTACAGTATCAGTTAACAAGTAAAAGAATCATTTATTCTCTCTAATTGAAATCTTCAGTGTACCAGTTTATATTAACATAGATTATCAAGTTTATTCTACCATTTACAAAAAACATAAAATAAATTCCACAGAATTAGGATTTTTTTATTTGTAACATTAAAAACTTCATACCAATATGGCAGCTTATGCCTGTAATTCCAGCACTCTAGAGGCAGAGGCAGAGGCAGAGGCAGAGGCAGAGACAGAAGCAGGCATGTGTTAGTGAGTATGAGGTCAATTTGATCTACAAAATGAGTACTATGCTTGCTAGGGCTACATGGGGAAACCCTATCTCAAAACACCAAAAAATTAAACCAGATATACACTACAAGTTTTGTATAAACATTAATTTGAGAATTACTTTCCTGAACTTTTTCTTGGCTACTGAGGAGTGATATTTAACTGGCAACTTTATGTAAGGAAACATGTCTCTTCATATTTTCAGCTCTCTGTTAGTGAGTCAGGAGCCACACTCCTTAGTCCTTGTCATCTGGGTTTGCCCTTTCTCTATGAAGAGAGGAAGAAACAAATGTCAGGACCTAGTTACCAAGTAACCTGCAGCTGTCAGTGCCAGGGATTTCTCAGCTGACTTCATAGCTGTGAGGTCACATGACTAAAACTGATAATGTTAAAATCAAATGAAAATGTTAAATTTCAACATAAAGGAGAGTAAAATTCTTACTTTTTAAAATAATTTACTCCTTTGGCAAAAAATGTACTGCAAGTTAGCTGCAGAAATTACGGAGCAGAATAATTAAAAGGAGGAATTCTGGCAACTGAAAGGTTTCTCTAGAAGCTCAGAGATGATTGCTTATGAGATGGATGTTAATAACCGTGTCTGAATTCCTAACCCCAAATATTCAGACAAAAGAAATGGAATGAACTCACTTTTGCCTTTTAAATCATACTATTAAACTGAGATATATTTTTATAATATCCAAAGCCTTCATAAAACTCTACAATAACCCTAAGAGTGTTAAAGATGTAAGTCATCTTTAAATATAGTTAACTTTGTGGGTTTGTCAAAGGCCAAGTGATGGAGGAGTGTCTATGTGTTACTTTCATTGGTTAATAAAGAAACTGCCTTGGCCCTTTAATAGGACAGAAAATTGGGTAGGCAGAGTAGACAGAACAGAATTGTGGGTGAAAGAAAGCAGAGTCAGGCAGATGCCTCAGGCAGTTGCCATGCCTCTCCTCTCTGGGCCAGATGCCATGGAGCCAATATTGGCAATTGTAAAATGTTAGGCAAAAGTATACATACACACACACAAGACACACGAAGCTGGAGAAAAGTTATTTAGGAGAATGAAGGGACCAATGAAGAATGGACAAGGGCAGGGAAGAGAAAGGGACAAATATAAGTAAGGTATAACAATACGTAGAAAAATGTCACACAAAAACATTATTTTGTATGCTAAGAAAAAAGTAAAACATAAAGGAAATTAATATCATAATTATTTTAAGAACAATACTCTAGAAAAAAGAATAAATATTTACTATATGATGCCATTTTCACAAAGGTTTAAGAAATGCTAACCAACAAGGACAGGCAGTATGCCAGTGTCTGATTGGGGTGCTTCAGAAAAGCCAGGGAGGAACCACAGGAAGGGAACAGAGAATAAGAGGGTGTCAGATGTGTCTATTGCCTTGTTGGGGTAAAGGGTTCAAAGGATTATATACATGTCAATAAATAAATACTTTATACACTAGTCGGTGTATCAAACATATCCCATTAAGTCAGTTTTTAAAAAGAAAGGAAAGAAAAAAATCATTGTTATAAGAAGTGAAGATGTCTGGCTGTTATTTTCTCAAAAGTGAAGTGAGCTTCACTCTTTAAAGAAAAAGCCTAATAAGTTTTATGGCCAGGGATAAAAAAAATCTTTCAAATTAAAATTAAAATTTTAGAAAACATGCTTTTGTTACCATGAGCCTGAGAGTGTCCCTATTACTTTCCTAATGAGATTACATGTGACATTAATGAATGTGCTTCCTGGATATTATATAATTAACTGTGTCACTATTAGAAAGATCTGTATATGCTAATGACCTGATATTCTCCAAATGACTCAATCATCATGCTGCAGAATCATGCATGGACAAAAGACACATTTTAATTGCATATCAACCAATGGGCTTAATATAAACTTGCAAGGAAAGTTCATTAGTAGGGTTTTAGATTCCACAACAAAACTAGATTTTTAGAAAATGTAGCAAAATCTACTGTGGTAGGCAGGACAGAAAGACGGTGTCGCACACATGCCCCATCTTAATCCCGATATCACTCTCATACATATGCTCAGTCAGATGGCAGAGCTGACCTTCTTCCAGGGCGATTATCTAAGTGGATTCAGTCTCATCACAACAAATCCCCAGCAGGTAAGGAAAATGTAAATCTGAGAAATCTAATACCCATGGAGTATCTGGCAGGCCAAACATGTGATATGAAGACACACAGAGCATGTGGGAACCCCAGGCCATACAGACAGGACAGGAGTCTGCCAATACCTGATCAATCCTGATAGGAGATTAGTCCCAAACGTACCCAGATAAGAGCTAGCCTCACATTTTTAAAAAGGCTTGAGAAAATCCAGTCAAGATTCAACTTCTAATGGACACTACGGTGAGGTAATAAATGAGTTACTTTAAGCTCCTAGATGACAGAAGTTTATTATGAGCTACCCACTTGTCAATCAAAGCAGGCATCAAGTTAAATGAATCCTACTGCTGAGTTTTATCTTCAAGGAAGTCCACAGGAGTGGAAAGTGCTCGAGTGCTGTTTGCAAAGTAAAGAGAGAAAAGAAAAGAAAAAGGAAACAAGCAAAGAAAATATGCTAAAATACTGATCAGATAAACCACATAAATTTTACCAAGGGGAATGCTTTACAGTTATGCCAGCAGATGGGTAGAAGTGACTGGTAATTAGGAAACAATCACAAGTCAAATGAACAGAAAAAGTCAAGACACGAGCAACGCTGTGGCACGAAAGACCACAGCCTGCTGCCTCGAAGGCGTTCCCTTTCATAACGTGTACAGAACAGCAGTGAATACTCGCCACTGCACGGCCATACGTGTGTCTGGCTATTCTACACAACTGTCTTGGGTTTTATCCAGCTCATGTTTGCCATCTGAACCTGGCACCCATGCTAATGAGTTACTTTTCTTAAAGTTTGGCCCACTCCCAAATCTAAGCTTTTTTGGTACCATTTCTTACTAACCAAGAGCTTCATCTGCACCTCAGCATGCATTTATGCTTAAACATCCTATTCTAATAATAACTCCATGCTAGTCAATTGCTCCTAAGCTTTTAGAATGTGCTTGTTCACGTACAGATCACAGACAGTGCCATTTTGATTAGGTTAGTGAGAATCTATGTGTGCTGCAGCTATGTTAACAGATGGAGTATTTCAGCAGCAGACAAGCAGTGTGATAAACACAGGATGCCAACCCGAACCAGCGGAAGTATTCTACAGGCCACACTGACCAGGGAATCTACGGCACTGGGCTACAGTCACAAATAAGTTTCAAATTCCTTTTTTTAAAAGAAAAAATTTCTTCTTTTAAAATAAGTGAGGTAGATACTGAAAGGGCCAAGCAACCACTTTTTGGTTATGAAGCACTGTAAACTGTTTATCTCTGTATCTGTCCACAACAGGGAGAAAGAACCAAGAAAAACCTTAAACAGACCATGTCAGTTTGAGGTTGCCCATGTTTGTTGCTCTTAGTTGTTTAAGAGCTAGAGGCATGAAAGTATCCCGAGAAGATTCCCAGCCTAGTGTTAGCCACACATGAACACAACACATAGTTCACGAGTGGCCGTGAAACAATGTGTGGAGATGGATTTCGAAATGACAGACAAGGACAAAACAGAAGATGGTTCCTGCAAGTCACGCTAACGCTCAGTTTCTCTAAGCACCCTTTTACACATAGACATTATATATAACTGAACTCCATGTGCAACTACAGTCTAATAAATCTGTCTCAAAAAATGTTGGCTTTTTCAAGAAGCTATAAAAATACTGAGCATTTTTGTAGGCTTTGTTATCAGGAAAATGTTATGCAAAACTCCTTGAAAATTTTACAAGGAAATATCAGAGACAACATAAAAATGCAATAAAACATGATATTAAAATATCATCAAGTAAATCGCTCAAATAGCATTACCTGGGACCAGCTCCATAATGATGTAGACAGGCTGTCTTTGTGTGCACACGCCTATAAGTTTGACAATATTGGGGTGATCATATTGCTTGAGAATTCTACATGTGAAAAAAAGTATATGTATATCAGTTAAATAAAACAAAGTTTATTTATGATCATTACCATAATGTGTGCAATTATAATAAGCTTTAATCATAACTCAATATCAGTATGACTTGAAAATACTGATAAGCTAAATGCCTATCAACGGGTATTGATAAATATGGGCAGCATAGCACAAATGCAAATGAGCTGATCATCCTTAAAAACTTCTTTAAAAATTAGTACCCACTCCGATGCTTAATAATCAGGCTAATTAGGAATGACACATGGAATTTGCTTCAAAACATCTAGTCATCCTCAACTCATCCCACGCTGGCAAATGTTACAGACATCATTTCACTGCATGAGAGGTTTCAGACGGCAAAAACAAGAGTTCTTAAAAAATGGCCTAATAGAAGTGATCAAATAAGAGTTTCAACCGAGGCTGAGGCTCATTTGGTGTGGTCATTTGGATAAGCACAGTATTTCAGTAGAGGTTGCACAGTAGGAAACATCCCGTAGCAGGACTTCAAGCATGGGTTAAAAACAGAACAGAACCCTTTTTACCCTGATATTATAATTCACTCCTCTGGGAAAACTGCCACATTCTTTCATATGAAAATGAAAAAAAATAACTAGAAAAACATATTTTGTGCATACCCAAATAAAGAACAAACTTTAAGTAAAACATTTTAGATTTAAAATAATGATCCATAAATGAAAATAAACTAGGAAAAAGTCTAGAGATAAAGAAAATACTAGCAATGACTTGGCAAAATTTCTAATAGAAATTAAAAGTCAAGTTTCAAGAATATTTGACTTTAATACAAAATGTTGCTGGACGGTGGTAGAGCATGCCTTTAATCCAAGGCAGGTATTTCTGTGTGTTTGACGCCAGCCTGGTTTACAAAGAGAGTTTCAGGACAGCCAGAGCTACAAAGAAAAACTCTGTCTCAAAAATAAAAACAAAAAAAAAAATCCAAAATGACATTTGTAATGAAGATGGTAATGAAGAAACTGTGCAGAACAGCCAGCTATGCACAGCTGATGGCTATGGAGGGATAGTCAGAATCTTTAGTGAACAGAATTTATTTTCTAATATCAAACTTCATAATTTCAGTTAAAAATAAATAAAACCTTTTAATTTACAAAGTAATCACAATTTTAAAAGTAAGGAACGTGTTTTGAAGCACTGTTAAACACCTGCTGACTGTCCACAGAATTTCCAATAACGCACATGAAAAGACTACAACTTCATTCCTCAGACAGCATTTAAGTACTTAGTATTTAACTTTATTCCATGGCCACAGACATATTTAGACTATGACTGGAGATGTGCAAGAAGACATCCACGTGATGAGCCTCACCCTGCTGTCTCCTCACCCTGCTGTCTCCTGATCTCCTCACCCATCATTCCTTCATCTCCCACCCATGCTTTTATTTAATTTACCCTGCTCAAATTATACTTTCATTTTTAAATATGCAATTGGTATAACTGATCTCATAAATAGGCAGATTAGTTTTAGTTATTTGCAGAACAGGGATAGGTAAGATGGACCATTCAATTTTAGTTAATATAGAGAAGAAAGTCACCTTAAAAAAAGTGTTTTTTTTTTAACAAATGCCATACACAAAACAGAAAAAGAAATCTGAGATTCTTGAGAAAAGAATCACATGTATAATACCCAGAAAGAGTACAAGATACATAAATACAGCTAAAGGTATATATGAGATATGCAAATGTAACTACAGCACTGCATATAAACACATATGTGTAGTAAAATAAACAATGTTGCAGTGCTTTTAAGGACGTGGAGAATAATTACGCTACTTATTGTCCATTGCTACCATGCCTGACTTACTGGTCTTCATGCTAGCTCAAACTAGAAACTGTTCCCTCACCATGAAAGTGCTCACTCCAGAAGGGCATAGAGGTGCTGACTTCTACTTCAGCAAATCAGAGCTCAGGATATATTTTAAAACTTACCTCACAGTGAATTTAATATAACAGATTGATCAACATAGTGAATTACAAACACAAATTTTATATTATTTTAAAGAACTCACTTGGCTTCCTGTAGAAACTTTATTTTTAGTTCCTGAGGAAGGTCTTCCTTGCATGTTTTAACAGCGACAGCGGTTTTATCCTTCAGTGTGCCCTTATATACTTCACCAAAATTCCCCTGAAAAGGACAGAAGCATTGTTGGACATGTCTGACAACCCGCAAATCTTTGTTAAAAATTCAAGAGAGCATAAAATGAAGTATTTTGAGTTAACCGAACTACCGTGCTGTTTATTACTATCTTTGGATCGTAGTAATTATGGGCAACAGTCCTCCACAGTGCCACGGGTTAATTTCCACTGGAGAAAACTTGGGTTATTTTAATGCTTGGCTTCGGCAAAAGGAGAAGCCCACATTAACACCGCCGTTAAGTGCAGAGGCTTTCTCCCACCGACTACTTTACCCCTTATGCACTCTATTTTATTAAATTAAGATCACTGTGATTAAAGATAAAGCAAAGATCCTGAGAGGGAACTGCTGTGGCATTGATCCACCAGTCAGGTCTGCTGCAGAGACAGGTTGTTGGCCAGGGCAGTCAGGTCTGCTGCAGAGACAGGTTGTTGGCCAGGGCAGAAACGGGGCTCAGTCAAGCATCGGTGTCACCGGTGGGGAGCGAACACTCATCACATGTACCAGCACTGATAACGTTCCTCTAGAGCTGCCATCTACTTTGATACATACGCCTTATACTCGATGCATTTAGGAAGAGAAGAAATCCACACTACAGGAAAGATCAATATGACTAACACCTTCTCAAAGAGCTCGTTTTGCAGTATCCCTTAGGTTCTTACTATTGGCTTTAAGCCGGAACTCTGCCCTCTGTTCTTAGAATTCCCAGCTTCGAGACTGTCACTGGGCTGTCTCCACTATCCCTCATCATGGCTGTCACCCACTGAGAACACTCCCTTTGTCCACTGGCCCTTTGAACTCAAGTGTCACCGCCACTCCACCTGCTCTGACATGGCTAAAGCCCTGAGCCCTGCCACCACATGAACTGTAAACTCACAACAGAAACCTCTGTGGCCCTTACTATGGCTTGGCCGCTTTTTAGATTGTTTGCGATCCCAGTCTTTCGCGTAACCGGTTTGCACTCTATTCTTTTCAACCCTCCCCTCATTTTTAGCTGCTGCTGTTGCTTCGGAAACAAAACAAAACAAAACAAATCCCAAAGTAGTCCCGATGAAATCACTGGACTCTCAGGCACATATCTGCCCGCCATCTTCCTGAGTCACAGATGCGACACGGAGTTTACGCGTGGACATCATGTGTTAATGTTGCACTGCGAGCATTTCACATTGTCCTTACATGATCTGAAAGCCTTTGATGGGTGCTCCCCCAGCTACAGACGAACATGCCGTTCTTTCTCTTAGAGAACAGCGTCGATGTGGCTGCCCATGCCATTGCTTTAGCGGCAGAGGCGGAGTTGCAGCCTCACTAATCTCAGGCCTCTCTTGAATCACCCTGACTGGGCTGCAACAAAATTGCCCAGCCATCACCACTAGCACTTGCAAACCCTCGGCTGATTCTTAGTCAGGAGCTCCCCTGACTCCCCTCCAGCACCTGACACCAGGCAGCAGTCTTCCCTCCCTGTTTTAGCTTCTCTTCGTTTCTAAGTATTAATAACAGCTCCTGGTTTTATCTTCCTAATTGTTTGCCTTTTTTTTTTTTTTTTTATACAACTTCCTTTGAGGACTGATTTTTCTTCCCCTAGCCTCTTGGTGCTGGGATGACCAGGGCTCAGTTCTTACCCTCTTCTCTATCTAGGCCCACGCCCAACCACTCTATTTATATCTGGAATAGTCATCTTGTTTGACCTCAGCCCTCGTTACTCAGCTGGCTTTCCTCGCTGTCTTGCAGAAATCTAATAAAGTTGATGTGTCACACACTTTTAATTTTGTTTCCAGAAACCTGCTCCACTTAGAGCTGGCCTCTGTCTCTCTCTCAATCCCTACAACATCCATTAAGATATACAACGGGTTCAACTTCAAAATGCATCTAAACTTATCTCCTCCCAGCCGCGACCCCGCCCTAGCACTGGTTTTCACTCTCTAACTGCAGTTCTCACCTAGCCCAGAGCCCCTTCCCAAAGTTAATTAACTGCTCTCCAGGGAGCCACCGGCCAGCTCCACAGCCGCTGGGAGTTAAAGGTGTTAGGAAACCCAGGCGGCCCGGTCTCAAGTGCATCCTCCTCACCTTGCTGACTTCCTCCTATAATTCCCTTTTCTGAGTCTTCTCCTCGCAGGTGAGTTCTGCACTGGCTCATCACTCTGCCTCCCCCTCACTGGCTGCTCTCCGCACGGCTTGGTGGGGGCTCCGGCAAGTTCTAGTTCAAAGGTAATCAGTAATGAGATCTGCCTGGACTATTTCCTTTAGGAACGGCAACTCTGACTAACACGCAGCGCCAGGCCATTCCACTTTTCTCAGGACTCAGTGCCCTCTAACATAAGAGGTCTCCTGCTTCACAGTTGCCCGTCTTTCCCTTGCTGGTGGGAGCAGAAGCACTATAGAGACGAGGGATTTCCTCTGCTTGTTGTACGTACACCATGCACCCAGGAGAGTGCAATACATCACAGGCATATGGTAAGTGTGGTAAGAGTTGGACGACTTAAATGCCAACTCTAGAGTAACTCTGGCTTAAGCCTATGGTTCTGAATGAAGACGCTAATTTCTGCCATTACTTAACAATTACTACTGAAAAGTCTGGCTCTCTTTCTACTCATACATTCTCAGTGTACAAAAAATGTTTAGAAAAGGTAGTAAAATATTAATGACAAATGTTCGAGTATTTTAAAACACTAGTTAAGCCAAACAGTATCTCTTTAAAAGAATTTTCTTTCAAAATATTTAAACTTGTTGAGACGTCCATGCCTAGTCATTAAAAAGTAAATATTCTATGAAATAGCCTTAGTAAAAAAGCCAGCCTGGTTACATAGCAAATTCCAGAACAGCCAGGGCCATACATGTCTCAAAACAAACAAATAAAAAATTAGAAGATTTGCCTGAATTAAAAATATTTTTGCTTAGTACTAAAAAAAAAAAAAATCTGTCCTTGTAAACATAGTCTACTTCAGTATTTTAGTTTTAAAATTTATCATTTAATCGTATTTTCAAGGAAATTAGTCTCTTTGTAGTTAACTTTGGACCAAGCTGCTGCCATTGGATTACCCCAGCAATATTGTTACCACATTTAGGACGATTTCCTTCTGAATTAGGAGAGCACCTCAGAGTAAACATAGCTGCTTCTTTTAGCTTAGGTTCTTGAAAATTAACCTACTAAAATTTATTAGCAAATAAAACCTGTTTTCCTGGTTTCCAGGTTTCCTGATGCTGCCATTTGGAAAAGGCACTTAAACAGCAAATGCTAAGAGTCCTACCAAGGGGAGGACTTCAGCAAGGGACTGCATGCTGTTTGAGAACTGGAGGAAAGGGTCACGTTCACTTTGAATAAAAAATGGATCATTTAATACTTACTTAAAATGTCAGACCTCGGCTGAGTCTAGCACTGATCACATACAAATTACATAAAAACTTACTAATAACAATATCTAAATTTTACTTTATTTTTCACAGTGCATCGGGAAGCTAAACTCAACTCCAATTTCACATAGAAATATCTGCAATTAAGTCACTGACAAACTATTATTTATTCACTAGAACCTGAATGATAATGATTGGCAGATCTGTGAAGAGTCTACTTGACAAGACTGCCTTTATTGCTGGAAACAATGCATTTCAATATGGGCTGTGACTTGGAGGAAACTTCAAACAAAAGAGCAGGAAAAGGAACTTTCACTGTCTAAGACTCATCCTTACCCACCACCAACATAGCCAGTTACAAAATAGGTATTTGAAATAAAACATATGTTGCCCACAATATTTAGATAAACTTATAGTTCTCCCAAATAAACATATTTCTTCTCCTGCCCCATCTCTCCTGTGGGGGAGTGTACATGTTCCACAGCAAATGGAAAAAAAAAAAAATGTAGAGGTCATGTAGGTTCCTGGTATTAAACTCAGGTGGCCAGGCTGGAGGGAAGCACCTCTAACCCTACACCATGTTCCCGGCCCACATTATCTTTATGTTAAGATATTGCAGGGTTATGAACTTTTCTGATGGTCCAAGAAGCAACACTTCACTTTTTCTGAATTACTGAGTACAACTGGAAGCAGAGAGACTCCTGAAGGTCCAATGAAACTGTCACTACCTCACAGCTTCTTTCCTTCATTCAACAGTTTCCGGTTTTGATAAAACCATTACTATGGCTCTGACCTTCCAGGGAAAATATACACTATTATTAAAGATAAGAATCACCATAAGCCTTTCGAAGATCATCACACATCTATCTCAGGGAAAGTCAGAAGATTTCTAGGAGATATGATACTATCTTCTTCTAGATTAATTAATTAGTATATATGTACCTTGGCATGTGACAGGATATTAAAAAATGCTTTGAACAGCAATGTGAAGTGCTCATGGTTAATATAAAATGTCTTATTTAGCTCAGCTGACTGCATACCTTGCCCAGTAGTGCTCCCAATGAAACATCTTCATGATTGAGAATCCATTTCTTATCCTACAGCAAAAATAGAAAAAAAAGATGAATTGTTAATCCACGCAAGAATATAGTTGCTATAAATTCCTCTGAGGAAGGAAGTGCAGGAACAGCAGAATAAGGAACTGTAACTGCAACATGGTTCAAAATAGACTCAAGAAAGAGTACTGTACTGACAGATATTAAAATCAATACTGTAGCAAAATTCTTTCAGAAAGTGCAGCTTCAAAACGATGCAGCACCAACCGGGAAGTGATGCTCAAGGTATGCTCTGCACCTGCCACACAGCCATGACTGGTGCTGTCTGTCTTACAAAGCCATGTGACAGTACATCAGAATTTCCCTTTTCCATGAAAACCTTCCCATTCTCATCTCCTTCAAACACATCCCCTTCCATGGACCACATTCCTCACACGCCTAAGAGTTGTTTTTTAATGCATGCAAACATTATGACCTGCAGCTTTCTGTGACACTGCCCAGTCTCACGTCTTCCCAGCCTTTCCTGGGGCATAGCAACGCAACAAGCATCAAGTACAAAGTCACTAGGACATGCAAGACAGTGGTTCAAACACGCTACTGTAGAATGCTATCTCCCTGTCTGAGCTGAGGGACCAAGGAAGGGGGACACCAGTATGTAAAACATAGCTATAAAAATCACACAAAACTATAATGCTAGAATGGTACATAGGGCCATATTTAAAGGAAGGAAGGAAAAAATAAGGCAGGGATAGGTTAGAGTGGAGAGAAAGTAAGGAAATGGAAGTGGAGGGGGTGAAGAAGGGGAGGCAGAAGTAGACTTCAATATTTTATTCATTATTTTGGTTTTTTACATTGTAGTATGATTTTTCTATTAGATAGAAACATAATTATGACCTATAGTATGAGCCATAATAGGTAATCAAATATATTGAAGTAAAACTGTGAGTGGTTTTAAAATGTCCTTTGACAGCCATTTGAAGGACTCCATCTTGAGAAACATGTGACAAACATTCACCTATCACCTCTGACAGACAAGTTACCACAGGCATCTGTTTTTAAAGGGCAACTTACATAAATAATATTTCAACCTAAATATTAAGCTCAACTGATGGAGATTAAGAGACCATATGGAAGGGGAACTATGGGGCTATGTGAGGGGTCCAACTGGAATTCACGGAACACGACTGGGGGGCTGGCAGTGAGCCTTGGAGAGGCAAAGTCTCAAGGACTATGTGTCCTGAGGACCTCAAGCTGTTACTGGGCATAGCTCTGAGTGGTGCCTTCATGGTCAGCACGTTTCTCATTATGGATTGCATGCCTTCGGTTGGAGATTTGCCACTTAGGGTCAGATTCAAAGTCCACGTTAGGCCCAGTCTTTCTCTCTCTCTGCCCCATCTCAGAGCTAACATGCCTCTGTGTTGACTGCCTCTCCATCCAATTAATCAGACTGAGAGTTCACCTCTCAGTCCACACTTTAACAGAAACTGTAGCTACCAAATTCTGATAAAAACAGGTAGTTACTTAGTTCCAGTAGCATTGCCCCTCTTACCGACTCTTCTCTTGTTATGTAGTCTTGGTTTGATGTAGGTGTGTCTTCTAAATAAAATGGCTCTTAATATTCATAAATCCACTGAAATGTACTGGTAACAATTTCTAAACAGATACATGTGAGGTAAAAACTAAACTTGCAAATTATGCTGGAAACTGTTCCACTGCCACAAAACCATTCAAAAGGCATCTTTTCTCCTCTCCTGTCCTCCCTCCTTCCCCCTCTCTCCCCCCACCCCAAGTTGATTGATTTATTTTTTGACTGATGGGTTGGTTGGTTTTTCAGGATGGGGTTTCTCTGTAATCCTGGCTGTCCTAGAACTCACTCTGCAGGCCAGGGTGGCTTCGAATTCAATGTACCAGCCTCTGCCTCCTGAATGATGAGATTTAAGGTATGAGCCACCACTGCCTGGCTAGTTCTTTATTTTTTATTTTATGTCATTTTATTTTATTTTTGAGATGGAGTCTCACTATGAAACACTGTCTGGCCTGGAACTGGCTATGTAGACCAGGCTGTTCATAACTCTTAGGGATCTACCTGCCTCTGTCTCACAAGAGCAGGGATTAAAGGTGTGTGTTACTATGTTTGGTCTGACAATATATTTTTCAATAATGAATTAACTGAATATTTAGGATACTGAAAATCTGTTAACAGAGTGAAATTTTCCAATTAAATTCAATAGTCTAATTATTTTCATTTTCTTAGAAACAGAATTTAGAGTCAAAATTCAAAGCTAAGTTTATGAATTGATGAATCTTTATAAAACACACTTTTGGGAAAAACAGTAATTAAATAAGAAAATATGAATGATTTTTCCCTTCAAATTTAAAGTCAGGAAAAGAAATCAACTAGTTATATTCACTTTTCTTATTTCACTTAAAAATTTCTTAGTTTAAAAAAAAAGAGGAAAACTTTAAAAAGCAGCAGAGAATTAGAAGTTAAAAGGTAAGCTAACCTCATCAACACAGCCCAGAGCAAAAAACAATGAAAATGCCACTTGTCGGCTCAAACCTTGGCTCTTAAAACTTTTGGCTTTTAGAAATTCCCTAGTTAGTACGGACAAAAGATAAAGAAGATGCTGGAAAACAAAGCAGTAAGAACTGAAATGTCTGACAAAGGAAAAGCTTCCACAGACAGCTGAGAGATTCTACAAAGTGTAACTAAGACATCAGGCGACTTATGAATTAATTCTCTAGAGTGAAATTCTGCCTATCAATCTTACTTGTAGTTCAACGTATCACACAGACACACTCACAGAGAGATAGAGAGACAGAGAATTAGCCATTGGTACTGAATTCATAGAAACTGGTTTAAAAGAAACTTGAAATTTTACTCATAAGATTCACTATAAACTACAACTCAAAGTCCTTCCACGCTTGTCCCAGAATTCCAAATAAAGCTGAGCTGATAATGTGCCTTTAAAACCAATAATGGGAGTAAAAAGAGATAAGGCTGACACGAACAAGAAAACAGAAGCACAGGCAGGATGCCGCCCAAAACCACACTTCTACTACAGCAGTCAAGACGGTGAATTTCTTCTCCCCAGTCATGAGGCTGTGTCTAGTCCACAGACCACGCATAGACTCTCCAGAGGGGCAGTTCTCAATCTGTGGGTCGTGACCCCTGGGGGGAGGGGGTTGAACAACCCTTTTCCAGGGGTCGCATCAGATATCCTGCATATAAGATATTTACACTAGGAGGATTCCTAACAATAGCAAAATTAGTCATAAAGTAGCAATGAAAATAATTGTATGTCTTGAGTCACAGCAACATGAGGAACTGTATCAAGGGGTCACAACATTAGGAAGGTTGAGAACCACTGCTATAGAGTCAAAGAAAATAACAGAAAATTAATTTTTCACTGAACCATTTTGAAAACCAAGTTAATGTACAAGAGATAAAAAACAATTTAGGGTCTCCCAAGCTTTCCCTAGTGTTCTCAGGTGTCCTGCTCCTGTTCTAAGGCCATCCACCCAAAGGGGTCAGACTCTGGCCTCCAGGCAGGTCTGAGGATTCCTGCGGAGGGGTGCTGGCTCCTTCAGATTGTGCTGCCAGGTTCGCTGTGTGGTATTCCATCCCGCCCTGCCCCCACCTTGGCCCTTTTGTCTGGGCTGCGACCCTGGGCTGCCTGGAATCCCTGATCCTGTGCCCTGACATTCCATCTGAACTGATGAGTGAATGTGGACCTTGGGGCAACCTGCCCTGGAAGAGAGCACAGACCCCCTACCCCCACTTCCCTCTGCAGGCTTGTGTCTCCCAAGCTTTCCCTAGTATTCTCAGGTGTCCTGCTCCTGTTCTAAGGCCATCCACCCAAAGGGGTCAGACTCTGGCCTCCAGGCAGGTCTGAGGATTCCTGCAAGGGAGTGCGGGCTTCTTCAGATTGTGACGCAAGGAATAGGTCCTCCTCTGGCACTGGGGAAATCCAACCAGTTTCAGTCACAGCAAAGATTGGTCTAGGACACCAAACGCCTCCGGGCTCCTTTTGAAGGAAGAGATGGGCAGGCGCCAATGCAGGAACTCCTCCAATAACATGAAAGGCAACATGACATCACCACAAGCCAGACATCCCGAAAAAACAAGAATTGAAAACCCTACCCCAGAAGATATAGAAGAAACCGACCTTAAACAGTACTTTATGAAAATAATAGAGGACCTTAAACAGGAGGTAAAAAACTGCCATAAAGAAATGGAGATGACAAACAAAAAGGTAGACGAAATAAATAAATCTCTCAAAGATACCCAAGAAAAACAAGAAAGACAAGAAAAAGCAATCAAGCAGGTAAGGGAAACAGTACAAGACCTGATAAATGAAATGGAGGTATTGAAGAAAACACAATCTGAGGGACGACTGGAAATGGAAACTCTGAGTAAACGAACAGAAACTTCAGAGACAAGTATTTCCAACCGAATACAAGAGATGGAAGAAAGAATCTCGGACTCTGAAGATACAATAGAGGAAATAAACTCACAGATTAAAGAACTAAACAAATCTAACAAATTCTTAACACAAAACATTCAGGAAATATGGGACACCATGAAAAGACCAAACCTAAGAATAATTGGGGTAGAAGAAGGAGAAGAATTACAACTCAAAGGCCCAGAAAACATTCAACAAAATTATAGAAGAAAACTTCCCCAACCTAAAGAAGGATGTTCCTATGAAGGTACAAGAAGCCTACAGAACACCAAATAGACTGGATCAAAAGAAAGCATCCCCACGCCATATAATAATCAAAACACAAAACATACAGAATAAAGAACAGATATTAAGAGCTGCAAAGGAAAAAGGTCAAGTAACATATAAAGGGAAACCTATCAGAATTACACCTGATTTCTCAATGGAAACCATGAAAGCCAGAAGAGCTTGGATAGATGTGCTACAGACACTAAGGGAACATGGATGCAAGCCTAGACTATTATACCCAGCAAAGCTTGCATTCACCATTGATGGAGAAAACAAGATATTCCAGGACAAAAACAGATTTAAACAATACGCAGCCACAAATCCAGCCTTGCAGAAAGTAATAGAAGGAAAATCACAAACCAAGGAGTCCAACAATGCCCACAATAACTCAGGCTTCTAGCGACCCTTCACCAGCACAACTAGAAGAAGGGAAACACACAAACTCTACTACTAAAAATGACTGAAGTTAACAACCACTGGTCATTAATATCACTTAATATCAATGGACTCAATTCACCTATAAAAAGGCACAGGCTAAGAGACTGGATACGAAAACAGAATCCAACATTTTGCTGTTTACAAGAAACACACCTCAACCACAAAGACAGACACCTATTCAGAGTAAAGGGTTGGGAAAAGGTTTATCAAGCAAATGGCCCTAAGAAACAAGCGGGTGTGGCCATACTAATTTCCAACAAAATTGACTTTAAACTAAAATCAATCAGAAGAGATGGAAAGGGACACTTTATACTCATAACAGGAAAAATCCATCAGAATGAAGTCTCAATCCTGAATATCTATGCCCCTAATATAAAAGCTCCCACTTATGTAAAAGAAACACTTCTAGAACTCAAGGCAGCCATCAAACCACACACACTAATAGTTGGAGACTTCAACACTCCTCTCTCACCAATGGACAGGTCAAGCAGACAGAAACCTAACAGAGAATTGAAAGACTTAATGGAGGTAATGAACCAAATGGACTTAACAGACATCTATAGAACATTCCACCCAAATAGGAAAGAATATACCTTCTTCTCTGCGGCTCATGGAACCTTTTCGAAAATTGACCATATACTTGGTAACAAAGCAAACTTCCACAATTACAAAAAAATATTAGTAACCACCTGTGTCTTATCGGATCACCATGGATTAAAATTAGAATTCAACAACAATGCTACCCCCAGAAAGCCCACAAACTCATGGAAACTGAACAGTCAACTACTGACCCACACCTGGGTCAAGGAAGAAATAAAGAAAGAAATTAAAGTCTTTCTTGAATTTAATGAAAACAAAGACACAACATACTCAAATCTATGGGACACAATGAAAGCAGTGCTAAGAGGAAAGTTCATAGCACTAAGTGCCCACTTAAAGAAAACGGAGAAAGCACTCATTGGTGACTTAACAGCACACCTGAAAGCTCTGGAAAAAAAAGAAGCAGACTCACCTAGGAGAAGTAGAAGACTGGAAATAAACTCAGGGCAGAAATCAACAAAATAGAAACACAGAAAACAATCCAAAGAATCAATGAAACAAGAAGCTGGTTCTTGGAGAAAATCAACAAGATTGACAAAACCTTAGCCAAACTAATCAAACGGCAGAGGGAGAACACGCAAATTAATAAGATCAGAAATGAAAAGGGGGACATAACCACAGACACAGAGGAAATTCAGAGAATCATTAGATCTTACTACAAAAGCCTGTATGCCACAAAATTGGAAAATGTAAAAGAAATGGACAGTTTTTTAGATAAATACCATATTCCAAAGTTAAACCAGGACCAGATAAATGTTCTAAATAGTCCTGTTAGTCGCGAAGAATTAGAAACTGTTATCAGAAACCTCCCTACCAAAAAGAGCCCAGGACCAGATGGTTTCAATGCGGAATTCTACCAGAACTTCCAAGAAGACCTAATACCTATACTCCTTAAGGTATTTCATAATATAGAAACACAAGAGTCACTGCCAAATTCCTTCTATGAAGCTACAGTCACCCTGATACCTAAACCACACAAAGACTCAACCAAGAAAGAGAATTACAGGCCAATCTCACTCATGAACATTGACGCAAAAATTCTCAATAAAATACTGGCAAACCGAATCCAAGAACACATTAGAAAAATTATCCATTACGATCAAGTAGGCTTCATCCCAGAGATGCAGGGCTGGTTCAACATACGAAAATCTATCAATGTAATCCATCATATAAATAAACTGAAGGAAAAAAATCATATGGTCATCTCATTAGATGCTGAAAAAACATTTGACAAAATTCAGCACCCTTTTATGATAAAGGTCTTGGAGAGATTAGGGATACAAGGGTCATTCCTAAATATAATAAAAGCTATTTACAGCAAGCCGACAGCTAACATCAAACTAAACGGAGAGAAACTCAAGGCTATCCCACTAAATTCAGGAACACGACAAGGCTGTCCACTCTCTCCTTATCTCTTCAATATAGTGCTTGAAGTTCTAGCAATAGCAATAAGACAACATAAGGGAATCAAGGGGATTCAATTTGGAAAGGAAGAAGTTAAACTTTCATTATTTGCAGATGATATGATAGTATACATAAGCGACCCCAAAAACTCCACCAAAGAACTCTTACAGCTGATAAACTCCTTCAGTAACGTGGCAGGTAACAAGATCAACTCCAAAAAATCAGTCGCCCTCCTATACACAAAGGATAAGAAAGCAGAGAGGGAAATCAAAGAAGTATCACCTTTCACAATAGCCACAAATAGCATAAGATATCTGGGAGTATCTCTAACCAAGGAAGTGAAGGATTTATTTGACAAGAACTTTAAGTCTTTGAAGAAAGAAATTAAAGAGGATACCAGAAAATGGAAGGATCTCCCCTGCTCGTGGATTGGGAGGATCAACATAGTAAAAATGGCAATTCTACCAAAAGCAATCTATAGATTCAATGCAATCCCAATCAAGGTCCCATTAAAATTCTTCACAGAGATTGAGAGGACAATAATCAACTTTATATGGAAAAACAAGAAACCCAGGATAGCCAAAAAAATCTTATACAATAAAGGTTCTTCTGGAGGCATTACCATCCCTGACTTCAAACTCTATTACAAAGCTACAGTATTGAAAACAGCTTGGTATTGGCATAAAAACAGAGAAGTTGACCAATGGAATCATATAGAAGACCCGGATCTTAAACCACAAACCTATGAACACCTGATTTTTGATAAAGGAGCCAAAAGTACACAATGGAAGAAAGAGGGCATCTTCAACAAATGGTGCTGGCATAACTGGATGTCAACCTGTAGAAGAATGAAAGTAGATCCATATCTATCACCATGCACAAAACTCAAGTCCAAATGGATTAAAGACCTCAATATTAATTTGAACACATTGAGCTTGATAGAGGAGAAAGTGGGAAGTACTCTACAACAAATGGGCACAGGGAACCGTTTCCTACGCATAACCCCAGCTGCACAGACTTTAAGGGCAACATTGAATAAATGGGACCTCCTGAAGTTGAGCAGCTTCTGTAAAGCAAAGGACATTGTCACTAAGACACAAAGGCAGCCTACTGACTGGGAAAAGATTTTCACCAACCCTGCAACTGACAAAGGTCTGATCTCTAAAATATATAAGGAACTCAAGAGACTAGACGGTAAAATGCCAATTAACCCAATTAAAAAATGGGGCACTGAACTGAACAGAGAATTCTCAACAGAAGAAGTTCGAATGGCCAAAAGACACTTAAGGTCATGCTCAACCTCCCTAGCTATCAGGGAAATGCAAATCAAAACAACTTTGAGATATCATCTTACACCTGTCAGATTGGCTAAAATCCAAAACACCAATAATAACCTTTGCTGGAGAGGTTGTGGGGTAAGGGGTACACTCATCCATTGCTGGTGGGAATGCACACTTGTGCAACCACTTTGGAAAGCAGTGTGGCGGTTTCTCAGGAAATTCGGGATCAACCTACCCCAGGACCCAGCAATTCCACTATTGGGAATCTACCCAAGAGATGCCCAATCATACAACAAAAGCATATGCTCATCTATGTTCATAGCAGCATTATTTGTAATAGCCAGATCCTGGAAACAACCTAGATGCCCTTCAGTGGAAGAATGGATGAAGAAACTGTGGAATATATACATGCTAGAATACTACTCAGCGGTAAAAAACAATGACATCTTGAATTTTGCAGGCAAATGGATGGAAATAGAAAACACTATTCTGAGTGAGGTAACCCAGACCCAAAAAGATGAACATGGGATGTACTCACTCATAATCGGTTTCTAGCCATAATTAAAGGACATCGAGCCTATAAATTTGGGATCCTTGAGAAGATAATAAGAAGGTGAACTCCCAAAAAAAGATATAGTAATCCTCCTGGATATTGGAAGTAGACACGATCGCCAGGCAAAATTGGGAACTTGAGGGTTGGGCAAGACTGGGCCAAGGGAAGATGGGGAGAGAAAAGTGTGTAGGGAAGAACGGGGGGAGCTCGGAGGAATGGGGTGCTTGGGATATAGGAAGGGTGGATATGGGAGCAGGGAAGCATATATCCTAACTTAAAGAGCTACCTGAGGGTTGTCAAGAGACTTGACCCTTGAGGGGTTCCCAGCTTTCCAGGGAGATGCCCCCAGTTAGTCCCTTGGGCAGCTGAGGAGAGGGAGCCTGAAAAGGCCAGTTCCTATAGCCATACTGATTAATTTCTTGCATATCACCATAGAACCTCCACCTGACGATAGATGAAGAAAATGACAGAGCCCCACATTGGAGCACCGGACTGAGCTCCCAAGGTCCTGATGAGGAGCAGAAGGAGAGAGAACATAAGAAAGAAAGTCAGGACCGTGAGGGAACCTCCAGCTGGCGACAGATGGGGAAGGTGACTGAGCCCCACATTGGAGCACTGGACTGAGCTCCCAAGGTCCTGATGAGGAGCAGAAGGAGCGAGAACATGAGGGAGAAAGTCAGGAACGAGAGGGGTGCGTTCACTCATGGAGACGGTGGGACAGAACTAATGGGAGATCACCAACTCCAGTTGGAATGGGACTGATGGATCATGCGACCAAACCCGTCTCTCTGAATGTGGCCAACAGCGGGGGCTGACTGAGAAGCAAAGGACAATGGCTCTGGGCTCTGATTCTTCTGCATGGACCGGCTCTGTGGGAGCCTTCTCAGCTTGGTCGATCACCTTCCTGGACCGGGGGGAGTTGGGAGGACCCTGGTCTTAGCATAGAATGGGGAACCCTGATGGCTCCTTGGCCTTGAGAGGGAGGGAGGAGAGGTATGGGTGAAGGGGAGGGGAGGGAAGGGGGAGAAGGAGGGGAGGGGAGGGGGAGGAGGAGGGGAGGGAGGGGGGAGGAGGAGGGAAGGAGATGGAAATTTTTAAATATAAAAAAAAATAAACCATGAGGAAAAAAAAAACAATTTAGATTATTTCAGATTCTCCTGATTTATTCAAAGATAGTGAAACAATAAAATAGCATTCTGAACCATAAATGCCAACCAAAAGGCCATGCAGACACGTATGAGTAGAAATATACTGTGCTCTGAATTCAAAGGGTTTGATACAGCACACCAAGACTGAAGAAGGTACAGAAGTGTGCATCAACCAGAGCCAGATGCTAGGGAGGAAGAATTCAGGGTCCCAGCATGGACTCTGAAGGCTTCAGAAGAACATAAAAGGTGTTTGGAATTTCTTACAACAGATGCTTTTTACTTCCCAGAAAGTTACTACACTAAGGAAAAGTATAATGGCTGTGCTTTAACCGCCAGAAAAAGAACACTGCTAAACAACCTAGATGCCCTTCAATTGAAGAATGGATGAAGAAAGTGTGGAATATCTACACATTAGAGTACTACTCTGTGGTAAAAAAACAATGACATCTTGAATTTTGCATGCAAATGGATGGAAATAGAAAACACTATTCTGAGTGAGGCAACCCAGACCCAAAAAGATGAACATGGGATGTACTCACTCATAATCGGTTTCTAGCCATAACTAAAGGACATTGAGCCTATTATTTGTGATCCTAGAGAAACTAAATAAGAAGGTGAACCCAAAGAAAAACATATAGTTATCCTCCTCGATATTGGAAGGAGACAAGATTGCCGGGCAAAAACTGGGAACTTGGGGGTGGGGTGAGATGGGGCTAAGGGGAGATGGGGAGAGAAAAATGTGAAGGGGAAGATGGGGAGAGCATGGGGGAATGGGATGGTTGGGATAAAGGAAGGGTGGACATGGGAGCAAGGAAGTATATATCTTAATTAAGGGAGCCATTCTAGGGTTGGCAAGAGTCTTGACTCTAGAGGGGTTGGTTCTCAGGTGTTCAGGGAGATGCCCCCAGCTAAGTCCTTGGGCAGCTGAGGAGAGGGAGCCTGAAATGGCCCTATCCTATAGCCACACTGATGAATATCTTGCACATCACCATAGAACCTTCATCTGGCGATGGATGGAGATAGAGACAGAGCCCCACATTGGAGCACCAGACTGAGCTCCCAAGGTCCAAAGGAGGAGCAGAAGGTGGGAGAACATGAACAAGGAAGTCAGGACCACGAGGGGTGCACCCACCCACTGAGATGGTGGGGCTGATCTAATGGAAGCTCACCAAGGCCAGCTGGACTGGGACTGAAAAAGCATGGGATAAAACCGGTCTCCCAGAACATGGCGGACAATGGGGGCTGCTGAGAAGCCAAGGACAATGGCACTGGGTTTTGATGCTACTGCATGGACTGGCTTTGGAGGGGCCTAGCCTGTTTGGATGCTCACCTTCCTAGACCTGGATGGATGGGGGAGGACCGTGGATTTCCCACAGGGCAGGGAACCCTTACTGTTCTTCGGACTGGAGAGAGAGGGGGAGGGGAGTGGGGGGAGAGGGAGGGAAATGGGAGGCCGGGAGGAGGCAGAAATTTTTAATAAAAAAAAGAAATAAAAAAGAAAAGAAAAGAAGAGAAAAGAAAAGAAAAGACCACTGCTGCACCATTCCATGGAGTACTGAAAAGAAAAAGGTAACCCACGCGGTGGGTTTAGAAAACGATTCACAAAGAACTTAAGAAACTAGCTGGGCGATGGTGGTACACGCCTTTAATCCCAGCACTCGGGAGGCAGAGGCAGGCGGATCTCTGTGAGTTCGAGACCAGCCTGGTCTACAAGAGCTAGTTCCAGGACAGGCTCCAAAGCCACAGAGAAACCCTGTCTCGAAAAACCAAAAAAAAAAAAAAAAAAGAAACTAGACATCAAAATACCAAATAATCTAATTTTAAAATGGGGTACAGATTTAAACAGAGAATTGTCAACAGGAGAATCTCAAATGGCTGAGATACACTAAAAGAATTGATCAACATCCTTAGCCATCAGGGAAATGCAAATCAAAACAACTCTGAGATATCATCTTACATCCTGTCAGAATGACTAAGATCAAAAACACTAATGACAGCCTATATTGGAGAGGATGTGAAGTCAAAGGAACACTCCTCCACGGCTGTTGGGAGTGCAAACTTGTACAGCCACTTTGGAAATCAGTATGGCTGTTTCTCAGAAAATTGGGAATCAATCTTCCTTAAGACCAAGTAATACCACTCTTGGGCATATACCCAAGGAATGCTCAGTCATCTAGCAAGGACATTTGCTCAACTCTGTTCATAGCAGCATTATTTGTAATAGCCAAAACTTGGAACAACCTAGAAACCCCTCAGTTGAAGAAGGGATAAAGAAAATGTGGTACATTTATACAATAGGGTACTACTCAGTGATAAATAACATCAGCAGAACTAGAAAAAAATCATCCTGAGTGAGGTAACTCAGACTCAGAAAGACAAACACAGTATGTACTCACTCATAAATGGGTATTAGCTGTAAAGTAAAGGATAACCTGGTTACAATCCACAGCCCTAAGAGGCTTGGTAACAAGAAGGGCCCAAAGAGGGACCATGGCTTTCCCTGGGAATAGAAACAGGAGAGATCTCCTGGAAAAACAGGGGAGGAGGCAAGGGGGGTCAGAACATGAGGAATGGGGCTGAGTGAGTCGGGGCAGAATGGAGGGGAAGAGTAATGAGAAGACGTCCTGATGAGGGAGGCATTTCAGGGTTAGGGAAAACCTGGTGCCAGGGAAACTCTGAGAAATCTATGGGGATGACCCCAGCTAAGACTCCTGCCATTGTGGAGAGGGTGTCTGAACTAGGCATCTCTTGTAACCAGATTGGTGACTACCCTAATAGTCATCAGAGAGCCTATATTCAGTAAATGATGGAAGCAGATGCAGAGATCCACAGTCAAGTGTTCAAGAGAGGAAGGAAGAATTGTACAAGCCAGGCAGGTCAAGGTCATGGCAGGGGAATCCACAGAGACAGCTGACCTGGGCTCATGGGAGCACATGGACTCTGGACCGACAGTTTGGATGCCTGCACGGGACCAACCTAGGCCCTCTGAAAGTGGGTGACAATTATGTAGCTTGGTCCATTATGTGGGCTCCAGCAGTGGGATCAGGACCTGTCCCTGGATTTTGGGAGCCTATTGCCCATGCTGGGTGGCCTGACCCAGCCTGGATGCAGGGGAGTTTGGTCCTGCCTTAACTTGATGCGCCATGCCTTGTTGATGCCCATGGGAGGCCTGCCCCTTTCTGAAAGGAGATGGGAAAGTGGATGGGAGTGGAGTAGATGGGAGGCTAGAGACGGGGGTGGGGTGGGGTGGGGAATGGGAGGAGAGGAGGGAGGGGAAACTATGGTCAGTATATGAAATAAATGAAAAAATAATAAAAATTTTTTAAAAAAGAAAATAATGCACAAGAGTATGGGTGGGGTAGAAAACAGTCACTATTCTGCCAATGGCAGTTCTCTTTTCCCTTCTGCCCACATACACTAACTGCAGAGTTTGTTCTCCTACATAATTTCCAATAACTATCTCCTACCTTCTTCATAACAGCCTCTGAGCTATAAGCCACAGAAACCGTCAAACTTCACATCCTAGTGTTGTAACTGCACTGAAGAGTGGTGTGTGGAACTGGAGAGAAGCAGAGACCAACATCTTCCAGGGACAAGGCAAATGCGTCAGAAGGCGTCTCATCCACTGTGAAGCTGCTTACAGTCTACACAAAACACTCTGGAATCAAAGCAACACTGACATTGCTTCTCTGAGAAAGACCATCGCTAACAAATGTGCCCAAGGTTAAATGATGGACGGCACTGCATGGAAATGCCAGCCGAGGCACTGCAGGAGGAACTGAGGAACGGGGAAAGGAGCCCAGACCTGGAAGAGGTAGTATTTACAACTGCCTCATCCACGGATCTAACTCTGAGAGGCTAAAGTAGAGGGTTGCAGACAGCCCAACAGTGAAGAGCATGCACCACCTTCCCATGGGAACTGGAGTTCTGCTCCCCGCACTCATGCTGGGCACTACAAACCTGCAACTCCGCCTCCAAGGGACAGGACGGCCACTCACACATGTGTCATACACTCATACAGGCATTCACATATATACATGGGTGTAAATAAAAATATATGTTAAAAATAAAATTAGAAAATGTTTTGGTAAACAAATATAAATATGCTGAAATATTCTAAGTAAGTACACAAATATGGTAGAAGCAAAAAAGTTTTTAAAAGAGAAACTGTACGGTGAAAAAAACTAGGAATGTACTTTTCAACCTGGCGACTCTTAGTTATCCAAGGACAGAGTACCCAAAGCCTTGGAGGTGAATCACACAAGGCAGCCAAAGTGCTGTGAAAGCATGAAGGAGTTGGGATCTTAAGGAATCTGGGATCTCCTAGCAGCAAGATGACTTATATCCTATCACACTACAGATGAAAATGTGCATACACACACACACACACACACACACACACACTATACAAGGCAGACCAGGTAAGGTTATCCAACCTCCCAAGGCAGCCGAGTCCTCAACACCAGCACAGCAACTGAGAGCCTAACCCTACCAGGTAATAGGCTGCTAGGGGAAGGCTCTGGACAGAGAGAGGGGCCTGGCCTGCGATCACTAACCCTACCAAGGAGTAAGAGAATGGTACAAACTAAAAAGGGAGTGTGAGCAACCCAACAAGCAACCAATGCCCCAAAAGCTTGTCTCTGCAGCCTGAGACCCTTTTCACCAAAGAATAGTCTTAGGTTATGATTGCTGTGGTGAAACACCATGCCCAAAAGCAAGTCAGGGAGGGAAGGCTTTATTTGGCTTACACTTCCTCATTACTGTTCACCATCCAAGGAAGTCAACACAGCAACTCAAGCAGGTCAGGAACCTGGCGGCAGGAGCTGGTACAGAGGCCATGGAGGGGTGCTGCTTACGAGCTTGTTCCTCTTACAGAACCCAGGACCCCCAGCTCTGGGGTGGCCCCACCCACAATGGGCTGGGCCCTCCCCATCAATCACTAATGAAGAAAACGCCCTACAGTCTTGCCTACATCCCAATCTTGTGGAAGCTCTTAATTAGGGTTCCCCCTCTCAGATGAGTCTAACCAGCACAAGTACCTAGCAGCTCTGGCAGGAGAATACTACTATAAAATGCAGCCAGCCTGGGAAGGCTTGTCTCCAAGGACCTGAGATTCCCATTGTGAGCTAGAGACAGCAGAGCAGAGAGAGAGAGAGAGAGGAGAGAGAGAGAGAGAGAGAGAGAGAGAGAGAGAGAGAGAGAGAGAGAGAGAGAGAGAGAGAGAGAGAGAGAGAGAGAGAGAAGCACATTAGCTCAGGAAGAGCTCTGCACTACCAAATAAGCCACAGGCCCAATCCTTTCCCACAGGAAGGAACCCCTGGCACCCCAAAGCTCTTAGGCAGCACCACAACACTGTGACCAGGCTAGAAGCCAAGTGACTCCAACAAATCAGTTAAGCACAAACGATGACTAAGGCGCAGAAACCTAAGGGTCAGTGAAGCCCAAGGCGGATGTTTAATGAACAGAAAGGTTTCTTCAAAGGACTCAGGGTCTCCTAACACGATAGATCAGGAATTTGAATCAAGAAAAGCAAAATCCAAGAGAATCAATACTGACACGGATCAGATACTGGGATTATCTGACAGGAACTCAAAACCAACCACAAAAAAAAAATGCAGTTATTGGAAAGATTATGGAAACAACTGAGGTTCTACAGGCTATCTCAACAATAGGAACAGAAGTTATTTGAAAAGGAAACAAACAGAACATTACTCCCACAAACAAACAAATGAGATTAATTTTAAAATGAACTAGATTGGTTCAACAGGACAATCGAGGATAGTACTACTGAATTTAAGGACAAATAAACAGAATTTCCCCAACAGAGCAGCAAAGAGAAATGGCTGGGGACTAAGCTCCTGAGGCTCCAATACCAAGAACAGGCACTGGCGTCACCAAAACTCTAAGAAGAGCAGAGCTGAAAGAGTAGCCAAGGACACGATACTGAAACATCTCACATGTGGTTAAAGACATCCAACAACCAAAGAGCTGACAGAACATCAAAGAAGATAAATCCAAATAGTGGCAAGACGTATAATCAAAGGCTGAAAACTGAAGCAGTCTTAAAAGTAGCCATTGGTAAAAGATGCTTGATCTGCAACATTGATCAAAGTTGTGATTCTTTCTAAAACCAGCAAGCTTAGAAAGGAATGGCCCAATGTACTTCAAGTGCTAAAACAACAAATAACTCTGTTATGTTTGCTACATGTGGTCATACCATCTTTCAAGAATAAAAGGAATATTAGAGCACTCTCATATGAGAAAACCAAACAAGATGTGAACAAAAACAAATCTCGGCTGAATTCTACTATCTTCATCCTAGGCTGCAGGTAATTATTTCTGTACCAAAGAGACCCAATGCAGCACACACTGGAGACAGAGAGTTAACTGGAATAGAAAAGGCAAACTATAAGACATTTGTAGACTATTCTGCCCCTTTACAATTTTAAATAATTTTATTATTTTTATCATCATCATTATTAATATTATTATTATTTGTGTGTGTAAAGCTGTACACACATTTGTGGAAATCAGAGGACGACTTTGTGGGGCTGGTTTTCTCCTTTCACCTTTACGCGAGTTCTAGGGAGTAAAAGTGGTCATGAGGCTTAACACGGCAAGCCCATTTACCTGCTGAGCTATCCTGCATGTTTGTTCTCGTTTTACTTCCACAGTAATTGTGTGACAAAAGGGGACGCAGCAGTTCAGCTTCACCATTCCCACTTAAATATGCAGTCATGTTGATGACACTTGGTCACACTGAGAACTCAACTGCTGGAATGTTCACAAGTGACTGCATAATGTCTATCCAGACGTCTCATGCGGCACTTCACAATGAGCTGCCAGCATGTTTCCTGCAAACACACAGACTCAGGCTTTGGTACCTAGTGACTGGGAGTCCTTACCATGCTTGGTTATATAGATGGGATAGGATTAGCTCTGCATAGCAACTCCAGTGGTGTGTTCTAAGCAATGCCATCAGACAACACCAGCAGTTCAGACATCGAACGTATGTCTCTACAATTGTGAGGCCGTGAAAAACAAGGCTTCAACCCTTATCTGTCTAACTAAAGCTTGTGTCCACCAACCTCTCCCGAAGTGTAATCTGTTGAAAACGGCAAGTATGACTCTGAAGATTTAGAGTGACCTCATACAACCGTGGATTTCTAACAAACTGAGCACCATGGATTCCTCACTTCAAGTTTCACATTTTTCATTCTAATGGTTCATAAACTTTGTTCCAAGTGAATGCTATGTAAAGTTATAATTTCTTCTTCATTCACCAGGATAACTAGATTAAACCCAATTAAAAGCTTTACATTTTGCACATTCAGAGTTTGTACCAAAAAATTAAACCACAATAAAACTTTCAAATTATAATAAAAATGCTTTATGAGGCCGGCAGAACTGAGTCAATTCTCTACGTCCTTGACAGAATCTGCGACCAAAGAGGAAAAGCCCATACTCTCCCCATAACCAATTAGCATGCAGATGTAATCAAGAAAGACTCATTGGTTCTCACTAGGTAACATACAATAACTTCTACCCACACAGCAACATTGCCGATTTTTTAACCAAATATAAGGAAATACTTTAAAATCAGGCATCAATAAAATCAAGCCATTATTATAGCATTCTCTATTCTTGTGAAAACATTATGTTCTCATCACACCGTGCCACATGAATAGGTATAATAGCAGGCATAATAAGCTGTAAAAATAACTGTAAATAAAGCCAAATTACAGCTTAAAAAGTTACAACCTAAATCATAGAATTAATTTTGTCTCACAGAGTCGCCATCTACATAAAGTGACTGGAGTAGCAAATAAACAGCATGTCCTGCTAAGGATGGCCAGCCACACTCCCCTCCGGCTGCAGGGAACTCATCATGCTTCTTGGTGGATGGCCACAAGGTGCAGATGGTCATTATTTCTCATGCCAATCAACGCTGCCAAATCTCATTAGGATGGGGTGTGTTTTTCCTAAAGTTTTTCTTTAAGGTGCGTTTATGAGCTGGAGGGTCATATTTGACAGAGCACAAGGATCTAAATGAGAGGGCTTTACGTCACTATCTCACTTCAGTTCAGATCCATTTCTCCAGGTAGCATGCCCCTACAATGCTGAGGAATGAACTGTACATATCTTCCCAAACACCAAATATTCAGATAAAGGGGGTTCGCTTTTATTTAAACAGGTAAATAGTTGTTTTTAAAAAACATTTTCATCCTTGATTTGATCATTACCCAGCCTTAACTACAGGAAAATTTATGAATATAATTACATAACCTATTTCTAAGCAAAAGTCAATGCAATGTAAGTCTACCTTAAGAATGCAGCTATCCCTAATATCCTGAATATTAAAGTTTTAATAAATCATGCCATGATCAAATGTGTGCTACCAATCAGCTATTGTAGAATGATAGAGAGAAGGGGAGAAAGGATGGGGTGGAGGGGGACGAAGTTTTAAATACAGACTTAAAGTTTTAAAAATTACTTCATAATGTTTAACATCTGAAGCAAAAGAAAATTTGCAAACATATCAACAATAAGGCATTTTAGAGATTTTATTTTGAAGGAAGATGGCTTAAAGGTTGGTATAATTCCTGGGAGAAATAATTACAAAACACAGCAACACACAATGTGCGATGACCGTCAGGGGCTATAATTTTGTCCTTGTCATGCTGAGAAATAATTGCTACCCTTCCGCTCCTTCTCTACCCAGGTTTTCAGTCCACTGGCTGCACTGCCTGCGTAGGCTGCTTAGCACATTTGTTCCTCGCAGTCCCAGCCACAGCACATTCTGATCAGATCTGTCATTAAAGCTACCAGGCTGCTTTATCGGGGAGAACCCTTCCCACAAGCATGAGAAGCAAGCTGCTCTGCTGATCCCTCTGAGGAGCTTTAGCAATGGGGCACTTGTTTACATGATCTATAAATCAATTCTAAATAATCCCCAAATTCTCTCCTCCCACACTGTTCTTATTAGGAAAGACTTACATGGCAAAATACTTGGATGTGTGTAGCTTAGTTTTATCTATCCTTCTAGAATTTTAATTGTTCTTATTTTTAAATGACCACTCCAATTTCCTTATGACAAACGTCTGTTCCTATTAGCACAGGAAACGTGACGGCTCATACTCTTCCTTATTCACCTTACTGTTAGGATACCTTTCTTCTTAACTAAAGCTCTCAGTGCTAACACACAAAAACACTGCAAGGGAACTGCAGTTGATAAACAGAAACCAAGCTGACACAGGCTCTTCCAGGTTGCAAGGAAATTGTGCAAGTTCAAGAAACATAGTATTTGCTCATAAATAACTCACAGATTCATCCCTTCTGCTGGTGAACTAATTAAGTTTAAAAAAAAATGCAAAGGGGCCAAGGATTCAAGGGAGAACAAAATATAGTTTCTACTTCAGGAAATGAGCAAGAATCAAAAACTGAAATAGCTGTGTTGTCCTAGAGGTATAGCTATCAGTGACTCAGCCTCTTTAAACCCCAGCTTCCACATCTGCAAAAGGAAGCAGCACCCTGTCTAACAGAAACAACAAGTGCAGTTATGAACACGGACCATTCCTCTACGCAACCCTTAAATATCCAAGGGTACAGGAGCTTCATCAACACCATCCGTCTCCAAACGTCTTTCCTTCCAAGCAAACTTTAATCTACTCATTTTCCATTCACATGATTATTGCCTATTAAGTGATAGGCATTGTGGTCGGCATTCACTAGATAGAGCACCTGAAGCTATAGGATAAAAATACCCAATGCCATTTGTATAAAATAGTTTTAAAAACTAAGTGAAATGTAAGTGATCAGTTTTCTTAGATTCAGTTGACAGCTATAAAATGTGGTCTTGTGAAATACATGTACTTGTCCCAAAAGTATATTTTCAAGTTACATTGTAAGAAATATAGCTAACAAATATTTATTAAATATATCCTATTTCCAAAGTATTATAAAACATGTCTCTGTAAGGGTAACTTAACTTTGAAGGAAGAAGAAGATAAGTTAAAATTACAGACAGATCATGGTGGAAAGAAAGCAGAGAGATGCTCCCTCTCTGGTTCCAATTTGGCTCTCTGGCATCTGCAGCCTCCCTACATGGTAGAATTTGGGTGTGTGCCTACATGCAGCTTGTGCACTCTACGCCAGGATATCTAGGACCTCAAATCCCCTGCTAGTGTGATGATAAGCCTGCTCACATGACCTTGCTCTAAGATCATCCCTTGACAAGTTCAACCACCGACAGGTCTGGGTGCTGTGGAATAATCTGTTGGTACTCTGTGTGTGTATATATATATATATTGCTATTGTTATTAATAAAAAGCTGACTGGCTGACAGATGGGCAGGAAGAGATTGGGTGAGGCAGCTTGAGACAGAGAGAATGCTGGGATGAAGACGGGAGGAGGAGTCAGAGGAATCACCAGCCAGAATCAGAATGAGTCGGACACACAAAATGGAATAGAGGCCTTGAGGCAGCACACAGATTAATAGACATGGTTTAAGATGAAAGTGTAAATTAATAACAAGCCTGAGCTATCAGTCAAGTGTTTATAACTAATATTAAGTTTCTGAGTGACTATTTGGGGGTGACTGCCAGCACAGGAAAACTCCGCCTGCATCAGAGTGACATAAGGATACAGTTTAATTAAAATAGAATAGATGTCAGCGACTATAGCAAATACAATTTTTATGGCATGAAGTAACTATAAAATATGTCTTTCCAGTGCTGTAGATCAAATCCAGGACCCCACCACATGCTACACAGGACTATACCTTCCTTCCTCCGTCCCTTTCTCCTCCTCCCTTATTTCCCTGTAGTGCTTGGTTGGATGAATGCTGGGCAGGTGCGAGAAAGGATGAAAACCTTGATTTCTGTGAGTAGCAATGCTGATGAGCCATATGACTTTGGCATTTGCTTCTCTAATAGAAAGGATGAATTGTCAAAGCAGATTCATATGAATAATAGATATTACCTAAGATCAAGCTGTTCTAATAATTCAAAAGATACTAGCAAAAACCAGGCACGAAACAGCTATCTTACATGGCTTCAAAACTGTCCTCTTTCTCCATATTTGGAGACATTTTGGTTTTGGATTAATAGAAAGGCTACAATGTATTCCATTTGAACTTTGAAGCTTTTCCATGTTATGCCATCAATATCATACCAAGAAAAACTATTATATGATGACTTCACACTTCACATTCTCCATTATAGATTTATTTACAAAAGCCAACCAGTGGTTTGTATGTCTTGATGGAGAACATTTTATAAATAGATCCTCTCTACTAGTTTTTCTCCCAACCTAATGTCAAAATATTAGTATTGGCTAAGTAAGCTCCCCCAGAGTAGTTAGCATCAACAGCTCTTGAGACCTTATAAGAAACACAAATTCTTGGGTCCTGTGCCAGACCAGAAGAGCCAGAAATTCAGGACTTAAGATCTTTATAACCTTGTTTTTCAAAGCCCCCCACATGATTTTCATTTGCAAAAATTTAGATTCCCACTTTGTAGGGGGAAAGGGACCATCATGAGGGAACGGGAGTCGGGAGACAAGATAGGAGAGGCTGAGAGATACAGGCAAAGTACATTGATATACATGCATGAAAATGCCTTGTTTAGTGAACCATTACTTTGTACAGTAAAGTGATGAAGAAGCACACCCTGGCCATAGTGCTCGTGAACTTTAGCATTTAGTTAACAGTGTGTGCTAGTTCATCCACTAGTAAACTGAAATGTAGTTTATAATGTGCTGGTTGTTTTTGTCAAAGTGACACAGAGGCATCTCCAGCTGAAAGGGAACCTCAGCAGAAAGAATGGCTCTATCAGAGTGGCAGATGGGCACATGTGTGGAACAGCCCCACGATTAATTGTAATGAAAATGCATTTTTCCATACAGTATATTCTGATCATGGCTTCCCCTCCCTCAACTCCCTCAGATCCTCCCACTCACCCATCCAAGTCTATACCCTTCTCTCTCATTAGGAAACAAACAGGTAAATAAAAAATAAATAAATAAATTGGGAAAACTGAGCTAAATTTAAAGGACAAGAAACACATATAGACACAGAGAAACACATACTACTTACACAGACAGAAATCCCATACAAACACAAAATTGGAAACCATAATATATAAACAAAAGACCTGTAAGGTTTAAAAAAATGCCCAGAGAAAGAAAGAATTATGAGACAAACTTAGAAAATTACCATTGAGTTCATTTTGTGTTTCCTTCTATGGCTGGGCATGGGGCCTAAACTTAAACTTGGTTTCTATTCTCTGTGAGAATTTCAGAGCATTTTCTTGATTTATAATTGATGTGAGAGGGTCCAACCCACTGTGGGTAGCGTCACGCTGAGCAGGTGATCCTGGGTTGAATAAGCAAGTCAGCTGATCAACAGTCGGTAAATAGCTTCCTTTCCTCTCTGACTCCTGTTATTCTTCCTTGAGTTTCTACCGACTTCCCTCAGTGATCAGGACATGTAGGCCAAATAAACCATTTTCTCACCCAAATTAGTTTTAACATATCAACACAATGTTGATAGGATATGTATTTAGTTATCAGCAAGTATTTTTCAGAAAAGGATAAAAAAGAACCCTACTGGATCCAAAACTTTTCAGGGAAGTCAGGGAAATGACATGGATCCTCAAAGTTATTTTGAGCATGACATCATTTAGAGATGTTTGCTTTGAATTTGTGCTTTACAAAATCAAGTAATTTTAAGTTGTCTATAGTTTTAGTCTCCACCAATAAGATCAACGTCTCTGTATTAATTGTCTGAAGACAAAGTTAAAAAGGAAATAAACAAGTATACCCATTGTTATTTTTTCTTGTTTGCTTTTACGCAGGTTCTCTCTAAATTGTTATAATTGTGCTGGAACTCACTCTATAGACCAGACTGGCCTCAAACTCACAAAGATCTCCTGCCTCTGCTTCCCGGGTGCTGGGATTAAAGGGGTACACCACCACATCTGGCTGATTTCTTTTTTACAATAAATGTTTTACCTAATTTACAGTCTGCTAAAGGGGAGAAAAATAGTAGTGTTTTGTGTTGTTAGATTAGTTGTTGTTGTTGTTGATGTTTGTTTTTAATGAAAGAGAGGAATTTTTCAGTTTGTAACTTTGGCTTGCTGTAAATGTTTCCTAGGGAGAACTTGATATATGAGGAAAAGTAATTGTTTTATATGATTGCAATATCCCGTTGTGTTTGGCCCAGATTCTATTCCTTAGTTCTACTTGGTAACTTTGTTTATACAGCCAGAAGTTCAAAAGTAGAAACTGCATCCTGATTTTCATGAAGCTGGAAGAAACTTTGCAATTGGTGTTTAGCCACTTTACTAGACCAAAGGTTTCTTCAGATGGAGTCTTTTGGTTTGGTTATTTGATTCCTGGAGTTCTGAGGCGTAACTGCATTAGTAGTTTGGGCATTTTCTAATTACTCTCTTATAAATGTGATTGGGTATAGTCCTGTGTAGCATGTGGTGGGGCCCTGGATTTGATCTACAGCACTGGAAAGACATATTTTATAGTTACTTCATGCTATAAAAATTGTATTTGCTATAGTCGCTGACATCTATTCTATTTTAATTAAACTGCATCCTTATGTCACTCTGATGCAGGCGGAGTTCTCCTGTGCTGGCAGTCACCCCCAGAGCCTCTACTGGATTAGGAGTTTACTCTCATGAGGTTATCTTACAGTATCTTCTGAAAGCCTTACCTCATGATACATTCACAACAGGAGCCAGGACAGTAATGTGTGAGTGGAGGGGTGCACTATTTACCCATCGTGCAACTTCATTTTTTAATGAAAAATTAGAATAAATTTGATAAACAGATCTTTTAAAACATTTTAATTATGTATGTACATAATCCGATGTGCATGATGCACACATATTTGTGGTAATCCAGGTAGCTGACTCCCAGGGAATTTCCTGCTTCTGCCTTCCGTATGTCACCATAGCAACACTGGGATTCTAGGTGGGTTCTGAAGATTCAAGCACAGCTCCTCCTGCTCGTGCAGGAAGACTCCTTATTCACCGAGACATCTGGCCTGCCAGATATTTCTCAAGTAAGAGGACTGAGGGGCTGAAATTGACTAAGTGTGCAATTGCACGGTTTATAGACTAACAACAGTAGCTTCTTCTCTGAAATGGAGTGGCCAAGAATTATCAGTTTTATTAGTGATCTTAAAAAGCTATATGGTATAATCAGCTCAAAAGAGGATGCATGTGGCTCAAAGTTGCCCTTGGTACAGTAAACCCAGCTCTCTACACACTTTGCCTGCTGAAAGCCTTTGTTGTCGCCCAGCCTTTGCACAGCCCGCAAGGAGCAGCTAACGCAGTGAAACTGTGACCATGAAGACAATCACTCACAAGTCGTTTCTCCACCACCTTCAAGACTATTATCAGTGCCCAGAACTGAGATGGGCAAAGTGGCCCCAAATTCACAGTATATGATATGCTTCCCTACACTGGTCACCCTGTGTACACAAATATCTCAAGAATTAAATATTGACTGAGACAGCACGTTCTTTCTCTGGTCAATGAAAAGATGAACAACTCTTGCTAGAAAGAGGAAAGCAACAACAAAAACCCAAACAAACACATTTCGGAGAAAAGCTCTTCTCCGTTTCTGGTGCCTTGGTTCCCCTCCTTGATCACTTAGGGACCCTTAAGCCAAGTAAAAATCAGTCCTGCAGCATTCTCTCTCAGAAGCACCTAGGCCACAGACAGGCAGTCACAGACGAAGCAGGAAAAAGTGACTCATACAGTATAGATGTGTACAGGCACAGAGAGGGTGGCTCTCAAGAGTATGGAAGGGAACAGGCAGGGAGGAAAAGGCATGCAACATACACAACAAAGGAAAAAAATTCTAAACAACACTGTTGTAAAAATAAAAATAGAAGAAAACTATATTTCAGTTTAAAATGCATTTTTCATGATTTTTCCTCAATTAAAATTGCTATGTTTTCTAAATGCAGGTGCACCAAGGCATGATGTGCTCATGCCTCCATGGTGCTCCCATATCTCTGTTTATGTGAATATTGCCTTGACTATAATCATCTATTTGCCTGCCAGGCTCTACTGACAGACTAGGCTTCTTCATGCCTGCTTTCGTAACTCCGACAGCATAAGACGTCACCACAGTCCCCTGAGGAGGGAGCGAACGTGTGCTCGCACCCTCCCTCCCTCCCTCCCTCCCTCCCTCCCTCCCTCCCTTCCTTCCTTCCTCCCCCCTCCCTCCTTCTCTTTCTCCCCTAACCACTTAAAATCCATCCAGAAGTCAATTTTAAAAGATAAGGTTATGTGATGCCAAGAACAACTGACAGGGCACGGTTCTGAAAAGCACTGGACGGCAGAGACTTCTGAGGGAGATGATGCTGGCCCTGTGGTGACTGCGAGGGCCAGCAGATGCTGTTTGGATGAAAATGCTGTATTGCTATGTTCCGAAATGAATGAGCTTATGAATTCATACATAAGGGATTTCAGATCTATACAATTGTCAAATACACAAACAGTTTTTTCTGTAACTAGATGGAATCTGACATTAACTCTGCAGACAAGAATGTGCTTTTACATTAACATGGAACATTTGGAGTGAACACTCTAAAAACCAACGTGTAACTTCAAGGACAATGGCAACAGTGATGTCAGAAAACGCATGTAAAACACCACCATTCTTCCAATGGTGAGGAATTCCACCACACATGGTCAGCAAACAAGTACGCAACAAGAATGCATGGCTGGTGTCTCCAGCTCTTGTCACTGACACATGGCAATATGGGTTTCTCCTTTTATTTCATTATTTATCATACCCTTCTGGTCATTTCCAGAATCTATGATTATTAAAGATTTTCTATTTTTAATTTTAGCAAAATCAAAAGGAAAAATAATTTACAATTCAAAGAAACTGTACCGAGTGTCTTTTTCCAGCTTCAGTCTAAAGTCAAACACAGCTCTTCAGCAGTCTCGCCGGTGTTCATGTTACACACAGCACTGATGTGCAGAGAGCACCACACGGCCTCCATAGCACAGCATAAGAATGAAATTCATGGGGTTAAAAAAAAGGGTTCACTTTGGAAAACAAAACAAAACTAAAAACAGAAATAAAAAGATGGAGGAGGAAGCATAAGTACCTTCCAAAACTAAATTAGCTGAGGATTTTAGAATTAGCCTAAAACTTGCCAGTCAGTTGGAGCCAATGTTACCATCTCTGCTAGGGTACACAAATTGTGATAAAAACTCACTGATTCTGTAGCCACAGTCTACATCTCATCGCGGAGTTGTTTAGAGCTTATAAATCAGTAGTGTGATGATTATTCTTACTAATTGAACTTGCAAACTATTTTTAAAGCAAACCTAGAGTCGCATGATTATAGTCATCTTCATGATAAGCAATAACAGACGTTATTCTGAACATGTGGAGTAGACAATGTCGTGACACACGGGGGACCAAAGCTGGCTGCGGAGGAGCAGGCTAGGGGCAGGATGAAAGGACAGTGTCCAGGTAACTGTCCAGGGGGCTAAAGAAAGCGGGACTGGAGTCAGAGAGGCAAGACTACCGGATTCTATGGCCCATGGAGAGCCTGTCAGAGCATCTTACTGCCATGGAAGTAGAGAGGCTGTTTGTCCGAAGGTACATAAAGACACAGCACCACCAAATCTAAGTGTGCCCACACATTTATTTGGTTTGACTTAATTGGAAATGAGGGAAAAGGTTAAGTGGACCTTGACTGCACAGAGACGTGTTTATACTCAGAGAAATAAGGACATAATGAAGACCCGCTAAGAACAGAAAAGGAGAAAAATGCTATGCAAGGGGGTAGGGAATAAAATGTCTTGGGAGAGCAAGATAATCAAGGGAAAAAGGATTACCTCCTAACGTGCATTAAAGTAATTTGAGAGGGTGGAACATAGGGGTAGTTGGAGAAGGAAGAGGAAGGGATAGAAATGATATAAATACATTATTCATGAATAAAATATTCTTTAAAATTAAATTAATTTTTTTGTAAAAAACGAAGAAAATCTGATGCAAATGAGCTATGGACTTAAGCCAATATGCTGAAAACAAAGACAACAACACAGTTAGCTAACCTTTTTAAACCTTTTCTTCCCAACTGCCTGTTTTTCCTTGGACACTGACATCAGCGGTGACTACATGTGGCTGTGTGGAGTCCTAATTTAACTCAGTCATGTTTTCATCTTCTCAGAGTCTCATAAAAGTCATTTTGCCCTACTTTACAAGTCCTCTGGAACAAAGGCCAGCTTTAAATTTGAAGAATAAGGGCTTTAAAACAATACTAAGCATTAATGCACTTGAAAAATAGGCTTGAGATGTCTTAATAAGTGAATATATTTGTATATTACAGGCTTGTAATAAAACATAAAAATTTAAGAATAGTGTAAAACTCATACATAATATTAAATTTTCTTTTGTATTTTGCATTAACTGGCTTACAACTTCAGAAGAAGACTTAAGCTTTACTAGAGGCCAGGCTGGTTTGGGACCCCATTGCCCACTTTAACAACTGCCTAACAACCCCAGACTGCACCTCCTCGCCTGGGCTCCATATTCTGGTCTTCAATTCTGAAAGAAGATTTCTGATTTACCAGAGACCAGGCCAAATCTAGTGATCACTATACCCAAAGCCCCAAAGGGGATACCCTACTGGACCTGAAGACTAGCCAGTCACCAGAACCCTAGGCCAATTATCCCAGAATACCAGAGGAAACAGAGACCAAAGAACAAGACATCCATTCAACAAAGACAAACACAGGAATCAATAAGTAGACCTATAGTCATCCCAAATCCAAATGTCTAAATGCCAATGTAAGAAGGCAATCAAGCCGGGCGGTGGTGGCGCACGCCTTTAATCCCAGCACTCGGGAGGCAGAGGCAGGCGGATCTCTGTGAGTTCGAGACCAGCCTGGTCTACAAGACAGGCTCCAAAGCCACAGAGAAACCCTGTCTCGAAAAACCAAAAAAAAAAAAAAAAAAAAAAAAAAAAGAAGGCAATCAATAACATAAAGGGCAATGTGGCACCACCAGAGTCCAGCTATCTTACGACAGCAAGAACAGAACATTCCAGCATAGCTGAAACACAAGAAAATAACCTTAAAAATAACTTTTAAGATAACAGATGTCCAGAAAAAGGAAATGGAAAAAAAGACCTTTAAGGAAATTGAGGGAAACACAAACAAAAAATTGGAGGAAATCAATGAATCCCTTAAATAATACCAAAAAAACCCAAGAATCCAAGGCCTGAAAATGGAAATAGAAGCAATAAAGAAACCACAAACAAAAGGATTTCTGGAAATCTGGGTAAGTGAACAGGAATTAGAGATGTAAGCATCAACAACAAAATACAAGAAATGGGAGAGAGAATCTCAGGCACTGATAGAGGAAATAGAACCATCAGTCAAAAAAAAATGTTAAATCCAAAAAATTCCTAACACAAAACATCCAGGTAATCTGGGACACTATGGAAAGACCAATCATCAAATTAGACCATGAAACCCTATATGAACAAGTTCTACAGAACCGTTATATATGGGCTGCCCATGGATGCTTCTGCATTGCCCGGGCATAAAAAAATAATAAAAATAAAAAGACCAAACCTAGTAATAATAGGAATAGGAGAAGGAGAAGAATCCCAGCTCAACGGCTATTTGCAAATGATGTAACAGAATACATAAGTGACCCCAAAAGTTCTACCAGCAAACTCCTACAGCTGAAAAACACCTTAAGTGAAGTGGCTGGATACAAGATTAACAAAAACAAACAAGAAATCATCAGCCTTCCTATGTACAAATGATAAACGGGCTGTGGGAATGGGAAAAGAGTGAACTAAACAAGAATTCCAAGTCATCCCAAGCTAAGAATGGAGACCCTGTCTCAAACAACTCTAAACAAACAAAACCAACCAAGTAAAGAATCTCCCAAAATTCCCATGAGAACTATGATCTCCAGAGATGTGATATACACCTTTACAAACAAACACTACAGTAAGGGAGAAACTACTATTACTATTTCAAGTAAAAGTAAATAGTGTACGATTTTAAGAGGCCTATTCCATCCATGTGTACAAGACTCAAATTTTAATTCACCGATCTCTTTCTATGATTGTCAAAAGTAAAACATCATCAAAGAATACACATGGATCATAAATATATACATGACCTGGCATGCAATATTATTAGTTACTAAGGAAAATGCAAATTAGAACTATACTGATGTATCACTGTGTGCCTACAAGAATAGTGAAAAGTAATTAACAATTTATTTAAAATTTTAAAACAGGAAAAATATCGGCACAAATTTGAAGTGTCTGGAATTCTCATGCATTGTTGGTCAAGAGGAAAGCAGTAGAACACACTGGAAACAGTTTGACAGTGTCTTTTCTTTTTTATTTACTATTTGTATTTATCTTAAAATTTCATGCCTGTAACGTATTTTGGTTATATCTATCTCCTACTATTTACCTTCAGCTCCCCTAATTTCCCTCCCAAATTCATGTCATCATTTTATTGTTCTTAGTAACTCAGAGTCCATATGTGACGATTGCGGAGTCATTTGAGATACAGAAAAGGCTACCAGCTGCCATGTCCCCAAAGAAGAGTGACACCCCACACAGTTACCTTTGTAGCTAGCACGTTGGCAGTGTCTTGTAAAGTTAGACACACACTCACTAGACAAGCCACTAGTCCCTGCATGTGTATCAAGAAATGGAAAAAAAGCAGTGTTTTCATAATCCCTACAAAGAATGTTCTAGTAGGTTAATTAATACCAAAATTACTAACTATCCTTCAAATAAGTTTTAAAAACCATTAGGTACATCCATCCAAACATCGGGGTTTCATACAGAATAAAAGGAAATTAATGATTTGTGTAACAATGTAAAGGTTTATATCTCACTTCATAAATGAATCAACCCCAAGATTTGATTTGCCACATACTCTTAGAGGGTATACTTGGTAAATTCCAATATTCCTATACAGGGCATGATGGAACCTGTTTAACTTAACTGTGTTGTGCCACACAGTTATATCCATTTACCTACACTCGGCAGAACTAAGCTACCAAAGTATTTTAATTTCACCATTATACAACCATTGCTCTTTAGTCTGACTGAAGTGATACAAATTCTGCCTTTTCGAACAAAGTAACACTACAAAAGCTGACTTCTTCTGATACTTTTGACCAGCTATGGCCTCTCTTCCAAGCAATGTTGTTAGTGCACGTATTCCCGAAGGAGCCACTGCTAAGGGAGAGCACTGTCACAAGGCAAAGAATGGTGTCTTAAAATGCATGTCAGATCCTGCAGAAAGCCCAGGGTTTCCTTCCTCGTCTATACCTCTGAACTTGGTGTGCCCCCAAACTAACATTAGATTAGCATGTCAGAATATGCAAGACATGATGGAGGAGAGTTATCTGTCTATGTTACTTTCACTGGTTAATTAATAAAGAAAACTGCCTTGGCCCTTTAAAAGAACAGAAAATTAGGTAGGCAGAGTAGACAGAACCGAATGCTGGGTAGCAGGAGGGGGGAGACGCTTCAGTCGCCATAGGGAGTCTCCATGCTTCTCCTCTCTGAGATGGACGCAGGTTAAGATCTCTCCTGGTAAGCCACACCTCGTGGTGCTACACAGATTACTAAATATGGGTTAAAGGAAGATGTGAGAATTAACCAATAAGAGGCTACAGATAATGGGCCTGGCAGTGTTTAAAAGAATACAGTTTCCGTGTAATTATTTTGGGTAAAGCTAGCCGGGTGGCGGGACACAGCCCGCCGCTTCCTTCTACAAAGAAGGCACTGTAGAGCAAAGTTTATTAATACCAAAGTCAAGAGATTTAGGTAAGTTTTTGAATGAAAGAACTAAGCTTTGCCAAAGTTCTTCCTCTACAATCCTGCTTTAGGATCACTATACTGCTTTGACAATCATTTGTTTTGTTTGTTTTTGTTTTTTCCAGACATGTTTTCTATGTATAATAGCCCTGGCTGTCCTGGAACTTTTTTGTAGCAAAGTACTGCCAAATGTGTCAAATTTACAGAGATTGCCTGCTTCTATTTCCCAAGTGCTGAGATTAAAGGCGAGCACCACCACCACCTGGCCACCTTAACAATTTTAAGCCTAAGTACAGTGTAGGCATGACGTTTTTCCACATAAGTACTTGTTAAACCAAGGTCAATTTTAGGGACATTTGTATTAGAAAGTAAAAATAAAAGTAAATTTCTATAAAAAGGAAACTTTAATTATGTTTTTTAATTAATCATAAATCACATGTAAGAATTCCCCTCCCCAGAACTCTATAAGAGTCTGCCAATAACAACACAAAAAGAACTACCAGAGAAAAGTTATGAAGTCCCTGTTCATCACTGGTGTACATTAAATAAAACCTTGCTTGCTGTTCAGTGAAAACTGTACAGCTGTCTGTATCCTGTGTCCCTATTACAGAGAAGTGCAAAGAGAAAGTGGAATTGCAGTATCTCCCTAAGATGTAATGCTACAATTCATGAAATCACCTAGCCCCCTCTGCTTCACGAGCTATTACAATAGGCATATAAGTAGTTTCAAGTTCTAGAAACCAACCATGAGTTGTTCTTAGAATACAAACTCACCATCAACGATATTTAAAAATAAGAATTTTGAAATTTACACTTGCCCTTTAAAAGTTAATAAATTATATTGTAAGAGTTCTGTCTTAAGTACTGTGGTTAATGCAAAAAGTACTGAGTTAAAGGGAAATGAACATACTAAGGTCTATCATGCATGGACACTTCCTCAGCATGCATACAGTGCAAGAGGGGGCAGGCCACAGCCTTGCTCTTGAGGAATGTCTACTTCAAGGGCATCCTGAATTCTGTACTTAGTGTGCCTTCATTTACATGCAAGACCATCTGTAACTTTAAAAAAGAATTTCCTAAGGATTTCCAGCAAAGCTTTCAATCCTCTAAGAATTCGTCTCCAGTCAGCACAGCTTTCTGTAACCACTGAAGTTTAAGCACCTTGTCAATGTGTATTTGCGTGTGTGTGAGTACATACAAATACTGAAATTGCTCATGAACACATGATAAATGCTTTACGTTTATGTGTCACAACATATATAAATATATTACCCACCAGAAGTACATTACGTGAACACACATACATGGATATATGAATTTGGCTACTCCATTTCCCAACCCACGCCTTCCTCCAGCTCCTCTTCTTTGCCCGGCTGAGCCATGTCCCCTGCCCCAGGTGTTCTCTGAGGACCCTGTGGTGGATGGGCCGCTAGTTAGTGTTTCCTATAGGCTGCAAGGCAGGAGGAGGGCAGTGCAACTGTCCCGCTACTCTTTTCCTGTGTGTCTGAGCACACTACCCCTCTAGCCCTTTGTCTCTAGGGCTCGCTGGTAAGACCTCCAAGTGTGGCTTTTCAGAAACCGTGAGTCACCTCACACATCAGCCCAGCAGATCTCGCAGGAGACTTTCTCCTCAGTTAAGCCATTCGGAGTGAATTCTGTTTCTTACCATTGCCACGTATTCACATATACAAAGACATATCATCCACACATGCACAACACGGTACTGAATATGGAAATGTGCCACTCACCTCTAAATCTCAAATGAAACAAAAACCTTAAAATGGGCATCATTATTTGTTTCATGAGATCAATACCAAATACATATTTTTGACTTTTAATTTCTTATGACTAATGCAAATACACACAATAGAAAATCCTTCAAGGAGTGATCAATGTGGGTAGGCTTTAAATGTAAAGTTCAAAATATTTTAAAATAATATTAAAATTGTATATTAGTAACCCTGCTGTTTTATGGGACATTTATTCAATTAGCAACATATTGTATGCATATTCTCACATTAACCCAAAAAGTTCTTGATTAACTACATAATTTGTTCACATGTAAATTGACAATTATTTCTCCACTACATTTTCCATTCTCTCAGTATTATTTTCAGTGCTCTGACAGTTCTCAAGTTTATTTATAGCATTTGTTCACAAAGTTTCCTAAAATTGGGGTTATTAAAAAAAAAGACATGACTACTTTGGCATTAATAATGACTGCTATTCAGTAAAGCATCCAAGAAGGTCAGATATAGTGGTACACACATGCAATCTCGGGGCCTAAAAAAGAAGATGTGAGTTGGGCTAGCCTGTTCTACACTGTGATACCCTGCTTCAAAGATAAAGCAAAATGGCAGCATGCAGAGCGTAGTCACTAGTAATACACGGCTACTGAGCATGTGAGATATGATAAATGAAATGGAGAAAATAAACGTTTAAGTGGCCAATGGAACTGCGGTTCTAACTGCTATGCAGCGTAACTCTGGCTTCAGTCATCTCTCCAGGTGAAAGCTTACATCTTCATCAGCAGAGGATAAGTGCAGTTCTTCATACTGTTTCTAGCAATGACATTTGTGCATTCCTAATGTAAAATATCAGCCGGACAGGGAAAGTGACGCATAGCTGTTCATATTTTATTTTATCTAATTTTGTAGGTTAGCATATAAAGAAATGGATTTCATCACGGCATCTTCAAAGGCGTCATCAGCATAACTGTCCTTTGCAAGATGCACTGATTTTTATTGTGTGTGTGTGTGTGTGCTAACCTGCATGTGTGTTTGTGTGCCACCACATGCTTGCAGTGCCCGGAGGTCAGAGAAAGTCACTTAATCCCCTGAAACTGAAGTTACAGACAGATGTGAACTGCCATGCGGAACTGAGGCCCAAACCCAAGTTCCTTGCAAGAGCATCAAGTGCTCTTAACTGCTGAACCACTTCTCCAGACACATCATAAATGTTTTTAATTTATAGGCTCTTTGAATACTTGGCATATCATGTTTTCTAAACACTGCTTTTTCACAACTATTCTTTTTTCTTTGACTATTTTTTCTAGTAGATGATGAGTTTGTTTATTTTAGAATAATTGTTCTATAGATGTTAGTAGAAATGCCTACTGTTTCTGTGGCAAATAATATTGGAATTGTTTTTATTATTTATTTTATGTGTATAGATATTTCATCTGCATGTACCATATCTACATACAACTTATGTGCAGTGTCCATAGAAGCTAGAGAAGGGCACCACATCTGCTGGGATTAAAGTTATAGACCATTGTTGAGCTGCCAGGTGGTAGGAAATGAATGCTGGTCCTCTCTAGAAGAGAGTGCTCTTAACCACTGTGCCATTTCTCCTGTCTCTGGTAAATAATATTTCCTTCTGATGCTTTTTCTTTTTCTTTTATGCTTAAGTTTGAACCTAAGAGCTCAGTGCATGCTGGGGAAAGCATTCTACCATTGAGCATCATCTAAAATGTCTTTGTATTTTGTATTTTGTATTTTGTCTTACTAAACTGCCCAGGTAGACCTTGAACTTGGGAACTATCTACCTCAGCCATCCAAATATCTGGGATTACAAGCCTGTGCCGCCTAGCCTGAGCTGATGTTGTTTTTGACAAGGAGAGTTTTATTTACTTAACATAAATTTGTTGATCTTAATTTATGTTTACATGTTTACATCCAATTCTCATAAAACCTGACATCAACTGATACGTAATTTATTCATCACTTTTATGGAAATGAAGGGTCAAGATTAAATTGTGAATTGGCAGTTCTAAAGACTACCTTCTCCCCAAACACAAGGCACTGGTCGGAGAAATAAAAAAAGATGGGTCCAAAACAACTGTTCTGGATGCAGAAATAAAATCAGAAAACAGTAGCAGGCGTGGATGCAAGGTGGGTGGGTCAAGACAGTTATAGGAAAGAGACTTCCCCCCCTTCCAAGAGGCACCCCAGCTTGAACCAGCATATACATGATTCATAAAGACATATAGAATATATATGGACATATATTCTATATATATTCATATTCAACCTCTCTAGTAATCAGAGAGGTATAAAAACTTGTTGCTCTGGCAGACGGGACTATGAACTAGCACTCAAATACTGGGAAACAACTTGGCAGTAGCTAACAATATTAAAAATTCATGGGCCCTTTCTTCTGTCAACTCTACTTCCAGAAATATGTAATGAAAGAAGGTGTCACACACGCCTCACATCCACACAAAGGTGTTCTTTATGCACTGCTTATGTTCTCAAAAATTAAAAGCAAAACAATGAACTGTAAACATTCAAGGAAAGGAAACCAGTATGTCCAAAACACACGCACACACCGCGTTTGTTTTAGCACTACTTGTAATAGAGACGGTATCAAATCAATCTGCTATTCATCAACCAATAAATGAATAAAAATGCTTTTTACCTAGTCAGAATTATTGATTGTAGAATATTAATCACCCATAAAGACAAATAAAATCTTACCATTTATGGCAATACAATGAGCTTGGGGATATTACAGTAAAATAATTAAAATTATCACATTCACTCAAATAAAGCTAAAAAGGTTGACTCCACAGAACCAGAGGGTAACAATGAAGAGTAGAAAGGTGAGGCTGGAGAGATGGCTGAACAGTTACGACCACTGCCAGCTCTTCCAGTGGACCTAGGTTCAATTAGCAGCACCTATATGGCAGCTCACAGCTGTCTGACACCCTCACACAAACACACATGCAGACAGAACACCAATGCAAATAAAATAAAAATAAGACAAGAAAAGAGCAGTAACGCAAAGCTGTCAAGTCATAGAAGAGAGCACAGAAGCTTGACCAAGTAGATGCCAGCTGAAAATCAACACACATGCACACACGCACACACACGCACAGACACACGCACACACACGTACTTAAATAAATATGACCAATTAATGCTGGCATTTAAACCCCTTATCACCAACTTCTCCTTCGCATCACTGTACCAGTCATTTGCTTACTCTCACTTTCTCATCATAAATAAGGGCACCATTATACAGAAACTTATCTGAATATGCATGTACATACTTATGTATTTATGTACATGAATACAAAAAAATTAACTCATAGTTCTAAAATACATACTTCATGTAATCCTCAATAAAGCCTTACTATTTTCCCACATAAGTTATATGGATAATTTAATATTAAAAATTGAGATTATTGTAATATTTTTCATAATCTCTATACTAAAATATTAACATAGAGTCAAGATGTTATACAGAATGTCAATGTAGAAAGATGTTAGTATAGAATCATATTCCATTTCAGCAATTTTCTACAGTAGAGAATTTCTGTAGAAAGATTTCAATTAAGCTTCATTTTCAAGATGCTAATGAGGATGACTCAGTTCTCTCTGTGAGGAGATAATTAGCCTCTTCGCTTTCTCTCTCGTGTTCAGGGCTTACGAAGAAGCATCTTCTCTGTCTGTTTCCAGGGACTATTACTTATCTCATCATTTTCAAGTCTGCTCAACCATTTCCTAAAATGTCTTCATCTATAATTTCTACATAAATAAATTACCTTGATATGTGTTTTTTGACCTGTATGAAGTGGCTAGTGTAAAGTAAAATATATGCATGTGCTTGTATTTATCAACACTACTACAAACTTCCATAATAGTTTCCACACTGAAATAGTAATACATATGAGATGAGAGTTTAAATTTTTTTTTAGACAGGGTCTCTACATAGTTCTGTGTTCTAGAACTCACTACATGGACCAGGCTGACCTCGAATTCACAAAGACCACCTGTCTCTGTCATCTGAGTGCTGGGAATAAAGGCACATGCCGCCATGCAGAGCTAGATAATTATGCACGGTACTTTTTATTAACTTCTAAGTCTACTTTTTGACATTTATTAACAATCCATTTTTTTAAAGTTTCATTAAAAGAGGCACAAAAAATGCAATGAAAACCATTAGGCTTAAACAAGTGAGTAAGAACATGTTTTTTCTGTAATCTAACCTAAGTGATAGAATTCCTTTAAAATACAACCTATTATATTGGCTTACTTTCAGTTATGACAATATTTTATCTCAATGCCTAAGCTAATTTTAATAAAAAATTATTTTTATGCTTTTATTATTAAGCTACTGTTACACAATTTGTGTATATATATATGACAGAAGAATGCACTAAGTCTATAGCATAATCCAAATTACACGATTAATTATTCAATAATTTATTTAAAATAAGGGAAAACGAAGCACCATGAAGATACAAAAATATGGCCCATTCCTTGACCTTATGCTAATCACAGGAGCAGTGTGAACAAAGGACTAATGCAGGCATGAGGAGACGGAGGACAAGTGACCTCCAAAGCAGACAGTATAAGCCGAGTGGTGGCTCTTTCATATTAGAGCTCTTATCCTCTCATGTTCAATTTACATAAAATTCGTATGATGACAATGAAACAAAACATAACCATATTCACAAAACAGTCTTCTCAAGCACTTAATTTATCAAAAGCATTCTGTTGTCTTTTCCAATTCTGCTAAAACTTTACTTTAAAATGAGCTCAATGGGGGCTTGCTGATGAACCCATAATTGGAGCAATGGTGAAGGCTGGGACAAGCAGGATTGTTAGAGCCAAGGAGTTCACAGCCAGCAAAAACAACAGGCAAAACCTTGTCTCGAAAGGCCATAAAGATGGAAACAGGAAAAAGGGTTGTCTGTGGGGTGACTAGTATGCCTGGCACACACACAGCCTGGGATTTGGTAGCCATCACTAAGCAAGAAAATGAGAGTCGTCCATAGCTTCATTTCCAAATTACACGACTGGGGAGCCATGTTTGTAATCAGCTGTGTCCTTTCCTTCTGAGCTACCAAGCTGGGAGTTTCCATCTAAGAGTTGAATTCTTAGCAAGCTTATTCTCATTTTATACGAGTTATTTCTAGCATGAGCAGAATTCCCTATTTGCTGTTTATCGTATTATCTTGGTCTTCTTTCTTTTGACATTTAGTGTATAATTAACTAAATGATCAAAGATGCTAATATTATCGTTTCAAATTTTCTGTATGATTCTTAACTTGAAAATCTTGTCTCCATATCCAAGAGCTTATAATGATTATGCATTATTTTCTTCTTTATTAGATATGTTTGTAAAATTCCAATCAATTTCTAACGTAATCCTTGAAGCGGTATCTCAATCGTTGCATTACCAAATGGCTTTCTACTATTGAGAGATAGCACACTTCCAGCTGATTTTTGATACATCTTTCATTGTGGTCTCTCCACATTCTCTCAGATAAACACTGATCTGTCACATTTGTGTGTTTTTAAGTGTAATGAAAAGATCGGGTATTTACTTATGTCTTGAGGTAAAAACATTTTCAGTATCTGGTTTTCTTTTCTTGTTTTTTTTTAATTGAGTTATAAGTTTTTTCTCTGCTCCCCTTCTATCTTCTCCCGTGACCGCCCCCCCACCCTCCCCGCCAAACCTCCAATTTACTCTGGGGATCTTACTTTTTCTCCTTCCTATGTAGATCCATGTATGTCTCTCTTGGGGCCTTTTTTGTTGTCTAGGTTATCTTGGGTTGGAGAATGTAGGTTTCTAAAAGTGACTTAGGAGTGAGTACATATTATATTTGTCTTCCTGGGATAGGGTTAACTCATTCAATATGGTTTATTAAGATCTGTCTATTTGCCTGAAAATTTCAAGAATAATTTCATTATTTTTTTACCGCTGAGTAGTACTCCACTGTGTAAATGTACCATATTTTTTTTATCCATTCTTTGGTTGAAGGGCATCTAGGTTGTTTCCAAGTTCTGGATATTACAAATAATGCTGCTATGAACATAGTTGAGCACATGTCCTTGTGATACAATTAAGTGTCTTTTGGGTATATACCCAAAAGTGGTACTACTGGGTTTTGAGGTATATTGTTCCCTAATTTTTTGAGAAATTGCCATACTGATTGCCAAAGCAATGGTGCAAATTTGCACGCCCACCAGCAATGCAGCAGGAGTGTTCCCCTTACCCCACATCCTCTCTAGCATAAGCTGACATCAGTGTTTTTGATCTTGGCCATTCTTACAGATGCAAGATGAAATCTCAGAGTTGTTTTGATTTGCATTTCTCTGATGGCTAAGGATATCTTCCAGCTGTTTGATATTCATCTGTTGAGAGTTTTCTGTTCAGGTCTATACCCCATTTTTTTTTATTGGATTATTTCTTCTTTTGATGTCAAGCCTCTTGAGTCCTCTGTCCAAAGTGGGGTTGGTGAAGATCTTTTCCCATTCTGTAGGCTGCTGTTTTATCATCTTGACCGTGTCCTTTGCTTTTACAGAAGCTTCTCAGTTTCAGGAGGTCCCATTTATTAATTGTTACTCTCAGTGTCTGTGCTACTGGGCTTATATTTAGGAAGTGGTCTCCTGTGCCAATGTGTTCAAATGTACTTCCCACTTTCTCTTTTATGAGGTTCAGTGTGGTTGGGTTTATGTTGAGGTCTTTGATCCGTTTGAACTTGAGTTTTGTTCACAATGGTAGATATGGATCTATTTTCATTCTTCTACATGTTGATATCCAGTTATGCCAGCACCATTTATTGAATATACTTTCTTTTTTCCATTTTATATTTTTTGCTTCTTTGCCAAAAATCAGGTGTTTGTTGGTGTGTTGATTGATATCTGGGTCTTCTATTTGGTTCCATTGCTCCTTCTGTCTATTTTTATGCCAATACCAGGCTGTTTTCAGTACTGTATCTCTATAATAGTTTAAAGTCAGGGATTGTGATACCTCCTTTATTCCATTATTGTGCAGAACTGCTTTGGCTATTCTGGTTTTTTTTTTCCCTTTTTCCATATGAAGTTGAGTGCTGTTCTTTTGAGGTCTGAGAAGAATTTTGCTGGGATTTTGATGGGTATTGCACTAAATCTGTAGATTGCTTTTGGTAAGATTGCCATTTTTACTACGTTAATTCTACGTACCTAATAGCATGGGAGATCTTTCCATGTTCTAGTGTCTTCTTCAATTTCTTTATTCAAAGATTTAAAGTTCTTGTCAAACAGGACTTTCACTTGTTTAAATAGAGATACTCCAATAATCTTGTCCCTTTTGATTGATTTTAGTTTGAAGTTTGTTAGATATTAGGATAGCTATACCAGCTTGTTTCTTAGGTCTATTTGATTGGAAATTTTTTTCCCAACCCTTTACTCCGAGGCAATGTCTGTCTTTGAGGTTGAGATGTGTTTCTTCTATGCAGCAGAAGGATGGATTCTCTTTTCGTATCCAATCTGTTAGCCTGTGTCTTTTTATAGGTGAGTTGAGTCCATTTATATTAAGGGATATTACTGACCAGTGATTGCTAGTTCCTGTTATTTTAGTTTTTATTGTTGTTATTGTGTGTGTTTTTCCCTTCTTTGGGATCTGCTGCTGTGACATCATTTATTGTCTGTACTTTTGTGGGGGAAGCTAAATTTCTTTGGTTGGACTTTTCCTTCTAGTACTTTATGTAGGGCTGGATTTGTGGATAGGTATTGTTAAAATCTGGTTCTATCGCCTGGTCTACAAGAGCTAGCTCCAGGACAGGCTCTAAAGTTGCAGAGAAACCCTGTCTTGAAAAACCAAAAAAAAAAAAAAAAATCTGGTTCTATCATGGAATACCCTGTTTTCTTCAACTGTGGTGATTGAAAGTTTTTCTGGGTATAATAATCTGAGCTGGCATCCATGGTCTCTTAATGTCTGCATAATACTTGACCAGGACCTTCTGGTTTTCACTATTTCCATTGAGAAGTCAGGTGTAGTTCTGATAGGTCTGCCTTTTATATTACTTGGTTTTTGTTGTTGTTGTTTTGTTTTTTTTTTCCTTTGCAGCTCTTAATAGTCTTCCTTTATTCTGTATGTTTAATATTTGGATTATTATTTGGTGAGGGGGATTTTTTTTCTTTTGGTCCAGTCTATTTAGTGTTCTGTAAGCTTCTTGTATTTTCATAGGCATGTCCTTCTTTAGGTTGGCAAAGTTTGCTTTTATGATTTGGCTGAATATATTTGCTGTGCCTTTGAGTTGGACTTCTCCTTCTCCTATCCCTATTATTCTTAGATTTAGTCTTTTTCATGGTATCCCAGATTTCCTGAATATTTTGTATTATTAATTTGTTGGATTTAACATTTCTTTGACCAATGAATCTATTTCCTCTATTGTATCTTCAACCCCTGAGATTCTTCATTCTCTTGTATTTGCTGTTTATGTTTGCATTTGTGTTTCCTGATCATTTACTCATATTTTCTGTTTCCAGGATTCCCTCGGTTTGTGTTTGCTTTATTGTCTCTATGTCAGTTTTCAGGTTTTGAATTATTTCTTCCACCTGATTAATTGAATTTTCTTGGTTTTCTATAAGGGTTTTGTTGATGCTTTTCAATTTTTTTGTTTGTCTTTTCCTCTAATCCATTTAGGGAGTTTTTCATTTCCTATTTAAGAGCCTCAAACATTTTCCTTAAGTTGTTATTAAGGACATTTTCTTCGGCTTCATCTGTGTTTGGTTGTTCAAGTCTTGCTGTTGTAGAGCCACTAGTTTTTGGTGGTGCCATGCTGCTCTTTGTGGTGTTGAGTATGTTCTTACCTTGTCTACCCATCTTTTCTGATTGGTATACTTAGGGCTGTGTCTCTGGTGATAACTCCTGCAGGTGCCAGTGAGTCCAAGGCTCAGATGATTGCTCCTCCAGGTAGACTTGGGGCCACTTCCTGCTCCCAGAGGATGCTAGGGCCTTGGTTGCCTGCTCCCAGAGGTAGGTTGCTTGCTTGGCTGCTCCCAGAATTCACTAGGGTCTTGCCTGTCTGCTCCTATAGGACACTGAGCACTCCCAGAGTCACTGGAGCCTTCCTGCCTGCTCTCAGAGATTGCTCCAGTTTTCAAATGTTTAGTCAATTCTCCACTGTGTTTTCATGTTCTAAATTTTAATCCCAAGCACATTTACAATTATACACATCATTGCCCAGTTGTAGTGGGGGAATTTTATCTCATTATACTTCTATTTTTCTAATTGTTACCAATTTGACCAGTTGAGTAGCTTCAATACTCTAGTGAGCATGCCCTTGGCCCCCTTCCTACATTCTCTGCATTTCTCCCTCTACTAACAAGAACTCTCCACAAAGAGAAGGCTAAGAAAGGGCTGTGGTAGGGAAGGATAAAGGATGGAAAAAATAGGGATCCTTTACCTGTGGGGAGATATTCAGCGAGTGTGACAAGCAAAGAATACAGAGAAGCTCTGGTGGGACTGCTAGCTTATGAGATTTTTTTCTTTTAAATTTCAGTACCTAGATTATATGCTTTAAAAAGAACAGGCACCAAGTCTGCGTTTCATTGCATTGTTAGCAGCAAGTATACAAAAGGTTATCAACACTTGTTGACACAGCAAAAAATCATAAATGAAAGTAAGAAGCAGAAGAAAATGAAGAGGGAAGGGGAAAGCAAGGACGGCGAGGAGACAGACTGAAGCTGACAGAACAAAGAGAACATAAGAGGACCAGGCAATGAAGGTAGGTGTGTGTGCATCTGTGTCTGTCTATGTGTGTCTGTTTGCCTAGAGCAGACTCTTCAAGCTATGTCAAAATTAAACTGTTTTTAGTAGGATGCATCTTAGCAGATGTAGAAGGACTGGAAAATAGAGTTTTATACTACCATTTGTCTCCTGGTCCTTTGTGACCCTGATTCTGCTATTAAATTCTGAAGTGTCTAAAGTCACATTTTCCTGACAGGCTCCAATGGAGAAATCCAGTGTTTCCTCTGCTCTTAGCTTAAGAGGCCCAGATGGCTCTGAAAGACTACTCTACCTGATGTGGTGAAGCAGTTGCTGAGAAATACTGTCATGTCAAAAATTACTCTGTCACGAGGTTGCAAAAGTTAATTTACTAGCTTACATGTATTGTATACCTAGAATTCTATGAATCAATTGTCCAGATTTCAGTCAAAACTCAACTCGATTAAAAATTAATTATATTTTACCTTGGGCTACAGCAAAAGCTGAGAGGCATTGTAAGGAAGCAGACAGCAAAGTGGCAGCAGCAGTGGCGCAGGACACACTACGCTGCAGCTAGAGAGTGAGTCTGCATCCGATGCATCGTCAGTGTGAAGATGAATTATTCCTTACTCAGAAACGTGCACTGGAATATTCAATCACTCTTAGCTCTGTACAAATTATCACAGCCTCTCATCATCAACTCGATGATGTCACTCAGGAAATACTGACTGAATAGCAAATGCTAAATAACAGAATGGGATCAACAATATGCCATCTTCCCATCACTTACAGGCTAGGACATATCAATAACAGAAGAAAACAAGTAAATGCAAAAGCAATTGACATGTTTTCTACATGTCCTACCTCACTTAAATTGACAGAGCCAATGAGACAGGATTGTCACTGTTATGAGAGAGGAAATGAGATTTGAGAATTCTGAAAGTCTATCACTTTAAAAAGTGGGATATGTTGAGCAGGGGAATTAAAGTATGTTCAAATTATATGCTATATAGGAATAAGAAGCATTTCAATGAAGAAATAATGCTTGGCTTTCTTGATCAGTAAAAATATAACATGTCAATCACAGGGTTCATATTTCCAGTTCTTAAATATGTAAGCTTATATACCTTCTGTTTAAAAACCACCTTCAAATGACTATGGCAAACATACACGATGAAAAACAAAAACCACTTATAATCTTCATGAAGAATACTATTTTAAGTATCTTTCTTTTAAATTCCAATGAGACTGTGAAAATCAATTTTGGAACATCAACTTCTCCAAAAAGCCATAAAATAGGTATTTCTGCTTCACTGATTCTCTATCATTGCGATACCGTGCAATGATTAAAGTTGAAAGTGGTCATCGTTTATACTTCAAATAACTACCAGTCTCCTCATGATAAAAGTGATTTCCCTCCCCACCTTGTCTTTCCAAGGTTAAAAACATGTAGTTTTACTATACTCCTGCTGTCTAAATCACAGGACCAGGTAATGATGAGATTACAGGCTTGAGAGCATTTTTTCCTTTCCACAGAGGTTAGTCTGCATGGATGATCCTTCAACACTAACTGGCATCAGGACCACCCACAGGACCTGCTAAGACAGCTCAGCCCCACTCCCAAAGATTTCATCTGCAGGTTTGAGGAGGGAGCAGAAAGTAAAGTAACTGTTGTAACTGCCAAGTCTTTCACAGGTAACTAAGCTAGGCGTTCACAAATTTGTTAATTTATCTCAGTAACATTCCATCGTTATCTAAGTCCCAGACTGATATTTTTATCTCTCATTTTGTCATTTCAATCTATCACGTGTCATCAATACACTAACTAGCTTCCACAATGAAGCCACAATTACTTTTATAAAATACAAATTTGATCATAATTCTTCCCAGAATGAAACCTTCCAAAACTTCCTATCACCCCCAAGACAAAGATACATAAAATAATAATTACGTTGCATTTCTCACTCCACTTCTGCATCTACTGCTACTGTAACGAATGGCAAAGCATGATGGTCTAAAGCAGCCATGTTGGTTAGCTTACAATCCTGCAAGTCGGACAAGGGAGACCTCTGTTTGTCGTGAATGTCCTAGGGTTCAGGGAGATGCTCTGTCTCAAGGGAATGGGGCAGAGTAACAGAGGAAGGCACCCGACATCTTTCTCTGAGCTCCCCATGGGGTAAATGGGTACACATACTGCACACTTAAGTGTATGCACCACACATACATCAAACACCACAGGCACACAGAAAAAAGAAATGGTTCTCATGTTTTCCAACTAATATGACTCAATGATTTCAAAAGACTTATTTAAAAGGAGAAAACAACACCACTAGGAAGTATTTGAAAAATTCTACCTATTTGAGACCACCAGTTAGAAATGTCCCTATCAGTAAGACCACAGATTAAAGGTGTACACAAGGAATACTAAATATTATATAAGATTGGGTCAACACTTTACTATCAGATAAAGAATCTCAATTAAATTGGTAAATAAATTTTATTAAGCCAATTAAATATAGTTTTCAATAGTCTAAGGTAGAGAGAAGAGTAGTATGAGTTCATCAAACACATTTCTATCTGTATTTTAAAATGTACAATACTTTCGAAGAGGACTATAACTATACAATTATGAATATGAATGCCTATTACCATAAAACATACATGATAGAAATAATAATTAACATTGGCTGAGGTTGATTCTGCTTTTTATCAGTACAGCTAGTCCCCGCTCGAGATTCAATGACAACAAAATTATAGTTCCTTTTTACAGTGTTGTGAACTTTTTGTTCCATTTTTAATATATGTAATTTGTTACATAAACTATAGAAGAAAAAAATATAAAATTTCATTTTCCAAGGTTTAGAAATATATGTGAATGAAGCGTTCCATTAAAAAAATAATTTACAGTTATCTTTCTAATGCCCGTGGCCTTTCTAATTTAAACACTCTTATTTAAATGCCATTAAAATTCTTAACATGCATATTTATTAGTCTTTGTAAGAGGGGATGTGAGACAAGTCTTTTGTGGTATGATTTAATTGTTCTCTTCAAGGACTGGGTAGAAGGTGAACACGGATTGAGTTAGCGAGATAAAATATCAAGGGCTCTTTTCCAGGGTAAAGCAAGCTTGCCTGTTCTTGCATATCCTTACCATTTCACTCCTGAACTAGGCTAATACAGGACAATATTACACACAAGGAATACTAAATATTATATAAGATTGGGTCAACACTTTACTATCAGATAAAGAATCTCAATTAAATTGGTAAATAAATTTTATTAAGCCAATTAAATATAGTTTTCAATAGTCTAAGGTAGAGAGAAGAGTAGTACGAGTTCATCAAACACATTTCTATCTGTATTTTAAAAGGTACAATACTTTCGAAGAGGACTATAACTATACAATTATGAAACAATAACTTGCTATGTGAAAAAGTTTTTTTTCTGTTGTTTTTTTCAGTTCTAGCAACTGAGCTCGGGGTTTTGGGCTTGCCAGGTAAGCATTTACCACTGAGCAACATGCCTGTTTCCAAAACTTACATTACAAAAAAAGGAAAATGATAATATAAGAATTAAACTATTACATAAACAAAACTGAAGCCAAGCGTATGTTCCTTCCAAAGGAATTTCCCCCTCATCTAACCGGAATAGTCAACCTTCTGATGCTGTGGAGCAATGTTACCATCTCAAAGCCCACACTCAAGAACAGAGCATCGAGTTACAACACACGCAGAAAGGCCATGTTTTAAGTACGCTTATGGGTTTTATGGGACAGCTGGCATCCGTGCCTACCCTCAGCCACATGCTGCAGCACACAGCCAGCAGTTCACAAGGCAGACACAAACAGGGATCCACTTTGGAAAAAGAAGGTTGAAATTCCCATGTTATATAATAATGTTGTCAGTTTGGTTGCTCACCTTCCTGGACTTAGGGGGAGCTGGGAGGACCTTGGACTTAACATAGTGAAGGGAACCCTGATGGCTCTTTGTCTTGGAGAGGGGTGGAGTGGGGGTATGGGTGGAAAGCAGGGGAGGGAAGGGGGAGGAGATGGAAATCTTTAAAAAAAAATAGCACCTCACCTTGAAAAAAAAATGTCTATTTGTCATTTTGTTTATTTTTTTCAAATATATCAAAATTTATTAAATTTCAACATTATCTCAAAAATCCACCAGCTTCAAATATTTACTGTCACCTATGTATTGGGTTCTAGGAGGTTACCTAAAACAAGCAAAAAATGCTCTATTGCTCTCACAGAGCCTAAGACATAGGTCATGTGGTTGCTGGGAATGGAATTCAGGCCCTGTGTAAGAGCATTGAGTGATGTTTTACTCTTTTGGATTCGGGGGGAGGAGGGACACCACGCGGCTTCCAAATAAATCACACACAGAGGCTTACTCTCAGTTATGAATGCCCAGCCTTTGCTTGGCTTGTTTCTTGCCAGCGTTTCTTAACTTAAATTATTCCAACTACCTTTTACCTCTGGGCTTTTATCTTTCTCTATTTCTGTATACCTTTCTCCATGGTTTGCTGTGTAGCTGGGTGGCTGGCCCCTTCTTTTCTTACTCCTTGATCTCTTTGCTTGATCTTTCTTCCCAGATTTCTCCTATTTATTCGCTCTGCCTATCCTTGCTTCTTCCTCGCCTTTGGATATTCATCTCTTTATTAGGACCATCACATTAGTGCCTGTGTTTTAGACAGGCACTGTAACACAGCTTCACAGTTAAACAAATGTGGCAGAAACTAAAGTCACACACCTGAAAATAATATTCCCAACAACTGAGTGAGTGCTCTTAACCACTGAGCCATCTCTCCAGCTCCCAGAGACCTCTCTTGCTTTCTATATCTGTCTTAATCCATAGCTCTCTGGGCTTCTTAGAATGAAAATAGAGTATTTTCTGAATTTAGGCATTCATAACATGGAAAGGGAGGACGTATAGAGATGGCAAATCTCTGAGTAATTTAGAACTAATCACTTGCACTTCACAAGTGTAAACCCTCTACTATTTAGGCATGTGCTTAAAATTTTAAAGTATTTAAAGCTAATTTCTTAATATTTTGATCATAAATCTGGAATTTTCTAACTTTCCTATTCTGTCCTATAAAAGTACAACACAGAGAAAAGCTGCCAAGGTAAAGTATTTTTCACAATGCTATATTTTATATTTTGTTCTTGCCTGTACTTGTCTGTGGCACTAACTGCAAGAAAACAGGAAACTATCTCTATCCTTATGCAGAATGCTGCTGAGACTGTTAGCAATAAAACTTGCCTAGAAAAAAATTAAAATTCTTCCTTCCTTTTCAGTCTCAAAATTGTTTCTTCCCCTAGCAGCTTTCAGGAAGTTACAGCTAAATTTCAAGCTCAGTCTACAATTTATATAGACCATCAAGAGTATATGCTTCACACTTGAATTCCCATTCTTGCTTACTTTTCCATTGTACTGATAATTTGTTCCTACTCCTACTTAAACATCACGGTAACATAAGTTGCAATAGTTATACAAGTTCAGAGTAAGACATGGCAAGTGAAAATTGGGTTGCTGTTGTCTGACATACTAATGCACTGGCTAAACTCTTAAGGCAACTACAAAGCTGGCTGAGCTTCAACACTTTGGTGAGTTAAGTGGTATAGCTAGGCTATTCTTATGCTATACTCACTCCTGCAGCAAAATAGCATTGTTCACCATGTTTAATCCTGGATTCGAAGCTCTCCAAACCTGACTTCCACGGGAACACTTCATGATGTTCAGCTTCCAAACCACCCACTTTGCTGGACTATTCTTGCCATCTTTTTTTTTTTTTTTTTGGCTTTTCGAGACAGGGTTTCTCTGTGGCTTTGGAGCCTGGCCTGGAACTAGCTCTTGTAGACCAGGCTGGTCTCGAACTCACAGAGATCCGCCTGCCTCTGCCTCCCGAGTGCTGGGATTAAAGGCGTGCGCCATCACCGCCTGGCTTTATTCTTGCCATCTTTACAAGCCCCAGAGACCCTGTACTCTAGATCATTCTATCAAACAGCATCTCTCCCCCTCCGCATCTGACCCCTTCTTACTGTGACCTGCTTCAAGTTCATCTTGAGTGAAGCATTCGTAAGCCCCCCTTCTCATCTACATTCCTGAAACACATATTGTTATTTTTAAAATATTAATTCTCTTATAAGTGTATCTCAAATTGAGGTTCATAAAATTACACTAAGACATTACAAAAGAAGAACACAGTTTTATATGACTTCTTCCAATCCAGTTCTATAAATATACCCTGAGACTACTCATTTTGTGTGTTCAGGGTCTCTCTTCAACTTCCCCCTAAAGAAACTGAGATTAGTGACCAAACAACACTCTACAGTATTCTACTAACACTGCCATAGGATGAAGTTAGAGTTACGTTTTCATGTGACAAAAATGACTTTTGACAGAAAGAAATTCAAGACTTTCTTGAACCCAGAACTGCTCAAAACACAAAGTAACAAATCTTCTGCAACACCAGTAAACTTTTCATGTTTATTTGTGTATGCATTTCATCTTATGAATGTAAGAGAATACTAAAATACTGCTTTGCAGATGACTTTTCCTTATGATGTTTCACGAGCATCTGGTCCTTCTGGGTGTACTGTATAGAAGGCGAGCATGCACTGCATCCATGAGTGTGACAGACAAGAGTCAATATGAGCTGCGGTCCTCAAGCACTGTCTTTTTATCGTCTCATACATCTGCATCTGCATTCACCTTCTGAAGCGGGCCAGGCACTGTATTCCCACTCAAAGCCTTTGCTCAGTTGTAAGTCCTAAGGAAGTTTAGGGTTTGTGGAAAGCAGGCCACGCGGGGATTCCTCCCATCCAGTCATTATAGCCCACATTCTTACTTCTAGGACTAGTACATGCAGAATTAACTACAGGGTCTGAAAGCTTAAAAAGCAGATTCTAGAAGACAAGCCTTGAGTCATATTAACAATCTTTTTTCCTTTTGAACATAAAGCTATGTCAGGACACTTCAGTGACAAGCGGTTTGGTGTACTAAAGATCCAGCATGACAGCCAAACCCCTCAGACAAGGGTAACAGCTGGTCACGTGACATCTTACAACACCTGCTCTAGACCTTCTAGACAAGCCCTGGCGAACTAGAAAGGGCATGGCTAGCTTCACTTCACTGTCCCCATTATCACAAGTAGACAGAAATCTTATTTTATCCCCTTAGTTATCATAGCATACACATTCCTTTAACTGTTAACAAAAATAAACAAAATATCCTGGAAAAATGTTATCAAAAGAAATGAAGGTAATTGTTGAACACATGACCAAGGGTTCTTCCTCAATTACTCTCTTATTTTTTGAGATTAAGTCTCTCACTGACCCTGAGCCCATTGGTCACACTAGAATGACTAGCCTTCATGCCCTAGATATCCTCAGCCTTGCCAAATTGAGTCAGGCTGGGGATTCAAATTCAGGTCGTTATGTTCCATGTGCCAAGAGCTCAACAGATGGTCCACCTTCCCAGTCCAATTTTGTTCTTCATATTGTTCTAACAAAACATCTTCCTGGAAAGTTACAACTGCTTGACAGCAGATGCCACATCACAAGACTATTTTAGGTACTTGAATGTTGAGCAAGTAATACATTCAGAGTTCTAAGAATGCTAAAGATGTAAACTACGGGGCAGTGAGATGAATCAGTAGGCAGAAGCACTTACTACCGAGCACTTCCTGATGACCCGAGTTTGAGCCCTGGGACCCACACTGTGAAAAGACAGAACTCACTCTGGCAAGCCGTCCTCTGACCTTCACACATGTATACTAAAATGTAATAATACATTATAAAATGTTGCTAATTTCTTTTACACCTCCCCTGCCCTTCACAAACATGTAAGTTCTATCATTAGTTTTGTATGTGTGTATACACACACATACATATGTTGGCACTCAAACTCATGAATGTCAAGGAAAGCTCTATGCCATAGCACTACAAACCCACTCCATGTCTATATGATCAGTGTTTCTTGATCACATAGTGATGGAGGAGAGTTATCTGTCTATGTTACTTTCATTGGTTAATTAATAAAGAAAACTGCCTTGGCCCTTTAAGAGAACAGAAAATTAGGTAGGCGGAGTAGACAGAACAGAATTCTGGGAAAGAGGGGGAGACGCTTCAGGCAGTCGCCATGCTTCTCTCCGAGATGGACGCAGGTTAAGATCTCTCCTGGTAAGTTCTCTCCTCGTGGTGCTACACAGATTACTAAATATGGGTTAAAGCAAGATATGAGAATCAACCAATAAGAAGCTACAGATAACGGGCCAGGCAGTATTTAAATGAATACAGTTTCCGTGTAATTATTTTGGGTAAAGCTAGCCGGGTGGCGGGACACAGCCCCGCCCGCTACTCCATTCTACAACATAGAAAATTCAGGCACATGATCTTACAGGCCTTAATCTTCATACATGAAAGCAATGCAACATAAACTCTGATTTGAGGTGTTCTCCTTTTTAATCAATATACCAAGGAACTCTCTTTATTCAGAACACAGAAAACTCCCTAACAGAACTACTTCAGACAGAGGACCGTGAATTATTTTGTTAGCCCCAATAGTAAAAATTTCTATCTGCTGATGCTGTGAACAATGTTGCAGTGACCAGCTAACACAATCCCACACATAAAAGAAATTATGAGTTACTGTTGAGTCAAAGCTACATATTTTATAATTTTGACAAATGCACCAAATTACCTTGTAGAAAGGGTTTTTCAGCTCATACTCTCCAAAGTAAATGATCAACGAGAGCCTTTGCTATGTCTACCAAGAAAATTAGATATTAAAGTCTTAGATTTAGATTAATAATCTAGATAGAAACAGCATTGATTATAAGTGGAGAATTATAATACCATTAAAAGGCACTGAAAGGTATTTCTAATTCTGAACTGTCTATTCACCTCTATGGCCAATTACTCTACTTGGCTGTTTGTCTTGTTCTCTCAATCACAAGCTTCTTTTTGTATGCCGATGGGATCCAGGATGTTATGAAGCGAGTGTTTCTTGATTGACAGACAGACAGACTGCTTCCTAAAGCAGCACTGACACTTTCTTTTCGCAGCTTTGTAATTTTAAGATTTCTTTTTATTCTTTTCTTCTGCTTTCCTTTGACTTAATTGTAGGTTTGCGTTTTCCTAATTTTTTTATTCGGATGTCTGAGTCACTTTGTTTATTTAGTTGCTTGTTTGTTTTGAGGGTATTTACAGCTCTGAATCACCTCTTAAATATTATGTAAATTTGTATCTTCCCCACTCCTTTCCCACATCCACAATAAATGAGGCACACTGGCTTAAATTCCAGGGAAATTCCTCACTTTCAAAGGCATTTTGCCAGAGCTTGGTGAAATTCATAATATTTATAACAGTAATGAAGAATGCATGATATTTCAATGCATGATAGTTCAAAACATGGTATTTCAATACATGTGTATATTACACAATGTTTAAATCAAGTTGCACATAACTCTTTTTTCAAATTTATCATGTATAATGGTGGAAAGAGTCAAAACACTTTCTCCAAACTTTAAGAAACGTATAATATTTCATTTTTAATGTTAATAACACTGCTGCCTCACACCTCACCAGGACGTCTCATTCCTACCTATAAATTAAAACTCACTGGTCAGTCTTCCCATACCCTACACTTCCTCCTCTATCTGTGGCCCTAATAAACACCCTCCATTTGCATCAGGCCAGCTCTTTTTAATTTCCACACGACATCATGCATACTTATCTTAGTAGTATCATATTGTACGCACTTTCTTTTATTTATTCATCAGTTAATGAATACTTAGGCTGTTTCTATTACTTGGGAAAGTTGATTCATGCTGCAGTGAACACGGCAGTAAAGATATCTCTTGCATGTGCTTACTTCATGGTTTTGGTTGCAGAACTAGTAAAGGAACTAATGCAGCATATGCCAGTGTTACTTCTGACCTTCTGAGGACCCTGGGTAGTATTTTCCACAATGCTTTTCCTAATTTACACTAATTCACCTAATTTAAGTGTGCTTCACACAACAGCTTTCGGCATGAGGATACAGGCTGCCATCATTTTTGAGATGCATATGAACCATGTGCACTGTATATGGAGTCTAATTTTAGGAAAACTTCAGCTTATGCTCTTTTTCCCTGTTCTCTTTATCACTACTCTATAGCTTCCAACAGGAACAAGGGGAAATTTGTATCATGTATCTATATTCACACACAAGTCATGTGAATCTGATTCACTGTTGTCAACATGCCCCTAAGTCTACTTACATAGAGGGCCTAATAATTACTTTATAGATGAAAGGATACATCCAAGGCCATATATGTACTATGAACAGAAAGTCTTGCCTTTCAACCGGGATAAGAATTTCTAAACAGAAATCTTTTCATCTCTCTCAGGCCTCTTCTGTCTCTTTTCATTACCCTTCAAATACTGGCAGGGTAATTAAGAAATAAAACTAACTACCAAATAACCGCACCCTTTTTCTCTCTCTCACACACACACCAACAACGACAAACAACCGTAATTAGGAAGGTTTTAAATAGATCACAAATACAATACCACTAAGAAAAATATATTGGTCAGCAAGACTGGTCTTAAATTCTGAGATGAACTAGTTTTTCTCTGGGACTCAAGGCTAACACCCCCAGCAAGGTCTGGAGAACAGACCTAGGGCTCCACAGAAGACAACCGACAGTGACAACGGATGGACCATAAGATGCTCTCTTTCTCTGCTCAAACCTAAGGCCCAAATGGAGATGTATGTATTTCCAGTGGATTCCTGTATAACGGTGTACAACAGTGTGTGATTCTGTGTGTGCTTTTCCACTCTCAATAGGCTTAATTGATTTTTTTTTTTTTAAGGAATGGAATTGATTTTAAAGGGACTGAGAGATCCCTTGGTGGTTAAGAGTGGCATTCTACTCCTCCCGCAGAGGAGCTCAGTTTGGTTCCCAGAACCTATGTGAGCCACCTCTAACTCGAGCTCCAGGTGACTGATGCTGCTGTGCCCCACGGGCACTTGTTCCCAAACAAAGACACACACGTAATTAAAAATAATAGAAATCAAACTTTAAAGGAGTCTTAAATTAAGGAGAAATGTAAATAGTATGTATTCTTGTTCAAAAAATTCCCACGAACTGGATTTTAACAACTGTAAATGAAATCTGACATATTTAATCATATCATTTTCAAGAGTTAAAAACAGCATCTTTCCGTTCAAATTTTAAACACATAGCACCTTTTAAAACTCCCATCTAAATGATAGCCTAGAAGAATTAACTGCAAACATACAGATAGCTTAAAAAACATTAGACAAGCATGGAATTTACTACTATGTATTTCAATGACTATACCAATATTTTTAAAGTACCTTAAAATTTATTATTATTAAACACGAATTTTCTGTTTTAAGAGACTCACTATGAAACCTGCAAGTTGATGTTGTTTCTGCTCAAAGTGAATGTCTTAAGGTATTCAACAAGCAATTGGCATTTTAAATATATACCTAGAAATTAACTCAATCTGTCTGTGCCTATTTCCCAGCCTCATTCTTGTACAGTTACTACCAGCATCCTGGCCCCGGCAGTTTATTCCAAAGTGAACACCATTATTTCCCAGAAAACATATATACATATGTTCATACACACACAGAGAGAGAGAGAGACAGACAGAGAGAGAGAGAGAGAGAGAGAGAGAGAGAGAGAGAGAGGGATGAGGGGGGAGGGGGGAAAGGAGGGATTACGATAGAGCGGAGACGAGAGCGAGGAGGAGAGAAGAGAGAGAGAGGGGGAGGAGACTCCAGACGAGAGAGAGGGAAGGAGGAGAGAGAGAGAGAGAGAGAGAGAGAGGATAACCATCTAGGGAACATACCAACAGACTGATCAAACATTTTGATGGGCTGGTGTCCATGCTAAATTGTTAATGATTTTACTGTTACCTCTACATATAACCACAAAGATAGCTCTTTGATTTTCACATCTCTACCTAAACTATACCAAGAAACCTTATTTGATCATAATATTTAAGTCAAGCCAGGTATGGTATTGAGGTGGAGATACAGGACCAGAAGTTTAAGTTCATTCACAGCCACAGTGTGAATTCAAGGACAGCATATATCAAATCACCAAAAATTAAATTTTAAATATTTTTAAAATGAAAAACAGTAGTTATTGCTTTCCATATACCACAGAGAGCCACAGCATCTAACTCATACCCTCCCCACATTAACACAGCCGCCCTGTTACCTCCTTATTCTTTGACAGGTCAGAATGCTGCTGAGCATAGAGTGCGCAGTAAGTAAATATCTACTAAATACATGCTGAACCATGAGCATTTTCCACTATTCTCTTTATTCAAATGTAAAGTTATCTTAAAAACTACCCAGTGGATCCTAATAAATTAAGGAGCGTCGGCACAGATTTAGGGAAAAGCAAGTCTCTCTGGTTTCACAAAAAAGCTAAACCAAGAAAACTCAATATACTAAAAACTGTGTCATAGCCACTATAAAAACATAACCTTAGACAGCAGCACTGGGAGACGTGGCAGCCATCCGAGTCACCTGAAACAGCTCAGGGCCTCCCCTGGGCCTCCCTCTGCTCTCAGGACGGCTCTTTGATTTCACTGATCCCTCGCGCTGCTGGCACAGCCTCTCTTCTGGAGTTGAGTTGGTTCCCTCAGTCATGGAGAAATGCATTACTTTATCAACATTATCTGCCTGTGAGATTTTGGCAATCCACCCTAGTCTGGTAAACAGCCATAGTTATCAGATTCTGCCAGAGGCAAGCACAGACCTACAGCTCAAGAAGCAAAGAAGCGGCTCTCTGTCTGGCTGACCGAAAGTTACTCATGAACACTTGATCTTTGAGACAATCTAGACAGTTTCTTCTATAAAAGCTGTATTGGAGAAAAGTTAGCTTTACCCAATATAATAACTTCTGAAGTGCTATTTAAATGCAAAATTAGGTTATTTTTTACTTATATTTTCTCAAATTCTACGTTGTATCTCAAAATTCGGCTCTGCCCAGTATCAGTTTCCTGATTGCCTTTTATACAGATGTATAGGATTGAATATGTGGCTGGCTCTTTCCAATTTAGCATTATGTCAAAAGAAAAGACTCGCTTTCCTTGACTCCACACTCACACTCCTTGAACTAAACAGTTCTTCCAGCTTCTACTAAAGTCTACGCTCTAATCCATGGTTACCAACACAGATTCAGTCCCCAGCACTGCCTCTGTCAGCTGTGTTATCCCACAGGTCCTTTGCATGTAAAGCGATAGCCGCTCACTCACCATCCTGTCTGAAGTGAAAAGCAACAACAACATTGAATAGAGCTAATGGCAAAACATATCCCATAGCAATACGGGAGGGATACCAAAGATAATCCATATGGGGGGGGTCAGCCAAGGGCTAGGGCAGTGCCTCCAGGACTGGGTGCCTGCTAGGTTCTCAGGAGGCTCTGCACTCGATCCCAAGCAAAGGAAGGGAAGAGGATAAAGGTGGGGGTGTTATTCAGAAGTCCTAGGAACTAACCGATGGAGTCAATCCTCTGACAATCACTGGAAACTTACTCCAGTCTAGCGCTCTTCCAGTACTAGGGAGACATGGGTACTAAGTCAAACACAGTTTGGCCTTCTAAAACCTACAATGCACTTGAGGGAGAGAAAATAATTAGAATGCATGATGTCTATAAATATGTCTATGTCTATGTGCATATACATAACCATTAGAAGTTAACCATTGAAAAATAAGAAAAAGAGGAGGGAACATCCGATGACAATACACTATTTATACAAGACAGAGAACGGCACTTGGATGAAATGCTTCATGAGAAGCTGCTAAACTAAGAAAGAAGAAGCCATGGAAGCCACTGGGTTTGCTGCTATAAGATGACAAATATGGGTGATCGGATGGTCCTACTTACAACTATACTTCCCGTCCTAAACTCCTCCACAGGCTCCGTGAGGCAATGCAGGAAAACAGTCAGCAGGTGAGAAGCAGATGTGGTAAAGCACCCAGTCAATAATAGCATTAGTAAGTGGTAAAACTCAAGCAATTCTCCCATTCTAGTTGTCTAGTTTCCCTGCACTTGTGAGTGCAAAGAATAAAGATTAAAACATACTTTAGTCACTGTAGGCATGACAGTAATAAAATTATATTTTCAGGAATAGGAGAAAAATACATGGAAAACAAAAATTGCACCTAAACAAAATAATGCTCTCTATATAGGCCAAGAATAAAGTCTAGAAAGATGAAAATTATATATTTTCTATCTAATTTTATATGGCATATTATATGGTCAAATATATTAACTTCTTACATAATTTAAATCAAGAAATAGATTCAGTAATAAGAATACAAATAACTTCTCAAAGGAAGATATATGGTGATAATACAACCATAACAAAATCCATATCAATTTCTTCTCCACCCATAACTGAAAATTGTCTTTCATAACCTCTGTATTACAATTATCTTTAAAAAAGAGTAACATTATACTGTGAACCAAATGTATAGCAATGTTTATAATAAACAGATACTAATGTTCATATTTCAAATACTAGGACTTCATATCAGGCTAATAGGTAGATAAGTTTTAAGTTTTTACCTCATAAAACAATCATTTTTAGCTCTTTAACCTTCTACAGCCTTCAGCATTCACTTATTTGTATAGCTAGTGCTATAAAATTATGGGATAATCAACTCCACAGTATTAAAGATCTGACAGAAAAATAATAATTGACCATGTAATAGTCTAGAGAATCTAATCCATTACCTAAGTTCATTTCATGGAAATTTTTATGCAGTGAGGGATGTAATTTTATTTGAAATTATATATCCCTACTTAGGTGCAGATCTGCAAGTTAATTTCTAGCATGGATTTATCTCTAACGTGGACCTGATTGGGCCTACAGATTGTGCAAATATTTGGTTGGCTTGTGAAGCCAAGCATCAAGATATGCATAAACAGTTTATTTTGTATTAGCCTAACATGGGTAAATGTGTGCTTTAAATTGAGGTTGATTCATAATAGGAGACACTGGGACTGAAGTTCACACTGCTAAATAAGAACACAAAACTCCTGTCATCTAACTGCAGAAGCTGGTATAAAGGAAGTTAAAGGTAACCTCGGGCTTGTGGCTTCTGGGAAGTCGGGTAGAAGGAGGGAAGAACATACTGAAGTTAGATGTAATGAGATGAATTTGAAGTAAACATTGGGGGATACGCTGTAGGGGCAATATTGCATTAGAACTATATTCACTTTTTTAAATTGACAGTAAAGTCATGAGACTGATCACTCTAAACAGACATTTTCCAGACTGACAAGGGAAAACACAGTAACTTTAAAATTTTCCCAATTATAACAGCATTCTTGGGACTGTCACTTTGAATTAAAAGCTGCTCATATATATATATATATATATATATATATATATATATATATATATATATAAATGGATACATGTCACCTACCAATTTTGATGTCTATCCCATTGCGACAGTGTTCTTCAAGTCACACAGTCCTCAAAGGAAAGGGCTCCTGCCATACCCAACCCCATTCCCCAACACTCCAAGTGCTGAACGGCTCATGGGGTCCACTGTTGTTCTGTGGTCCAGGTGCCTCAGGTGCTGCCTGAACATGCCGACATTTCTCATGCCCAATATCTCACACGTCTCGGAGCACATCAAAGAACTGTGAGATAGATCTTAGGGGTCAAAATGACCTAAAGCGACCTTTGACCTGGCTGTCCGGGAAGGTATGGTTTCTGAGAAGAGCAGCACAGCTTCAAACTGTCCCAAACTTGTGCTGCATCATAAATCTCATACTCTAACCTCAAATTTGGACTTAACTCCTAATTGCTAGACGTGTTCTTTAATGTGTTCATCTTCAAACCTTTCGCTGGAACCTTTCAAAGCATGAATCTTATATCTTTCAAGATGAATTGGAAAAGAAAGAAATGAGACCATTATGTATCCTAGCAAATACTGAGCAGAAAGGCAATGCATCTTAATAAAACTAAAGCAGGTCTGTATTTCAGCTATGCCAGGAGTTACTGGTATTCACAGAAGTGATTTATGCTGACTTTAACGCATAACTTAAAAACTTTCTTCACTGTGAAAAACGCTAATGAGTATTCTTAAAAACAAAACAAAACCCGAGTTCAACATACCTTAGGAATAGGATTCAGAAGAACCACCCCAGACTTCTTGGTGATGACTTGTTTTGTTGAGAAGTGGTGATCTATAAGCTGAGGGATATTTGAAAACCCAGTGCCCTCAAACCGATATAGATTCTGGAAGGAGAATAACAAAGCAGAATTATTAGGAAGCCATTGTTTCAGAAAAAAATAATCTTCATCCATAAGTTAAGTTCTATTTAAGGAGAGCTATCAGTGCACAGCAATATAAACATATTTAACAACACTCAACTACACATTTGTTAATAGTAAAAATTAAAAATACACAGAAAAATGAAACTCTAGTCCACTGCCAAATCTTTTTAACAGAAAAATTTTCAATACATATAACTCACATCATTATTATAGTATGAAGAGAAGATAACAGAACTGAATTGCATTTTACTAAAACGGTGACCAAGCAAACGAGCAGTTCACTCAAGTTTAGACATAAGGAAGATGTTAGCATGTTTCTCCATGTATGCGCCATTCAATAAACGTTCAGTACCTAGCATACTGTCCAAAGTTTGAGGAAGCCTGATACAACAATAAATAACTTAATGCCTAAAATCATTTTTATTTGCTAATATAATAGGTTTTTCTATAACAGGGCTCCAATGTAGTATTGGCCAATAAATAAAGATTCAAACATCATTCGCACAAGAAATGAAGATAAAGAGTATCAGTGCCAATACCTTTGAGGTCAGCAGGCTGATCTTAGCACCTTTTTAGAAGAATTATTTTGTTATTTGAAATGTATGTGCCATGTGAGCTCATGCCATGTGTGTGGATGCCCACGGAGGCCAGAACTGCTAGATTTACAGGCAGCTGGGAGCCTAACTGAACTCTGTCCTCCACACTTTAATTCCAGCAGCTGGGAGGCAGAGGCAGGCGGATCTCTGTGAGTTCGAGACCAGCCTGGTCTACAAGAGCCAAAGCTGTAAGTGAAACCCTGTCTTGAAAAAACAAAAAAAAAAAAAAAAAAAAATTAGAATAGCATATTCTCTTAATGGCTGAGCCTTCTCTCCAGCCTCAGCTCTTAGCACGGTTCACAATTCCTGTCGGTAGGTAAGGAACATTTTTCTCACACTCTGTCATGTTATTCCTGGATTTCCTATTTAAATAGGCCAGTAGTTAGGTATAAGAATCAACAGCAGTAAATACAGAAGGAACCCAGTAGCCACACTTTTCAATGCCAGACGACTGTGACGCAATGTATTAGAACCTTCTGTGTGGTTCTTCCTTGGGCTTAACTGAACAGATAGGAAGTATGCGGATACAGATGTAAATAAGCATTTTAAGATAACTATTAAGAAATTGAACTTTCTAATCTCATAAAACCAGACGGGAGAAGCAGGAGTGACTGCTATAGGCTGTGAAGGAGAGCATGCGAGGAACAGCAGGAAGCTGGATAAGATAGTCTAAACTCCCGTGGGAAAAGAGGCTACATTCTGCTGTTCCCCAGCACAGAGCAGTCGGGAGATGAGCCTGTGGAATATCACAGAAGTGCAGCATGCACAAATGACACCAAGCCCAACAACATTCCCAACAAGTAAACAATTTCTACATCTTCCTCTTTTAGTTTACTCTTAACACAGCAACTAGGGCATGGTGTCCCTAAGGAGCTCTCCTTTGCTTTGCTTAAAAGTCTCTCTTCCCTCCACATAAGGACAAAGACGGGCGCTAATCTGAGCTCACCACTGTCTCTCTACTTATCTCTCTCCACTCCTCCTTGGATCATTAGTCTCCAGGCCCTGTAATTACCTTCTTGCTCTAAAATATGATATGCACTCCTTCCTCAGAGAGGTTTGCTACAAGAATTAATTTATAAGACAGCCAGCCCCACAGGTAATATCTCTTTTACTGGCTTCTCTGCCAGGATTTCATCAAATTATCTTTTCTGTGACGTTAACCCTGGCCACCTACACAATATACAATCTCCACTTTCACATCCTAATTTATCACCTCCTTTTCCTTATTGACATTTTCTCCTTAGAATGTATCACTATAATCCTTTGACCCTATCATCACATACATTTTATTTATTCTTAAAGGTGTGTGTGTACCCACAAAGAACAGAAAAGGGTGTTGGATTCCCACAAGCTGCAGTTACAGGTGGTTATGAGACATTTAGCACGGATGCTGGGGGACTCCAACTAGGATCCTCTGAGCTATTCCTCCAGCCCCAGTTTAACTTATGTTTTTTATTATCTGTTTCCCTTCTAGAATGCAGGGATATTAGGCAACAAATGTGTTCACTTTCTGCCCAGTGTGATAGCCCTATGCTCTATATATGACGTGACGTGTAGAAATAAATATATAGGAATGACACGAATGACTAAGTGTCATAAAGTAAAGGAGACAAAGCAGATAGTTTACAAACGGACAAAGGAAAGTTCACACACTCGTTCACATACTCATGAGCATGAGATATTAAAGTATAATGTTTAATAATAAGTACTAAGTTGAAGCCCATACAGAATGAAACTTCAAATCTACTCTGATATAAACTTCAGAGTAGTTATTGTCCTATCCTAATGATGGCTGCATGATTACTATATGATGGGAAAAAAAATCCAACTATACAGGATAAGTCACAAATTCAGAACTGTTATGCAAAAAAACATGTTGGCTTTTTATTGCACATGAAGACTCACAGCATGAATTTAAAATGTGGCTTAGAGCCTAGAGACTGCAATAATAAAGTTAAGTAATGCAGAGATTTAATCATCTCAAAGTGAACTTGATCAATATCTAATCTCTTTCCATTTCCTAATTTAAAAACATATGCTATTGGCCAAAGCTTTGTCCATATCTGAACTACAATGTGATACTTTCATTCACGGCTGTGTCAGGAAACAGGGTACTCAGGAAGGAGCATAGCCATCACTTGAAACTGCTCATTTCGTTATGGTTAGCACATAAAAAGTCTTCTATTTTGACAAATATAAGGCATTGTTGTCAATTATGTTCTACCAACTATGCCATGAAAGCCAGGACTTATTCCTATTTCAAATAATAACTCTGGACCACTGGACCTGTTGATGGACCGCTCCCCCTTTTGCTCTTCCTACTCTTCCCAATTTCTGTAGTGACAACTCAATGCTGGGCTTCCACACAGCCAGCGTCTTCCACTTGGATTATTTCACACAACAACATGATCCCAGCACACCCGCACTGTGAGCTATGGCCGGATTTCAAACCTTTCATGGCTGAACAGTATGCCGTGGTGCACACTCAACACCGCCTTCTCTTTAACCAGCTACTGGACATTTAGGGTGACACCGACTATTCTGAATAGTGTAGGGAAACAATGGAAACAGATCGTTTTAACGTTCATCTCAACTAGCCATGTGATCCAAGGAGCACGGCTTCTGGATCATGTCATTCTGTGCTCAGATTTTTGAGGAAGCTTCACAATGATCTTTATAACAGCTATGCTAATTAACATTTTAAACACATGCAGACCTTTTTTTCCCCTTCATTTCCTCACAGTTTTTACTCTTAGTCTGTCTTCTGAAAGCAGACATTTTCATAAGAGCAACATGCTGTCTTGGTGGTTTTAATTTATATGATTAGACATGCTGAACCTCTTCCATGAATGACTGTTGCCATTTGTACTTCTTCTTTTAAGACAGAAATGTTACTGTGAAAGGGGGTTCACACCCTTGGACAAGGAACTACAGACAATGGGTGACGGTTGAGAGGGAGACCAGCCCCTCCCCGGGACGAGCTCTCCAGATGGCTGTCCAATACAAAGTGGTCAGGCCCAAACCACATACACATAAACAACAAAAAGACTTGGCAAGCTGTATTTATAGATTGCATACACAAGTGTGTGTATGCATGCATGCATGCATTTATCAGTTTGAGAAGGGAGGGAACACAGAAGGAGATGGAGGGAAAAGACTTGGGAGGGTCTGGAGGAAAGAAGGGGAAGGGAGAAAGTGATATAATTATATTCTTAATAAATTTTATAAAAAATAGAAAATTGCTTAAAAGTTTATTCAGACCTTTCTTCTTTTTAAATTGGTTTATTCGGGTTTGTGCTATTGGCGTACTTGAATTCCTTACACACTGTGGGAATAACCTCTTCAGCTGTATAGTTTGAACATGCTGTCTTGATTCTGTTAATCTGCCTCTTTCCTCTGTTGATGGCTTCCTTTTCGTGCAGAAGTTTTGCTAGTTTGATATAAGCACAGCAAACAGTTTTTTTGTAGTCTGTATTTGGGGACATATCAAAACACCACTTCCCAGGCCAGTAGCTTAAAGCATTTCTCCTGTTTTCTTCTAGCAGCTTCATAAGTTATGATATTATGTATAAGCCTTAATAGATTTGATATTTGTTACTGTAAGAAAGAGCAGCTTCATTCTTATGCATATGGGCATCTAATTTTCCCAACACCACTTATCTAACAGAGCCATGGTGTATTCTTGGCCCCAACAGAAATCAGCTGGTCACAAAGTGTGGGTTGGTTTCTGCCTCTCTATTCTGCTCACTGGAATACAGTTTTGTTTTGTTTCAAGACAGGGTTTCTCTGTAGCTTCTTGGAGCCTGTCCTGGAACTTGCTCTGTAGACCAGGCTGGTCTCGAACTTACAGAGATCTGCCTGCCTCTGCCTCCCAAGTGCTGGGATTAAAAGCATACGTCCAGCTGGTTCTTTCTGTTTTTAATGTCACTTTGATGACTACAACTTAAATGTACATTTTTAGGCCTGGTTTTGTGATGCCTCCAGCTTCTTTTTGCTCAAGATTGTTTTGGCTATCCAGGTTTATCTATAGTCTCTTATGAACTTTGAGATTATCATAATTCTTTGCTGATGAGTCTGTATATCATATGGGGACATTTTAGCCATACTGATCTCCTCATGCATATAGGGTATCTATGTATATATCTGTATGTTTTTCAGTATCCTTCATCAATGTTTTAAATTTTTCTTTTCCTTTCACATGTCTGTTAAATTGTGGTGAGTGTTTATGGTTGTTCGAAGTGGAACTGTTATTTTCACTTTTGGGGGGATAGGTAGGTTTTCTCAGCATATAGAAATATGATCACTACTGAGCCTTTTCAGCTAAGATCAAGTGCATGCAGAAATACAAATGTGTTTGGGGTGCTGATTTGCATACTCAATTTTATAGAACTTATTAGTTCCAACAGGTTTTTTTTTTAAAAAAAAATGTCTTTTAGAAATCTCTATACATGAAATCAGATCATCTTTTAACAAGGGAAAATTGTTTTTTTTTTCTTTGTTATTCTGGATTTCCTTTATTTCTTTTTCTCTTGCCAATTGTTCTGGCAAGGGCTTTCCATCCTATGTTGACAAAAGGCAATGACAGTGGGCAACCTTGTCTTGTTCCTGACGTTGGAAGGAGGCTCTCCATGATTTCTCCATTTGGTATGGCATTAGCTGTGGTTTGTCATTATCACCTTCACTGGGCTGCAGTTATTCTTTCCACCCTGAATTGCGTAGGGTATTCTACCATGGATCAATTTTGAATTTTGAAAAATGCTTTTAGTGTCTACTTAAATTTACCTCCCTATGTCTTTGCATTTGACTCTGTTAATACATCAGCTATTTTACACTAAAGCATTCCTCTATCATTTGATCACAGTGAATGATCTTTTCCAATGTGCCACGAAATGCAGTTTGCCAGTATTTTATTTAACATTTTATGTCTAGTTCATAAGTAGTATTGGTCTATAAATTTATTCTGAGATTGTTTCTTATCTAGTATAATCATGTGTAAGTTTTTAAGGATTCTTTTTCAATTTTTTAAATACTCTGGGAAAACCGGCACTAGTCTTTTAAATATTGGTAGATTTTATAGGAAAGCCTCAAGTGTTGGGTTTTTCTTTGATTAATTTGAAAAAGTGATTCAACGGCAATTTTATTAATAAATTTTTATTGTCATCTTAGTAAATGTAATCATTTATTACTGATTCAATCTCAGGGCTCATAAAGTCTGAGTCAGAAAAATCCCAAGTTCATGGCTAGCCACGGTTACACAGTAAGACTCTGTCTCAAACAACTGGGGGGGGGGAAGGGGGCCTTGTACGTATTATTCAAATTTGGTAACCTACATAGCACAGAATTTATCTGGTCTTCTAGATTTTCTTTTTATTTACATATGGGGGAAGGGCATGGGTCCTGTGTGAGGCAGAGAACAATTTGCAGGACTCAGTTTTCTTTCCACCACATGAGTCCAACAGGCTTGGTGGCAAGTGCCTTTACCAGCTGAGCAGTCTCACCAGCGCTGATACGTTCCCTGATTTGATACTTGTTCACAGTCCTTTCAGATGACCCTGTGCTTGTTGGTAATGTTGGCTGCAATGCCTTACACTCATCTCTGATACTGAGTACTGTTCTTCACTTAGCTAAAGGCTTTTTAAGTCTATCTTTTCCAAACGCCAACATATTCCATTTGTCCTTGTATTTCCCAAGTATTCCATTTATCCCTGCTCCAGTGTTTAACATTGCCTTGTACTGATTTGGTTCTTGGTTTTCTAGTTCCTTAGGAAGCACCAAAGGTCTCCAACTAAAGTCTTGCTACTGTTTTATAAATGTTGGCGCTGGTTGATAAGGATTTCCCTTTGACAATGGTGTTTGCCATAGTCTGTAAGTTTTAATGTAATGTATTTCCATTTGCCTCAAGAATCTTATACTTCTCATTTAATGTCTTCAGTGGTTTGTTTCCTCAAGACAGTATCTGACTTCCATGTGTCTAATGCTGCTTCCAGAGTGTCACCCATTGATGACTTCTAGATTTATAGCACAGTGGTCAGAAAGGACACTTTGAATTTTTTTAAAATTGTTAAGATATTTTTTTGTAGCTCAACATGTGATTTGTTTCAGAAAATGCTCAGGGTGCAGTTTAGACAATGGCTGTCAGATGCACTGCTCTAAAATGTCTTAGGTTCATTGTGTCTGAACATAGGTTGACTCCAGTGATCCCTTGCTGATTATCTATTTAGAAGATCTGGTCACTGATGAAGGCTGGGTATTGAATTCTGCCACTATTATTTTACAGTCTATCTTTCCCTTAGTATTTATTAGTACCTCTTTTACATATTTATCTAACTACTAGACTTCACATATTAAATACCACCTCTAATTTTGTGTTACTTTTCTGTTGTTGCTGACTCATATACTTAGTCCTAACATAATACTTAATAAATATTTCCTGAAAGAATGAACAAGAGAATAAACAATGCCATTATAGGAAGATTTTCAAAGTTTTATTTTAAAATAAATTTCATTTTAATTTTATTTATCATTGCCTGTCAATCTAATTTTCATGGCTCAGTCAACCCTAAGTTCAAACTGATACGTATATAATTTCCTAAGTCCTTAAAATCCTACAGGTTCTGTTTAGGTCATGGTTTAATCTTTCTTATGGTAGTTAATATCACTCTGTGCTGCAACAGAAACTCAAACACTGTGGACAGGCATTTTCAAATGCAAGCAATTTGAAATGATGGAGTGAAATATAATAAAAACAGGCACCAATTCTTCCATTTGCAAAAAATAGCCACTATAAATTTCTCAATCAGTAAAAGCAAAAATGTCAAAATTACTATTCACCTATTGAGTGTTTAATAAGGACAACATAACAGGGTGTGGTTTGGCAACGGTTTGGCAATACTTGAGGCCTACAAGATGGCACAATGCATAAATGCATTTGTTGCAAAAGCCTGGAGATCTGAGTCTGAGTCCCCAGAACCCACAGGTAGAAGGAGAGAAGTAACATCTGAGAGCTCTCATCTGACCTCCATGCATGTGCATAGCAGCACCAGCCTTACCCCCAACATGATATACACACAATAATCATAAATAACTTCTTAAAAGAAAGCATTTTAGCAATTCCAAATGCTCAAAAAGTAAATTAGTTTTAGAATAATGTGAATATGTCATTTATATTTCTTTAAAATTTTCTATTTATTGTTTATTAAAACCAAATGGTATTATAAAAAACAAAAAAGATCAATAATAAAAAAGTATTTCACTCAATAAAATATATCATATTTCAATAAAATATATCATAGTTTGAAACTAGCTACAGAAGTGCCTTCAAAAGTACACATTTCATAATCCTGAGTTTTACTATAGGAAGAAAAATACATGGTATTTACATTACTTTTGTTTTTAATTTAAAATACGTTAGTACTCAAATTCAACATCCTATATATTTACATTTAAATTGAATTTTATTAACTTTTAAATATATTTTCTCATTAAGATTTAAGATTTTAATCCATTTTAGAGCATCATATTTATGGATCTAAGAAGAAATTCCAATGTTAAACTTATAGTGTGGCAAGCATTTCTTATAGAGCATCCATCAGTACATTCCACGTATACTACTGTGGATTCCATCAGCAGATACCCAGGAAGTAGACTGGAACGTACATCGACAAACTGGATGATGAAGTGCCTCCTCTGGCCGTCAGAATACACGGAAAGGACATATTCACCAGGTTTCCCGTGGCTCTCGCGTACCAGGAAGTCTCCTTGTTGCTTCAGAAGCTCTTGGGCCTCTATTCTAGGGATTGCACCATGGTACCAGTCGTGATCCGCCAGGGGCTTCTCGCAAACAGAGATCATGTCGGAGAGCTGAACAAATGTTTTAAAAACCAAGTTAGAAAAAGATATTATTTTGTCCTAATAAAATTCACTGCAAGTAAAAATACTTATTACATATGATCTGATTTCATCAGTCAATTAAAAATTAAATGGTAAGACTTATTAAGGAAAATATCCTCTGAAGTACCAGGACCGAAGTCTAGCACAAATGCATGTCCTTCAAAACTTTCTCTCCATCATGCACTGCAACATCAGCATTTAAGGTTTGCAGTCCTACCCTTATTCCCCTTATCATAAAATAAATCTATTGAACAATATTCATCAATCAGAAAAATTATGAAGAAGTATATTTAGAAAAATTTATAACAAACACATTGAACCTGCTTTTTCACTGAATTAATTAACTCTGGACTACTCAGGTTATACACTGTACATAATGGTAGGCAGGAATGGGTCTCGGCTTCAACCTCGAGCTGCCTGGCTAAGTACTCTCTCTCACCCCTCCACCTTACTCCTGCCACTACTCTGTCACAAGCCTGGCCTTGGTTTTGCAAAGCTATGGCAGATAAAGCCCTGGGAAAAGAAGCATCAAAGAAAATGAGCAGCATACAAACACAACACAGGTGGAAATGACTGTAAGTCATGAAACAGAAGAAAAGCAAGTCACCTGCTGTCTTAGGAGGTTCCATGCTCATAATGAAGAGCAGAAATAAGCAAGGGCTAGCTCTGATGCTGTGAAAGTCCAGAAACTAGTGGTGATGAAATTGAATATGCTATGGTCACAGTTTCTCTTGTATTCTAGTCATTCACAAGAACTGGACTGCCCTGTACTATTGGAGTATTTCATGGGTAAGGTATAACATTTTACACAAATTATTATGGTTCTCAGAATACAGTATTAAAGATCCCCATGAAAACATACTGTAAGTTTGAAAAAATCAGGATCAATAATAAAATTACAGTTTGGATATAAAATGTCCTCCAAAAGCCCTGTGTTGAAGACGTCATTGATGTCAGATGTCCTTCTGTATATGTGTTGCTTTTATTGGTTGATGAATAAAGTTGTTGCAGCCAATGGCTTAGCAGAGCAAAGTCAGGCAAGAAATTTGAACAGAGATATATAGAAAGAGTAGGCAGACTCAAGAGAGACACCATGTAACTGCCAAAGGAGTATCATGCTGTCACCAGTAAGCCATGCCACTTAGCATTTTAAGAAAAGCTCCTGGTTAGAAAGTGGTTACAGATTCGCAATAAAGATAGATTCAGACAAAAATAAACCTCTGAATGAGTCACAGTGTGTTTAAAAAATGTATGTAAGTTTGAGGGGGGGGGGAAGGAGTACAGACAGAAAGAGAAGTACAGACAGTTAAAGATTAAAGGAGCAAAGATAATAAAATAAATATTAAAAAGTAATAGAATAAAGAAAATAAGTCACATAAAGATGGAAAATACAGAGTCTGGATTGTGCAGTTTACTGTGTTTTCTTTGAATTTTTTGACTGCAGAGAGACATTTGATTCTAGAGGTTGCTAAACTAAACCAACATAAAGATATAAATAGTCATTTATAATAGTCAAATTTGTAGTCATGTTAATTAGGCTTTCTAGATATACAAAGAGATATTTCAGTTAGATAGATAACCTTCAACACTTCAAAGACCTACAGAACATGACATTTAAAGGTTTTAAGAACTTAGACTTTTCTCAACAGTGAAATATGTCTGCTTCTGGCAGCACCAATAACTTCAAGAGGAAGATGGGCATCAAAGAGGCTCCTTATGGAGTTTGCTAGCCATTTGGACAAGAACCTGCTTTTGCCTGGACTACTTGATGGTATGCTATATAAACTAGACATGCAGGACCCACAGAAAAATGACTGCTAAACTTTCCAAAAGATGGGATGGCCCTTCAGGGTTCCTGCTTCAAAGAAGAAACTGCCAGACATTATGCACAACACAGAAAAAAAGCAACTGATGAACTTTGCCAGCACAAGACAGAACAGATCTTAAATTTCCTGCTTCATGGAAAAGTCTGCCAGATGCTATGGGCCTGAAGGCTAAAGATGGATGCCCCAACATTACAGAAGAACTCTGGGTATCTGTCCAGACAGCAAGAGGTCTCTGTCATTTCTAAAAGTTTGGAAGTTGCTTACAATGCATTTCCTGTTAATTAAGTAACACTTTATCCTTCTTGGGTCTTTGATGGAGTGAAGATAAATAGTTATAGTTTACCTTATTTATGATAAAAGATAAATTAAACATAAAACTTTAGACTCACAAAGATAGGATAGATGATAGAGTATTTTCCTTAATTTTCCAAATAGTAAATGGGTTAAATATTGTAACTATGATTCCTGCTTGATAACTGTTTTGTATAATTTTACTATGTTAAAGGTAAAACCTTCCTTTTCAACTAGACAGAAAAAGGGAAGATGATGCCTTCTGTATATGTATTGCTATTATTGGTTGATGAATAAAATTGATTCAGCCAATGGCTTAGCAGAGTAAAGTCGGGCAGAAAATCTGTACAGAGATATAGAAAGAGAGTAGGCAGAGTCATAGAGATGCCATGTAACTGCCAAAAGAGTAACATGCTGTCACAAGTAAGCCACAGTCTCATTTCAATACACGGATTAATAGAAATAGGTTAATTTAAGGTGTAACAGCTAGCTAGGAACATGACTAAGCTATTGGCCAAAGTGTTACAATTATTACAGCTTATGTGTGATTATTTAAGTCTGGGCAGCTGGAAACGAATAAGCAGTCTCTGCTTACACTTTTTAATAGGCTCATGGTGAGTGGAGCCAAAGAAAAGAAGATAGACCATGTGGTGGCATATCCTTGAAAGGACCCCCCCCCCACAGACTCCTTCATGGCTGGTAAACTCTGAGCATGTACCTCCTCCAAGAGCTGAAATGAGCCTCTCCCCCTCAGAGTCATTTATCTCACGTACTTTGTAACAGAAAAGGAAAGCTGACCAAGAAGATAAGTAAAAGGCAAACATACAAACACCCACATATAAGGATTTATAGGCTGATATTATGAACTTTATGATAACTAGGTAGTAAATGAAAACTAGTTCTGAAGATAGCTTTCACTAATCTGTACCACTGAAGAGGTCTAAAATATGCATGTTCAAGTCCAACATACCATTACCCAAAATTCATCTTACTGGTGGTAAAAAGAAAATGTCCCAATCCAATAGGCTTCAAGCATATTTTACATTTTGGTGAGTTGTTCTTCCATTTATGACACTTAAATTTTAAAAATATGTACATGATGTGACAATTTTTCATAAGTATAGAAGGCCCTTTTTCTTTTAGTTCCAACAACAATAAAAATAATAATATAAAACAAACGAACCACCAGTACTCAAGTAGAGGGCCCTACACTTAAAAGTGAGTGTGAAATCTGTCCAAAGCGCTTTGTGAACTGATATCAAGAGCTGATCCTTTCTAAAGAAGGTAATTAGAAAATTGGATCTTTGTTTTCCATATTTGTCACAATATATTTAATATGTTAAATCCAAATTTGTTTGTTTGTTTATACTATAGTAGGAAACTATTTCTAAGTCTTTCCAACAGCAAAAGTACCCAAAGATGAGGGATCCATATGATGTCATTCTCAAGGGGTCTTCCTGATGGAACAGTGGCAGAAGCAAGGATGCCACAGTCTGTTCTCTCTCCCTAGTCAGTCAACTGTCCAGAAAAACTGGAAGATTATGGAGAACTCAGTAACTCTGAAAAGTATTTGAAATATGAGGTTCAACTATCACCAAGGAAGTTATTGTTAGATTTGAAGATGAAGCATGTTTGGGAGGGAAGGGGGAATCATCTTGAGAGAATAACTCAGTTTTGTGCTTTGTATTTTGTGCTTAAGAAAACAAATTTATTTTATTTATAAAATGTGCCCCAGTATCAGGGACAGCACATTGTCACTAGCAGCCACTGGCAATGTCACATCACACACTTCAGCTAAAGTATACAGAGATCACTGCAGTAATCACCATGTAGCCATACTTCAGCAGAATACAAGATGGTGACACAATGTGCTTATTTTAAACTTCTGAACTAACACATGTAAGAACAGATTTGGTCTCAGACCAAAAAAAAAAAAAATATACAAAATTAACCCCAATGAGCTCTTCTTAAAAATTATGTATAATACAAGTAATTCAAAACTTGTGACTCAGAGAATAACTTTGATGTTCCTGAATATGACCATTCAAAAGAAATTAGCATATGGCTATACTAATATGAAACATTTGTATTTCCTTGTTACTTTCTAACACTTTGAAAATGAAAAAAAGTAAATTAAGACCTTAAGAATAATAGAAGACAACTGATTTTTAATACGTGTTAATATTTAATTTTAATTTGTCTTGTTATGGGAATAACAACATTATTCTAGACACAAAGATGAACACTAGAAACTACATGAGAACAATAACATTCCCCCCATGCTGGTGGTGGGAAGTACATATCATAATACTGATACTGAACTAATAAACCCTTAAACATAGCTATAATATAGTTTTCAAGAAAAATGCAAACAAATGATTCTATATAAAAAGAAGCACATGTATTTCACATTCAAATTCTCATTCAAAGGTTCCCCTCATCCCAAGACAAGGCTTCTCTGTGTAACCACCTCTGACTTTCCTGGAACTCACTTTGTGACTAGGCTGGCCTCAAACTCAAGAGATCTGCCAAGTGCTAGGATTAAAGGTGTGCGCCATTGCGCCCATCTCAAAGGTTCTTAAAATTAAAATAATACCTATGTCAATACAGTAAATGATTTTTAAAGAGACAGGATGGACTAATTTAAACTTTTTAATCTTTAAACAAAAATGTCTTGGATTAAACAACAATAATTTGGACCAAGACTTATAAGAATCTGATTTTAAATAATGTTTTTTCAGAGTGCTATAATTGGTGGGACATTATATAGATCAGAGGAGTAACACCAGTTCTCACATGATTGTGACATGGAACAATGGGGCTGCTCAGCCACACATTAGAGCAATTCTATATAAAGAGAGCCTTGGAGGAAGGACAATATTCCTGGTATGGTTGGAATAGGTCTCTGTAATTTCAATATGGCCTGAAAGCTTTCTAACTCAAATGAACCATTATGACTGCCAGGAGCTTGAAGAGGTGCAGCTAATACTGCCCAGCACCTCTGTCTCTGGCTTCAGAAGCAGGGTCTGGCAAACAGTTCTCAGTGCAAAATGACAGTCTTGTGAAGATGGAAAAAAACTGCATGAGGAGCTGGTCCCAGGCTCTGGGATAGAAATGATGCATTATTTGGCCTCCTTTATATGCTGAAAAAGCACTCACTGGGAGCTGATATAAGATGTTAAAACGTGACCGTAACCAAACAATGGATAGTAATAGCTGACACATCAGACACAATCCGCAGTTGAGCCTAGTTCATCTCAGCTAACTACCTCATGTCCTTCCTTCCGTCAGGATCCAAATATCCTACTGTAGTGCTTTAAAGTTACCTCCATAATTTAACCATTCATTAAAAAGCATGCAGACTAATAGCCATGGCAGTTAAAAACACTATTATGATAAATTTCATATATAAATGATATATATATACATTTGCTTTATTTTATCTAAAATTAAACTTTAAAAATTTGTCAGATGTGGTGGCACATGCTTTGAATCCCAGCACTATGAAGGCAAAGCTCTGTGAGTTCAAGGCCATGCTGGTCTACAAAGTGAGTTCCAGGACAGCCATGGCTGTTACACAGAGAAATCCTGTCTTGAAACCCGCCACCCCCTTCAAAAAATAAACAGTGATTCTTAATTGCTGATTTCTGAATATTTTAAACAAATATGCTTTCAAATGGGGAAGAATGAACTTAGGCCTCCACCCCACCCCACATATAAAAGCAGCTCCCTTTGTTTCCAGGCGTATGTGAAGACCTATGAAGGAAACAAGGATGAATATTCGCATCATCGTGAGCTGGGCAGTGCTTTTTACATAGGACACCCAAGCCACAAAGTAATGTGTTCTTCATTAAAACTAAAAACTGTGTGACACTATCAAGAAAGAAAGAAAGAAAGAAAGAAAGAAAGAAAGAAAGAAAGAAAGAAAGAAGGAAGGAAGGAAGGAAGGAAGGAAGGAAGGAAGGAAGGAAGGAAGGAAGGAAGGAAGGAAGGAAGGAAAGAAGAGAGAGGGAGGGAGGGAGGGAGGGAGGGAGGGAGGGAGGGAGGGAGGGAGGGAGGGGGAAAGGAGGGGGGAGGGGAAAAGAGTGGGGGAGGGAGGCAGGCAGACAGGCAGGCAGGCAGGCAGAAAGGCAAACTTACAGGCTAAGAAAAGAACATTTGTTTACTATACTAGGTGTATAACAAAGGAAATGTTTCCTCAAAACAATTTAAAACTCATACAACTCAATATCTACAAAAACCAAGCTTACTGCTGTGGGTACAGTTCACAGACAGAGTGCTTATACAGCACGCAAACCTGGGATCCAAGTTCAGTTCCCTGACAGAGTTGCTTATACAGCACATGGTAGGCACTCTGTCAGTGAACTGAACCTGGATTCCAGAGTGCCTAGCATGCATGCAAACCTGGACTTAATCTGCAGACCATCAAAAAAGTACACAAAAAATTTTAAGCATGCAAAGGTTGTAAATAGAATCATCTCTAAAGAATACATAAATAGCAAATTAGCACATTAAAAATTTATTATTATCAGTCATTAGAAAAATTAAAATAAAAATGACAAACCAGTCACTAAATGCATTGATAATTATGTGAGGAAATAGTAAGTTTCAGACATACATTGTTAAAAATGAAAATATCGCTGCCAATGTGGAAAGCAGATCTTAAATTTAGAATCCCTGTATGACTCAGTAATTCTACCACTAGGTATATGACAAAGAAAAATGAACTCATAGTCACAAAGAATGAAAAATTTTCACAGTAAAAAGCCACAAAGTAGAGTTTATATATAATGATAAAACTAATATTTTATCAAATGATGAAGAGACAAAATGGTATAATAAATCTAAGTAATGGAATATAAATCTAAGCAGAGAAATAGTATTCAGTCTTATAAAGAATTAAAGATTGCCACATAGTACAGCATGAATGAACCTTTAAAATATTATAGTACTAGAATGAAACTAAACATAAAAGCCTGTTGCTGTATGACCCTTTGCAGGTGAGAGGCCCAGCAAGAGGCCTAGTCACAAGGATACGCGGTACCAGGAGCTGAGACAAGTGTGGAACTGAGGCTCTCTTCTGATAGCTGTGGAGCACCGTTACGGGGGCTTACATTCCCGCATCCTGTGGCAATTGTGGCTGCACAGCATAGTGAAAATACTGAAACCTCTTGCTGTACATATAAAAACATGAATCTTATGTTCTTTTAGGTCTATCACAAGAAAACAAACCACATGCTAACATGGCAAGGGCTTTTCTATAGAAAAGCATTTAACGTAATCAAGAATTTTTAAATATGACTGTCTTTAAATAGTTATTCACTTTGGATTCCCAGGCTTATAATGTGTAACAATCACATACACATTAAACCTCAAGGCCTTGGTTAGCCTTGTGCTTGAGTGCAGACAGTGGACAGCACTTAACACCAGAGAACAGCTCCAAGTGGTTGTTGAGGCATTTCTTGTTGAAGACATAACTCTAGTATGCTCCACCATGACACAGCAAACTGAAATTTCAATGATTAATCTACCAAACAGATTACTTTTATTACTAAATGTTCTTCATAATGGAAATACAAACTAATGCATTTTAAGAACCCACACAGTAATAATAGCTATTATAAACGTGCTGTTGCCCTGGACACCTGTTTACACTAGTCCTCTAGTGAAAAGCCCCATCATTATGGACATGCAGTATAAGAAATCTCTAACATGCTGGTCCCTTTCATTCATGCTAACCATAGCAATTTCAGTTAGTACATCCTAGCAAGGCCTCACATCATCTCACTCCACTAGAAGTTAGAATGGTAGATTTTGAAAGAACCTTCACACAGCCTCCATCACACTGTGCTGTGGAACCTGTTCTGTTTTTAGCAACATTTCCTGTAGCTACTATTTTACTATGTCTACTAAACTACAACAGTGGACTGTGTAGAGAAAATGTGTGTATAAATGGAGGCCTCAGAATATCCACAAGCAGTAAGGAAGGTTCATTACATAAAAGCTTTTTCTGTTTTTGTTATAAAAATTTGACTCATGGGTATACTATATGCAAATGTAAACAGAGTCCAGTGCACAGAAAAAGTTGAATCTGCTCTGCTTTTCCTGTCTGTGAGCATAAACACATAACCCTGAAAGAAGCAAGACAGTCATCACTGGGGAAACACACAGTCAATCCTACTTACTGCTGATGAGCCCAGTACCGATTTTGGAGACCTAATTATTCCAGCAATTGAATGACGAATAGATTCAAATTTGGATAGCCTCTCCTTTCGTTCCTAAAAGAAGTAAGAAGCAGCCATTAGCAGTAACAAACCACAGAGTGTTTACATTTTAACATTTAGGTATTTTTTAATAGCTTAGTTTTCTAACTATGTCAAATATAAACTTCCTGGTATAACCAATGCATGTAAAATTATAGCATTTTGCTCTTCTGGTCCCTCAATAAATTCTTGATTTGGAAAAAGAACTATATAAATCATTTAATTGTGAATCCCGTGTAAGCCAAGTTACATCTCCAAAAACCTCACTGATCGTGAGGGTCATGAAGGCAGAGACCATGGGAGGGAGACTAGGTAAACAGTTAGGAAGGGGTAGCAGAACACTCTCAGCAGCCAGTCAGCCTGTACTTCTCCCTCCAAGTATATTTCTGAATATCACATATCACAACAGAAAAACACCTTCTAAATTTTTAGATCTTCAGATCTACTTTACCACTACAAATGAATGGAGAGTGAGTATAGAAAATGAGACTTAAAAGGAGAAGGAAAAAATGAGGTAAAGAGAAGAAAGGTTGGAAAGAGGAAGAACTGGCCTGTAGGCCAGGACTGGGTCACGTTCCAGCTGCTGGCCAGCAGCAGACAGAGAACAAGACACTGGCCATAGGGTGCAGCATTTCTACTGTTTCCTACCACAGGGAAGCTCAGTGCTAGAGTTCCCTCCCTGTCTGCCCCCAGAATCCACTATTAGTTTCTCAACTCCAGGGTGTCCCTGTCCACCTGTCCACCCCTACTGTTTACACTTCTTCTAAGACCAGCAAGAAAATAGTTCTAACTAGCGTACAAACATATGAGCATCAATCAATGGAAACAACTTAGCATAATCTTCTACTAGAACAGGGAATTTCTCCTTTTTTCAACATTACTGCACTAACTTAAAATCTCATAAAATCACTATCTGTAGATCAATATGATCACATATAAAACTGAAAAAAACAAACCTTGCTTAGACTTACAAGGGAACAGAAGTTGGTACTTTGAACATATACATAGTTAATATACTTCTAGAGAAACACATCATTCCCACTGCACAAATGATGATCCTTGTGGGGAGCTATTCAGTAGCTTTAACCCAACCATGAGATACACATTTAGATAGATAGACAGACAGACAGACAGACAGACAGACAGATAGATGATAGATAGATAGATAGATAGATAGATAGATAGATAGATAGATAGATATAGACAGATAGACAGACAGATAGATGATAGATAGATAGATAGATAGATAGATAGATAGATAGATAGATAGATAGATAGATGATAGACAGATAGATAGGCAGGCAGGCAGGCAGGCAGGCAGACAGACAGACAGACAGATAGGCAGACAGACAGATGATAGATAGATAGATAGATAGATAGATAGATAGATAGATAGATAGATAGATAGATAGATAGATGGCAGGCAGGCAGGCAGGCAGGCAGACAGACAGACACAGATATAGATGTTGCTAGAAGGCCTGAGAGAAAGAGCACGGAAACACAAGAATATAGTGACCCTTGGCAAAGTATGCCTGTCCTCCTCATCCTCAAATTGTTTGTATGCGTATGACTTGTTAACTCTTAAATCTATTTCCGATGCTTCAGAAGTCTGCAGAAGTAAATCTGATTTAAAAAGAAAAAAGGAAACTATATAGCCAGGACATAAGGACTTCTGGTGAGCCTAGCAGGCAAGCTGTGTGCAGGAGCGAGCAGAGCACACGCGCTGGAGAACACTGCAGAGGCTGGGCCGTCCACTCCCCAGAGAAACCCGCGCTTTCTCCCCTTCCCTTCCGGATCTGCTCTGCACAGCTGGTGAAGGCACCTAGTTGCTGCGGCCGCTGACAGATGGCATGGAAGTGCTAACGTCACCTGTATGGCGGTGACAGCGTCACAGGAAAGCAGCAGGCACTGTACTACGCCTGTGCACTTTCCTCGGGCGGCTTTCTTCACTGGCATACTAGAGGAAGCGTTATTCCAGTGTGAGAGTACTCACAAGATACAACTGAAAAGTACACAGACAAAGCTGAACCAAAACCTGTATTTTTCTCCAAACAAAAGTAAAAAAAAAAAAAATTCAGGGGAGAATTTAAAGTATGAAAAGCATTCTCAATATATGAAATGACTAAATGTATTCTGTGGTAAACTGGGCATCCCACCCTAGAAAAGGAAACCTTTCGTTGAAACTCTGCAACATTTTCTCAAGAGGGTAATATTAGAATTATACCACAGCTTAGACCTGCACGATAAATAAATACAGGTGTGAGAAGAAACTGACTTCCAAGCCCACTTTCCTGGCATTAAGTCACAAAGTACAGGAGCACAACTGGCAATCGCAGACTTTCTAAAATGTAAAGGCACTATTTAGATAGACTGATATGAAAATACATCAGTAATCACAGTAATACCATCTTATGTTTAAGGATGAGTAACCAAAATGCAAATAGGATTTACAAAGTAGCCTAGCCAGTTAGTTACTGCTTATGGGGTGCCCATATTTCTAAGAGTAAAACATCAAATTTGTTTGCCATGTCCTGTCTATGTAAGATTCAATATCAGCTTTAAATTACAGGCTACCTAATAACACATCAGACTGTCCTGAATTTGACAGCTGATTTTCCTAGGCAAGAATTAAATGACTATCTAAAAGAAAATAAAGACGGGACGCTCTCTTCATTTCCAGTAGCTAGAGTGAAGTGTGCCCGTACCAGGCTGCCGGTGGGGCAGTGAGTTCATCCACCTCCAATGAAGACAAGATATGGAGTTTGCACAGGGGGCAGATGATCTGGCAAAGTGACAGCTCCTCCCAGTGGAGGGAGGCAGGAAAACAGGCGAGCACGAGACAGCACCTCATGTTACCAAGATTCTGATGAGAAAAAACAGCCTTGACAGCCAAGTTCCACATGCAGAATGAGTTTCACACCTCGTTTAAGAATAGTTTTTAATAGTGCGAAATTAAATAAGTAAATTAATCAGATCTTGATGAGATACCCCCTCCCTCTCCTCCCACCCACCCACCCAAGTTTCACTGTTGACTTTATGTCAAAGAATTAAGAGGTTACTTATAAAAATTAAAGCTAAGAAGTTACCTTTTAAATCAATCACCATAGAAACAATGTCTAACTCATCTATAAATCTGTATGCACTCACATATAAAACTAGACCTTTTCATATTAACCATAAATTTATCTGTTATCACCCATTATTGATATCTTCAGCCTCTATAGGAAACAACACCTAAATTCCCTAAAGCTTAGTCTTAACTTTCTGGGTTTCATGTGACTCAAGTTCTGCCGCAGGGGTGTCTTCTGCGGCCTGCTGAAGCGTGAGCAGAAGCACGGACTGGCAGAAATCAGAGGCTACTCCAAACGGCTACCTTGCTGCTGCAGAGAGCAATGACAACAGTCACTAAGACACACAGCAGTTCTCAAGCAAGGCCCTCGGAGAAGGGCTATGGTGGGAAACAGAAGGCTCTACTCAAAGGGACGAAGACTGCACATCTGGCCAAATGACTAGGCTGTTCTCGGCCTCCCCAGCAGTTGGAGGAAGGCTCAAGACTAGAAAACTCCTGATACTGAGACCTCTGCCTGTGACTGTGATGCACTGCATGGTCCAATACAGCGCAAGACTATCAGCGCTGCCCACGAAGGCCAGGTCTACTCCGCGCCCAAGGGCTCTCACACAGTCGCTGCCCATGAAGGCCAGTCCTATTCCACGCCCAAGGGCCCTCACACAGTCGCTGCCCACGAAGGCCAGTCCTATTCCACGCCCAGGGGCCCTCACACAGGCATGAGGGGAAGAGTCAACTTTCAAAGTGGCTATGGGGATACATTTTTTTCATAATGTGTCATTAAAACAGTAACTCAATGCTATTTCCTGCAGACTTCTGTAAACAAGCCCAATCTCATGACATTCTTTGAAGAAATAACCTGCCCTAGAGGAACAGTCAAACCTGGAGCCCAAAGAATCAAGAAAAAGATGACAGCTACACACAGAATGCTAGGCTGAGAGCCAAAATTCTTCGGGACTTCTTAAGCAATGCAGACATGAAATTATCAGGGATGTTGCTGAGAAATAACTGTGAGGACATTACACCACAGAGAAGATTGCCCGAGAAAGTCAATGCTGACAATGACCATAAGGTACAGGAAACACCTTAAATATCAGCACGCCCCTTTTGAAAAGAAATGCACTTACGCATAAGCAAAAGACTTGATCTTTTAAAAGGAATACACTTACACATAAACAACTCGATCTTATGCAGATGTTGATTTTTCTCGAAAAAATGAAGAATAGATGATTTTGTTTCAACAGGGTTTAGAATTTAAGTATTAAAAGAGTTTCAAGATGACTTGTTTGAGCAATTGGTTCACACTGAAGGTGCTGAGGCACTCAGTGCCCAGTTACCAAATTGAGAATGCCATGTTGTCCTCTGATGTTTGCATATTAAGGATATTTATTAAAAGAAAAACAGCCAACTTGATAAAGTCAAGTATCTTCATACTCACCAAAAACTAAATTAAGCCACAAATGTATAAAGGGAAAGTGTGATGATTTTAAAAAGACATCATTGTAAAATAGCAATGCTCGGGGCACTGAGAGCTAAGCTGTAAAATGTTAAAATCATTTTTCTTACTTTCGTAAGTCTAAGCCAGCTGCACAAGATGATGCCCCTGGGTAAGCCAGGGTGAAGAAGGTGGCTCTAACAGGCTCCCCTCCTGCTTAATACCCAGATACAGTTCAAGCTCTACAGTGCTTTTCCTAAACGTGTAACCAAAATCCCTGATAATACTTCTCCTCCTCCTCCTTTCCTTCTCCTTCTTCTGACTATTATATTTAGAGCAAATTTAGATAAACAGTAAGGTAGATATACAGAATAAAGAAACAGATTGCCATATTGCTCGCAGACTCCCCACATCAACCGACTTAGGCTAGCGTGATACAGCCCTGTCACTCAGAGTCTATGGTTGGGATGAGGTGAGCTCTTCTCTGGGATACTCTGAGTTTTCAGCACTGCAGTATCAAACAGGAATGTGACTGCCAGAAACTCTGTGCTTGGCACATTCACTCCTCCTCCCCAAGGCACTATGTGGAAACACAACCCACAAGTATGAAGTGCTGCATTTCCTCCCCTGGTCCCACGGCTCAAGTGCTGAGGGGCTCTGCTCTGGGTGTTTTGAGATATATATATATATATATATATATATATATATATATATATATATATATATATATATGTATATGTATATATATATGAATATATATATATGAATTAATGTCTAGATTTGGTGTAACTAAGCTTTTGTTTTTAAAACAAGGAAGGGCATAATAAAACATAAAATTCTTCTACTTTTCTTAAAGGACCATTGAAACAAGAAACACGAGTGCCCAGAGTAGCCATGTTGTGTGAGCCATATGTGTAATCAAGCACTTTATCAACATCACCTACTCTCTAGGATTACCCACTTAACAAACTGTTCCCATCAGGTTAGAATAATCTCATCAAAAAAAATTGAAGAAAAAGGTGAAATAAAAAGTTTGTGGGGGCAGTTCAAGACAGGGTTTCTCTGTGTCCTGGAACTCTACAGAGCAGGCTGGTCTCGAACTCACAGAGATCCACCTGCCTCTGCTTCCTGAGTGATGGGATTAAAAGAGTGCACCACCACTGCCAAGCTTAAATAAAAATTTCAAATTAAAGATCATCTGGTGTTTCTTCCCTTCTTCTATAATGAACTATAATATGAAAAAAATAGTATCATATAGTTACTCACCTGTGGAGAGTGAAGGAAGAGATGGAAGAAAGGAAAGATGGAGAGAGGAAGGGAGGAACAGAGACGGAGCTGAGCCTGCAACCTGAAGCTGCTGGAACACAGCAGCCTAGACTTCAGCTCCAGCATTAGACCATCCGATGGTCGCAAGCACTGCTCTACTTTTCCTCTTTCCTCCTGCTCCAGTCTGCTCCCTGCCCCCATCAGCACGCCTTATCTCCCCCAGCCTTCCTTCTGTGTCTGGTCAATTATTAACAAGTGCATCTAATGAATCCCACTTCTAATGTACTTTTCCAGCAATGCTATTTTTATAGCAGCATATTGCTGCTGAAACGCTGCATCTTTTCACACCACTGTCCATCCTTTGTACTGGATCCCTTGGTCTTCTTGTGACAGCTACACTGGACGTACCATCTGGTCATTTCACTATCTGGGTCATCTCTTGTCTGTCTGTGTTATAAATAATGAGTTACAAGTCTTTTAAGCATGTCATATATTCTTCCATTATATGCCAGAAAACTTGCATAAAAGAAAAGGAGTCTGAATTTCCTAGCAAAAAGAGCACATCTATTTACTGCTCTTGCTGTCAAACGTCTAAAGACATAGTAATGGTTACGAAGCAGGACCTGGACTGGTTATAATTTCAGTGTGAATACAGCCCCTTATTCACATCACCAAGGAGCCACCTTTCAGAGTCAAGTACCCACTGAGCCAGGGGTCACAGGCCCATGTGTTACAAAGCTCACAAGTTCAAATAAGTCCTTTCTTCTATAACTTGCCTTGGTGGAGTTTTATCAAAGCAATAGAAAACAACATATCTTGCTTCAAAAAAGACAAGAGGAGGAAAAGAGGAAAAGAAGAGGTGAGGGAAAGCAGGGAAGGGAAGAGGGGCACTGGGTAGACACTGCTGTCCCACTCGGATCTGTCACAGGAGCCTAAACACTGCCATGACAAGTTTGTAGAAACCACACTGGAGCCATGTGCTCATGCAACTCCAGGCAGGACGGCAGGACTCAAAGGCCTTCCTTCCCCCTTGCTGAACAGGCTCGCAGAGATTTCTTCCTTTGCTCAGGTCTCTGATGGATTGTTAAAAGCTATTCGTCAGTAGCCCACTGCCCTATTTTTCTTATTAGGAATCACCAGTGGTCTCGGAAGCGCTCCGTATCCAACTACATGTGCATTTTCAAAAGACAAGTCACCTATCGGTCACCACTTCACTCCCATTATGAATGAGACAAAGCAAGAATTATACTCAGGGTCTTCACAAAGGCAGACACCAAAAAGCATTAATTTATCAAATACAGTCTTCATTTTGAGGACACATAGCCAAGGGTACAGACTATATTCCTCAACTGATAATGTAAAGATTAAAGGCCAAGCAGGCACAGGGCATATTCATGTAATCCCAGATCTAGGGACACAGGAGCACAAGGATGATGAGTTGGATGCAAGCCTGGGTGCCTAATAAGACCTTTATTTTTAGAAAGATAAAGTGCCAAACGTCTCATAAATTTTGGTTTCTGTTAGTTTGTGTTTCTCCCCCTTTGCTAACTGCTTTTGGAGTAGGAAGACTCTCGGCACTGTGCTTACTGCAGAGGCTCCACAAGGACACTGTGAAGACTACTAAGTACATGTCTTATTTTTGTAAAGGTTTAAGTTTCCAGCTTTATCACAATGTCTCCAGGGTGCATTTGCTGCTTAGTATTCTGCTACAGCCCAGGCACCGATAATCCTCTTACCACTCAGAATTCCTTCCTGCTGCCTCCAACTAATAATGGGGAACATTTGCAACTTCAAGGCTGCAGTCAAAATTGCAGTAATTAGAACAGAATCAGAAAAGGTAAGACATAAAAGAAAATCCCAAGACAATAAAAACAAAATATAATAATAATAAATTTTGAATAAAGAAAGGTAGTGGGTTTTCCCCCTTGACATTATCAGTTAATAATTTCCAACCAGGATATATACTTTAAAAAGAACTCAAAGGAACTCCCATCCCCAACCAAGAAGCTATCTCCAACTTACAATTACTTGCAATGGAGAAAATAAGTTTTTTCTAATGGAGTTTTACTGGGCATATAAACCACACTTAAGAGCAGGTCTCATGCCCAGCAGTAGATGGCCAACACAAAAAGAACTCAGTGGTGTAAACAGTAGATAATTTTTGCTTTGTTTGTGCTTTTTAAAATCTTATTCTTCTTTTGCTTGTATATTATTGTTTCCAGTTTTGTGTTTTCATGGATGTGTGTGTATCTATGTGCGCACATGTGCGTCTATGTATTTCTTGCAACTTTTATTTTTTTAATTCTGGATTGTTTGTTTTTTATTTGCTTACTTGTTTTCTAAAGAAAGAGAAAGAAGGCACAGAGTTGGATGGTGGGAGGGGGTAGGACCTGGAAGGGATGAAGGAGGGAAACTGATCAGAATGTATTGTATGGGAAAACATTCTGAGTAAAACAGCTGCAGCCGGGAGATGGAGAGATGACTTTAAGAAAGAAGGAGAGAACTTGGTCAAGCTCTGGACGCCCATCTCCCCTAACCCGCCTAAGAAACCTGGTCACACTCTGGGACAGTTTCACCTCCTGCCTGAGAACCCAAGAATCAATCGAGTCCAACAAAAGGAGGAGCTCACAAACAAAATCAGAATAATCCTTGATAGCACAGTTGGAAGTTCTGCATATCTTCAGATATAAGAGTAGATTAACTCTTTTATGACTAACCTGACTTAGGTTAATAACTTACATTAATAAAAAACTACTAACCCAGCATGCTTCCTTGCAATGTGCAATTGTAATTACAGAGTTCCAATAAGCAATTACAAATGTGTATTCTCATGTTCACTGAAGCACTATTCAGAATGCCAAGAATCAATCTAAGTGTCCACAATGGATGAGTGGATGAGGAAAATGTGTATGTCCGCAGTATAATAAGTACTATCCAGCCTTAGAGAAAAAATTCAAGTCTGGAGATGGCTCAGTGGGTACAGGGGCTTGCTACACAGACAGGAGGCTCTGACATCAGTTGTCCAGATCACACATAAAGAGCCAGGTGTGACAACCTGGCAGCTCCACCTGTAATCCCCAAACTGGCAGAAGCAGAGTCAGGAAGGGCCGAAACAGTGCGGGCCAAGCAGCCTAGCAAAATTGGCAAGGGGTTCAAAGCCATCAAAGGTGGCAGTGAGGCACGTGACAAGGCACCCGACCTCAAGTACAGATGTATTTTCCACATACAAGTCTCAATTATTTTCTAAAAATTTTGTTCCAATTCCTGAGTGAAGACTTTTAGACAACCTAAAATACAATTGAAATGTCTTTTTCAAAAAGAAATGCAATGCCCCCAAAGAAATGTTTCCTTACTTGTCCTAAGAGCAATGTAAAGATGAAATGACTAATTACCAGCAATATTGCATGAGCTGGCAAACTCCGGAGGAATGGGAATGGTGCTCGGTTCAGGGAACAAGTGCTGTAACAAGTCCTTACTTCTGCAAGTGTAAGTGAGCACTTGCTTCCTTACCTTGTTCTGAGCACCGCAGCACAGAGACAGCCATATCAGCAAACAGAGATGGGTGGAGTCCATCAAAACTTTAGGGACATGGAAACCTGACTGTTACAATTTTTACATGTCACAATATATTTTTCTTTTGATTTTTACAAATATAAAATAATAGAAACAATTTGTGACAGGTAGTCACCACATACAGGTCAGGTTTGGTACACAGGCCATGATATTCTACCAGTAATGTGTCATTTAAGTTATATAATCTGACACAGAGACTGTATTAAGAATAAATAACAAGAAGATTTAGAACTCAGAGTAAGGTTCACATTCCCAGTCTACTACTTCCACTTCTTAACTATGTAACTCTGGCCAAGTTGTCTATCCCCTCTCTTCACCATTTTTCTTTTGTGTAATCTAGGAATCATACTAGCGATTATTAGGAAGGTAGGGTATTGCCAAACAAGACTGTGATAAGGTTCAAATATGATACACGAAGGAATTAGTAACACTCTGGGCATCAAATAACTGGCGAACCCTATCTGAATATGAGTAACTACTGTTCTACTGATGCCATAATCAAAACACAAGAAAAATTTCATCGGTTGAAAGTATCAATTATTGCATATAAAAACCACCTATGTCCAACTTACCATAAACAGGATTAAAAAATAACATATTAAACAAAATTGATTTAGTGTAATATTGCAGGCCTGAAATTCTGATATGTTTACAGTGCAACTCTGAATTATAGCCAAAGCCAGGATTAGAATATATATCCTTATAAATGTACATATAGATGCATACATGCACACACACATGCGCGCGCGCGCGCGCACACACACACACACACACACACACACACAAACAAGGGGCCTAAAATCCCATTGTCTGCTTTATTATCAGAGCAATGATGTGGGCATTTATAAACCAAACTGCAAACACAATTTCTTCCTGAATGATGGAGGATAAAAGTGAAGCATACAAACATCAAAATTAAGGGTAAAAAAATTGGCACTGAGGTTGAAGTTAAAGGTAGGCTGCTGAGTGCCAGGCAATTATGATGGTGCCAGGAGACGTGCAGCACCTAGGAGGCTGATGCAGGAGAGTGAGTTTGAGGTCATACTTGAGTACATAGAAAGCTCATAGCCAGCCCGAGAAAGAAGAAGCCCTGTCTCAAAGAAAGGAAAGTGAGCTGCCTACACACAAGACCTTTTTGGTAAGACATTTAGTATTCCTGGGACTCCTGGGATCGGCGATCATAAAATACCTCACAGACAAAGCAGAAGGATCAGCTTTAAGGTAGTGATCTCTCCTCAAAGAGCTCCACATGCTAAGTTCTTTGTTGATAACAGAAGAAAAGACAGAAATGCAGTGGCTTGGATGGTGCTCCCCACAAAGATGTCTCCCAGGAACCTGTGGGTGTGACACTGTGTTCTGAGGGTGGGAGGAGGTAGAGATATCATGATGAGACTATCCTAGATGATTCAGGTTCCTTCTAACCCAATGACAGGCACCGTCAGACGACAACAGACAGAAGAGCTGGTAAGGCTATGCAAAGGAACAGACTGGCAAATTCTGTCCTTAAGTCAAAGAACAATAAGGATTCCAGGAGCTACCAGAAGCTAGGAGAGAAGTACTGGCAGGTTCCCTGCAGACACAGAAGGAACCAGTCACACAGCGCACTGGGGCTTCAGACTAAACCCAAAGTGGCAGGAATTTCTCTTCTCTGTCAAGTTTGTAGTGATTTATTATGCTGTCAAGAACATTAATATAAGGTGACAAAGAATAATCATTTCATATTTGTCTTATAAAGCAATACCTGGCATTCTAATGCTACAAAAAAAATCACCCTTTATAACAAAGCAGAAAAACTGGTTAAATATGACATTGTTCTCACAAAGTCTATACAACAAAATTAATAAAAATGTGTGTGTGCATGTACGTGGAATTTGACTTCCTTTTCCATATTTTACAAACTCATCTCTAACAGAAACAACACTGTGCCTTAAAATTTACTGTCAACAATATGTTGCAGTTCCAAAAACATATCTTCTCAGCAGGAGCCTTGATTATGCCAAGAAACCATGTAGCAATATTCACAGTCAACCACAAGGTCACTTGGTTTTCATATGCCTACAGCACAAGACAAAGAAAACGGGTTCTTTTCTCTGCTTTGCCCACATCATTTTCACACAAATCAGCACGGTTTGAGGCCTCCGATATTTTAGGGTCGAATACTGTTTCTGACAATCTGTCATCAGGAAAGAAAAAGGACCTTGAAAAGAACCAAAGGCTAAGAAGGCTCTGTTAGAGCACCTGCCTAAGGTGCAAGGCTGGGTGGGCTCAATTGCCAGCAGCATGGGCATGAATGAATGAATGAATGAATGAATGAATGAAAAAAGCAGCCAACTCCCAAACCTCCCAAACCAAAATAAGTAGGGCAATATTTGCATATGCAGATAAAATATTATTAAAAAGATCAACATTGAAAATTGAGTACAGAAATTCCTACACAATAATTTCTCTCTCACCTGTTGCAATAAAACTCCATAAAATGAGCAGCAGAATGGACCTCCTGTGTTTAAGTTTCCCTTCTTCAGTATTTGATCACATAAAACATGGGAAACCGGAGGTGAAATCTGTCCCTCAGAATGCTTGCAAAGATGACAGCTCTGACTCTTACTCTCCTCTGTACTGCCACACGCTCAGAGTGTCTCCAGAGTCGATCACATGATCAACTTCAGTAAGTCATTCAAAACTTTAAGAGGTAGGGGAGGTAGAAGTGCTTTAGTTCTTACCCTGAAAACATTTAATGATAACTCATATCTGTATAAAACTATGGCTCATTTATACCTATAATGATCTTCAATTCTACAACTCAAAAATATGAGAAAAATAGAAAGAGACCAATGAGTCTAATTATAAGAATTATAATTATGAGGATTATAAGAAGTGGTATGCTGCCACTCTAATAAAGACACACACACACAGGAAGGACCGTTTTGTCCTGGAATAGTGAAATGATGGATTAGAAAGGGCTGCCAACCAAACAACAGCAGCAATAAACAAATGACAGCATCAAGAATGGCTGTGCACATCTGCAAGGCCAACATCTAGGAGGTCACCCAGCAAGAGAACTGCAGCGCAAGGCCACCCCGGCTACATATGGAGAGTCTGTCTCAAAGAAACAATCAAAAAAGATAAAACACGAAGAAGGGAGGCCTTTGAATAGTAACCTAAAAAAACTTGGATTCACATTCCAGAAATTTTATTCAATGCCTTCTATATCCATTAACTCTCAAAGTAGTTCAGAGAGTCACCAAATGATTTGATACTGTCAAATAAGTAAAGCTGAGGAGCATCACTGCTAATGATTTAAAGGTAACATTAAAGAGGACAGCCATAGTGTGCCACCTGAAGTCTCTCTCAAGAAAAAAACTAACAACAAAATCCCTGAGCTTCTTAGAAAATAGCTGAGATGCTGAAGGTGGTGAGCATTTCCTGAGCACTGACGATGCACCAAGCGCAAGCACCACTGCTCTGTGCTGCCCTGTGTGTCCTGTGCTGCCCTGTGTGTCCTGCGCTGCCCTGTGTGTCCTGTGCTGCCCTGTGTGTCCTGTGCTGCCCTGTGCGCCCTGTGCTGCCCTGTGCTGCCCTGTTCTGCCTATGCGCCCTGTGCTGCCCTGTGCTGCCTGTGTGCCCTGTGCTGCCCTGTGTTCCCTATGCGCCCTGTGCTGCCCTGTGTTCCCTATGCGCCGTGTCCCCTATGTGCCCTGTGCGCCCTGTGTTCCCTATGTGCCCTGTGTGCCCTGTATTCCCTATGTGCCCTGTGCACCCTGTATTCCCTATGTGCCCTGTGCGCCCTGTGCTGCCCTGTGCGCCCTGTGTTCCCTATACGCCCTGTGCGTCCTGTGTTCCCTATGTGCCCTGTGCGCCCTGTGTTCCCTATGCGCCCTGTGCACCGTGTTCCCTATGTGCCCTGTGCACCCTGTGCTGCCCTGTGCGCCCTGTGTTCCCTATGTGCCCTGTGCGCCCTGTGCTGCCTGGGCACCCTGTGCGCCCTGTGTTCCCTATGCGCCCTGTGCACCGTGTTCCCTATGTGCCCTGTGCACCCTGTGCTGCCCTGTGCGCCCTGTGCTCCCTATGTGCCCTGTGCGCCCTGTGCTGCCCTGTGCTGCCTGTGCACCCTGTGCGCCCTGTGTTCCCTATGCGCCCTGTGCTGCCCTGTGTTTCCTGTGCTGCCCTGTGTTCCCTGTGTGCCCTGTGCTGCCCTGTGCAGCCCTGTGCAGCCCTGTGCTGCCCTGTGTGCCCTGTGCTTCCCTTCGGCATTCTACAGCCCCATGTATCAGGTCCTGCTAACACCTTCTTCTCACAGATCAGAAAACCAGAGATTACAGAGTACTTAAATAACTTCTCCAAGATCATAATAATGAGTTCTTATTCAGAATACTGGTTCTCACGTTAAAATCTAAAGCGTACTACAAATTTAAAATTCCTTCCCGTACCGATGTGTTGACAAGACTATACTACAAGTTTAAATATCAACGTCACTGATTCAAAAGTATACAAAGAATATATAGATATATAGAATATTCTTTTGAGGCCTACAAAGATATAAAATAGTTAACAGATATCTTAAAACTTGAATAGAATTTAAACTTAACTTATCTTGGAACTAAACGCAATGCTTCATTTGGGCATATCTTCTAACAGATTCCTTCATAAAACAAACTGTACATACCTGTCTTCTGAAATAATTGCAAGTAAGCTAGCACTGGTTGATGTTCTTGGGAACTAAAGCTAAAGTATTAGAGACTCTACTATGCAGCCTCTTCTGTCTGTATTTTGTGTCTTTCCTAACTGCCATGATCTTAAAGTATTCCTAACTTCTGAGACAAGGTTATATCCTGGAAATACTTTCACTCAGTGGCTCTCTTACTAGTTTACTATTCTCTTCATTCACAGAGAACTCATCCTTAGTAGCTTGTCTATATACCAATCACAAGCAGGCTGAAAAAGAGACCGTGGAAACACTCCCATTCACAATAGCCTCAAAAAAGTATCTCAGAATAAGCCTAAACAGGGGTGGTGGTGAAAGAAGTTAATAATGAAAAATCTAAATCTCTGAATTAAGAGATTGAAAAGATAACAGAAGATAAAAAAATTCCATGATCATGGACTGGTACAATTAGTATTGAGAAAATGACTATCCTACCAAAAGCAATTTAGAGCTTCAGTGAAATCCCAATCAAAATAACATTCTTTACAGAAAAAGAAAAAGACTACCGAAATTCATATAGAAGCAGAAAGACCCCAGATAGAACAATCTTGAGCAAAAGTTCAGTTCTGGAGAGATTAACGTACCAGATTTCAGGCTATAATGCAAAGTTATAGTAATAAAAGCAGCACGGTACTGACACAAAAATAGACAAGTGGATCAATGGGATGAAACAGACCCAAGCACGAGTGCATGTTATTACAGCCATGGTATTTGAGAAAAATGCCAAAACACACTAGAAAAAAGACAGTGTCCCTGACAAATGAACTAGGAAAACTGGATGCACACATGTAGAAGAATGAAATTCACCCAAAACCATTATCTTGCAGGGCACTCAATTCCAATGTACCAATGACCTCAATGTGAAGCCTAATGAAACTCCTAGAAGAAAACATATGCAGCACCCCACAAGATAGAGGCGAAAGAAAAAACTTTCTGTAGGACCTCATTCACTCAGGAGCCAAGGCTAACAACTTCCACTAGGCCCCCATGAAACTAAAAGGCATAGGTTTTAGACAAACATATAAGACAGTTCCAAATCTTTACATTTGAGAATATAACTTGGACTTATATATAACTGCAGAAGCCAGGAAAGCAGGAAGAGACCATGAGGGTAAGGAACAGGGGAGCTCTGCAGAGGGAGATAGTACCATACAAGTTCTATGAGGGGAAAAATGGAGGAGGGGAGCATTTTGGCTGAGATGGGCAGAATGGACAGAGGAGAAATGAACGCCAGTAAGGATATTTGGGAAAGTCAAAGGAAACATATTGATTGGTAGGCGAGTTTAGGAATCAGATGTGATTATAGATGTCTTTGTATATGTAGAGATAGATTGATAGGTAGTAGGTGGATGGGTGTGTCAGCAGACAGACAGACAAACAGGGCCGTTATACCACACAGGGAGATAATGCTCTCCCCAGGAGCCACAGACAACTGATAAGAACCACAAACCCTCCCTTGGGCTTACTGGTGGGCAGGGGTAGACCACTGATCAGACTATAGCCTAGTGTCATTATTGCTGCAGACACCACATACTTTAGACACAGGACATGGTGGAATCAAGGTGAAATTGACCTGAAAGTCTCTTTCCTGGGGACTATCTCTCATAGATGGGAAGATACCAGGCAAGTTGCCATGAATAAAAGCAATCGCTAATCCTGCCTAGCTGTGAAGACTATAAACCACAACAATAAATGTTGCTTAATGTAAGAAAAAATGTTAATTTTAAAAAGTGCAACCGTGGCTCTTTTATCACAGGGTTAACCAACAACCGTCTACTTAGACATGGAACCTGCTCATCATGAGAGACTTCAGGTATGGTACTGTAAACCTAGCCAACTCCCCATTGCCGGAGAGGTCATCAACCTGAGAGCAGCATCTACTACTGCCATGTTCCTAAGGCGATATGAAGCCTAACTTGACTCTAAATAACACCCTCCTACCCACAGAAAAATACATTTGTTACCCCTCACCAAAGAAGTTTCTTTTTGTAGACGGAGACTACTACAGTGATCCACAGTTGGTCAAAATACAGAGAACAGGTTACTGTTGAGTACTCAACCCCAACTAGCACTTCTACAAAGCACCACCTTACATATATGGCTCAGAGAACATTTTGGAAGACAAGGCAGAAAAATTTTAAGAATCTGCTGTTGGACAGTGTTTTCAAGACATGGCAAAAAGCTGTACCTGGGAAACCTCAGCAATATGGTTGCCTAAAGAAGACCTGAATAATGACAACATCAGGATCCCATTGTTAGATGAAGAGCTACAGGCGATCAGTCGCTACCGAGAGACACAGTTTTCTTCAGGAATGAGCCCCCTGATAGGGTTATCCGATCCCAAGTAATCATCACTAAATCCATATACGTAGGTACAACATTAAATAGAATCAGGATGTTGTACATGTTATGTATGCGTGATAATAATAATTAGATGAGAAGTCATAGATTTAAGAGGGAGTACGGAAAACACAAAAAAGTTAGAAGGAGAGGAGGGAGGAGTGAAAAGGATGTAAATATAGTACTCATATATGAAATTCTTTTTTTAAAAAAAGTTTATTCCTAAAATTTTAAACGTAGCTAAACAAGTTTTTCTCATGAAGTGAAACAGCCTAAGCATACAAATCAGAGCTGCTGGCATTTACTAAAGAGAACAAGAGCCAAAGAGCTTTCTCCCACCTTTTTAAAAAGGAAAGGAAGCCTAGAGCTGATGCAGCTTACTGCTCTTTCAGAGAACCCAAGTTTAATTCCAGCACCAACATGGAGTCACAGCAGCCTACAACCAGTTCCACAGAATTCAACGCCCTTTTCTGGTCAGAATAAACTGTCTGCATATGATACACATAAACTCATACAGACATCCATACACACGCATAAATAAAAATGAAGAATTAAAGAAAGGGGGGAGTGCACAGTTTAAACTCGCACATCCCTAATTTTTTAAACAAAGAACATCCCTCAGTAAAAATGGTTTTTAGATCAATGGGCATAGAAATTAACATTCTTCATGGGCCTTTCCACATGAATGCTTACATAATCTTGAATAACTACTGTGGTGGTTTGATAAGAATGGTTCCCATGTCTCATATATGTAAATGCTGAGCTATTAGGTAATGGCAGTATCAGAGAAGAATTAGGAGGACTAGGAGGTGTGGCCTTGTTGGAGTAATTGCGTCACTGAGGGTGGGCTTTGAGTTTTCAAGGCCCACACCAGGCCCAGTCTCTCCCTCTCTCTCCCTTCCCTTCCCCCTTTCTTCTTATCCTCCTTTTCTCTCTCTTCCTGTGAATCAAGATGTAGCTCTAAGTGATACGATTTCTCTAGCACCATGCTGCCATGCCTGCTGCCATGCTCCCCACCATAATAATGGATTGACTTCTGAAACTGTAAGCACGCCCCCAATTAAATGCTTTCCTGTATAAAAGTTGCCTTGGCCATAGTGTCTATTCACAGCAATAAGCCAGTGACTGAGACAGGTCCAGATGATGAAGGGAAGCAGGAGGAAGAGGAAGGAGAAGAAGCAACAGCAGAAGCCCATTGTTTAGTGAATGAAGATGAATTGACAGAAGTTTAAAACATTACATCTACAAGGAGAAAGTTAAAGGAATACAACCCATATCTACAATCACTGTGCCAGAATAATAAAGGAAGCATGAATAGGGAAATATGAACATTCTTCTCTTAAAAAGGAAGTTTGCTTATCAAAATGAGATTTCAGAGACCATACTTTTAAAAAGACTGGAATGGAAAGCTGGATGAGGATAAGTAGTGGAGCTAAACTCCCAACCAAGACTGGATCTCAGATATATCCTTCAGTATCGATATGCTCCTACAGTAGAAAGGAAAGCAGATGGTGAGCAACAGCGGTGGAAAGTGCTGTGTTTTACCAGACTGGCCCCACTTCCCAGGGTGTCTATATTTCTGATTAACAGATCAACCACTACCTAAAATTAGCTCTTGCCAACTACCGTGTGTTACTGGTAATTTAAAACACGGCTGGATACATGACAAAGATAGCACCAGAGTGGCCAAAGCCACACATCTCTCTGACAAGAAGGGGAAGAGTGACTCTCAAAATGCAAACCCTCTGCCGGCCCAGGAGCAGAATCAGCACAGATGCTGCTAGTGTCACTCTGGACACAGGTGACGTGGACGAGATGGGGATGACGGCAAGTGTTCCAGGGGACTTCCAGGCCCAAAAGCCCAAACTCTCCCATCCAGGTCAGGATTAGCTAATAACCACGGATAAAGCATTGTGGGTAGGGATGAGAGGCCACAGAAATGTGAGTTCAATATGTATTTACACTGTTGAGCTGCTGGGACATTGCATCTCAGTGTGCATTTCTGTGCTGAATATCTGTCTGAAGATGGTTGCCTAGCACCATTAACATGAAAAGCTTTGTCCTACTTTCTCTACAAAAAAACACATAAAACTGTAAAATACTATTTTTAAATCTCCACTCTGTTTTTTAAATGTAGTAAAACTTACACAAAAGAAAAAGAAAATAAAAAACAATTTCAAAAATTATATTTTAAATCAATGTCAACATACCAAGAACAAAATAGAAATATAAAATATCAAACAAAGATGAAAGATTATAAAAAAATGAGGAGTAAAAAAACAAGAATTAATTTTTAATGCAAAAGGGAGGGTTACACATGTTAGCTATGTAAGATATTAATGCCTTGGAAGTCATAGATATTATACAATGATAGATTGTACAGGACAATCTCCAAGGATTTTCTACCCTCTAATATTTTAATGAATACACAAACTGAGATACCACAAAACCTATGCACATAGTAATGATTTATAAATTTATGAATAGTATTGACTAATGACAAGACACTTACATAGACTATGATAACCCAAATATTCCATTGAGTAACATTAAGAGAGAAATTGTGTATCTATTTTCATTCTTTCCAAAGATGATTTAAAAAAAAAAACAATAGGCAGTGACATGATCTTTGAACATTTTTTTTGGTATTTCCATTCTTATTTCAACATCAGAATTTTCTTTTCCTAACACAGAAAACATGGACAAAAACAGTATAAAATATCAGGGCCTTAATTAGGAAATGCAAAAAGTTTGAATTAAAAACAAATCAACAAAATGTTCATAAAGCCCCTTTACAACACAGCAGATGTGGTACAGGTATAGAACACTATTCCTATGATCCACAGAAATTATATGCTACACAGTAAAAATAT